>NW_028136214.1:0-677001 GCF_964662115.1 Mustela nivalis
TAGGCCAGTGCCTTCACCACAGGAGAGAGGAGGCTCAGGATCCCTGCACAGGGCCCGTGCTCTGGGATGGGGAACTGTGGGGGACTGTCTCCACTCCTTACCAGGCACACCCCCTGCCACCCACAACACTGCCACATCTTGGTGGAAGACGGCATCTGACTGCCCGTTTCTCCATGGGGTTGTTTCTGCGAGTTCCGGGTATGGCACCTGGGGGCAAGCCCGACTGCCCTTGGGACAGGTGGCCTAGGAGATGTTCACCCCTTGGGACCAGAGGCACAGGACAGGCCTGCCCTCTGCCCAGACTCCTTCCTCAGAGTGGAGCACGCGCCCCTGCCCTAGTCGTCCCCTCATGTCTCCTTAGCAGCCAGGCTTCGATCTCTCCGCACAGGGAGTGGGTGACACTTGTCTTGCCACTGGCCTGCTGTTCGTGCAATGGCAGGCTATTCTGCTTCCGGAGCGTTTCCCGACCCCAAGGCCAAGGGCTCCTTCTCATCCCAGGGGGCGGCGTGCTGCGCCTTCCCCACACTTCCTCCTGGGGAGCGCGGTGACAGACTTGTGCGACCATGCTTCTCTCTCAGGCAGAGGGGATGCTAGGGCAAAGGGTATTTCGCTCCATGCGGGTGTCTTCCACCGTGCTGCGGAGACTAGCTCAGGCAAACAGCAGCAGCATCCCGAACCCAACTCTGATTTCCCAAAGAATGCTGTGCTTTCCCAGGGGAGATGCCCAGGCAAAGAGGCTTTCACTGTATGCGGGTTTCTCCCACCGCCATTTCTCCCACTGGGAGACTGGGCTCAGGCAAGCAGCAGCAGCCCGCCGAACATTTCTCAGCGAATGCTGTGCTTTCGCAGAGGCTTTGCCTTGGAGCGAACAGCACTTCGCCGCTGCTTCCTCTGCAAGGCTTCAGTTGCGTCAGGGAAGAAGAGCTGTGGTAGAGCTGGTGCCTCTTCTGTCTTCCTTTCCCGGGCTCCATGTTCACGTCCTGGGTTCACCCTGCCAGGCCGAACTAAGCAGACAGAGCCACAAAAGTGCAGTAGCGTGCGTAGCCTAGGATGGCACTCTATGCACACAAACATCTCCCGGGTAGGCATCGCTTGGCCTTTTACTCTGGCGCTCAGGCGGACTCGCAGACTAAGCCAGTGCTTTCCCCACAGGAAAGGAGAGGTGACAGGATCCCTGCACACCGCCCGTGCACTGAATAGGGAGCTTTGGGGGACTGTCCCCACTCCTACCCCTTAAACCCCGTGCCTCCTCCAAGCTTCCACATCCTGGAGGAAGCCGGCATCTGATGGCCAGTTCTTTCTGGGAGTTGTTTCTCGAGTTCAGGGTAGGCGCCTGGTGGCAAGCCCATGTCTCCACCTGCTGTCTCCTTGAGCCCAAAGGCTCAGGACAGGCATGCTTTCTGCCCAGACTCCTTCCTCAGAGTGGAGCCCTTTCCCGTGCCCTAATCTTCCCCTCGTGTCTTCTTAGCAGCCAGGCTTTCCTCGCTCTGCCGTGACAGACGTGTCCCTTTCCTTAAGGCTCTTTCCACAGGCGCCCCCGCGCTTCTCTCTCAGGCAGAGGGGATGCCCAGGCAAAGAGGATTTCGCTCCATGCGGGTTTATTACACCATGCTGTGGAAACTAGCTCCGGCAAGCAGCAGGCAGCATCCCACAGACCCGACTCTGATTTCCAATAGAATGCTGTGCTTTCCCAGAGGGGATGCCCAGGCAATGAGGCTTTCGCTCTATGCGGGTTTCTCCCATCGTGCTGCGAACACTAGCCTAAGGCAAGCAACAAAAACAGCCCACAGAACCAACTCTGATTTCCCAGCGACTGCTATGCTTTTGCAGAAGTTTTCAGCTTGGTGCGAACCGCACTTCGCTGCTGCTTCCTCAGCAAGGCTTTGGTCGTTCGCTCTGTCGCGGCAGGGATGAAGAGCCGCGGGAGAGCTGGTGCCTCTTGGGCCTTGCATTCCCGGGCTCCTATTTCGCGCCCGGGGTTCACCTTGCTATGCCGAACAAAGCAGACACAGTCACAACCCTGCAGCAGCGTGCATGGCCTAGCATGGCACTCTATGTTTATTACCATCTCTTGGCGTAGGTAAGGCTTTGCCTTTTGCTCCAGCGCTCAGGCAGACTCGGGGTCTTGGCCAGTGCCTTCACCACAGGAGACAGGAGGCGACAGGATCCCAGCACACGGCCCGTGCTCTGGATGGGTAACTGTGGGGGACTGTCTCCACTCCTTACCAGGCACAAACCCTGCCACCCACAACACTGCCACATCTTGTTGGAAGACGGCATCTGACTGCCCGTTTCTCATGGGGTTGTTTCTGCGAGTTCCGGGTATGGCACATGGGAGCAAGCCCGACTTTCGACGGGACAGGGGGCCAAGGTGATGTGGTCCCCTTGGGACCAGAGGTACAGGACAGGCATGCTTTCTGCCCAGACTCCTTCCTCAGAGTGGAGCCCATTCCCCTGCCCTAATCTTCCCCTCGTGTCTCCTTAGCAGCCAGGCTTTCCTCGCTCTGCCGTGACAGACGTGTCCCTTTCCTTAAGGCTCTTTCCACAGGCGCCCCCGCGCTTCTCTCTCAGGCAGAGGGGATGCCCAGGCAAAGAGGATTTCGCTCCATGCGGGTTTATTACACCGTGCTTTGGAGACCAGCTCTGGCAAGCAGCAGGTAGCATCCCACAGACCCGACTCTGATTTCCCAAGGATGCTGTGCTTTCCCATAGGGGATGCCCCGGCAAAGAGGCTTTCGCTCTATGCGGGTTTCTCCCATCGTGCTGCGAATACTAGGCTAAGGCAAGTAGCAAAAGCAGCCCACAGAACCATCTCTGATTTCCCAGCGAATGCTATGCTTTCGCAGAGGTTGCCAGCTTGGCGCGAACCGCACTTCGCTGCTGCTTCCTCAGCAAGACTTTCGTCGTTCGCTCTGTCGCGGCAGGGATGAAGAGCCGCAGGAGAGCTGGTGCCTCTTGGGCCTTGTATTCCCGGGCTCCCAGTTCGCGCCCGGGGTTCACCTTGCTAAGCCGAACTAAGCAGACACAGTCACAACCCTGCAGCAGCGTGCGTGGCCTAGCATGGTACTCTTTGCCCATTACCAACTCCTGGCGTAGGTAAGGCTTTGCCTTTTCCTCCGACTCTCAGGCAGACTCAGGGTCTAGGCCAGTGCCTTCACCACAGGAGAGAGGAGGCTCAGGATCCCTGCACAGGGCCCGTGCTCTGGGATGGGGAACTGTGGGGGACTGTCTCCACTCCTTACCAGGCACACCCCCTGCCACCCACAACACTGCCACATCTTGGTGGAAGACGGCATCTGACTGCCCGTTTCTCCATGGGGTTGTTTCTGCGAGTTCCGGGTATGGCACCTGGGGGCAAGCCCGACTGCCCTTGGGACAGGTGGCCTAGGAGATGTTCACCCCTTGGGACCAGAGGCACAGGACAGGCCTGCCCTCTGCCCAGACTCCTTCCTCAGAGTGGAGCACGCGCCCCTGCCCTAGTCGTCCCCTCATGTCTCCTTAGCAGCCAGGCTTCGATCTCTCCGCACAGGGAGTGGGTGACACTTGTCTTGCCACTGGCCTGCTGTTCGTGCAATGGCAGGCTATTCTGCTTCCGGAGCGTTTCCCGACCCCAAGGCCAAGGGCTCCTTCTCATCCCAGGGGGCGGCGTGCTGCGCCTTCCCCACACTTCCTCCTGGGGAGCGCGGTGACAGACTTGTGCGACCATGCTTCTCTCTCAGGCAGAGGGGATGCTAGGGCAAAGGGTATTTCGCTCCATGCGGGTGTCTTCCACCGTGCTGCGGAGACTAGCTCAGGCAAACAGCAGCAGCATCCCGAACCCAACTCTGATTTCCCAAAGAATGCTGTGCTTTCCCAGGGGAGATGCCCAGGCAAAGAGGCTTTCACTGTATGCGGGTTTCTCCCACCGCCATTTCTCCCACTGGGAGACTGGGCTCAGGCAAGCAGCAGCAGCCCGCCGAACATTTCTCAGCGAATGCTGTGCTTTCGCAGAGGCTTTGCCTTGGAGCGAACAGCACTTCGCCGCTGCTTCCTCTGCAAGGCTTCAGTTGCGTCAGGGAAGAAGAGCTGTGGTAGAGCTGGTGCCTCTTCTGTCTTCCTTTCCCGGGCTCCATGTTCACGTCCTGGGTTCACCCTGCCAGGCCGAACTAAGCAGACAGAGCCACAAAAGTGCAGTAGCGTGCGTAGCCTAGGATGGCACTCTATGCACACAAACATCTCCCGGGTAGGCATCGCTTGGCCTTTTACTCTGGCGCTCAGGCGGACTCGCAGACTAAGCCAGTGCTTTCCCCACAGGAAAGGAGAGGTGACAGGATCCCTGCACACCGCCCGTGCACTGAATAGGGAGCTTTGGGGGACTGTCCCCACTCCTACCCCTTAAACCCCGTGCCTCCTCCAAGCTTCCACATCCTGGAGGAAGCCGGCATCTGATGGCCAGTTCTTTCTGGGAGTTGTTTCTCGAGTTCAGGGTAGGCGCCTGGTGGCAAGCCCATGTCTCCACCTGCTGTCTCCTTGAGCCCAAAGGCTCAGGACAGGCATGCTTTCTGCCCAGACTCCTTCCTCAGAGTGGAGCCCTTTCCCGTGCCCTAATCTTCCCCTCGTGTCTTCTTAGCAGCCAGGCTTTCCTCGCTCTGCCGTGACAGACGTGTCCCTTTCCTTAAGGCTCTTTCCACAGGCGCCCCCGCGCTTCTCTCTCAGGCAGAGGGGATGCCCAGGCAAAGAGGATTTCGCTCCATGCGGGTTTATTACACCATGCTGTGGAAACTAGCTCCGGCAAGCAGCAGGCAGCATCCCACAGACCCGACTCTGATTTCCAATAGAATGCTGTGCTTTCCCAGAGGGGATGCCCAGGCAATGAGGCTTTCACTCTATGCGGGTTTCTCCCATCGTGCTGCGAACACTAGCCTAATGCAAGCAACAAAAACAGCCCACAGAACCAACTCTGATTTCCCAGCGACTGCTATGCTTTTGCAGAAGTTTTCAGCTTGGTGCGAACCGCACTTCGCTGCTGCTTCCTCAGCAAGGCTTTGGTCGTTCGCTCTGTCGCGGCAGGGATGAAGAGCCGCGGGAGAGCTGGTGCCTCTTGGGCCTTGCATTCCCGGGCTCCTATTTCGCGCCCGGGGTTCACCTTGCTATGCCGAACAAAGCAGACACAGTCACAACCCTGCAGCAGCGTGCATGGCCTAGCATGGCACTCTATGTTTATTACCATCTCTTGGCGTAGGTAAGGCTTTGCCTTTTGCTCCAGCGCTCAGGCAGACTCGGGGTCTTGGCCAGTGCCTTCACCACAGGAGACAGGAGGCGACAGGATCCCAGCACACGGCCCGTGCTCTGGATGGGTAACTGTGGGGGACTGTCTCCACTCCTTACCAGGCACAAACCCTGCCACCCACAACACTGCCACATCTTGTTGGAAGACGGCATCTGACTGCCCGTTTCTCATGGGGTTGTTTCTGCGAGTTCCGGGTATGGCACATGGGAGCAAGCCCGACTTTCGACGGGACAGGGGGCCAAGGTGATGTGGTCCCCTTGGGACCAGAGGTACAGGACAGGCATGCTTTCTGCCCAGACTCCTTCCTCAGAGTGGAGCCCATTCCCCTGCCCTAATCTTCCCCTCGTGTCTCCTTAGCAGCCAGGCTTTCCTCGCTCTGCCGTGACAGACGTGTCCCTTTCCTTAAGGCTCTTTCCACAGGCGCCCCCGCGCTTCTCTCTCAGGCAGAGGGGATGCCCAGGCAAAGAGGATTTCGCTCCATGCGGGTTTATTACACCGTGCTTTGGAGACCAGCTCTGGCAAGCAGCAGGTAGCATCCCACAGACCCGACTCTGATTTCCCAAGGATGCTGTGCTTTCCCATAGGGGATGCCCCGGCAAAGAGGCTTTCGCTCTATGCGGGTTTCTCCCATCGTGCTGCGAATACTAGGCTAAGGCAAGTAGCAAAAGCAGCCCACAGAACCATCTCTGATTTCCCAGCGAATGCTATGCTTTCGCAGAGGTTGCCAGCTTGGCGCGAACCGCACTTCGCTGCTGCTTCCTCAGCAAGACTTTCGTCGTTCGCTCTGTCGCGGCAGGGATGAAGAGCCGCAGGAGAGCTGGTGCCTCTTGGGCCTTGTATTCCCGGGCTCCCAGTTCGCGCCCGGGGTTCACCTTGCTAAGCCGAACTAAGCAGACACAGTCACAACCCTGCAGCAGCGTGCGTGGCCTAGCATGGTACTCTTTGCCCATTACCAACTCCTGGCGTAGGTAAGGCTTTGCCTTTTCCTCCGACTCTCAGGCAGACTCAGGGTCTAGGCCAGTGCCTTCACCACAGGAGAGAGGAGGCTCAGGATCCCTGCACAGGGCCCGTGCTCTGGGATGGGGAACTGTGGGGGACTGTCTCCACTCCTTACCAGGCACACCCCCTGCCACCCACAACACTGCCACATCTTGGTGGAAGACGGCATCTGACTGCCCGTTTCTCCATGGGGTTGTTTCTGCGAGTTCCGGGTATGGCACCTGGGGGCAAGCCCGACTGCCCTTGGGACAGGTGGCCTAGGAGATGTTCACCCCTTGGGACCAGAGGCACAGGACAGGCCTGCCCTCTGCCCAGACTCCTTCCTCAGAGTGGAGCACGCGCCCCTGCCCTAGTCGTCCCCTCATGTCTCCTTAGCAGCCAGGCTTCGATCTCTCCGCACAGGGAGTGGGTGACACTTGTCTTGCCACTGGCCTGCTGTTCGTGCAATGGCAGGCTATTCTGCTTCCGGAGCGTTTCCCGACCCCAAGGCCAAGGGCTCCTTCTCATCCCAGGGGGCGGCGTGCTGCGCCTTCCCCACACTTCCTCCTGGGGAGCGCGGTGACAGACTTGTGCGACCATGCTTCTCTCTCAGGCAGAGGGGATGCTAGGGCAAAGGGTATTTCGCTCCATGCGGGTGTCTTCCACCGTGCTGCGGAGACTAGCTCAGGCAAATAGCAGCAGCATCCCGAACCCAACTCTGATTTCCCAAAGAATGCTGTGCTTTCCCAGGGGAGATGCCCAGGCAAAGAGGCTTTCACTGTATGCGGGTTTCTCCCACCGCGATTTCTCCCACTGGGAGACTGGGCTCAGGCAAGCAGCAGCAGCCCGCCGAACATTTCTCAGCGAATGCTGTGCTTTCGCAGAGGCTTTGCCTTGGAGCGAACAGCACTTCGCCGCTGCTTCCTCTGCAAGGCTTCAGTTGCGTCAGGGAAGAAGAGCTGTGGTAGAGCTGGTGCCTCTTCTGTCTTCCTTTCCCGGGCTCCATGTTCACGTCCTGGGTTCACCCTGCCAGGCCGAACTAAGCAGACAGAGCCACAAAAGTGCAGTAGCGTGCGTAGCCTAGGATGGCACTCTATGCACACAAACATCTCCCGGGTAGGCATCGCTTGGCCTTTTACTCTGGCGCTCAGGCGGACTCGCAGACTAAGCCAGTGCTTTCCCCACAGGAAAGGAGAGGTGACAGGATCCCTGCACACCGCCCGTGCACTGAATAGGGAGCTTTGGGGGACTGTCCCCACTCCTACCCCTTAAACCCCGTGCCTCCTCCAAGCTTCCACATCCTGGAGGAAGCCGGCATCTGATGGCCAGTTCTTTCTGGGAGTTGTTTCTCGAGTTCAGGGTAGGCGCCTGGTGGCAAGCCCATGTCTCCACCTGCTGTCTCCTTGAGCCCAAAGGCTCAGGACAGGCATGCTTTCTGCCCAGACTCCTTCCTCAGAGTGGAGCCCTTTCCCGTGCCCTAATCTTCCCCTCGTGTCTTCTTAGCAGCCAGGCTTTCCTCGCTCTGCCGTGACAGACGTGTCCCTTTCCTTAAGGCTCTTTCCACAGGCGCCCCCGCGCTTCTCTCTCAGGCAGAGGGGATGCCCAGGCAAAGAGGATTTCGCTCCATGCGGGTTTATTACACCATGCTGTGGAAACTAGCTCCGGCAAGCAGCAGGCAGCATCCCACAGACCCGACTCTGATTTCCAATAGAATGCTGTGCTTTCCCAGAGGGGATGCCCAGGCAATGAGGCTTTCGCTCTATGCGGGTTTCTCCCATCGTGCTGCGAACACTAGCCTAATGCAAGCAACAAAAACAGCCCACAGAACCAACTCTGATTTCCCAGCGACTGCTATGCTTTTGCAGAAGTTTTCAGCTTGGTGCGAACCGCACTTCGCTGCTGCTTCCTCAGCAAGGCTTTGGTCGTTCGCTCTGTCGCGGCAGGGATGAAGAGCCGCGGGAGAGCTGGTGCCTCTTGGGCCTTGCATTCCCGGGCTCCTATTTCGCGCCCGGGGTTCACCTTGCTATGCCGAACAAAGCAGACACAGTCACAACCCTGCAGCAGCGTGCATGGCCTAGCATGGCACTCTATGTTTATTACCATCTCTTGGCGTAGGTAAGGCTTTGCCTTTTGCTCCAGCGCTCAGGCAGACTCGGGGTCTTGGCCAGTGCCTTCACCACAGGAGACAGGAGGCGACAGGATCCCAGCACACGGCCCGTGCTCTGGATGGGTAACTGTGGGGGACTGTCTCCACTCCTTACCAGGCACAAACCCTGCCACCCACAACACTGCCACATCTTGTTGGAAGACGGCATCTGACTGCCCGTTTCTCATGGGGTTGTTTCTGCGAGTTCCGGGTATGGCACATGGGAGCAAGCCCGACTTTCGACGGGACAGGGGGCCAAGGTGATGTGGTCCCCTTGGGACCAGAGGTACAGGACAGGCATGCTTTCTGCCCAGACTCCTTCCTCAGAGTGGAGCCCATTCCCCTGCCCTAATCTTCCCCTCGTGTCTCCTTAGCAGCCAGGCTTTCCTCGCTCTGCCGTGACAGACGTGTCCCTTTCCTTAAGGCTCTTTCCACAGGCGCCCCCGCGCTTCTCTCTCAGGCAGAGGGGATGCCCAGGCAAAGAGGATTTCGCTCCATGCGGGTTTATTACACCGTGCTTTGGAGACCAGCTCTGGCAAGCAGCAGGTAGCATCCCACAGACCCGACTCTGATTTCCCAAGGATGCTGTGCTTTCCCATAGGGGATGCCCCGGCAAAGAGGCTTTCGCTCTATGCGGGTTTCTCCCATCGTGCTGCGAATACTAGGCTAAGGCAAGTAGCAAAAGCAGCCCACAGAACCATCTCTGATTTCCCAGCGAATGCTATGCTTTCGCAGAGGTTGCCAGCTTGGCGCGAACCGCACTTCGCTGCTGCTTCCTCAGCAAGACTTTCGTCGTTCGCTCTGTCGCGGCAGGGATGAAGAGCCGCAGGAGAGCTGGTGCCTCTTGGGCCTTGTATTCCCGGGCTCCCAGTTCGCGCCCGGGGTTCACCTTGCTAAGCCGAACTAAGCAGACACAGTCACAACCCTGCAGCAGCGTGCGTGGCCTAGCATGGTACTCTTTGCCCATTACCAACTCCTGGCGTAGGTAAGGCTTTGCCTTTTCCTCCGACTCTCAGGCAGACTCAGGGTCTAGGCCAGTGCCTTCACCACAGGAGAGAGGAGGCTCAGGATCCCTGCACAGGGCCCGTGCTCTGGGATGGGGAACTGTGGGGGACTGTCTCCACTCCTTACCAGGCACACCCCCTGCCACCCACAACACTGCCACATCTTGGTGGAAGACGGCATCTGACTGCCCGTTTCTCCATGGGGTTGTTTCTGCGAGTTCCGGGTATGGCACCTGGGGGCAAGCCCGACTGCCCTTGGGACAGGTGGCCTAGGAGATGTTCACCCCTTGGGACCAGAGGCACAGGACAGGCCTGCCCTCTGCCCAGACTCCTTCCTCAGAGTGGAGCACGCGCCCCTGCCCTAGTCGTCCCCTCATGTCTCCTTAGCAGCCAGGCTTCGATCTCTCCGCACAGGGAGTGGGTGACACTTGTCTTGCCACTGGCCTGCTGTTCGTGCAATGGCAGGCTATTCTGCTTCCGGAGCGTTTCCCGACCCCAAGGCCAAGGGCTCCTTCTCATCCCAGGGGGCGGCGTGCTGCGCCTTCCCCACACTTCCTCCTGGGGAGCGCGGTGACAGACTTGTGCGACCATGCTTCTCTCTCAGGCAGAGGGGATGCTAGGGCAAAGGGTATTTCGCTCCATGCGGGTGTCTTCCACCGTGCTGCGGAGACTAGCTCAGGCAAACAGCAGCAGCATCCCGAACCCAACTCTGATTTCCCAAAGAATGCTGTGCTTTCCCAGGGGAGATGCCCAGGCAAAGAGGCTTTCACTGTATGCGGGTTTCTCCCACCGCCATTTCTCCCACTGGGAGACTGGGCTCAGGCAAGCAGCAGCAGCCCGCCGAACATTTCTCAGCGAATGCTGTGCTTTCGCAGAGGCTTTGCCTTGGAGCGAACAGCACTTCGCCGCTGCTTCCTCTGCAAGGCTTCAGTTGCGTCAGGGAAGAAGAGCTGTGGTAGAGCTGGTGCCTCTTCTGTCTTCCTTTCCCGGGCTCCATGTTCACGTCCTGGGTTCACCCTGCCAGGCCGAACTAAGCAGACAGAGCCACAAAAGTGCAGTAGCGTGCGTAGCCTAGGATGGCACTCTATGCACACAAACATCTCCCGGGTAGGCATCGCTTGGCCTTTTACTCTGGCGCTCAGGCGGACTCGCAGACTAAGCCAGTGCTTTCCCCACAGGAAAGGAGAGGTGACAGGATCCCTGCACACCGCCCGTGCACTGAATAGGGAGCTTTGGGGGACTGTCCCCACTCCTACCCCTTAAACCCCGTGCCTCCTCCAAGCTTCCACATCCTGGAGGAAGCCGGCATCTGATGGCCAGTTCTTTCTGGGAGTTGTTTCTCGAGTTCAGGGTAGGCGCCTGGTGGCAAGCCCATGTCTCCACCTGCTGTCTCCTTGAGCCCAAAGGCTCAGGACAGGCATGCTTTCTGCCCAGACTCCTTCCTCAGAGTGGAGCCCTTTCCCGTGCCCTAATCTTCCCCTCGTGTCTTCTTAGCAGCCAGGCTTTCCTCGCTCTGCCGTGACAGACGTGTCCCTTTCCTTAAGGCTCTTTCCACAGGCGCCCCCGCGCTTCTCTCTCAGGCAGAGGGGATGCCCAGGCAAAGAGGATTTCGCTCCATGCGGGTTTATTACACCATGCTGTGGAAACTAGCTCCGGCAAGCAGCAGGCAGCATCCCACAGACCCGACTCTGATTTCCAATAGAATGCTGTGCTTTCCCAGAGGGGATGCCCAGGCAATGAGGCTTTCGCTCTATGCGGGTTTCTCCCATCGTGCTGCGAACACTAGCCTAATGCAAGCAACAAAAACAGCCCACAGAACCAACTCTGATTTCCCAGCGACTGCTATGCTTTTGCAGAAGTTTTCAGCTTGGTGCGAACCGCACTTCGCTGCTGCTTCCTCAGCAAGGCTTTGGTCGTTCGCTCTGTCGCGGCAGGGATGAAGAGCCGCGGGAGAGCTGGTGCCTCTTGGGCCTTGCATTCCCGGGCTCCTATTTCGCGCCCGGGGTTCACCTTGCTATGCCGAACAAAGCAGACACAGTCACAACCCTGCAGCAGCGTGCATGGCCTAGCATGGCACTCTATGTTTATTACCATCTCTTGGCGTAGGTAAGGCTTTGCCTTTTGCTCCAGCGCTCAGGCAGACTCGGGGTCTTGGCCAGTGCCTTCACCACAGGAGACAGGAGGCGACAGGATCCCAGCACACGGCCCGTGCTCTGGATGGGTAACTGTGGGGGACTGTCTCCACTCCTTACCAGGCACAAACCCTGCCACCCACAACACTGCCACATCTTGTTGGAAGACGGCATCTGACTGCCCGTTTCTCATGGGGTTGTTTCTGCGAGTTCCGGGTATGGCACATGGGAGCAAGCCCGACTTTCGACGGGACAGGGGGCCAAGGTGATGTGGTCCCCTTGGGACCAGAGGTACAGGACAGGCATGCTTTCTGCCCAGACTCCTTCCTCAGAGTGGAGCCCATTCCCCTGCCCTAATCTTCCCCTCGTGTCTCCTTAGCAGCCAGGCTTTCCTCGCTCTGCCGTGACAGACGTGTCCCTTTCCTTAAGGCTCTTTCCACAGGCGCCCCCGCGCTTCTCTCTCAGGCAGAGGGGATGCCCAGGCAAAGAGGATTTCGCTCCATGCGGGTTTATTACACCGTGCTTTGGAGACCAGCTCTGGCAAGCAGCAGGTAGCATCCCACAGACCCGACTCTGATTTCCCAAGGATGCTGTGCTTTCCCATAGGGGATGCCCCGGCAAAGAGGCTTTCGCTCTATGCGGGTTTCTCCCATCGTGCTGCGAATACTAGGCTAAGGCAAGTAGCAAAAGCAGCCCACAGAACCATCTCTGATTTCCCAGCGAATGCTATGCTTTCGCAGAGGTTGCCAGCTTGGCGCGAACCGCACTTCGCTGCTGCTTCCTCAGCAAGACTTTCGTCGTTCGCTCTGTCGCGGCAGGGATGAAGAGCCGCAGGAGAGCTGGTGCCTCTTGGGCCTTGTATTCCCGGGCTCCCAGTTCGCGCCCGGGGTTCACCTTGCTAAGCCGAACTAAGCAGACACAGTCACAACCCTGCAGCAGCGTGCGTGGCCTAGCATGGTACTCTTTGCCCATTACCAACTCCTGGCGTAGGTAAGGCTTTGCCTTTTCCTCCGACTCTCAGGCAGACTCAGGGTCTAGGCCAGTGCCTTCACCACAGGAGAGAGGAGGCTCAGGATCCCTGCACAGGGCCCGTGCTCTGGGATGGGGAACTGTGGGGGACTGTCTCCACTCCTTACCAGGCACACCCCCTGCCACCCACAACACTGCCACATCTTGGTGGAAGACGGCATCTGACTGCCCGTTTCTCCATGGGGTTGTTTCTGCGAGTTCCGGGTATGGCACCTGGGGGCAAGCCCGACTGCCCTTGGGACAGGTGGCCTAGGAGATGTTCACCCCTTGGGACCAGAGGCACAGGACAGGCCTGCCCTCTGCCCAGACTCCTTCCTCAGAGTGGAGCACGCGCCCCTGCCCTAGTCGTCCCCTCATGTCTCCTTAGCAGCCAGGCTTCGATCTCTCCGCACAGGGAGTGGGTGACACTTGTCTTGCCACTGGCCTGCTGTTCGTGCAATGGCAGGCTATTCTGCTTCCGGAGCGTTTCCCGACCCCAAGGCCAAGGGCTCCTTCTCATCCCAGGGGGCGGCGTGCTGCGCCTTCCCCACACTTCCTCCTGGGGAGCGCGGTGACAGACTTGTGCGACCATGCTTCTCTCTCAGGCAGAGGGGATGCTAGGGCAAAGGGTATTTCGCTCCATGCGGGTGTCTTCCACCGTGCTGCAGAGACTAGCTCAGGCAAACAGCAGCAGCATCCCGAACCCAACTCTGATTTCCCAAAGAATGCTGTGCTTTCCCAGGGGAGATGCCCAGGCAAAGAGGCTTTCACTGTATGCGGGTTTCTCCCACCGCCATTTCTCCCACTGGGAGACTGGGCTCAGGCAAGCAGCAGCAGCCCGCCGAACATTTCTCAGCGAATGCTGTGCTTTCGCAGAGGCTTTGCCTTGGAGCGAACAGCACTTCGCCGCTGCTTCCTCTGCAAGGCTTCAGTTGCGTCAGGGAAGAAGAGCTGTGGTAGAGCTGGTGCCTCTTCTGTCTTCCTTTCCCGGGCTCCATGTTCACGTCCTGGGTTCACCCTGCCAGGCCGAACTAAGCAGACAGAGCCACAAAAGTGCAGTAGCGTGCGTAGCCTAGGATGGCACTCTATGCACACAAACATCTCCCGGGTAGGCATCGCTTGGCCTTTTACTCTGGCGCTCAGGCGGACTCGCAGACTAAGCCAGTGCTTTCCCCACAGGAAAGGAGAGGTGACAGGATCCCTGCACACCGCCCGTGCACTGAATAGGGAGCTTTGGGGGACTGTCCCCACTCCTACCCCTTAAACCCCGTGCCTCCTCCAAGCTTCCACATCCTGGAGGAAGCCGGCATCTGATGGCCAGTTCTTTCTGGGAGTTGTTTCTCGAGTTCAGGGTAGGCGCCTGGTGGCAAGCCCATGTCTCCACCTGCTGTCTCCTTGAGCCCAAAGGCTCAGGACAGGCATGCTTTCTGCCCAGACTCCTTCCTCAGAGTGGAGCCCTTTCCCGTGCCCTAATCTTCCCCTCGTGTCTTCTTAGCAGCCAGGCTTTCCTCGCTCTGCCGTGACAGACGTGTCCCTTTCCTTAAGGCTCTTTCCACAGGCGCCCCCGCGCTTCTCTCTCAGGCAGAGGGGATGCCCAGGCAAAGAGGATTTCGCTCCATGCGGGTTTATTACACCATGCTGTGGAAACTAGCTCCGGCAAGCAGCAGGCAGCATCCCACAGACCCGACTCTGATTTCCAATAGAATGCTGTGCTTTCCCAGAGGGGATGCCCAGGCAATGAGGCTTTCGCTCTATGCGGGTTTCTCCCATCGTGCTGCGAACACTAGCCTAAGGCAAGCAACAAAAACAGCCCACAGAACCAACTCTGATTTCCCAGCGACTGCTATGCTTTTGCAGAAGTTTTCAGCTTGGTGCGAACCGCACTTCGCTGCTGCTTCCTCAGCAAGGCTTTGGTCGTTCGCTCTGTCGCGGCAGGGATGAAGAGCCGCGGGAGAGCTGGTGCCTCTTGGGCCTTGCATTCCCGGGCTCCTATTTCGCGCCCGGGGTTCACCTTGCTATGCCGAACAAAGCAGACACAGTCACAACCCTGCAGCAGCGTGCATGGCCTAGCATGGCACTCTATGTTTATTACCATCTCTTGGCGTAGGTAAGGCTTTGCCTTTTGCTCCAGCGCTCAGGCAGACTCGGGGTCTTGGCCAGTGCCTTCACCACAGGAGACAGGAGGCGACAGGATCCCAGCACACGGCCCGTGCTCTGGATGGGTAACTGTGGGGGACTGTCTCCACTCCTTACCAGGCACAAACCCTGCCACCCACAACACTGCCACATCTTGTTGGAAGACGGCATCTGACTGCCCGTTTCTCATGGGGTTGTTTCTGCGAGTTCCCGGTATGGCACATGGGAGCAAGCCCGACTGTCGACGGGACAGGGGGCCAAGGTGATGCGGTCCCCTTGGGACCAGAGGTACAGGACAGGCATGCTTTCTGCCCAGACTCCTTCCTCAGAGTGGAGCCCATTCCCCTGCCCTAATCTTCCCCTCGTGTCTCCTTAGCAGCCAGGCTTTCCTCGCTCTGCCGTGACAGACGTGTCCCTTTCCTTAAGGCTCTTTCCACAGGCGCCCCCGCGCTTCTCTCTCAGGCAGAGGGGATGCCCAGGCAAAGAGGATTTCGCTCCATGCGGGTTTATTACACCGTGCTTTGGAGACCAGCTCTGGCAAGCAGCAGGTAGCATCCCACAGACCCGACTCTGATTTCCCAAGGATGCTGTGCTTTCCCATAGGGGATGCCCCGGCAAAGAGGCTTTCGCTCTATGCGGGTTTCTCCCATCGTGCTGCGAATACTAGGCTAAGGCAAGTAGCAAAAGCAGCCCACAGAACCATCTCTGATTTCCCAGCGAATGCTATGCTTTCGCAGAGGTTGCCAGCTTGGCGCGAACCGCACTTCGCTGCTGCTTCCTCAGCAAGACTTTCGTCGTTCGCTCTGTCGCGGCAGGGATGAAGAGCCGCAGGAGAGCTGGTGCCTCTTGGGCCTTGTATTCCCGGGCTCCCAGTTCGCGCCCGGGGTTCACCTTGCTAAGCCGAACTAAGCAGACACAGTCACAACCCTGCAGCAGCGTGCGTGGCCTAGCATGGTACTCTTTGCCCATTACCAACTCCTGGCGTAGGTAAGGCTTTGCCTTTTCCTCCGACTCTCAGGCAGACTCAGGGTCTAGGCCAGTGCCTTCACCACAGGAGAGAGGAGGCTCAGGATCCCTGCACAGGGCCCGTGCTCTGGGATGGGGAACTGTGGGGGACTGTCTCCACTCCTTACCAGGCACACCCCCTGCCACCCACAACACTGCCACATCTTGGTGGAAGACGGCATCTGACTGCCCGTTTCTCCATGGGGTTGTTTCTGCGAGTTCCGGGTATGGCACCTGGGGGCAAGCCCGACTGCCCTTGGGACAGGTGGCCTAGGAGATGTTCACCCCTTGGGACCAGAGGCACAGGACAGGCCTGCCCTCTGCCCAGACTCCTTCCTCAGAGTGGAGCACGCGCCCCTGCCCTAGTCGTCCCCTCATGTCTCCTTAGCAGCCAGGCTTCGATCTCTCCGCACAGGGAGTGGGTGACACTTGTCTTGCCACTGGCCTGCTGTTCGTGCAATGGCAGGCTATTCTGCTTCCGGAGCGTTTCCCGACCCCAAGGCCAAGGGCTCCTTCTCATCCCAGGGGGCGGCGTGCTGCGCCTTCCCCACACTTCCTCCTGGGGAGCGCGGTGACAGACTTGTGCGACCATGCTTCTCTCTCAGGCAGAGGGGATGCTAGGGCAAAGGGTATTTCGCTCCATGCGGGTGTCTTCCACCGTGCTGCGGAGACTAGCTCAGGCAAACAGCAGCAGCATCCCGAACCCAACTCTGATTTCCCAAAGAATGCTGTGCTTTCCCAGGGGAGATGCCCAGGCAAAGAGGCTTTCACTGTATGCGGGTTTCTCCCACCGCCATTTCTCCCACTGGGAGACTGGGCTCAGGCAAGCAGCAGCAGCCCGCCGAACATTTCTCAGCGAATGCTGTGCTTTCGCAGAGGCTTTGCCTTGGAGCGAACAGCACTTCGCCGCTGCTTCCTCTGCAAGGCTTCAGTTGCGTCAGGGAAGAAGAGCTGTGGTAGAGCTGGTGCCTCTTCTGTCTTCCTTTCCCGGGCTCCATGTTCACGTCCTGGGTTCACCCTGCCAGGCCGAACTAAGCAGACAGAGCCACAAAAGTGCAGTAGCGTGCGTAGCCTAGGATGGCACTCTATGCACACAAACATCTCCCGGGTAGGCATCGCTTGGCCTTTTACTCTGGCGCTCAGGCGGACTCGCAGACTAAGCCAGTGCTTTCCCCACAGGAAAGGAGAGGTGACAGGATCCCTGCACACCGCCCGTGCACTGAATAGGGAGCTTTGGGGGACCGTCCCCACTCCTACCCCTTAAACCCCGTGCCTCCTCCAAGCTTCCACATCCTGGAGGAAGCCGGCATCTGATGGCCAGTTCTTTCTGGGAGTTGTTTCTCGAGTTCAGGGTAGGCGCCTGGTGGCAAGCCCATGTCTCCACCTGCTGTCTCCTTGAGCCCAAAGGCTCAGGACAGGCATGCTTTCTGCCCAGACTCCTTCCTCAGAGTGGAGCCCTTTCCCCTGCCCTAATCTTCCCCTCGTGTCTCCTTAGCAGCCAGGCTTTCCTCGCTCTGCCGTGACAGACGTGTCCCTTTCCTTAAGGCTCTTTCCACAGGCGCCACCGCGCTTCTCTCTCAGGCAGAGGGGTTGCCCAGGCAAAGAGGATTTCCCTCCATGCGGGTTTATTACACCATGCTGTGGAAACTAGCTCTGGCAAGCAGCGGGCAGCATCCCACAGACCCGACTCTGATTTCCAATAGAATGCTGTGCTTTCCCAGAGGGGATGCCCAGGCAATGAGGCTTTCGCTCTACGCGTGTTCCTCCCACACTAGCCTAAGGCAAGCAACAAAAGCAGCCCACAGAACCAACTCTGATTTCCCAGCGACTGCTATGCTTTTGCAGAAGTTTTCAGCTTGGTGCGAACCGCACTTCGCTGCTGCTTCCTCAGCAAGGCTTTGGTCGTTCGCTCTGTCGCGGCAGGGATGAAGAGCCGTGGGAGAGCTGGTGCCTCTTGGGCCTTGCATTCCCGTGCTCCTATTTCGCGCCCGCGGTTCACCTTGCTATGCCGAACAAAGCAGACCCAGTCACAACCCTGCAGCAGCGTGCGTGGCCTAGCATGGCACTCTATGCCTATTACCATCTCCTGTCATAGGTAAGGCTTTGACTTTTGCTCATGCGCTCAGGCAGACTCGGGGTCTAGACCAGTGCCTTCACCACAGGAGAGAGAAGGCGACAGGATCCCTGCACACGGCCCGTGCACTGGGATGGGGAACTGTGGGGGACTGTCTCCACTCCTTACCAGGCACAAACCCTGCCACCCACAACACTGCCACATCTTGGTGGAAGACGGCATCTGACTGCCCGTTTATCCATGGGGTTGTTTCTGCGAGTTCCGGGTATGGCACCTTGGAGCAAGCCCGACTGCCGACGGGGCAGGTGGCCAAGGTGATGCGGTCCCCTTGGGACCAGAGGCACAGGACAGGCCTGCCTTCTGCCCAGACTCCTTCCACAGAGTGGAGCCCTTTCCCCTGCCCTAATCTTCCCCTCGTGTCTCTTTAGCAGCCAGGCTTCCGTCGCTCTGCCCTGACAAACGTGTCCATTTCCTTAAGGCTCTTTCCACAGGCGTCACCGCGCTTCTTTCTCAGGCAGAGGGGTTGCCCAGGCAAAGAGGATTTCGCTCCATGCGAGTGTATTACACCGTGCTGTGGAGACCAGATCGGGCAAGCAGCAGGCAGCATCCCACAGACCCGACTTTGATTTCCCAAAGAATGGTGTGCTTTCCCAGAGGGGATGCCCTGTCAAAGAGGCTTTCGCTCTATGCGGGTTTCTCCCATCGTGCTGCGAATATTAGGCTAAGGCAAGCAGCAAAAGCAGCCCACAGAACCAACTCTGATTTCCCAGCGACTGCTATGCTTTTGCAGAAGTTTTCAGCTTGGTGCGAACCGCACTTCGCTGCTGCTTCCTCAGCAAGGCTTTGGTCGTTCGCTCTGTTGTGGCTGGGATGAATAGCCGCGGGAGAGCTGGTGCCTCTTGGGCCTTGCATTCCTGGGCTCCCCGTTAGCGCCTGGGGTTGACCTTGCTAAGCCGAACTAAGCAGACATAATCACAACCCTACAGCAGCGTGCATGGCCTAGGATGGCACTCTATGCCTATTACCATCTCCTGTCATAGGTAAGGCTTTGACTTTTGCTAATGCGCTCAGGCAGACTCGAGGTCTAGGCCAGTGCCTTCACCACAGGAGAGAGGAGGCAACAGGATCCCTGCACACGACCCGTGCACTGGGATGGGGAACTGTGGGGTCTGTCTCCACTCCTTACCAGGCACACCCCTGCCACCCACAACACTGCCACATCTTGGTGGAAGACAGCATCTGACTGCCCGTTTCTCCATGGGGTTGTTTCTGCGAGTTCCGGGTATGGCAACTGGGGGCAAGCCCAACTGCCCTTGGGACAGGTGGCCTAGGAGATGCTCTCCCCTTGGGACCAGAGGCACAGGACAGGCCTGCCATCTGCCCGACTCCTTCCTCAGAGTGGAGCACGCGCCCCTGCCCTAGTCGTCCACTCATGTCTCCTTAGCAGCCAGGCTTCGATCTCTCCGCACAGGGAGTGGGTGACACTTGTCTTGCCACTGGCCTGCTGTTCCTGCCATGGCAGGCTATCCTGCTTCCCAAGCGTTTCCGGACCCCAAGGCCAAGGGCTCCTTCTCATCCCAGGGGGCGGCGTGCGGGGCCTTCCCCACACTTCCTCCTGGGGAGCGCGGTGACAGACTTGTGCGACCATGCTTCTCTCTCAGGCAGAGGGCATGCTAGGGCAAAGGGTATTTCGCTCCATGCGGGTATCTTCCACCGTGCTGCGGAGACTAGCTCAGGCAAGCAGCAGCAGCATCCCCAAACCCAACTCTGAATTCCCTACGAATGCGGTGCTTTCCCAGGGGTGATGCCCAGGCAAAGAGGCTTTCACTGTATGCGGGTTCTCCCACCGCGATTTCTCCCACTGGGAGACTGAGCTCAGGCAAGCAGCAGCAGCCCGCCGAACATTTCTCAGCGAATGCTGTGCTTTCGCAGAGGCTTTGCCTTGGAGCGAACAGCACTTCGCCGCTGCTTCCTCAGCAAGGCTTCAGTTTCGTCAGGGAAGAAGAGCTGCGGGAGAGCTGGTGCCTCTTCTGTCTTCCTTTCCCGGGCTCCATGTTCACGTCCTGGGTTCACCCTGCCAGGCCGAACTAAGCAGACAGAGCCACAAAAGTGCAGTAGCCTGCGTAGCCTAGGATGGCACTCTATGCACACAAACATCTCCCGGGTAGGCATCGCTTGGCCTTTTACTCTGGCGCTCAGGCGGACTCGCAGACTAAGCCAGTGCTTTCCCCACAGGAAAGGAGAGGTGACAGAATCCCTGCACACCGCCCGTGCACTGAATAGGGAGCTTTGGGGGACTGTCCCCACTCCTTCCCCTTAAACCCCGTGCCTCCTCCAAGCTTCCCCATCCTGGAGAAAGCCGGCTTCTGATGCCCAGTTCTTTCTGGGAGTTGTTGCTCACGTTCAGGGTAGGCGCCTGGTGGCAAGCCCATGTCTCCACCACGGACAGGTGGCCAAGGAGCTGCTGTCTCCTTGAGCCCAAAGGCCGAGGACAGGCATGCTTTCTGCCCAGACTCCTTCCTCAGAATGGAGCCCTTTCCCCTGCCCTAAGCTTCCCCTCGTTTCTCCTTAGCAGCCAGGCTTCCATCTCTCTGTCGTGACAGACGTGTCCCTTTCCTTAAGGCTCTTTCCACAGGCGCCACCGCGCTTCTCTCTCAGGCAGAGGTGATGCCCAGGCAAAGAGGATTTCGCTCCATGCGGGTGTATTACACCGTGCTGTGGAGACCAGCTCTGGCAAGCAGCAGGCAGCATCCCACAGACCCCACTCTGATTTCCCAAAAAATGCTCTGCCTTCCCAAGGGGATGCCCCGGCAAAGAGTCTTTCGCTCTATGCGTGTTTCTCCCATCGTGCTGTGAATACTAGGCTAAGGCAAGCAGCAAAAGCAGCCCACAGAACCAACTCTGATTTCCCAGCGAGTGCTATGCTTTCGCAGAGATTGTCAGCTTGGTGCGAACCGCACTTCGCTGCTGCTTCCTCAGCAAGGCTTTGGTCATTTGCTCTGTCGCGGCAGGGATGAAGAGTCGCGGGAGAGGTGGTGCCTCTTGGGCCTTCCATTCCCGGGCTCCCAGTTCGCGCCCAGGGTTCACCTTGCTAAGCCGAACTAAGCAGACACAGTCACAACCCTGCAGCAGTGTGCGTGGCCTAGCATGGCACTCTATGCCCATTACCATCTCCTGGCGTAGGTAAGGCTTAGCCTTTTGCTCATGCGCTCAGGCAGACTCGGGGTCTAGACCAGTGCCTTCACCACAGGAGAGAGAAGGCGACAGGATCCCTGCACACGGCCCGTGCACTGGGATGGGGAACTGTGGGGGACTGTCTCCACTCCTTACCAGGCACAAACCCTGCCACCCACAACACTGCCACATCTTGGTGGAAGACGGCATCTGACTGCCCGTTTCTCCATGGGGTTGTTTCTGCGAGTGCCGGGTATGGCACCTGGGGGCAAGCCCGACTGCCCTTGGGACAGGTGGCCTAGGAGATATTCTCCCCTTGGGACCAGAGGCACAGGACAGGCCTGCTATCTGCCCAGACTCCTTCCTCAGAGTGTAGCACGCGCCCTTGCCCTAGTCGTCCCCTCATGTCTCCTTAGCACCCAGGCTTCAATCTCTCCGCACAGGGAGCGGGTGACACTTGTCTTGCCACTGGCCTGCTGTTCGTGCCATGGCAGGCTATTCTGCTTCCCAAGCGTTTCCCGACTCCAAGGCCAAGGGCTCCTTCTCATCCCAGGGGGCGGCGTGCTGTGCCTTCACCACACTTGCTCCTGGGGACGGCGGTGACAGACTTGTGCGACCATGCTTCTCTCTCAGGCAGAGGGGATGCTAGGGCAAAGGGTATTTCGCTCCTTGCGGTATCTTTCACAGTGCTGCGGAGACTAGCTAAGGCAAGCAGCAGCAGCATCCCCAAACCCAACTCTGATTTCCCTACGAATGCTGTGCTTTCCCAGGAGAGATGCCCAGGCAAAGAGGCTTTCACTGTGTGCGGGTTTCTCCCACCGCCATTTCTCCCACTGGGAGACTGGGCTCAGACAAGCAGCAGCAGCCCGCAGATCATTTCTCAGCGAATGCTGTGTTTTCGCAGAGGTTTTGCCTTGGAGCGAACAGCACTTCGCCGCTACTTCCTCAGCAAGGCTTCAGTCGCGTCAGGGAAGAAGAGATGCGGGAGAGCTGGTGCCTCTTGGGCCTTGCTTTCCCAGGCTCCATGTTCGCGTCCTGGGTTCACCCTGCCAGGCCGAACTAAGCGGACAGAGCCACAAAAGTGCAGTAGTGTGCATTTCCTAGGATGGCACTTTATGCACACAAACATCTCAAAGGGTAGGCATCGCTTGGCCCTTTACTCTGCCGCTCAGGAGGACGCGCGGACTTAGCCAGTGCTTTCCCCACAGGAAAGGAGAGGTGACAGGATCCCTGCACACCGCCCGTGCACTGAATAGGGAGCTTGGGGGACTGTCCCCACTCCTTCCCCTTAAACCCCATGCCTCTTCCAAGCTTCCAAGTCCTGGAGGAAGCCGGCATCTGATGGCCAGTTCTTTCTGGGAGTTGTTTCTCGAGTTCAGGGTAGGCGCCTGGTGGCAAGCCCATGTCTCCACCACGGACAGGTGGCCAAGGAGCTGCTGTCTCCTTGAGCCCAAAGGCTCAGGACAGGCATGCTTTCTGCCCAGACGCCTTCCTCAGAGTGGAGCCCTTTCCCCTGCCCTAATCTTCCCCTCGTGTCTCCTTAGCAGCCAGGCTTTCCTCGCTATGCCGTGACAGACGTGTCCCTTTCCTTAAGGCTCTTTCCACAGGCGCCACCGCGCTTCTCTCTCAGGCAGAGGGGATGCCCAGGCAAAGAGGATTTCGCTCCATGCGGGTTTATTACACCGTGCTGTGGAGACCAACTCTGGCAAGCAGCAGGCCGCATCCCACAGACCCGACTCTTATTTCCCGAAGAATGCTGTGCTTTCCCAGAGGGAATGCTACGGCAAAGAGGCTTTCGCTCTATGCGGGTTTCTCCCACTGCCATTTCTCCCACTGGGAGACTGAGCTCAGGCAAGCAGCAGAAGCCCGCCAAACATTTCTCAGCGAATGCTGTGCATTCGCAGAGGCTTTGCCTTGGAGCGAACAGCACTTCGCCACTGCTTCCTCATCAAGGCTTCAGTCGCGTCAGGGAAGAAGAGCTGCTGGAGAGCTGGTGCCTCTTCTGTCTTCCTTTCCCGCGCTCCATGTTCACGTCCTGGGTTCACCCTGCCAGGCCGAACTAAGCAGACAGAGCCACAAAAGTGCAGTAGCCTGCGTAGCATAGGATGGCACTCTATGCACACAAACATCTCAAAGGGTAGGCATCGCTTGGCCTTTTACTCTGGCGGACTCGCAGACTAAGCCAGTGCTTTCCCCACAGGAAAGGAGAGGTGACAGGATCCCTGCACACCGCCCATGCACTGAATAGGGAGCTTGGGGGACTGTCCCCACTCCTTCCCCTTAGACCCCATGCCTCTTCCAAGCTTCCAAGTCCTGGAGGAAGCCGGCATCTGATGGCCAGTTCTTTCTGGGAGTTGTTTCTCGAGTTCAGGGTAGGCGCCTGGTGGCAAGCCCATGTCTCCACCACGGACAGGTGGCCAAGGAGCTGCTGTCTCCTTGAGCCCAAAGGCTCAGGACAGGCATGCTTTCTGCCCAGACTCCTTCCTCAGAGTGGAGCCCTTTCCCCTGCCCTAATCTTCCCCTCGTGTCTCCTTAGCAGCCAGGCTTTCCTCGCTATGCCGTGACAGACGTGTCCCTTTCCTTAAGGCTCTTTCCACAGGCGCCACCGCGCTTCTCTCTCAGGCAGAGGGGATGCCCAGGCAAAGAGGATTTCGCTCCATGCGGGTTTATTACACCGTGCTGTGGAGACCAACTCTGGCAAGCAGCAGGCCGCATCCCACAGACCCGACTCTGATTTCCCAAAGAATGCTGTGCTTTCCCAGAGGGAATGCTACGGCAAAGAGGCTTTCGCTCTATGCGGGTTTCTCCCACTGCCATTTCTCCCACTGGGAGACTGAGCTCAGGCAAGCAGCAGAAGCCCGCCAAACATTTCTCAGCGAATGCTGTGCATTCGCAGAGGCTTTGCCTTGGAGCGAACAGCACTTCGCCGCTGCTTCCTCATCAAGGCTTCAGTCGCGTCAGGGAAGAAGAGCTGCTGGAGAGCTGGAGCCTCTTCTGTCTTCCTTTCCCGCGCTCCATGTTCACGTCCTGGGTTCACCCTGCCAGGCCGAACTAAGCAGACAGAGCCACAAAAGTGCAGTAGCCTGCGTAGCATAGGATGGCACTCTATGCACACAAACATCTCAAAGGGTAGGCATCGCTTGGCCTTTTACTCTGGCGGACTCGCAGACTAAGCCTGTGCTTTCCCCACAGGAAAGGAGAGGTGACAGGATCCATGCACACCGCCCATGCACTGAATAGGGAGCTTGGGGGACTGTCCCCACTCCTTCCCCTTAAACCCCATGCCTCTTCCAAGCTTCCACATCCTGGAGGAAGCCGGCATCTGATGGCCAGTTCTTTCTGGGAGTTGTTGCTCACGTTCAGGGTAGGCGCCTGGTGGCAAGCCCATGTCTCCACCACGGACAGGTGGCCAAGGAGCTGCTGTCTCCTTGAGCCCAAAGGCTCAGGACAGGCATGCTTTCTGCCCAGACTCCTTCCTCAGAGTGGAGCCCTTTCCCCTGCCCTAATCTTCCCCTCGTGTCTCCTTAGCAGCCAGGCTTTCCTCGCTCTGCCGTGACAGACGTGTCCCTTTCCTTAAGGCTCTTTCCACAGGCGCCACCGCGCTTCTCTCTCAGGCAGAGGGGTTGCCCAGGCAAAGAGGATTTCGCTCCATGCGGGTTTATTACACCATGCTGTGGAAACTAGCTCTGGCAAGCAGCAGGCAGCATCCCACAGACCCGACTCTGATTTCCAATAGAATGCTGTGCTTTCCCAGAGGGGATGCCCAGGCAATGAGGCTTTCGCTCTACGCGTGTTCCTCCCACACTAGCCTAAGGCAAGCAACAAAAGCAGCCCACAGAACCAACTCTGATTTCCCAGCGACTGCTATGCTTTTGCAGAAGTTTTCAGCTTGGTGCGAACCGCACTTCGCTGCTGCTTCCTCAGCAAGGCTTTGGTCGTTCGCTCTGTCGCGGCAGGGATGAAGAGCCGTGGGAGAGCTGGTGCCTCTTGGGCCTTGCATTCCCGTGCTCCTATTTCGCGCCCGCGGTTCACCTTGCTATGCCGAACAAAGCAGACCCAGTCACAACCCTGCAGCAGCGTGCGTGGCCTAGCATGGCACTCTATGCCTATTACCATCTCCTGTCATAGGTAAGGCTTTGACTTTTGCTCATGCGCTCAGGCAGACTCGGGGTCTAGACCAGTGCCTTCACCACAGGAGAGAGAAGGCGACAGGATCCCTGCACACGGCCCGTGCACTGGGATGGGGAACTGTGGGGGACTGTCTCCACTCCTTACCAGGCACACCCCCTGCCACCCACAACACTGCCACATCTTGGTGGAAGACGGCATCTGACTGCCCGTTTATCCATGGGGTTGTTTCTGCGAGTTCCGGGTATGGCAACTTGGAGCAAGCCCGACTGCCGACGGGGCAGGTGGCCAAGGTGATGCGGTCCCCTTGGGACCAGAGGCACAGGACAGGCCTGCCTTCTGCCCAGACTCCTTCCACAGAGTGGAGCCCTTTCCCCTGCCCTAATCTTCCCCTCGTGTCTCCTTAGCAGCCAGGCTTTCCTCGCTATGCCGTGACAGACGTGTCCCTTTCCTTAAGGCTCTTTCCACAGGCGCCACCGCGCTTCTCTCTCAGGCAGAGGGGATGCCCAGGCAAAGAGGATTTCGCTCCATGCGGGTTTATTACACCGTGCTGTGGAGACCAACTCTGGCAAGCAGCAGGCCGCATCCCACAGACCCGACTCTGATTTCCAAAGAATGCTGTGCTTTCCCAGAGGGAATGCTACGGCAAAGAGGCTATCGCTCTATGCGGGTTTCTCCCACTGCCATTTCTCCCACTGGGAGACTGAGCTCAGGCAAGCAGCAGAAGCCCGCCAAACATTTCCCAGCGAATGCTGTGCATTCGCAGAGGCTTTGCCTTGGAGCGAACAGCACTTCGCCGCTGCTTCCTCAGCAAGGCTTCAGTTGCGTCAGGGAAGAAGAGCTGCTGGAGAGCTGGTGCTCTTCTGTCTTCCTTTCCCGCGCTCCATGTTCACGTCCTGGGTTCACCCTGCCAGGCCGAACTAAGCAGACAGAGCCACAAAAGTGCAGTAGCCTGCGTAGCATAGGATGGCACTCTATGCACACAAACATCTCAAAGGGAAGGCATCGCTTGGCCTTTTACTCTGGCGGACTCGCAGACTAAGCCAGTGCTTTCCCCACAGGAAAGGAGAGGTGACAGGATCCCTGCACACCGCCCATGCACTGAATAGGGAGCTTGGGGGACTGTCCCCACTCCTTCCCCTTAAACCCCATGCCTCTTCCAAGCTTCCACATCCTGGAGGAAGCCGGCATCTGATGGCCAGTTCTTTCTGGGAGTTGTTTCTCGAGTTCAGGGTAGGCGCCTGGTGGCAAGCCCATGTCTCCACCACGGACAGGTGGCCAAGGAGCTGCTGTCTCCTTGAGCCCAAAGGCTCAGGACAGGCATGCTTTCTGCCCAGACTCCTTCCTCAGAGTGGAGCCCTTTCCCCTGCCCTAATCTTCCCCTCGTGTCTCCTTAGCAGCCAGGCTTTCCTCGCTCTGCCGTGACAGACGTGTCCCTTTCCTTAAGGCTCTTTCCACAGGCGCCACCGCGCTTCTCTCTCAGGCAGAGGGGTTGCCCAGGCAAAGAGGATATCGCTCCATGCGGGTTTATTACACCATGCTGTGGAAACTAGCTCTGGCAAGCAGCGGGCAGCATCCCACAGACCCGACTCTGATTTCCAATAGAATGCTGTGCTTTCCCAGAGGGGATGCCCAGGTAATGAGGCTTTCGCTCTACGCGTGTTCCTCCCACACTAGCCTAAGGCAAGCAACAAAAGCAGCCCACAGAACCAACTCTGATTTCCCAGCGACTGCTATGCTTTTGCAGAAGTTTTCAGCTTGGTGCGAACCGCACTTCGCTGCTGCTTCCTCAGCAAGGCTTTGGTCGTTCGCTCTGTCGCGGCAGGGATGAAGAGCCGTGGGAGAGCTGGTGCCTCTTGGGCCTTGCATTCCCGTGCTCCTATTTCGCGCCCGCGGTTCACCTTGCTATGCTGAACAAAGCAGACACAGTCACAACCCTGCAGCAGCGTGTGTGGCCTAGCATGGCACTCTATGCCTATTACCATCTCCTGTCATAGGTAAGGCTTTGACTTTTGCTCATGCGCTCAGGCAGACTCGGGGTCTAGACCAGTGCCTTCACCACAGGAGAGAGAAGGCGACAGGATCCCTGCACACGGCCCGTGCACTGGGATGGGGAACTGTGGGGGACTGTCTCCACTCCTTACCAGGCACAAACCCTGCCACCCACAACACTGCCACATCTTGGTGGAAGACGGCATCTGACTGCCCGTTTATCCATGGGGTTGTTTCTGCGAGTTCCGGGTATGGCACCTTGGAGCAAGCCCGACTGCCGACGGGGCAGGTGGCCAAGGTGATGCGGTCCCCTTGGGACCAGAGGCACAGGACAGGCCTGCCTTCTGCCCAGACTCCTTCCACAGAGTGGAGCCCTTTCCCCTGCCCTAATCTTCCCCTCGTGTCTCTTTAGCAGCCAGGCTTCCGTCGCTCTGCCCTGACAAACGTGTCCATTTCCTTAAGGCTCTTTCCACAGGCGTCACCGCGCTTCTTTCTCAGGCAGAGGGGTTGCCCAGGCAAAGAGGATTTCGCTCCATGCGAGTGTATTACACCGTGCTGTGGAGACCAGCTCTGGCAAGCAGCAGGCAGCATCCCACAGACCCGACTTTGATTTCCCAAAGAATGGTGTGCTTTCCCAGAGGGGATGCCCTGTCAAAGAGGCTTTCGCTCTATGCGGGTTTCTCCCATCGTGCTGCGAATACTAGGCTAAGGCAAGCAGCAAAAGCAGCCCACAGAACCAACTCTGATTTCCCAGCGACTGCTATGCTTTTGCAGAAGTTTTCAGCTTGGTGCGAACCGCACTTCGCTGCTGCTTCCTCAGCAAGGCTTTGGTCGTTCGCTCTGTTGTGGCTGGGATGAAGAGCCGCGGGAGAGCTGGTGCCTCTTGGGCCTTGCATTCCTGGGCTCCCCGTTAGCGCCTGGGGTTGACCTTGCTAAGCCGAACTAAGCAGACATAATCACAACCCTACAGCAGCGTGCATGGCCTAGGATGGCACTCTATGCCTATTACCATCTCCTGTCATAGGTAAGGCTTTGACTTTTGCTAATGCGCTCAGGCAGACTCGAGGTCTAGGCCAGTGCCTTCACCACAGGAGAGAGGAGGCAACAGGATCCCTGCACACGACCCGTGCACTGGGATGGGGAACTGTGGGGTCTGTCTCCACTCCTTACCAGGCACACCCCTGCCACCCACAACACTGCCACATCTTGGTGGAAGACAGCATCTGACTGCCCGTTTCTCCATGGGGTTGTTTCTGCGAGTTCCGGGTATGGCAACTGGGGGCAAGCCCGACTGCCCTTGGGACAGGTGGCCTAGGAGATGCTCTCCCCTTGGGACCAGAGGCACAGGACAGGCCTGCCATCTGCCCGACTCCTTCCTCAGAGTGGAGCACGCGCCCCTGCCCTAGTCGTCCACTCATGTCTCCTTAGCAGCCAGGCTTCGGTCTCTCCGCACAGGGAGTGGGTGACACTTGTCTTGCCACTGGCCTGCTGTTCCTGCCATGGCAGGCTATCCTGCTTCCCAAGCGTTTCCGGACCCCAAGGCCAAGGGCTCCTTCTCATCCCAGGGGGCGGCGTGCGGGGCCTTCCCCACACTTCCTCCTGGGGAGCGCGGTGACAGACTTGTGCGACCATGCTTCTCTCTCAGGCAGAGGGCATGCTAGGGCAAAGGGTATTTCGCTCCATGCGGGTATCTTCCACCGTGCTGCGGAGACTAGCTCAGGCAAGCAGCAGCAGCATCCCCAAACCCAACTCTGAATTCCCTACGAATGCGGTGCTTTCCCAGGGGTGATGCCCAGGCAAAGAGGCTTTCACTGTATGCGGGTTCTCCCACCGCGATTTCTCCCACTGGGAGACTGAGCTCAGGCAAGCAGCAGCAGCCCGCCGAACATTTCTCAGCGAATGCTGTGCTTTCGCAGAGGCTTTGCCTTGGAGCGAACAGCACTTCGCCGCTGCTTCCTCAGCAAGGCTTCAGTTTCGTCAGGGAAGAAGAGCTGCGGGAGAGCTGGTGCCTCTTCTGTCTTCCTTTCCCGGGCTCCATGTTCACGTCCTGGGTTCACCCTGCCAGGCCGAACTAAGCAGACAGAGCCACAAAAGTGCAGTAGCCTGCGTAGCCTAGGATGGCACTCTATGCACACAAACATCTCCCGGGTAGGCATCGCTTGGCCTTTTACTCTGGCGCTCAGGCGGACTCGCAGACTAAGCCAGTGCTTTCCCCACAGGAAAGGAGAGGTGACAGAATCCCTGCAAACCGCCCGTGCACTGAATAGGGAGCTTTGGGGGACTGTCCCCACTCCTTCCCCTTAAACCCTGTGCCTCCTCCAAGCTTCCCCATCCTGGAGAAAGCCGGCTTCTGATGCCCAGTTCTTTCTGGGAGTTGTTTCTCGAGTTCAGGGTAGGCGCCTGGTGGCAAGCCCATGTCTCCACCACAGACAGGTGGCCAAGGAGCTGCTGTCTCCTTGAGCCCAAAGGCTGAGGACAGGCATGCTTTCTGCCCAGACTCCTTCCTCAGAATGGAGCCCTTTCCCCTGCCCTAAGCTTCCCCTCGTTTCTCCTTAGCAGCCAGGCTTCCATCTCTCTGTCGTGACAGACGTGTCCCTTTCCTTAAGGCTCTTTCCACAGGCGCCACCGCGCTTCTCTCTCAGGCAGAGGTGATGCCCAGGCAAAGAGGATTTCGCTCCATGCGGGTGTATTACACCGTGCTGTGGAGACCAGCTCTGGCAAGCAGCAGGCAGCATCCCACAGACCCCACTCTGATTTCCCAAAAAATGCTCTGCCTTCCCAAGGGGATGCCCCGGCAAAGAGTCTTTCGCTCTATGCGCGTTTCTCCCATCGTGCTGTGAATACTAGGCTAAGGCAAGCAGCAAAAGCAGCCCACAGAACCAACTCTGATTTCCCAGCGAGTGCTATGCTTTCGCAGAGGTTGTCAGCTTGGCGCGAACCGCACTTCGCTGCTGCTTCCTCAGCAAGGCTTTGGTCATTTGCTCTGTCGCGGCAGGGATGAAGAGTCGCGGGAGAGGTGGTGCCTCTTGGGCCTTCCATTCCCGGGCTCCCAGTTCGCGCCCAGGGTTCACCTTGCTAAGCCGAACTAAGCAGACACAGTCACAACCCTGCAGCAGTGTGCGTGGCCTAGCATGGCACTCTATGCCCATTACCATCTCCTGGCGTAGGTAAGGCTTAGCCTTTTGCTCTGACGCTCAGGCAGACTCGGGGTCTAGGCCAGTGCCTTCACCACAGGAGAGAGGAGGCGACAGCATCCCTGCACAGGGCCCGTGCACTGGGATGGGGAACTGTGGGGGACTGTCTCCACTCCTTACCAGGCACACCCCCTGCCACCCACAACACTGCCACATCTTGGTGGAAGACGGCATCTGACTGCCCGTTTCTATATGGGGTTGTTTCTGCGAGTGCCGGGTATGGCACCTGGGGGCAAGCCCGACTGCCCTTGGGACAGGTGGCCTAGGAGATATTCTCCCCTTGGGACCAGAGGCACAGGACAGGCCTGCCATCTGCCCAGACTCCTTCCTCAGAGTGTAGCACGCGCCCTTGCCCTAGTCGTCCCCTCATGTCTCCTTAGCACCCAGGCTTCAATCTCTCCGCACAGGGAGCGGGTGACACTTGTCTTGCCACTGGCCTGCTGTTCGTGCCATGGCAGGCTATTCTGCTTCCCAAGCGTTTCCCGACTCCAAGGCCAAGGGCTCCTTCTCATCCCAGGGGGCGGCGTGCTGTGCCTTCACCACACTTGCTCCTGGGGAGGGCGGTGACAGACTTGTGCGACCATGCTTCTCTCTCAGGCAGAGGGGATGCTAGGGCAAAGGGTATTTCGCTCCTTGCGGTATCTTTCACAGTGCTGCGGAGACTAGCTAAGGCAAGCAGCAGCAGCATCCCCAAACCCAACTCTGATTTCCCTACGAATGCTGTGCTTTCCCAGGAGAGATGCCCAGGCAAAGAGGCTTTCACTGTATGCGGGTTTCTCCCACCGCCATTTCTCCCACTGGGAGACTGGGCTCAGACAAGCAGCAGCAGCCCGCAGATCATTTCTCAGCGAATGCTGTGTTTTCGCAGAGGTTTTGCCTTGGAGCGAACAGCACGTCGCCGCTGCTTCCTCAGCAAGGCTTCAGTCGCGTCAGGGAAGAAGAGATGCGGGAGAGCTGGTGCCTCTTGGGCCTTGCTTTCCCGGGCTCCATGTTCGCGTCCTGGGTTCACCCTGCCAGGCCGAACTAAGCGGACAGAGCCACAAAAGTGCAGTAGTGTGCATTTCCTAGGATGGCACTTTATGCACACAAACATCTCCCGGGTAGGCATCGCTTGGCCCTTTACTCTGCCGCTCAGGAGGACTCGCGGACTTAGCCAGTGCTTTCCCCACAGGAAAGGAGAGGTGACAGGATCCCTGCACACCGCCCGTGCACTGAATAGGGAGCTTGGGGGACTGTCCCCACTCCTTCCCCTTAAACCCCATGCCTCTTCCAAGCTTCCAAGTCCTGGAAGAAGCCGGCATCTGATGGCCAGTTCTTTCTGGGAGTTGTTTCTCGAGTTCCGGGTAGGCGCCTGGTGGCAAGCCCATGTCTCCACCACGGACAGGTGGCCAAGGAGCTGCTGTCTCCTTGAGCCCAAAGGCTCAGGACAGGCATGCTTTCTGCCCAGACTCCTTCCTCAGAGTGGAGCCCTTTCCCCTGCCCTAATCTTCCCCTCGTGTCTCCTTAGCAGCCAGGCTTTCCTCGCTATGCCGTGACCGACGTGTCCCTTTCCTTAAGGCTCTTTCCACAGGCGCCACCGCGCTTCTCTCTCAGGCAGAGGGGATGCCCAGGCAAAGAGGATTTCGCTCCATGCGGGTTTATTACACCGTGCTGTGGAGACCAACTCTGGCAAGCAGCAGGCCGCATCCCACAGACCCGACTCTGATTTCCCAAAGAATGCTGTGCTTTCCCAGAGGGAATGCTACGGCAAAGAGGCTTTCGCTCTATGCGGGTTTCTCCCACTGCCATTTCTCCCACTGGGAGACTGAGCTCAGGCAAGCAGCAGAAGCCCGCCAAACATTTCTCAGCGAATGCTGTGCATTCGCAGAGGCTTTGCCTTGGAGCGAACAGCACTTCGCCGCTGCTTCCTCATCAAGGCTTCAGTCGCGTCAGGGAAGAAGAGCTGCTGGAGAGCTGGTGCCTCTTCTGTCTTCCTTTCCCGCGCTCCATGTTCACGTCCTGGGTTCACCCTGCCAGGCCGAACTAAGCAGACAGAGCCACAAAAGTGCAGTAGCCTGCGTAGCATAGGATGGCACTCTATGCACACAAACATCTCAAAGGGTAGGCATCGCTTGGCCTTTTACTCTGGCGGACTCGCAGACTAAGCCAGTGCTTTCCCCACAGGAAAGGAGAGGTGACAGGATCCCTGCACACCGCCCGTGCACTGAATAGGGAGCTTGGGGGACTGTCCCCACTCCTTCCCCTTAAACCCCATGCCTCTTACAAGCTTCCACATCCTGGAGGAAGCCGGCATCTGATGGCCAGTTCTTTCTGGGAGTTGTTTCTCGAGTTCAGGGTAGGCGCCTGGTGGCAAGCCCATGTCTCCACCACGGACAGGTGGCCAAGGAGCTGCTGTCTCCTTGAGCCCAAAGGCTCAGGACAGGCATGCTTTCTGCCCAGACTCCTTCCTCAGAGTGGAGCCCTTTCCCCTGCCCTAATCTTCCCCTCGTGTCTCCTTAGCAGCCAGGCTTTCCTCGCTCTGCCGTGACAGACGTGTCCCTTTCCTTAAGGCTCTTTCCACAGGCGCCACCGCGCTTCTCTCTCAGGCAGAGGGGTTGCCCAGGCAAAGAGGATTTCGCTCCATGCGGGTTTATTACACCATGCTGTGGAAACTAGCTCTGGCAAGCAGCAGGCAGCATCCCACAGACCCGACTCTGATTTCCAATAGAATGCTGTGCTTTCCCAGAGGGGATGCCCAGGCAATGAGGCTTTCGCTCTACGCGTGTTCCTCCCACACTAGCCTAAGGCAAGCAACAAAAGCAGCCCACAGAACCAACTCTGATTTCCCAGCGACTGCTATGCTTTTGCAGAAGTTTTCAGCTTGGTGCGAACCGCACTTCGCTGCTGCTTCCTCAGCAAGGCTTTGGTCGTTCGCTCTGTCGCGGCAGGGATGAAGAGCCGTGGGAGAGCTGGTGCCTCTTGGGCCTTGCATTCCCGTGCTCCTATTTCGCGCCCGCGGTTCACCTTGCTATGCCGAACAAAGCAGACACAGTCACAACCCTGCAGCAGCGTGCGTGGCCTAGCATGGCACTCTATGCCTATTACCATCTCCTGTCATAGGTAAGGCTTTGACTTTTGCTCATGCGCTCAGGCAGACTCGGGGTCTAGACCAGTGCCTTCACCACAGGAGAGAGAAGGCGACAGGATCCCTGCACACGGCCCGTGCACTGGGATGGGGAACTGTGGGGGACTGTCTCCACTCCTTACCAGGCACAAACCCTGCCACCCACAACACTGCCACATCTTGGTGGAAGACGGCATCTGACTGCCCGTTTATCCATGGGGTTGTTTCTGCGAGTTCCGGGTATGGCACCTTGGAGCAAGCCCGACTGCCGACGGGGCAGGTGGCCAAGGTGATGCGGTCCCCTTGGGACCAGAGGCACAGGACAAGCCTGCCTTCTGCCCAGACTCCTTCCACAGAGTGGAGCCCTTTCCCCTGCCCTAATCTTCCCCTCGTGTCTCTTTAGCAGCCAGGCTTCCGTCGCTCTGCCCTGACAAACGTGTCCATTTCCTTAAGGCTCTTTCCACAGGCGTCACCGCGCTTCTTTCTCAGGCAGAGGGGTTGCCCAGGCAAAGAGGATTTCGCTCCATGCGAGTGTATTACACCGTGCTGTGGAGACCAGCTCGGGCAAGCAGCAGGCAGCATCCCACAGACCCGACTTTGATTTCCCAAAGAATGGTGTGCTTTCCCAGAGGGGATGCCCTGTCAAAGAGGCTTTCGCTCTATGCGGGTTTCTCCCATCGTGCTGCGAATACTAGGCTAAGGCAAGCAGCAAAAGCAGCCCACAGAACCAACTCTGATTTCCCAGCGACTGCTATGCTTTTGCAGAAGTTTTCAGCTTGGTGCGAACCGCACTTCGCTGCTGCTTCCTCAGCAAGGCTTTGGTCGTTCGCTCTGTTGTGGCTGGGATGAAGAGCCGCGGGAGAGCTGGTGCCTCTTGGGCCTTGCATTCCTGGGCTCCCCGTTAGCGCCTGGGGTTGACCTTGCTAAGCCGAACTAAGCAGACATAATCACAACCCTACAGCAGCGTGCATGGCCTAGGATGGCACTCTATGCCTATTACCATCTCCTGTCATAGGTAAGGCTTTGACTTTTGCTAATGCGCTCAGGCAGACTCGAGGTCTAGGCCAGTGCCTTCACCACAGGAGAGAGGAGGCAACAGGATCCCTGCACACGACCCGTGCACTGGGATGGGGAACTGTGGGGTCTGTCTCCACTCCTTACCAGGCACACCCCTGCCACCCACAACACTGCCACATCTTGGTGGAAGACAGCATCTGACTGCCCGTTTCTCCATGGGGTTGTTTCTGCGAGTTCCGGGTATGGCAACTGGGGGCAAGCCCGACTGCCCTTGGGACAGGTGGCCTAGGAGATGCTCTCCCCTTGGGACCAGAGGCACAGGACAGGCCTGCCATCTGCCCGACTCCTTCCTCAGAGTGGAGCACGCGCCCCTGCCCTAGTCGTCCACTCATGTCTCCTTAGCAGCCAGGCTTCGATCTCTCCGCACAGGGAGTGGGTGACACTTGTCTTGCCACTGGCCTGCTGTTCCTGCCATGGCAGGCTATCCTGCTTCCCAAGCGTTTCCGGACCCCAAGGCCAAGGGCTCCTTCTCATCCCAGGGGGCGGCGTGCGGGTCCTTCCCCACACTTCCTCCTGGGGAGCGCGGTGACAGTCTTGTGCGACCATGCTTCTCTCTCAGGCAGAGGGCATGCTAGGGCAAAGGGTATTTCGCTCCATGCGGGTATCTTCCACCGTGCTGCGGAGACTAGCTAAGGCAAGCAGCAGCAGCATCCCCAAACCCAACTCTGAATTCCCTACGAATGCCGTGCTTTCCCAGGGGTGATGGCCAGGCAAAGAGGCTTTCACTGTATGCGGGTTCTCCCACCGCGATTTCTCCCACTGGGAGACTGGGTTCAGACAAGCAGCAGCAGCCCGCAGATCATTTCTCAGCGAATGCTGTGTTTTCGCAGAGGTTTTGCCTTGGAGCGAACAGCACTTCGCCGCTGCTTCCTCAGCAAGGCTTCAGTCGCGTCAGGGAAGAAGAGATGCGGGAGAGCTGGTGCCTCTTGGGCCTTGCTTTCCCGGGCTCCATGTTCGCGTCCTGGGTTCACCCTGCCAGGCCGAACTAAGCGGACAGAGCCACAAAAGTGCAGTAGTGTGCATTTCCTAGGATGGCACTTTATGCACACAAACATCTCCCGGGTAGGCATCGCTTGGCCCTTTACTCTGCCGCTCAGGAGGACTCGCGGACTTAGCCAGTGCTTTCCCCACAGGAAAGGAGAGGTGACAGGATCCCTGCACACCGCCCGTGCACTGAATAGGGAGCTTGGGGGATTGTCCCCACTCCTTCCCCTTAAACCCCATGCCTCTTCCAAGCTTCCAAGTCCTGGAGGAAGCCGGCATCTGATGGCCAGTTCTTTCTGGGAGTTGTTTCTCGAGTTCAGGGTAGGCGCCTGGTGGCAAGCCCATGTCTCCACCACGGACAGGTGGCCAAGGAGCTGCTGTCTCCTTGAGCCCAAAGGCTCAGGACAGGCATGCTTTCTGCCCAGACTCCTTCCTCAGAGTGGAGCCCTTTCCCCTGCCCTAATCTTCCCCTCGTGTCTCCTTAGCAGCCAGGCTTTCCTCGCTCTGCCGTGACAGACGTGTCCCTTTCCTTAAGGCTCTTTCCACAGGCGCCACCGCGCTTCTCTCTCAGGCAGAGGGGATGCCCAGGCAAAGAGGATTTCGCTCCATGCGGGTTTATTACACCGTGCTGTGGAGACCAACTCTGGCAAGCAGCAGGCCGCATCCCACAGACCCGACTCTGATTTCCCAACGAATGCTGTGCTTTCCCAGAGGGAATGCTACGGCAAAGAGGCTTTCGCTCTATGCGGGTTTCTCCCACTGCCATTTCTCCCACTGGGAGACTGAGCTCAGGCAAGCAGCAGAAGCCCGCCAAACATTTCTCAGCGAATGCTGTGCATTCGCAGAGGCTTTGCCTTGGAGCGAACAGCACTTCGCCGCTGCTTCCTCAGCAAGGCTTCAGTCGCGTCAGGGAAGAAGAGCTGCTGGAGAGCTGGAGCCTCTTCTGTCTTCCTTTCCCGCGCTCCATGTTTACGTCCTGGGTTCACCCTGCCAGGCCGAACTAAGCAGACAGAGCCACAAAAGTGCAGTAGCCTGCGTAGCATAGGATGGCACTCTATGCACACAAACATCTCAAAGGGTAGGCATCGCTTGGCCTTTTACTCTGGCGGACTCGCAGACTAAGCCAGTGCTTTCCCCACAGGAAAGGAGAGGTGACAGGATCCCTGCACACCGCCCGTGCACTGAATAGGGAGCTTGGGGGACTGTCCCCACTCCTTCCCCTTAAACCCCATGCCTCTTCCAAGCTTCCACATTCTGGAGGAAGCCGGCATCTGATGGCCAGTTCTTTCTGGGAGTTGTTTCTCGAGTTCAGGGTAGGCGCCTGGTGGCAAGCCCATGTCTCCACCACGGACAGGTGGCCAAGGAGCTGCTGTCTCCTTGAGCCCAAAGGCTCAGGACAGGCATGCTTTCTGCCCAGACTCCTTCCTCAGAGTGGAGCCCTTTCCCCTGCCCTAATCTTCCCCTCGTGTCTCCTTAGCAGCCAGGCTTTCCTCGCTCTGCCGTGACAGACGTGTCCCTTTCCTTAAGGCTCTTTCCACAGGTGCCACCGCGCTTCTCTCTCTGGCAGAGGGGTTGCCCAGGCAAAGAGGATTTCGCTCCATGCGGGTTTATTACACCATGCTGTGGAAACTAGCTCTGGCAAGCAGCAGGCAGCATCCCACAGACCCGACTCTGATTTCCAATAGAATGCTGTGCTTTCCCAGAGGGGATGCCCAGGCAATGAGGCTTTCGCTCTACGCGTGTTCCTCCCACACTAGCCTAAGGCAAGCAACAAAAGCAGCCCACAGAACCAACTCTGATTTCCCAGCGACTGCTATGCTTTTGCAGAAGTTTTCAGCTTGGTGCGAACCGCACTTCGCTGCTGCTTCCTCAGCAAGGCTTTGGTCGTTCGCTCTGTCGCGGCAGGGATGAAGAGCCGTGGGAGAGCTGGTGCCTCTTGGGCCTTGCATTCCCGTGCTCCTATTTCGCGCCCGCGGTTCACCTTGCTATGCCGAACAAAGCAGACACAGTCACAACCCTGCAGCAGCGTGCGTGGCCTAGCATGGCACTCTATGCCTATTACCATCTCCTGTCATAGGTAAGGCTTTGACTTTTGCTCATGCGCTCAGGCAGACTCGGGGTCTAGACCAGTGCCTTCACCACAGGAGAGAGAAGGCGACAGGATCCCTGCACACGGCCCGTGCACTGGGATGGGGAACTGTGGGGGACTGTCTCCACTCCTTACCAGGCACAAACCCTGCCACCCACAACACTGCCACATCTTGGTGGAAGACGGCATCTGACTGCCCGTTTATCCATGGGGTTGTTTCTGCGAGTTCCGGGTATGGCACCTTGGAGCAAGCCCGACTGCCGACGGGGCAGGTGGCCAAGGTGATGCGGTCCCCTTGGGACCAGAGGCACAGGACAGGCCTGCCTTCTGCCCAGACTCCTTCCACAGAGTGGAGCCCTTTCCCCTGCCCTAATCTTCCCCTCGTGTCTCTTTAGCAGCCAGGCTTCCGTCGCTCTGCCCTGACAAACGTGTCCATTTCCTTAAGGCTCTTTCCACAGGCGTCACCGCGCTTCTTTCTCAGGCAGAGGGGTTGCCCAGGCAAAGAGGATTTCGCTCCATGCGAGTGTATTACACCGTGCTGTGGAGACCAGCTCTGGCAAGCAGCAGGCAGCATCCCACAGACCCGACTTTGATTTCCCAAAGAATGGTGTGCTTTCCCAGAGGGGATGCCCTGTCAAAGAGGCTTTCGCTCTATGCGGGTTTCTCCCATCGTGCTGTGAATACTAGGCTAAGGCAAGCAGCAAAAGCAGCCCACAGAACCAACTCTGATTTCCCAGCGACTGCTATGCTTTTGCAGAAGTTTTCAGCTTGGTGCGAACCGCACTTCGCTGCTGCTTCCTCAGCAAGGCTTTGGTCGTTCGCTCTGTTGTGGCTGGGATGAAGAGCCGCGGGAGAGCTGGTGCCTCTTGGGCCTTGCATTCCTGGGCTCCCCGTTAGCGCCTGGGGTTGACCTTGCTAAGCCGAACTAAGCAGACATAATCACAACCCTACAGCAGCGTGCATGGCCTAGGATGGCACTCTATGCCTATTACCATCTCCTGTCATAGGTAAGGCTTTGACTTTTGCTAATGCGCTCAGGCAGACTCGAGGTCTAGGCCAGTGCCTTCACCACAGGAGAGAGGAGGCAACAGGATCCCTGCACACGACCCGTGCACTGGGATGGGGAACTGTGGGGTCTGTCTCCACTCCTTACCAGGCACACCCCTGCCACCCACAACACTGCCACATCTTGGTGGAAGACAGCATCTGACTGCCCGTTTCTCCATGGGGTTGTTTCTGCGAGTTCCGGGTATGGCAACTGGGGGCAAGCCCGACTGCCCTTGGGACAGGTGGCCTAGGAGATGCTCTCCCCTTGGGACCAGAGGCACAGGACAGGCCTGCCATCTGCCCGACTCCTTCCTCAGAGTGGAGCACGCGCCCCTGCCCTAGTCGTCCACTCATGTCTCCTTAGCAGCCAGGCTTCGATCTCTCCGCACAGGGAGTGGGTGACACTTGTCTTGCCACTGGCCTGCTGTTCCTGCCATGGCAGGCTATCCTGCTTCCCAAGCGTTTCCGGACCCCAAGGCCAAGGGCTCCTTCTCATCCCAGGGGGCGGCGTGCGGGGCCTTCCCCACACTTCCTCCTGGGGAGCGCGGTGACAGACTTGTGCGACCATGCTTCTCTCTCAGGCAGAGGGCATGCTAGGGCAAAGGGTATTTCGCTCCATGCGGGTATCTTCCACCGTGCTGCGGAGACTAGCTCAGGCAAGCAGCAGCAGCATCCCCAAACCCAACTCTGAATTCCCTACGAATGCGGTGCTTTCCCAGGGGTGATGCCCAGGCAAAGAGGCTTTCACTGTATGCGGGTTCTCCCACCGCGATTTCTCCCACTGGGAGACTGAGCTCAGGCAAGCAGCAGCAGCCCGCCGAACATTTCTCAGCGAATGCTGTGCTTTCGCAGAGGCTTTGCCTTGGAGCGAACAGCACTTCGCCGCTGCTTCCTCAGCAAGGCTTCAGTTTCGTCAGGGAAGAAGAGCTGCGGGAGAGCTGGTGCCTCTTCTGTCTTCCTTTCCCGGGCTCCATGTTCACGTCCTGGGTTCACCCTGCCAGGCCGAACTAAGCAGACAGAGCCACAAAAGTGCAGTAGCCTGCGTAGCCTAGGATGGCACTCTATGTACACAAACATCTCCCGGGTAGGCATCGCTTGGCCTTTTACTCTGGCGCTCAGGCGGACTGCAGACTAAGCCAGTGCTTTCCCCACAGGAAAGGAGAGGTGACAGAATCCCTGCACACCGCCCGTGCACTGAATAGGGAGCTTTGGGGGACTGTCCCCACTCCTTCCCCTTAAACCCCGTGCCTCCTCCAAGCTTCCCCATCCTGGAGAAAGCCGGCTTCTGATGCCCAGTTCTTTCTGGGAGTTGTTGCTCACGTTCAGGGTAGGCGCCTGGTGGCAAGCCCATGTCTCCACCACGGATAGGTGGCCAAGGAGCTGCTGTCTCCTTGAGCCCAAAGGCTGAGGACAGGCATGCTTTCTGCCCAGACTCCTTCCTCAGAATGGAGCCCTTTCCCCTGCCCTAAGCTTCCCCTCGTTTCTCCTTAGCAGCCAGGCTTCCATCTCTCTGTCGTGACAGACGTGTCCCTTTCCTTAAGGCTCTTTCCACAGGCGCCACCGCGCTTCTCTCTCAGGCAGAGGTGATGCCCAGGCAAAGAGGATTTCGCTCCATGCGGGTGTATTACACCGTGCTGTGGAGACCAGCTCTGGCAAGCAGCAGGCAGCATCCCACAGACCCCACTCTGATTTCCCAAAAAATGCTCTGCCTTCCCAAGGGGATGCCCCGGCAAAGAGTCTTTCGCTCTATGCGCGTTTCTCCCATCGTGCTGTGAATACTAGGCTAAGGCAAGCAGCAAAAGCAGCCCACAGAACCAACTCTGATTTCCCAGCGAGTGCTATGCTTTCGCAGAGGTTGTCAGCTTGGCGCGAACCGCACTTCGCTGCTGCTTCCTCAGCAAGGCTTTGGTCATTTGCTCTGTCGCGGCAGGGATGAAGAGTCGCGGGAGAGGTGGTGCCTCTTGGGCCTTCCATTCCCGGGCTCCCAGTTCGCGCCCAGGGTTCACCTTGCTAAGCCGAACTAAGCAGACACAGTCACAACCCTGCAGCAGTGTGCGTGGCCTAGCATGGCACTCTATGCCCATTACCATCTCCTGGCGTAGGTAAGGCTTAGCCTTTTGCTCTGACGCTCAGGCAGACTCGGGGTCTAGGCCAGTGCCTTCACCACAGGAGAGAGGAGGCGACAGCATCCCTGCACAGGGCCCGTGCACTGGGATGGGGAACTGTGGGGGACTGTCTCCACTCCTTACCAGGCACAAACCCTGCCACCCACAACACTGCCACATCTTGGTGGAAGACGGCATCTGACTGCCCGTTCCTATATGGGGTTGTTTCTGCGAGTGCCGGGTATGGCACCTGGGGGCAAGCCCGACTGCCCTTGGGACAGGTGGCCTAGGAGATATTCTCCCCTTGGGACCAGAGGCACAGGACAGGCCTGCCATCTGCCCAGACTCCTTCCTCAGAGTGTAGCACGCGCCCTTGCCCTAGTCGTCCCCTCATGTCTCCTTAGCACCCAGGCTTCAATCTCTCCGCACAGGGAGCGGGTGACACTTGTCTTGCCACTGGCCTGCTGTTCGTGCCATGGCAGGCTATTCTGCTTCCCAAGCGTTTCCCGACTCCAAGGCCAAGGGCTCCTTCTCATCCCAGGGGGCGGCGTGCTGTGCCTTCACCACACTTGCTCCTGGGGAGGGCGGTGACAGACTTGTGCGACCATGCTTCTCTCTCAGGCAGAGGGGATGCTAGGGCAAAGGGTATTTCGCTCCTTGCGGTATCTTTCACAGTGCTGCGGAGACTAGCTAAGGCAAACAGCAGCAGCATCCCCAAACCCAACTCTGATTTCCCTATGAATGCTGTGCTTTCCCAGGAGAGATGCCCAGGCAAAGAGGCTTTCACTGTATGCGGGTTTCTCCCACCGCCATTTCTCCCACTGGGAGACTGGGCTCAGACAAGCAGCAGCAGCCCGCAGATCATTTCTCAGCGAATGCTGTGTTTTCGCAGAGGTTTTGCCTTGGAGCGAACAGCACTTCGCCGCTGCTTCCTCAGCAAGGCTTCAGTCGCGTCAGGGAAGAAGAGATGCGGGAGAGCTGGTGCCTCTTGGGCCTTGCTTTCCCGGGCTCCATGTTCGCGTCCTGGGTTCACCCTGCCAGGCCGAACTAAGCGGACAGAGCCACAAAAGTGCAGTAGTGTGCATTTCCTAGGATGGCACTTTATGCACACAAACATCTCCCGGGTAGGCATCGCTTGGCCCTTTACTCTGCCGCTCAGGAGGACTCGCGGACTTAGCCAGTGCTTTCCCCACAGGAAAGGAGAGGTGACAGGATCCCTGCACACCGCCCGTGCACTGAATAGGGAGCTTGGGGGACTGTCCCCACTCCTTCCCCTTAAACCCCATGCCTCTTCCAAGCTTCCAAGTCCTGGAGGAAGCCGGCATCTGATGGCCAGTTCTTTCTGGGAGTTGTTTCTCGAGTTCAGGGTAGGCGCCTGGTGGCAAGCCCATGTCTCCACCACGGACAGGTGGCCAAGGAGCTGCTGTCTCCTTGAGCCCAAAGGCTCAGGACAGGCATGCTTTCTGCCCAGACTCCTTCCTCAGAGTGGAGCCCTTTCCCCTGCCCTAATCTTCCCCTCGTGTCTCCTTAGCAGCCAGGCTTTCCTCGCTATGCCGTGACAGACGTGTCCCTTTCCTTAAGGCTCTTTCCACAGGCGCCACCGCGCTTCTCTCTCAGGCAGAGGGGATGCCCAGGCAAAGAGGATTTCGCTCCATGCGGGTTTATTACACCATGCTGTGGAAACTAGCTCTGGCAAGCAGCAGGCAGCATCCCACAGACCCGACTCTGATTTCCAATAGAATGCTGTGCTTTCCCAGAGGGGATGCCCAGGCAATGAGGCTTTCGCTCTACGCGTGTTCCTCCCACACTAGCCTAAGGCAAGCAACAAAAGCAGCCCACAGAACCAACTCTGATTTCCCAGCGACTGCTATGCTTTTGCAGAAGTTTTCAGCTTGGTGCGAACCGCACTTCGCTGCTGCTTCCTCAGCAAGGCTTTGGTCGTTCGCTCTGTCGCGGCAGGGATGAAGAGCCGTGGGAGAGCTGGTGCCTCTTGGGCCTTGCATTCCCGTGCTCCTATTTCGCGCCCAAGGTTCACCTTGCTATGACAAACAAAGCAGACACAGTCACAACCCTGCAGCAGCGTGCGTGGCCTAGCATGGCACTCTATGCCTATTACCATCTCCTGTCATAGGTAAGGCTTTGACTTTTGCTCATGCGCTCAGGCAGACTCGGGGTCTAGACCAGTGCCTTCACCACAGGAGAGAGAAGGCGACAGGATCCCTGCACACGGCCCGTGCACTGGGATGGGGAACTGTGGGGGACTGTCTCCACTCCTTACCAGGCACAAACCCTGCCACCCACAACACTGCCACATCTTGGTGGAAGACGGCATCTGACTGCCCGTTTATCCATGGGGTTGTTTCTGCGAGTTCCGGGTATGGCACCTTGGAGCAAGCCCGACTGCCGACGGGGCAGGTGGCCAAGGTGATGCGGTCCCCTTGGGACCAGAGGCACAGGACAGGCCTGCCTTCTGCCCAGACTCCTTCCACAGAGTGGAGCCCTTTCCCCTGCCCTAATCTTCCCCTCGTGTCTCTTTAGCAGCCAGGCTTCCGTCGCTCTGCCCTGACAAACTTGTCCATTTCCTTAAGGCTCTTTCCACAGGCGTCACCGCGCTTCTTTCTCAAGCAGAGGGGTTGCCCAGGCAAAGAGGATTTCGCTCTATGCGGGTTTCTCCCATCGTGCTGCGAATACTAGGCTAAGGCAAGCAGCAAAAGCAGCCCACAGAACCAACTCTGATTTCCCAGCGACTGCTATGCTTTTGCAGAAGTTTTCAGCTTGGTGCGAACCGCACTTCGCTGCTGCTTCCTCAGCAAGGCTTTGGTCGTTCGCTCTGTTGTGGCTGGGATGAAGAGCCGCGGGAGAGCTGGTGCCTCTTGGGCCTTGCATTCCTGGGCTCCCCGTTAGCGCCTGGGGTTGACCTTGCTAAGCCGAACTAAGCAGACATAATCACAACCCTACAGCAGCGTGCATGGCCTAGGATGGCACTCTATGCCTATTACCATCTCCTGTCATAGGTAAGGCTTTGACTTTTGCTAATGCGCTCAGGCAGACTCGAGGTCTAGGCCAGTGCCTTCACCACAGGAGAGAGGAGGCAACAGGATCCCTGCACACGACCCGTGCACTGGGATGGGGAACTGTGGGGTCTGTCTCCACTCCTTACCAGGCACACCCCTGCCACCCACAACACTGCCACATCTTGGTGGAAGACAGCATCTGACTGCCCGTTTCTCCATGGGGTTGTTTCTGCGAGTTCCGGGTATGGCAACTGGGGGCAAGCCCGACTGCCCTTGGGACAGGTGGCCTAGGAGATGCTCTCCCCTTGGGACCAGAGGCACAGGACAGGCCTGCCATCTGCCCGACTCCTTCCTCAGAGTGGAGCACGCGCCCCTGCCCTAGTCGTCCACTCATGTCTCCTTAGCAGCCAGGCTTCGATCTCTCCGCACAGGGAGTGGGTGACACTTGTCTTGCCACTGGCCTGCTGTTCCTGCCATGGCAGGCTATCCTGCTTCCCAAGCGTTTCCGGACCCCAAGGCCAAGGGCTCCTTCTCATCCCAGGGGGCGGCGTGCGGGGCCTTCCCCACACTTCCTCCTGGGGAGCGCGGTGACAGACTTGTGCGACCATGCTTCTCTCTCAGGCAGAGGGCATGCTAGGGCAAAGGGTATTTCGCTCCATGCGGGTATCTTCCACCGTGCTGCGGAGACTAGCTCAGGCAAGCAGCAGCAGCATCCCCAAACCCAACTCTGAATTCCCTACGAATGCGGTGCTTTCCCAGGGGTGATGCCCAGGCAAAGAGGCTTTCACTGTATGCGGGTTCTCCCACCGCGATTTCTCCCACTGGGAGACTGAGCTCAGGCAAGCAGCAGCAGCCCGCCGAACATTTCTCAGCGAATGCTGTGCTTTCGCAGAGGCTTTGCTTTGGAGCGAACAGCACTTCGCCGCTGCTTCCTCAGCAAGGCTTCAGTTTCGTCAGGGAAGAAGAGCTGCGGGAGAGCTGGTGCCTCTTCTGTCTTCCTTTCCCGGGCTCCATGTTCACGTCCTGGGTTCACCCTGTCAGGCCGAACTAAGCAGACAGAGCCACAAAAGTGCAGTAGCCTGCGTAGCCTAGGATGGCACTCTATGCACACAAACATCTCCCGGGTAGGCATCGCTTGGCCTTTTACTCTGGCGCTCAGGCGGACTCGCAGACTAAGCCAGTGCTTTCCCCACAGGAAAGGAGAGGTGACAGAATCCCTGCACACCGCCCGTGCACTGAATAGGGAGCTTTGGGGGACTGTCCCCACTCCTTCCCCTTAAACCCCGTGCCTCCTCCAAGCTTCCCCATCCTGGAGAAAGCCGGCTTCTGATGCCCAGTTCTTTCTGGGAGTTGTTGCTCACGTTCAGGGTAGGCGCCTGGTGGCAAGCCCATGTCTCCACCACGGATAGGTGGCCAAGGAGCTGCTGTCTCCTTGAGCCCAAAGGCTGAGGACAGGCATGCTTTCTGCCCAGACTCCTTCCTCAGAATGGAGCCCTTTCCCCTGCCCTAAGCTTCCCCTCGTTTCTCCTTAGCAGCCAGGCTTCCATCTCTCTGTCGTGACAGACGTGTCCCTTTCCTTAAGGCTCTTTCCACAGGCGCCACCGCGCTTCTCTCTCAGGCAGAGGTGATGCCCAGGCAAAGAGGATTTCACTCCATGCGGGTGTATTACACCGTGCTGTGGAGACCAGCTCTGGCAAGCAGCAGGCAGCATCCCACAGACCCCACTCTGATTTCCCAAAAAATGCTCTGCCTTCCCAAGGGGATGCCCCGGCAAAGAGTCTTTCGCTCTATGTGCGTTTCTCCCATCGTGCTGTGAATACTAGGCTAAGGCAAGCAGCAAAAGCAGCCCACAGAACCAACTCTGATTTCCCAGCGAGTGCTATGCTTTCGCAGAGGTTGTCAGCTTGGCGCGAACCGCACTTCGCTGCTGCTTCCTCAGCAAGGCTTTGGTCATTTGCTCTGTCGCGGCAGGGATGAAGAGTCGCGGGAGAGGTGGTGCCTCTTGGGCCTTCCATTCCCGGGCTCCCAGTTCGCGCCCAGGGTTCACCTTGCTAAGCCGAACTAAGCAGACACAGTCACAACCCTGCAGCAGTGTGCGTGGCCTAGCATGGCACTCTATGCCCATTACCATCTCCTGGCGTAGGTAAGGCTTAGCCTTTTGCTCTGACGCTCAGGCAGACTCGGGGTCTAGGCCAGTGCCTTCACCACAGGAGAGAGGAGGCGACAGCATCCCTGCACAGGGCCCGTGCACTGGGATGGGGAACTGTGGGGGACTGTCTCCACTCCTTACCAGGCACACCCCCTGCCACCCACAACACTGCCACATCTTGGTGGAAGACGGCATCTGACTGCCCGTTTCTATATGGGGTTGTTTCTGCGAGTGCCGGGTATGGCACCTGGGGGCAAGCCCGACTGCCCTTGGGACAGGTGGCCTAGGAGATATTCTCCCCTTGGGACCAGAGGCACAGGACAGGCCTGCCATCTGCCCAGACTCCTTCCTCAGAGTGTAGCACGCGCCCTTGCCCTAGTCGTCCCCTCATGTCTCCTTAGCACCCAGGCTTCAATCTCTCCGCACAGGGAGCGGGTGACACTTGTCTTGCCACTGGCCTGCTGTTCGTGCCATGGCAGGCTATTCTGCTTCCCAAGCGTTTCCCGACTCCAAGGCCAAGGGCTCCTACTCATCCCAGGGGGTGGCGTGCTGTGCCTTCACCACACTTGCTCCTGGGGAGGGCGGTGACAGACTTGTGCGACCATGCTTCTCTCTCAGGCAGAGGGGATGCTAGGGCAAAGGGTATTTCGCTCCTTGCGGTATCTTTCACAGTGCTGCGGAGACTAGCTAAGGCAAGCAGCAGCAGCATCCCCAAACCCAACTCTGATTTCCCTACGAATGCTGTGCTTTCCCAGGAGAGATGCCCAGGCAAAGAGGCTTTCACTGTATGCGGGTTTCTCCCACCGCCATTTCTCCCACTGGGAGACTGGGCTCAGACAAGCAGCAGCAGCCCGCAGATCATTTCTCAGCGAATGCTGTGTTTTCGCAGAGGTTTTGCCTTGGAGCGAACAGCACTTCGCCGCTGCTTCCTCAGCAAGGCTTCAGTCGCGTCAGGGAAGAAGAGATGCGGGAGAGCTGGTGCCTCTTGGGCCTTGCTTTCCCGGGCTCCATGTTCGCGTCCTGGGTTCACCCTGCCAGGCCGAACTAAGCGGACAGAGCCACAAAAGTGCAGTAGTGTGCATTTCCTAGGATGGCACTTTATGCACACAAACATCTCCCGGGTAGGCATCGCTTGGCCCTTTACTCTGCCGCTCAGGAGGACTCGCGGACTTAGCCAGTGCTTTCCCCACAGGAAAGGAGAGGTGACAGGATCCCTGCACACCGCCCGTGCACTGAATAGGGAGCTTGGGGGACTGTCCCCACTCCTTCCCCTTAAACCCCATGCCTCTTCCAAGCTTCCAAGTCCTGGAGGAAGCCGGCATCTGATGGCCAGTTCTTTCTGGGAGTTGTTTCTCGAGTTCAGGGTAGGCGCCTGGTGGCAAGCCCATGTCTCCACCACGGACAGGTGGCCAAGGAGCTGCTGTCTCCTTGAGCCCAAAGGCTCAGGACAGGCATGCTTTCTGCCCAGACTCCTTCCTCAGAGTGGAGCCCTTTCCCCTGCCCTAATCTTCCCCTCGTGTCTCCTTAGCAGCCAGGCTTTCCTCGCTCTGCCGTGACAGACGTGTCCCTTTCCTTAAGGCTCTTTCCACAGGCGCCACCGCGCTTCTCTCTCAGGCAGAGGGGATGCCCAGGCAAAGAGGATTTCGCTCCATGCGGGTTTATTACACCGTGCTGTGGAGACCAACTCTGGCAAGCAGCAGGCCGCATCCCACAGACCCGACTCTGATTTCCCAAAGAATGCTGTGCTTTCCCAGAGGGAATGCTACGGCAAAGAGGCTTTCGCTCTATGCGGGTTTCTCCCACTGCCATTTCTCCCACTGGGAGACTGAGCTCAGGCAAGCAGCAGAAGCCCGCCAAACATTTCTCAGCGAATGCTGTGCATTCGCAGAGGCTTTGCCTTGGAGCGAACAGCACTTCGCCGCTGCTTCCTCAGCAAGGGTTCAGTCACGTCAGGGAAGAAGAGCTGCTGGAGAGCTGGTGCCTCTTCTGTCTTCCTTTCCCGTGCTCCATGTTCACGTCCTGGGTTCACCCTGCCAGGCCGAACTAAGCAGACAGAGCCACAAAAGTGCAGTAGCCTGCGTAGCATAGGATGGCACTCTATGCACACAAACATCTCCCGGGTAGGCATCGCTTGGCCTTTTACTCTGGCGGACTCGCAGACTAAGCCAGTGCTTTCCCCACAGGAAAGGAGAGGTGACAGGATCCCTGCACACCACCCATGCACTGAATAGGGAGCTTGGGGGACTGTCCCCACTCCTTCCCCTTAAACCCCATGCCTCTTCCAAGCTTCCACATCCTGGAGGAAGCCGGCATCTGATGGCCAGTTCTTTCTGGGAGTTGTTTCTCGAGTTCAGGGTAGGCGCCTGGTGGCAAGCCCATGTCTCCACCACGGACAGGTGGCCAAGGAGCTGCTGTCTCCTTGAGCCCAAAGGCTCAGGACAGGCATGCTTTCTGCCCAGACTCCTTCCTCAGAGTGGAGCCCTTTCCCCTGCCCTAATCTTCCCCTCGTGTCTCCTTAGCAGCCAGGCTTTCCTCGCTCTGCCGTGACAGACGTGTCCCTTTCCTTAAGGCTCTTTCCACAGGCGCCACCGCGCTTCTCTCTCAGGCAGAGGGGTTGCCCAGGCAAAGAGGATTTCGCTCCATGCGGGTTTATTACACCATGCTGTGGAAACTAGCTCTGGCAAGCAGCAGGCAGCATCCCACAGACCCGACTCTGATTTCCAATAGAATGCTGTGCTTTCCCAGAGGGGATGCCCAGGCAATGAGGCTTTCGCACTACGCGTGTTCCTCCCACACTAGCCTAAGGCAAGCAACAAAAGCAGCCCACAGAACCAACTCTGATTTCCCAGCGACTGCTATGCTTTTGCAGAAGTTTTCAGCTTGGTGCGAACCGCACTTCGCTGCTGCTTCCTCAGCAAGGCTTTGGTCGTTCGCTCTGTCGCGGCAGGGATGAAGAGCCGTGGGAGAGCTGGTGCCTCTTGGGCCTTGCATTCCCGTGCTCCTATTTCGCGCCCAAGGTTCACCTTGCTATGCCAAACAAAGCAGACACAGTCACAACCCTGCAGCAGCATGCGTGGCCTAGCATGGCACTCTATGCCTATTACCATCTCCTGTCATAGGTAAGGCTTTGACTTTTGCTCATGCGCTCAGGCAGACTCGGGGTCTAGACCAGTGCCTTCACCACAGGAGAGAGAAGGCGACAGGATCCCTGCACACGGCCCGTGCACTGGGATGGGGAACTGTGGGGGACTGTCTCCACTCCTTACCAGGCACAAACCCTGCCACCCACAACACTGCCACATCTTGGTGGAAGACGGCATCTGACTGCCCGTTTATCCATGGGGTTGTTTCTGCGAGTTCCGGGTATGGCACCTTGGAGCAAGCCCGACTGCCGACGGGGCAGGTGGCCAAGGTGATGCGGTCCCCTTGGGACCAGAGGCACAGGACAGGCCTGCCTTCTGCCCAGACTCCTTCCACAGAGTGGAGCCCTTTCCCCTGCCCTAATCTTCCCCTCGTGTCTCTTTAGCAGCCAGGCTTCCGTCGCTCTGCCCTGACAAACGTGTCCATTTCCTTAAGGCTCTTTCCACAGGCGTCCCCGCGCTTCTTTCTCAGGCAGAGGGGTTGCCCAGGCAAAGAGGATTTCGCTCCATGCGAGTGTATTACACCGTGCTGTGGAGACCAGCTCTGGCAAGCAGCAGGCAGCATCCCACAGACCCGACTTTGATTTCCCAAAGAATGGTGTGCTTTCCCAGAGGGGATGCCCTGTCAAAGAGGCTTTCGCTCTATGCGGGTTTCTCCCATCGTGCTGCGAATACTAGGCTAAGGCAAGCAGCAAAAGCAGCCCACAGAACCAACTCTGATTTCCCAGCGACTGCTCTGCTTTTGCAGAAGTTTTCAGCTTGGTGCGAACCGCACTTCGCTGCTGCTTCCTCAGCAAGGCTTTGGTCGTTCGCTCTGTTGTGGCTGGGATGAAGAGCCGCGGGAGAGCTGGTGCCTCTTGGGCCTTGCATTCCTGGGCTCCCCGTTAGCGCCTGGGGTTGACCTTGCTAAGCCGAACTAAGCAGACATAATCACAACCCTACAGCAGCGTGCATGGCCTAGGATGGCACTCTATGCCTATTACCATCTCCTGTCATACGTAAGGCTTTGACTTTTGCTAATGCGCTCAGGCAGACTCGAGGTCTAGGCCAGTGCCTTCACCACAGGAGAGAGGAGGCAACAGGATCCCTGCACACGACCCGTGCACTGGGATGGGGAACTGTGGGGTCTGTCTCCACTCCTTACCAGGCACACCCCTGCCACCCACAACACTGCCACATCTTGGTGGAAGACAGCATCTGACTGCCCGTTTCTCCATGGGGTTGTTTCTGCGAGTTCCGGGTATGGCAACTGGGGGCAAGCCCGACTGCCCTTGGGACAGGTGGCCTAGGAGATGCTCTCCCCTTGGGACCAGAGGCACAGGACAGGCCTGCCATCTGCCCGACTCCTTCCTCAGAGTGGAGCACGCGCCCCTGCCCTAGTCGTCCACTCATGTCTCCTTAGCAGCCAGGCTTCGATCTCTCCGCACAGGGAGTGGGTGACACTTGTCTTGCCACTGGCCTGCTGTTCCTGCCATGGCAGGCTATCCTGCTTCCCAAGCGTTTCCGGACCCCAAGGCCAAGGGCTCCTTCTCATCCCAGGGGGCGGCGTGCGGGGCCTTCCCCACACTTCCTCCTGGGGAGCGCGGTGACAGACTTGTGCGACCATGCTTCTCTCTCAGGCAGAGGGCATGCTAGGGCAAAGGGTATTTCGCTCCATGCGGGTATCTTCCACCGTGCTGCGGAGACTAGCTCAGGCAAGTAGCAGCAGCATCCCCAAACCCAACTCTGAATTCCCTACGAATGCGGTGCTTTCCCAGGGGTGATGCCCAGGCAAAGAGGCTTTCACTGTATGCGGGTTCTCCCACCGCGATTTCTCCCACTGGGAGACTGAGCTCAGGCAAGCAGCAGCAGCCCGCCGAACATTTCTCAGCGAATGCTGTGCTTTCGCAGAGGCTTTGCCTTGGAGCGAACAGCACTTCGCCGCTGCTTCCTCAGCAAGGCTTCAGTTTCGTCAGGGAAGAAGAGCTGCGGGAGAGCTGGTGCCTCTTCTGTCTTCCTTTCCCGGGCTCCATGTTCACGTCCTGGGTTCACCCTGTCAGGCCGAACTAAGCAGACAGAGCCACAAAAGTGCAGTAGCCTGCGTAGCCTAGGATGGCACTCTATGCACACAAACATCTCCCGGGTAGGCATCGCTTGGCCTTTTACTCTGGCGCTCAGGCGGACTCGCAGACTAAGCCAGTGCTTTCCCCACAGGAAAGGAGAGGTGACAGAATCCCTGCACACCGCCCGTGCACTGAATAGGGAGCTTTGGGGGACTGTCCCCACTCCTTCCCCTTAAACCCCGTGCCTCCTCCAAGCTTCCCCATCCTGGAGAAAGCCGGCTTCTGATGCCCAGTTCTTTCTGGGAGTTGTTGCTCACGTTCAGGGTAGGCGCCTGGTGGCAAGCCCATGTCTCCACCACGGATAGGTGGCCAAGGAGCTGCTGTCTCCTTGAGCCCAAAGGCTGAGGACAGGCATGCTTTCTGCCCAGACTCCTTCCTCAGAGTGGAGCCCTTTCCCCTGCCCTAAGCTTCCCCTCGTTTCTCCTTAGCAGCCAGGCTTCCATCTCTCTGTCGTGACAGACGTGTCCCTTTCCTTAAGGCTCTTTCCACAGGCGCCACCGCGCTTCTCTCTCAGGCAGAGGTGATGCCCAGGCAAAGAGGATTTCGCTCCATGCGGGTGTATTACACCGTGCTGTGGAGACCAGCTCTGGCAAGCAGCAGGCAGCATCCCACAGACCCCACTCTGATTTCCCAAAAAATGCTCTGCCTTCCCAAGGGGATGCCCCGGCAAAGAGTCTTTCACTCTATGCGCGTTTCTCCCATCGTGCTGTGAATACTAGGCTAAGGCAAGCAGCAAAAGCAGCCCACAGAACCAACTCTGATTTCCCAGCGAGTGCTATGCTTTCGCAGAGGTTGTCAGCTTGGCGCGAACCGCACTTCGCTGCTGCTTCCTCAGCAAGGCTTTGGTCATTTGCTCTGTCGCGGCAGGGATGAAGAGTCGCGGGAGAGGTGGTGCCTCTTGGGCCTTCCATTCCCGGGCTCCCAGTTCGCGCCCAGGGTTCACCTTGCTAAGCCGAACTAAGCAGACACAGTCACAACCCTGCAGCAGTGTGCGTGGCCTAGCATGGCACTCTATGCCCATTACCATCTCCTGGCGTAGGTAAGGCTTAGCCTTTTGCTCTGACGCTCAGGCAGACTCGGGGTCTAGGCCAGTGCCTTCACCACAGGAGAGAGGAGGCGACAGCATCCCTGCACAGGGCCCGTGCACTGGGATGGGGAACTGTGGGGGACTGTCTCCACTCCTTACCAGGCACACCCCCTGCCACCCACAACACTGCCACATCTTGGTGGAAGACGGCATCTGACTGCCCGTTTCTATATGGGGTTGTTTCTGCGAGTGCCGGGTATGGCACCTGGGGGCAAGCCCGACTGCCCTTGGGACAGGTGGCCTAGGAGATATTCTCCCCTTGGGACCAGAGGCACAGGACAGGCCTGCCATCTGCCCAGACTCCTTCCTCAGAGTGTAGCACGCGCCCTTGCCCTAGTCGTCCCCTCATGTCTCCTTAGCACCCAGGCTTCAATCTCTCCGCACAGGGAGCGGGTGACACTTGTCTTGCCACTGGCCTGCTGTTCGTGCCATGGCAGGCTATTCTGCTTCCCAAGCGTTTCCCGACTCCAAGGCCAAGGGCTCCTACTCATCCCAGGGGGTGGCGTGCTGTGCCTTCACCACACTTGCTCCTGGGGAGGGCGGTGACAGACTTGTGCGACCATGCTTCTCTCTCAGGCAGAGGGGATGCTAGGGCAAAGGGTATTTCGCTCCTTGCGGTATCTTTCACAGTGCTGCGGAGACTAGCTAAGGCAAGCAGCAGCAGCATCCCCAAACCCAACTCTGATTTCCCTACGAATGCTGTGCTTTCCCAGGAGAGATGCCCAGGCAAAGAGGCTTTCACTGTATGCGGGTTTCTCCCACCGCCATTTCTCCCACTGGGAGACTGGGCTCAGACAAGCAGCAGCAGCCCGCAGATCATTTCTCAGCGAATGCTGTGTTTTCGCAGAGGTTTTGCCTTGGAGCGAACAGCACTTCGCCGCTGCTTCCTCAGCAAGGCTTCAGTCGCGTCAGGGAAGAAGAGATGCGGGAGAGCTGGTGCCTCTTGGGCCTTGCTTTCCCGGGCTCCATGTTCGCGTCCTGGGTTCACCCTGCCAGGCCGAACTAAGCGGACAGAGCCACAAAAGTGCAGTAGTGTGCATTTCCTAGGATGGCACTTTATGCACACAAACATCTCCCGGGTAGGCATCGCTTGGCCCTTTACTCTGCCGCTCAGGAGGACTCGCGGACTTAGCCAGTGCTTTCCCCACAGGAAAGGAGAGGTGACAGGATCCCTGCACACCGCCCGTGCACTGAATAGGGAGCTTGGGGGACTGTCCCCACTCCTTCCCCTTAAACCCCATGCCTCTTCCAAGCTTCCAAGTCCTGGAGGAAGCCGGCATCTGATGGCCAGTTCTTTCTGGGAGTTGTTTCTCGAGTTCAGGGTAGGCGCCTGGTGGCAAGCCCATGTCTCCACCACGGACAGGTGGCCAAGGAGCTGCTGTCTCCTTGAGCCCAAAGGCTCAGGACAGGCATGCTTTCTGCCCAGACTCCTTCCTCAGAGTGGAGCCCTTTCCCCTGCCCTAATCTTCCCCTCGTGTCTCCTTAGCAGCCAGGCTTTCCTCGCTATGCCGTGACAGACGTGTCCCTTTCCTTAAGGCTCTTTCCACAGGCGCCACCGCGCTTCTCTCTCAGGCAGAGGGGATGCCCAGGCAAAGAGGATTTCGCTCGATGCGGGTTTATTACACCGTGCTGTGGAGACCAACTCTGACAAGCAGCAGGCCGCATCCCACAGACCCGACTCTGATTTCCCAAAGAATGCTGTGCTTTCCCAGAGGGAATGCTACGGTAAAGAGGCTTTCGCTCTATGCGGGTTTCTCCCACTGCCATTTCTCCCACTGGGAGACTGAGCTCAGGCAAGCAGCAGAAGCCCGCCAAACATTTCTCAGCGAATGCTGTGCATTTGCAGAGGCTTTGCCTTGGAGCGAACAGCACTTCGCCGCTGCTTCCTCAGCAAGGGTTCAGTCGCGTCAGGGAAGAAGAGCTGCTGGAGAGCTGGTGCCTCTTCTGTCTTCCTTTCCCGTGCTCCATGTTCACGTCCTGGGTTCACCCTGCCAGGCCGAACTAAGCAGACAGAGCCACAAAAGTGCAGTAGCCTGCGTAGCATAGGATGGCACTCTATGCACACAAACATCTCAAAGGGTAGGCATCGCTTGGCCTTTTACTCTGGCGGACTCGCAGACTAAGCCAGTGCTTTCCCCACAGGAAAGGAGAGGTGACAGGATCCCTGCACACCGCCCATGCACTGAATAGGGAGCTTGGGGGACTGTCCCCACTCCTTCCCCTTAAACCCCATGCCTCTTCCAAGCTTCCACATCCTGGAGGAAGCCGGCATCTGATGGCTAGTTCTTTCTGGGAGTTGTTTCTCGAGTTCAGGGTAGGCGCCTGGTGGCAAGCCCATGTCTCCACCACGGACAGGTGGCCAAGGAGCTGCTGTCTCCTTGAGCCCAAAGGCTCAGGACAGGCATGCTTTCTGCCCAGACTCCTTCCTCAGAGTGGAGCCCTTTCCCCTGCCCTAATCTTCCCCTCGTGTCTCCTTAGCAGCCAGGCTTTCCTCGCTCTGCCGTGACAGACGTGTCCCTTTCCTTAAGGCTCTTTCCACAGGCGCCACCGCGCTTCTCTCTCAGGCAGAGGGGTTGCCCAGGCAAAGAGGATTTCGCTCCATGCGGGTTTATTACACCATGCTGTGGAAACTAGCTCTGGCAAGCAGCAGGCAGCATCCCACAGACCCGACTCTGATTTCCAATAGAATGCTGTGCTTTCCCAGAGGGGATGCCCAGGCAATGAGGCTTTCGCTCTACGCGTGTTCCTCCCACACTAGCCTAAGGCAAGCAACAAAAGCAGCCCACAGAACCAACTCTGATTTCCCAGCGACTGCTATGCTTTTGCAGAAGTTTTCAGCTTGGTGCGAACCGCACTTCGCTGCTGCTTCCTCAGCAAGGCTTTGGTCGTTCGCTCTGTTGCGGCAGGGATGAAGAGCCGTGGGAGAGCTGGTGCCTCTTGGGCCTTGCATTCCCGTGCTCCTATTTCGCGCCCGCGGTTCACCTTGCTATGCCGAACAAAGCAGACACAGTCACAACCCTGCAGCAGCGTGCGTGGCCTAGCATGGCACTCTATGCCTATTACCATCTCCTGTCATAGGTAAGGCTTTGACTTTTGCTCATGCGCTCAGGCAGACTCGGGGTCTAGACCAGTGCCTTCACCACAGGAGAGAGAAGGCGACAGGATCCCTGCACACGGCCCGTGCACTGGGATGGGGAACTGTGGGGGACTGTCTCCACTCCTTACCAGGCACAAACCCTGCCACCCACAACACTGCCACATCTTGGTGGAAGACGGCATCTGACTGCCCGTTTATCCATGGGGTTGTTTCTGCGAGTTCCGGGTATGGCACCTTGAGGCAAGCCCGACTGCCGACGGGGCAGGTGGCCAAGGTGATGCGGTCCCCTTGGGACCAGAGGCACAGGACAGGCCTGCCTTCTGCCCAGACTCCTTCCACAGAGTGGAGCCCTTTCCCCTGCCCTAATCTTCCCCTCGTGTCTCTTTAGCAGCCAGGCTTCCGTCGCTCTGCCCTGACAAACGTGTCCATTTCCTTAAGGCTCTTTCCACAGGCGTCACCGCGCTTCTTTCTCAGGCAGAGGGGTTGCCCAGGCAAAGAGGATTTCGCTCCATGCGAGTGTATTACACCGTGCTGTGGAGAACAGCTCGGGCAAGCAGCAGGCAGCATCCCACAGACCCGACTTTGATTTCCCAAAGAATGGTGTGCTTTCCCAGAGGGGATGCCCTGTCAAAGAGGCTTTCGCTCTATGCGGGTTTCTCCCATCGTGCTGCGAATACTAGGCTAAGGCAAGCAGCAAAAGCAGCCCACAGAACCAACTCTGATTTCCCAGCGACTGCTATGCTTTTGCAGAAGTTTTCAGCTTGGTGCGAACCGCACTTCGCTGCTGCTTCCTCAGCAAGGCTTTGGTCGTTCGCTCTGTTGTGGCTGGGATGAAGAGCCGCGGGAGAGCTGGTGCCTCTTGGGCCTTGCATTCCTGGGCTCCCCGTTAGCGCCTGGGGTTGACCTTGCTAAGCCGAACTAAGCAGACATAATCACAACCCTACAGCAGCGTGCATGGCCTAGGATGGCACTCTATGCCTATTACCATCTCCTGTCATAGGTAAGGCTTTGACTTTTGCTAATGCGCTCAGGCAGACTCGAGGTCTAGGCCAGTGCCTTCACCACAGGAGAGAGGAGGCAACAGGATCCCTGCACACGACCCGTGCACTGGGATGGGGAACTGTGGGGTCTGTCTCCACTCCTTACCAGGCACACCCCTGCCACCCACAACACTGCCACATCTTGGTGGAAGACAGCATCTGACTGCCCGTTTCTCCATGGGGTTGTTTCTGCGAGTTCCGGGTATGGCAACTGGGGGCAAGCCCGACTGCCCTTGGGACAGGTGGCCTAGGAGATGCTCTCCCCTTGGGACCAGAGGCACAGGACAGGCCTGCCATCTGCCCGACTCCTTCCTCAGAGTGGAGCACGCGCCCCTGCCCTAGTCGTCCACTCATGTCTCCTTAGCAGCCAGGCTTCGATCTCTCCGCACAGGGAGTGGGTGACACTTGTCTTGCCACTGGCCTGCTGTTCCTGCCATGGCAGGCTATCCTGCTTCCCAAGCGTTTCCGGACCCCAAGGCCAAGGGCTCCTTCTCATCCCAGGGGGCGGCGTGCGGGGCCTTCCCCACACTTCCTCCTGGGGAGCGCGGTGACAGACTTGTGCGACCATGCTTCTCTCTCAGGCAGAGGGCATGCTAGGGCAAAGGGTATTTCGCTCCATGCGGGTATCTTCCACCGTGCTGCGGAGACTAGCTCAGGCAAGCAGCAGCAGCATCCCCAAACCCAACTCTGAATTCCCTACGAATGTGGTGCTTTCCCAGGGGTGATGCCCAGGCAAAGAGGCTTTCACTGTATGCGGGTTCTCCCACCGCGATTCCTCCCACTGGGAGACTGAGCTCAGGCAAGCAGCAGCAGCCCGCCGAACAATTCTCAGCGAATGCTGTGCTTTCGCAGAGGCTTTGCCTTGGAGCGAACAGCACTTCGCCGCTGCTTCCTCAGCAAGGCTTCAGTTTCGTCAGGGAAGAAGAGCTGCGGGAGAGCTGGTGCCTCTTCTGTCTTCCTTTCCCGGGCTCCATGTTCACGTCCTGGGTTCACCCTGCCAGGCCGAACTAAGCAGACAGAGCCACAAAAGTGCAGTAGCCTGCGTAGCCTAGGATGGCACTCTATGCACACAAACATCTCCCGGGTAGGCATCGCTTGGCCTTTTACTCTGGCGCTCAGGCGGACTCGCAGACTAAGCCAGTGCTTTCCCCACAGGAAAGGAGAGGTGACAGAATCCCTGCACACCGCCCGTGCACTGAATAGGGAGCTTTGGGGGACTGTCCCCACTCCTTCCCCTTAAACCCCGTGCCTCCTCCAAGCTTCCCCATCCTGGAGAAAGCCGGCTTCTGATGCCCAGTTCTTTCTGGGAGTTGTTGCTCACGTTCAGGGTAGGCGCCTGGTGGCAAGCCCATGTCTCCACCACGGACAGGTGGCCAAGGAGCTGCTGTCTCCTTGAGCCCAAAGGCTGAGGACAGGCATGCTTTCTGCCCAGACTCCTTCCTCAGAATGGAGCCCTTTCCCCTGCCCTAAGCTTCCCCTCGTTTCTCCTTAGCAGCCAGGCTTCCATCTCTCTGTCATGACAGACGTGTCCCTTTCCTTAAGGCTCTTTCCACAGGCGCCACCGCGCTTCTCTCTCAGGCAGAGGTGATGCCCAGGCAAAGAGGATTTCGCTCCATGCGGGTGTATTACACCGTGCTGTGGAGACCAGCTCTGGCAAGCAGCAGGCAGCATCCCACAGACCCCACTCTGATTTCCCAAAAAATGCTCTGCCTTCCCAAGGGGATGCCCCGGCAAAGAGTCTTTCGCTCTATGCGCGTTTCTCCCATCGTGCTGTGAATACTAGGCTAAGGCAAGCAGCAAAAGCAGCCCACAGAACCAACTCTGATTTCCCAGCGAGTGCTATGCTTTCGCAGAGGTTGTCAGCTTGGCGCGAACCGCACTTCGCTGCTGCTTCCTCAGCAAGGCTTTGGTCATTTGCTCTGTCGCGGCAGGGATGAAGAGTCGCGGGAGAGGTGGTGCCTCTTGGGCCTTCCATTCCCGGGCTCCCAGTTCGCGCCCAGGGTTCACCTTGCTAAGCCGAACTAAGCAGACACAGTCACAACCCTGCAGCAGTGTGCGTGGCCTAGCATGGCACTCTATGCCCATTACCATCTCCTGGCGTAGGTAAGGCTTAGCCTTTTGCTCTGACGCTCAGGCAGACTCGGGGTCTAGGCCAGTGCCTTCACCACAGGAGAGAGGAGGCGACAGCATCCCTGCACAGGGCCCGTGCACTGGGATGGGGAACTGTGGGGGACTGTCTCCACTCCTTACCAGGCACACCCCCTGCCACCCACAACACTGCCACATCTTGGTGGAAGACGGCATCTGACTGCCCGTTTCTCCATGGGGTTGTTTCTGCGAGTGCCGGGTATGGCACCTGGGGGCAAGCCCGACTGCCCTTGGGACAGGTGGCCTAGGAGATATTCTCCCCTTGGGACCAGAGGCACAGGACAGGCCTGCCATCTGCCCAGACTCCTTCCTCAGAGTGTAGCACGCGCCCTTGCCCTAGTCGTCCCCTCATGTCTCCTTAGCACCCAGGCTTCAATCTCTCCGCACAGGGAGCGGGTGACACTTGTCTTGCCACTGGCCTGCTGTTCGTGCCATGGCAGGCTATTCTGCTTCCCAAGCGTTTCCCGACTCCAAGGCCAAGGGCTCCTTCTCATCCCAGGGGGCGGCGTGCTGTGCCTTCACCACACTTGCTCCTGGGGAGGGCGGTGACAGACTTGTGCGACCATGCTTCTCTCTCAGGCAGAGGGGATGCTAGGGCAAAGGGTATTTCGCTCCTTGCGGTATCTTTCACAGTGCTGCGGAGACTAGCTAAGGCAAGCAGCAGCAGCATTCCCAAACCCAACTCTGATTTCCCTACGAATGCTGTGCTTTCCCAGGAGAGATGCCCAGGCAAAGAGGCTTTCACTGTATGCGGGTTTCTCCCACCGCCATTTCTCCCACTGGGAGACTGGGCTCAGACAAGCAGCAGCAGCCCGCAGATCATTTCTCAGCGAATGCTGTGTTTTCGCAGAGGTTTTGCCTTGGAGCGAACAGCACTTCGCCGCTGCTTCCTCAGCAAGGCTTCAGTCGCGTCAGGGAAGAAGAGATGCGGGAGAGCTGGTGCCTCTTGGGCCTTGCTTTCCCGGGCTCCATGTTCGCGTCCTGGGTTCACCCTGCCAGGCCGAACTAAGCGGACAGAGCCACAAAAGTGCAGTAGTGTGCATTTCCTAGGATGGCACTTTATGCACACAAACATCTCCCGGGTAGGCATCGCTTGGCCCTTTACTCTGCCGCTCAGGAGGACTCGCGGACTTAGCCAGTGCTTTCCCCACAGGAAAGGAGAGGTGACAGGATCCCTGCACACCGCCCGTGCACTGAATAGGGAGCTTGGGGGACTGTCCCCACTCCTTCCCCTTAAACCCTATGCCTCTTCCAAGCTTCCAAGTCCTGGAGGAAGCCGGCATCTGATGGCCAGTTCTTTCTGGGAGTTGTTTCTCGAGTTCAGGGTAGGCGCCTGGTGGCTAGCCCATGTCTCCACCCCGGACAGGAGGCCAAGGAGCTGCTGTCTCCTTGAGCCCAAAGGCTCAGGACAGGCATGCTTTCTGCCCAGACTCCTTCCTCAGAGTGGAGCCCTTTCCCCTGCCCTAATCTTCCCCTCGTGTCTCCTTAGCAGCCAGGCTTTCCTCGCTCTGCCGTGACAGACGTGTCCCTTTCCTTAAGGCTCTTTCCACAGGCGCCACCGCGCTTCTCTCTCAGGCAGAGGGGTTGCCCAGGCAAAGAGGATTTCGCTCCATGCGGGTTTATTACACCGTGCTGTGGAGACCAACTCTGGCAAGCAGCAGGCCGCATCCCACAGACCCGACTCTGATTTCCCAAAGAATGCTGTGCTTTCCCAGAGGGAATGCTACGGCAAAGAGGCTTTCGCTCTATGCGGGTTTCTCCCACTGCCATTTCTCCCACTGGGAGACTGAGCTCAGGCAAGCAGCAGAAGCCCGCCAAACATTTCTCAGCGAATGCTGTGCATTTGCAGAGGCTTTGCCTTGGAGCGAACAGCACTTCGCCGCTGCTTCCTCAGCAAGGGTTCAGTCGCGTCAGGGAAGAAGAGCTGCTGGAGAGCTGGTGCCTCTTCTGTCTTCCTTTCCCGTGCTCCATGTTCACGTCCTGGGTTCACCCTGCCAGGCCGAACTAAGCAGACAGAGCCACAAAAGTGCAGTAGCCTGCGTAGCATAGGATGGCACTCTATGCACACAAACATCTCCCGGGTAGGCATCGCTTGGCCTTTTACTCTGGCGGACTCGCAGACTAAGCCAGTGCTTTCCCCACAGGAAAGGAGAGGTGACAGGATCCCTGCACACCGCCCATGCACTGAATAGGGAGCTTGGGGGACTGTCCCCACTCCTTCCCCTTAAACCCCATGCCTCTTCCAAGCTTCCACATCCTGGAGGAAGCCGGCATCTGATGGCCAGTTCTTTCTGGGAGTTGTTTCTCGAGTTCAGGGTAGGCGCCTGGTGGCAAGCCCATGTCTCCACCACGGACAGGTGGCCAAGGAGCTGCTGTCTCCTTGAGCCCAAAGGCTCAGGACAGGCATGCTTTCTGCCCAGACTCCTTCCTCAGAGTGGAGCCCTTTCCCCTGCCGTAATCTTCCCCTCGTGTCTCCTTAGCAGCCAGGCTTTCCTCGCTCTGCCGTGACAGACGTGTCCCTTTCCTTAAGGCTCTTTCCACAGGCGCCACCGCGCTTCTCTCTCAGGCAGAGGGGTTGCCCAGGCAAAGAGGATTTCGCTCCATGCGGGTTTATTACACCATGCTGTGGAAACTAGCTCTGGCAAGCAGCAGGCAGCATCCCACAGACCCGACTCTGATTTCCAATAGAATGCTGTGCTTTCCCAGAGGGGATGCCCAGGCAATGAGGCTTTCGCTCTACGCGTGTTCCTCCCACACTAGCCTAAGGCAAGCAACAAAAGCAGCCCACAGAACCAACTCTGATTTCCCAGCGACTGCTATGCTTTTGCAGAAGTTTTCAGCTTGGTGCGAACCGCACTTCGCTGCTGCTTCCTCAGCAAGGCTTTGGTCGTTCGCTCTGTCGCGGCAGGGATGAAGAGCCGTGGGAGAGCTGGTGCCTCTTGGGCCTTGCATTCCCGTGCTCCTATTTCGCGCCCGCGGTTCACCTTGCTATGCCGAACAAAGCAGACACAGTCACAACCCTGCAGCAGCGTGCGTGGCCTAGCATGGCACTCTATGCCTATTACCATCTCCTGTCATAGGTAAGGCTTTGACTTTTGCTCATGCGCTCAGGCAGACTCGGGGTCTAGACCAGTGCCTTCACCACAGGAGAGAGAAGGCGACAGGATGCCTGCACACGGCCCGTGCACTGGGATGGGGAACTGTGGGGGACTGTCTCCACTCCTTACCAGGCACAAACCCTGCCACCCACAACACTGCCACATCTTGGTGGAAGACGGCATCTGACTGCCCGTTTATCCATGGGGTTGTTTCTGCGAGTTCCGGGTATGGCACCTTGGAGCAAGCCCGACTGCCGACGGGGCAGGTGGCCAAGGTGATGCGGTCCCCTTGGGACCAGAGGCACAGGACAGGCCTGCCTTCTGCCCAGACTCCTTCCACAGAGTGGAGCCCTTTCCCCTGCCCTAATCTTCCCCTCGTGTCTCTTTAGCAGCCAGGCTTCCGTCGCTCTGCCCTGACAAACGTGTCCATTTCCTTAAGGCTCTTTCCACAGGCGTCACCGCGCTTCTTTCTCAGGCAGAGGGGTTGCCCAGGCAAAGAGGATTTCGCTCCATGCGAGTGTATTACACCGTGCTGTGGAGACCAGCTCTGGCAAGCAGCAGGCAGCATCCCACAGACCCGACTTTGATTTCCCAAAGAATGGTGTGCTTTCCCAGAGGGGATGCCCTGTCAAAGAGGCTTTCGCTCTATGCGGGTTTCTCCCATCGTGCTGCGAATACTAGGCTAAGGCAAGCAGCAAAAGCAGCCCACAGAACCAACTCTGATTTCCCAGCGACTGCTATGCTTTTGCAGAAGTTTTCAGCTTGGTGCGAACCGCACTTCGCTGCTGCTTCCTCAGCAAGGCTTTGGTCGTTCGCTCTGTTGTGGCTGGGATGAAGAGCCGCGGGAGAGCTGGTGCCTCTTGGGCCTTGCATTCCTGGGCTCCCCGTTAGCGCCTGGGGTTGACCTTGCTAAGCCGAACTAAGCAGACATAATCACAACCCTACAGCAGCGTGCATGGCCTAGGATGGCACTCTATGCCTATTACCATCTCCTGTCATAGGTAAGGCTTTGACTTTTGCTAATGCGCTCAGGCAGACTCGAGGTCTAGGCCAGTGCCTTCACCACAGGAGAGAGGAGGCAACAGGATCCCTGCACACGACCCGTGCACTGGGATGGGGAACTGTGGGGTCTGTCTCCACTCCTTACCAGGCACACCCCTGCCACCCACAACACTGCCACATCTTGGTGGAAGACAGCATCTGACTGCCCGTTTCTCCATGGGGTTGTTTCTGCGAGTTCCGGGTATGGCAACTGGGGGCAAGCCCGACTGCCCTTGGGACAGGTGGCCTAGGAGATGCTCTCCCCTTGGGACCAGAGGCACAGGACAGGCCTGCCATCTGCCCGACTCCTTCCTCAGAGTGGAGCACGCGCCCCTGCCCTAGTCGTCCACTCATGTCTCCTTAGCAGCCAGGCTTCGATCTCTCCGCACAGGGAGTGGGTGACACTTGTCTTGCCACTGGCCTGCTGTTCCTGCCATGGCAGGCTATCCTGCTTCCCAAGCGTTTCCGGACCCCAAGGCCAAGGGCTCCTTCTCATCCCAGGGGGCGGCGTGCGGGGCCTTCCCCACACTTCCTCCTGGGGAGCGCGGTGACAGACTTGTGCGACCATGCTTCTCTCTCAGGCAGAGGGCATGCTAGGGCAAAGGGTATTTCGCTCCATGCGGGTATCTTCCACCGTGCTGCGGAGACTAGCTCAGGCAAGCAGCAGCAGCATCCCCAAACCCAACTCTGAATTCCCTACGAATGCGGTGCTTTCCCAGGGGTGATGCCCAGGCAAAGAGGCTTTCACTGTATGCGGGTTCTCCCACCGCGATTCCTCCCACTGGGAGACTGAGCTCAGGCAAGCAGCAGCAGCCCGCCGAACATTTCTCAGCGAATGCTGTGCTTTCGCAGAGGCTTTGCCTTGGAGCGAACAGCACTTCGCCGCTGCTTCCTCAGCAAGGCTTCAGTTTCGTCAGGGAAGAAGAGCTGCGGGAGAGCTGGTGCCTCTTCTGTCTTCCTTTCCCGGGCTCCATGTTCACGTCCTGGGTTCACCCTGCCAGGCCGAACTAAGCAGACAGAGCCACAAAAGTGCAGTAGCCTGCGTAGCCTAGGATGGCACTCTATGCACACAAACATCTCCCGGGTAGGCATCGCTTGGCCTTTTACTCTGGCGCTCAGGCGGACTCGCAGACTAAGCCAGTGCTTTCCCCACAGGAAAGGAGAGGTGACAGAATCCCTGCACACCGCCCGTGCACTGAATAGGGAGCTTTGGGGGACTGTCCCCACTCCTTCCCCTTAAACCCCGTGCCTCCTCCAAGCTTCCCCATCCTGGAGAAAGCCGGCTTCTGATGCCCAGTTCTTTCTGGGAGTTGTTGCTCACGTTCAGGGTAGGCGCCTGGTGGCAAGCCCATGTCTCCACCACGGACAGGTGGCCAAGGAGCTGCTGTCTCCTTGAGCCCAAAGGCTGAGGACAGGCATGCTTTCTGCCCAGACTCCTTCCTCAGAATGGAGCCCTTTCCCCTGCCCTAAGCTTCCCCTCGTTTCTCCTTAGCAGCCAGGCTTCCATCTCTCTGTCATGACAGACGTGTCCCTTTCCTTAAGGCTCTTTCCACAGGCGCCACCGCGCTTCTCTCTCAGGCAGAGGTGATGCCCAGGCAAAGAGGATTTCGCTCCATGCGGGTGTATTACACCGTGCTGTGGAGACCAGCTCTGGCAAGCAGCAGGCAGCATCCCACAGACCCCACTCTGATTTCCCAAAAAATGCTCTGCCTTCCCAAGGGGATGCCCCGGCAAAGAGTCTTTCGCTCTATGCGCGTTTCTCCCATCGTGCTGTGAATACTAGGCTAAGGCAAGCAGCAAAAGCAGCCCACAGAACCAACTCTGATTTCCCAGCGAGTGCTATGCTTTCGCAGAGGTTGTCAGCTTGGCGCGAACCGCACTTCGCTGCTGCTTCCTCAGCAAGGCTTTGGTCATTTGCTCTGTCGCGGCAGGGATGAAGAGTCGCGGGAGAGGTGGTGCCTCTTGGGCCTTCCATTCCCGGGCTCCCAGTTCGCGCCCAGGGTTCACCTTGCTAAGCCGAACTAAGCAGACACAGTCACAACCCTGCAGCAGTGTGCGTGGCCTAGCATGGCACTCTATGCCCATTACCATCTCCTGGCGTAGGTAAGGCTTAGCCTTTTGCTCTGACGCTCAGGCAGACTCGGGGTCTAGGCCAGTGCCTTCACCACAGGAGAGAGGAGGCGACAGCATCCCTGCACAGGGCCCGTGCACTGGGATGGGGAACTGTGGGGGACTGTCTCCACTCCTTACCAGGCACACCCCCTGCCACCCACAACACTGCCACATCTTGGTGGAAGACGGCATCTGACTGCCCGTTTCTATATGGGGTTGTTTCTGCGAGTGCCGGGTATGGCACCTGGGGGCAAGCCCGACTGCCCTTGGGACAGGTGGCCTAGGAGATATTCTCCCCTTGGGACCAGAGGCACAGGACAGGCCTGCCATCTGCCCAGACTCCTTCCTCAGAATGTAGCACGCGCCCTTGCCCTAGTCGTCCCCTCATGTCTCCTTAGCACCCAGGCTTCAATCTCTCCGCACAGGGAGCGGGTGACACTTGTCTTGCCACTGGCCTGCTGTTCGTGCCATGGCAGGCTATTCTGCTTCCCAAGCGTTTCCCGACTCCAAGGCCAAGGGCTCCTTCTCATCCCAGGGGGCGGCGTGCTGTGCCTTCACCACACTTGCTCCTGGGGAGGGCGGTGACAGACTTGTGCGACCATGCTTCTCTCTCAGGCAGAGGGGATGCTAGGGCAAAGGGTATTTCGCTCCTTGCGGTATCTTTCACAGTGCTGCGGAGACTAGCTAAGGCAAGCAGCAGCAGCATCCCCAAACCCAACTCTGATTTCCCTACGAATGCTGTGCTTTCCCAGGAGAGATGCCCAGGCAAAGAGGCTTTCACTGTATGCGGGTTTCTCCCACCGCCATTTCTCCCACTGGGAGACTGGGCTCAGACAAGCAGCAGCAGCCCGCAGATCATTTCTCAGCGAATGCTGTGTTTTTGCAGAGGTTTTGCCTTGGAGCGAACAGCACTTCGCCGCTGCTTCCTCAGCAAGGCTTCAGTCGCGTCAGGGAAGAAGAGATGCGGGAGAGCTGGTGCCTCTTGGGCCTTGCTTTCCCGGGCTCCATGTTCGCGTCCTGGGTTCACCCTGCCAGGCCGAACTAAGCGGACAGAGCCACAAAAGTGCAGTAGTGTGCATTTCCTAGGATGGCACTTTATGCACACAAACATCTCCCGGGTAGGCATCGCTTGGCCCTTTACTCTGCCGCTCAGGAGGACTCGCGGACTTAGCCAGTGCTTTCCCCACAGGAAAGGAGAGGTGACAGGATCCCTGCACACCGCCCGTGCACTGAATAGGGAGCTTGGGGGACTGTCCCCACTCCTTCCCCTTAAACCCCATGCCTCTTCCAAGCTTCCAAGTCCTGGAGGAAGCCGGCATCTGATGGCCAGTTCTTTCTGGGAGTTGTTTCTCGAGTTCAGGGTAGGCGCCTGGTGGCAAGCCCATGTCTCCACCACGGACAGGTGGCCAAGGAGCTGCTGTCTCCTTGAGCCCAAAGGCTCAGGACAGGCATGCTTTCTGCCCAGACTCCTTCCTCAGAGTGGAGCCCTTTCCCCTGCCCTAATCTTCCCCTCGTGTCTCCTTAGCAGCCAGGCTTTCCTCGCTATGCCGTGACAGACGTGTCCCTTTCCTTAAGGCTCTTTCCACAGGCGCCACCGCGCTTCTCTCTCAGGCAGAGGGGATGCCCAGGCAAAGAGGATTTCGCTCCATGCGGGTTTATTACACCGTGCTGTGGAGACCAACTCTGACAAGCAGCAGGCCGCATCCCACAGACCCGACTCTGATTTCCCAAAGAATGCTGTGCTTTCCCAGAGGGAATGCTACGGCAAAGAGGCTTTTGCTCTATGCGGGTTTCTCCCACTGCCATTTCTCCCACTGGGAGACTGAGCTCAGGCAAGCAGCAGAAGCCCGCCAAACATTTCTCAGCGAATGCTGTGCATTCGCAGAGGCTTTGCCTTGGAGCGAACAGCACTTCGCCGCTGCTTCCTCAGCAAGGCTTCAGTCGCGTCAGGGAAGAAGAGCTGCTGGAGAGCTGGTACCTCTTCTGTCTTCCTTTCCCGCGCTCCATGTTCACGTCCTGGGTTCACCCTGCCAGGCCGAACTAAGCAGACAGAGCCACAAAAGTGCAGTAGCCTGCGTAGCATAGGATGGCACTCTATGCACACAAACATCTCAAAGGGTAGGCATCGCTTGGCCTTTTACTCTGGCGGACTCGCAGACTAAGCCAGTGCTTTCCCCACAGGAAAGGAGAGGTGACAGGATCCCTGCACACCGCCCATGCACTGAATAGGGAGCTTGGGGGACTGTCCCCACTCCTTCCCCTTAAACTCCATGCCACTTCCAAGCTTCCACATCCTGGATAAGCCGGCATCTGATGGCCAGTTCTTTCTGGGAGTTGTTTCTCGAGTTCAGGGTAGGCGCCTGGTGGCAAGCCCATGTCTCCACCACAGACAGGTGGCCAAGGAGCTGCTGTCTCCTTGAGCCCAAAGGCTCAGGACAGGCATGCTTTCTGCCCAGACTCCTTCCTCAGAGTGGAGCCCTTTCCCCTGCCCTAATCTTCCCCTCGTGTCTCCTTAGCAGCCAGGCTTTCCTCGCTCTGCCGTGACAGACGTGTCCCTTTCCTTAAGGCTCTTTCCACAGGCGCCACCGCGCTTCTCTCTCAGGCAGAGGGGTTGCCCAGGCAAAGAGGATTTCGCTCCATGCGGGTTTATTACACCATGCTGTGGAAACTAGCTCTGGCAAGCAGCAGGCAGCATCCCACAGACCCGACTCTGATTTCCAATAGAATGCTGTGCTTTCCCAGAGGGGATGCCCAGGCAATGAGGCTTTCGCTCTACGCGTGTTCCTCCCACACTAGCCTAAGGCAAGCAACAAAAGCAGCCCACAGAACCAACTCTGATTTCCCTGCGACTGCTATGCTTTTGCAGAAGTTTTCAGCTTGGTGCGAACCGCACTTCGCTGCTGCTTCCTCAGCAAGGCTTTGGTCGTTCGCTCTGTCGCGGCAGGGATGAAGAGCCGTGGGAGAGCTGGTGCCTCTTGGGCCTTGCATTCCCGTGCTCCTATTTCGCGCCCGCGGTTCACCTTGCTATGCCGAACAAAGCAGACACAGTCACAACCCTGCAGCAGCGTGCGTGGCCTAGCATGGCACTCTATGCCTATTACCATCTCCTGTCATAGTTAAGGCTTTGACTTTTGCTCATGCGCTCAGGCAGACTCGGGGTCTAGACCAGTGCCTTCACCACAGGAGAGAGAAGGCGACAGGATCCCTGCACACGGCCCGTGCACTGGGATGGGGAACTGTGGGGGACTGTCTCCACTCCTTACCAGGCACAAACCCTGCCACCCACAACACTGCCACATCTTGGTGGAAGACGGCATCTGACTGCCCGTTTATCCATGGGGTTGTTTCTGCGAGTTCCGGGTATGGCACCTTGGAGCAAGCCCGACTGCCGACGGGGCAGGTGGCCAAGGTGATGCGGTCCCCTTGGGACCAGAGGCACAGGACAGGCCTGCCTTCTGCCCAGACTCCTTCCACAGAGTGGAGCCCTTTCCCCTGCCCTAATCTTCCCCTCGTGTCTCTTTAGCAGCCAGGCTTCCGTCGCTCTGCCCTGACAAACGTGTCCATTTCCTTAAGGCTCTTTCCACAGGCGTCACCGCGCTTCTTTCTCAGGCAGAGGGGTTGCCCAGGCAAAGAGGATTTCGCTCCATGCGAGTGTATTACACCGTGCTGTGGAGACCAGCTCTGGCACGCAGCAGGCAGCATCCCACAGACCCGACTTTGATTTCCCAAAGAATGCTGTGCTTTCCCAGAGGGGATGCCCTGTCAAAGAGGCTTTCGCTCTATGCGGGTTTCTCCCATCGTGCTGCGAATACTAGGCTAAGGCAAGCAGCAAAAGCAGCCCACAGAACCAACTCTGATTTCCCAGCGACTGCTATGCTTTTGCAGAAGTTTTCAGCTTGGTGCGAACCGCACTTCGCTGCTGCTTCCTCAGCAAGGCTTTGGTCGTTCGCTCTGTTGTGGCTGGGATGAAGAGCCGCGGGAGAGCTGGTGCCTCTTGGGCCTTGCATTCCTGGGCTCCCCGTTAGCGCCTGGGGTTGACCTTGCTAAGCCGAACTAAGCAGACATAATCACAACCCTACAGCAGCGTGCATGGCCTAGGATGGCACTCTATGCCTATTACCATCTCCTGTCATAGGTAAGGCTTTGACTTTTGCTAATGCGCTCAGGCAGACTCGAGGTCTAGGCCAGTGCCTTCACCACAGGAGAGAGGAGGCAACAGGATCCCTGCACACGACCCGTGCACTGGGATGGGGAACTGTGGGGTCTGTCTCCACTCCTTACCAGGCACACCCCTGCCACCCACAACACTGCCACATCTTGGTGGAAGACAGCATCTGACTGCCCGTTTCTCCATGGGGTTGTTTCTGCGAGTTCCGGGTATGGCAACTGGGGGCAAGCCCGACTGCCCTTGGGACAGGTGGCCTAGGAGATGCTCTCCCCTTGGGACCAGAGGCACAGGACAGGCCTGCCATCTGCCCGACTCCTTCCTCAGAGTGGAGCACGCGCCCCTGCCCTAGTCGTCCACTCATGTCTCCTTAGCAGCCAGGCTTCGATCTCTCCGCACAGGGAGTGGGTGACACTTGTCTTGCCACTGGCCTGCTGTTCCTGCCATGGCAGGCTATCCTGCTTCCCAAGCGTTTCCGGACCCCAAGGCCAAGGGCTCCTTCTCATCCCAGGGGGCGGCGTGCGGGGCCTTCCCCACACTTCCTCCTGGGGAGCGCGGTGACAGACTTGTGCGACCATGCTTCTCTCTCAGGCAGAGGGCATGCTAGGGCAAAGGGTATTTCGCTCCATGCGGGTATCTTCCACCGTGCTGCGGAGACTAGCTCAGGCAAGCAGCAGCAGCATCCCCAAACCCAACTCTGAATTCCCTACGAATGCGGTGCTTTCCCAGGGGTGATGCCCAGGCAAAGAGGCTTTCACTGTATGCGGGTTCTCCCACCGCGATTTCTCCCACTGGGAGACTGAGCTCAGGCAAGCAGCAGCAGCCCGCCGAACATTTCTCAGCGAATGCTGTGCTTTCGCAGAGGCTTTGCCTTGGAGCGAACAGCACTTCGCCGCTGCTTCCTCAGCAAGGCTTCAGTTTCGTCAGGGAAGAAGAGCTGCGGGAGAGCTGGTGCCTCTTCTGTCTTCCTTTCCCGGGCTCCATGTTCACGTCCTGGGTTCACCCTGCCAGGCCGAACTAAGCAGACAGAGCCACAAAAGTGCAGTAGCCTGCGTAGCCTTGGATGGCACTCTATGCACACAAACATCTCCCGGGTAGGCATCGCTTGGCCTTTTACTCTGGCGCTCAGGCGGACTCGCAGACTAAGCCAGTGCTTTCCCCACAGGAAAGGAGAGGTGACAGAATCCCTGCACACCGCCCGTGCACTGAATAGGGAGCTTTGGGGGACTGTCCCCACTCCTACCCCTTAAACCCCGTGCCTCCTCCAGCTTCCCCATCCTGGAGAAAGCCGGCTTCTGATGCCCAGTTCTTTCTGGGAGTTGTTGCTCACGTTCAGGGTAGGCGCCTGGTGGCAAGCCCATGTCTCCACCACGGACAGGTGGCCAAGGAGCTGCTGTCTCCTTGAGCCCAAAGGCTCAGGACAGGCATGCTTTCTGCCCAGACTCCTTCCTCAGAGTGGAGCCCTTTCCCCTGCCCTAATCTTCCCCTCGTGTCTCCTTAGCAGCCAGGCTTTCCTCGCTCTGCCGTGACAGACGTGTCCCTTTCCTTAAGGCTCTTTCCACAGGCGCCACCGCGCTTCTCTCTCAGGCAGAGGGGTTGCCCAGGCAAAGAGGATTTCGCTCCATGCGGGTTTATTACACCATGCTGTGGAAACTAGCTCTGGCAAGCAGCAGGCAGCATCCCACAGACCCGACTCTGATTTCCAATAGAATGCTGTGCTTTCCCAGAGGGGATGCCCAGGCAATGAGGCTTTCGTTCTACGCGTGTTCCTCCCACACTAGCCTAAGGCAAGCAACAAAAGCAGCCCACAGAACCAACTCTGATTTCCCAGCGACTGCTATGCTTTCGCAGAAGTTTTCAGCTTGGTGCGAACCGCACTTCGCTGCTGCTTCCTCAGCAAGGCTTTGGTCGTTCGCTCTGTCGCGGCAGGGATGAAGAGCCGTGGGAGAGCTGGTGCCTCTTGGGCCTTGCATTCCCGTGCTCCTATTTCGCGCCCGCGGTTCACCTTGCTATGCCGAACAAAGCAGACACAGTCACAACCCTGCAGCAGCGTGCGTGGCCTAGCATGGCACTCTATGCCTATTACCATCTCCTGTCATAGGTAAGGCTTTGACTTTTGCTCATGCGCTCAGGCAGACTCGGGGTCTAGACCAGTGCCTTCACCACAGGAGAGAGAAGGCGACAGGATCCCTGCACACGGCCCGTGCACTGGGATGGGGAACTGTGGGGGACTGTCTCCACTCCTTACCAGGCACAAACCCTGCCACCCACAACACTGCCACATCTTGGTGGAAGACGGCATCTGACTGCCCGTTTATCCATGGGGTTGTTTCTGCGAGTTCCGGGTATGGCACCTTGGAGCAAGCCCGACTGCCGACGGGGCAGGTGGCCAAGGTGATGCGGTCCCCTTGGGACCAGAGGCACAGGACAGGCCTGCCTTCTGCCCAGACTCCTTCCACAGAGTGGAGCCCTTTCCCCTGCCCTAATCTTCCCCTCGTGTCTCTTTAGCAGCCAGGCTTCCGTCGCTCTGCCCTGACAAACGTGTCCATTTCCTTAAGGCTCTTTCCACAGGCGTCACCGCGCTTCTTTCTCAGGCAGAGGGGTTGCCCAGGCAAAGAGGATTTCGCTCCATGCGAGTGTATTACACCGTGCTGTGGAGACCAGCTCTGGTAAGCAGCAGGCAGCATCCCACAGACCCGACTTTGATTTCCCAAAGAATGCTGTGCTTTCCCAGAGGGGATGCCCTGTCAAAGAGGCTTTCGCTCTATGCGGGTTTCTCCCATCGTGCTGCGAATACTAGGCTAAGGCAAGCAGCAAAAGCAGCCCACAGAACCAACTCTGATTTCCCAGCGACTGCTATGCTTTTGCAGAAGTTTTCAGCTTGGTGCGAACCGCACTTCGCTGCTGCTTCCTCAGCAAGGCTTTGGTCGTTCGCTCTGTTGTGGCTGGGATGAAGAGCCGCGGGAGAGCTGGTGCCTCTTGGGCCTTGCATTCCTGGGCTCCCCGTTAGCGCCTGGGGTTGACCTTGCTAAGCCGAACTAAGCAGACATAATCACAACCCTACAGCAGCGTGCATGGCCTAGGATGGCACTCTATGCCTATTACCATCTCCTGTCATAGGTAAGGCTTTGACTTTTGCTAATGCGCTCAGGCAGACTCGAGGTCTAGGCCAGTGCCTTCACCACAGGAGAGAGGAGGCAACAGGATCCCTGCACACGACCCGTGCACTGGGATGGGGAACTGTGGGGTCTGTCTCCACTCCTTACCAGGCACACCCCTGCCACCCACAACACTGCCACATCTTGGTGGAAGACAGCATCTGACTGCCCGTTTCTCCATGGGGTTGTTTCTGCGAGTTCCGGGTATGGCAACTGGGGGCAAGCCCGACTGCCCTTGGGACAGGTGGCCTAGGAGATGCTCTCCCCTTGGGACCAGAGGCACAGGACAGGCCTGCCATCTGCCCGACTCCTTCCTCAGAGTGGAGCATGCGCCCCTGCCCTAGTCGTCCACTCATGTCTCCTTAGCAGCCAGGCTTCGATCTCTCCGCACAGGGAGTGGGTGACACTTGTCTTGCCACTGGCCTGCTGTTCCTGCCATGGCAGGCTATCCTGCTTCCCAAGCGTTTCCGGACCCCAAGGCCAAGGGCTCCTTCTCATCCCAGGGGGCGGCGTGCGGGGCCTTCCCCACACTTCCTCCTGGGGAGCGCGGTGACAGACTTGTGCGACCATGCTTCTCTCTCAGGCAGAGGGCATGCTAGGGCAAAGGGTATTTCGCTCCATGCGGGTATCTTCCACCGTGCTGCGGAGACTAGCTCAGGCAAGCAGCAGCAGCATCCCCAAACCCAACTCTGAATTCCCTACGAATGCGGTGCTTTCCCAGGGGTGATGCCCAGGCAAAGAGGCTTTCACTGTATGCGGGTTCTCCCACCGCGATTTCTCCCACTGGGAGACTGAGCTCAGGCAAGCAGCAGCAGCCCGCCGAACATTTCTCAGCGAATGCTGTGCTTTCGCAGAGGCTTTGCCTTGGAGCGAACAGCACTTCGCCGCTGCTTCCTCAGCAAGGCTTCAGTTTCGTCAGGGAAGAAGAGCTGCGGGAGAGCTGGTGCCTCTTCTGTCTTCCTTTCCCGCGCTCCATGTTCACGTCCTGGGTTCACCCTGCCAGGCCGAACTAAGCAGACAGAGCCACAAAAGTGCAGTAGCCTGCGTAGCCTTGGATGGCACTCTATGCACACAAACATCTCCCGGGTAGGCATCGCTTGGCCTTTTACTCTGGCGCTCAGGCGGACTCGCAGACTAAGCCAGTGCTTTCCCCACAGGAAAGGAGAGGTGACAGAATCCCTGCACACCGCCCGTGCACTGAATAGGGAGCTTTGGGGGACTGTCCCCACTCCTACCCCTTAAACCCCGTGCCTCCTCCAAGCTTCCCCATCCTGGAGAAAGCCGGCTTCTGATGCCCAGTTCTTTCTGGGAGTTGTTGCTCACGTTCAGGGTAGGCGCCTGGTGGCAAGCCCATGTCTCCACCACGGACAGGTGGCCAAGGAGCTGCTGTCTCCTTGAGCCCAAAGGCTCAGGACAGGCATGCTTTCTGCCCAGACTCCTTCCTCAGAGTGGAGCCCTTTCCCCTGCCCTAATCTTCCCCTCGTGTCTCCTTAGCAGCCAGGCTTTCCTCGCTCTGCCGTGACAGACGTGTCCCTTTCCTTAAGGCTCTTTCCACAGGCGCCACCGCGCTTCTCTCTCAGGCAGAGGGGTTGCCCAGGCAAAGAGGATTTCGCTCCATGCGGGTTTATTACACCATGCTGTGGAAACTAGCTCTGGCAAGCAGCAGGCAGCATCCCACAGACCCGACTCTGATTTCCAATAGAATGCTGTGCTTTCCCAGAGGGGATGCCCAGGCAATGAGGCTTTCGCTCTACGCGTGTTCCTCCCACACTAGCCTAAGGCAAGCAACAAAAGCAGCCCACAGAACCAACTCTGATTTCCCAGCGACTGCTATGCTTTCGCAGAAGTTTTCAGCTTGGTGCGAACCGCACTTCGCTGCTGCTTCCTCAGCAAGGCTTTGGTCGTTCGCTCTGTCGCGGCAGGGATGAAGAGCCGTGGGAGAGCTGGTGCCTCTTGGGCCTTGCATTCCCGTGCTCCTATTTCGCGCCCGCGGTTCACCTTGCTATGCCGAACAAAGCAGACACAGTCACAACCCTGCAGCAGCGTGCGTGGCCTAGCATGGCACTCTATGCCTATTACCATCTCCTGTCATAGGTAAGGCTTTGACTTTTGCTCATGCGCTCAGGCAGACTCGGGGTCTAGACCAGTGCCTTCACCACAGGAGAGAGAAGGCGACAGGATCCCTGCACACGGCCCGTGCACTGGGATGGGGAACTGTGGGGGACTGTCTCCACTCCTTACCAGGCACAAACCCTGCCACCCACAACACTGCCACATCTTGGTGGAAGACGGCATCTGACTGCCCGTTTATCCATGGGGTTGTTTCTGCGAGTTCCGGGTATGGCACCTTGGAGCAAGCCCGACTGCCGACGGGGCAGGTGGCCAAGGTGATGCGGTCCCCTTGGGACCAGAGGCACAGGACAGGCCTGCCTTCTGCCCAGACTCCTTCCACAGAGTGGAGCCCTTTCCCCTGCCCTAATCTTCCCCTCGTGTCTCTTTAGCAGCCAGGCTTCCGTCGCTCTGCCCTGACAAACGTGTCCATTTCCTTAAGGCTCTTTCCACAGGCGTCACCGCGCTTCTTTCTCAGGCAGAGGGGTTGCCCAGGCAAAGAGGATTTCGCTCCATGCGAGTGTATTACACCGTGCTGTGGAGACCAGCTCTGGCAAGCAGCAGGCAGCATCCCACAGACCCGACTTTGATTTCCCAAAGAATGGTGTGCTTTCCCAGAGGGGATGCCCTGTCAAAGGGCTTTCGCTCTATGCGGGTTTCTCCCATCGTGCTGCGAATACTAGGCTAAGGCAAGCAGCAAAAGCAGCCCACAGAACCAACTCTGATTTCCCAGCGACTGCTATGCTTTTGCAGAAGTTTTCAGCTTGGTGCGAACCGCACTTCGCTGCTGCTTCCTCAGCAAGGCTTTGGTCGTTCGCTCTGTTGTGGCTGGGATGAAGAGCCGCGGGAGAGCTGGTGCCTCTTGGGCCTTGCATTCCTGGGCTCCCCGTTAGCGCCTGGGGTTGACCTTGCTAAGCCGAACTAAGCAGACATAATCACAACCCTACAGCAGCGTGCATGGCCTAGGATGGCACTCTATGCCTATTACCATCTCCTGTCATAGGTAAGGCTTTGACTTTTGCTAATGCGCTCAGGCAGACTCGAGGTCTAGGCCAGTGCCTTCACCACAGGAGAGAGGAGGCAGCAGGATCCCTGCACACGACCCGTGCACTGGGATGGGGAACTGTGGGGTCTGTCTCCACTCCTTACCAGGCACACCCCTGCCACCCACAACACTGCCACATCTTGGTGGAAGACAGCATCTGACTGCCCGTTTCTCCATGGGGTTGTTTCTGCGAGTTCCGGGTATGGCAACTGGGGGCAAGCCCGACTGCCCTTGGGACAGGTGGCCTAGGAGATGCTCTCCCCTTGGGACCAGAGGCACAGGACAGGCCTGCCATCTGCCCGACTCCTTCCTCAGAGTGGAGCACGCGCCCCTGCCCTAGTCGTCCACTCATGTCTCCTTAGCAGCCAGGCTTCGATCTCTCCGCACAGGGAGTGGGTGACACTTGTCTTGCCACTGGCCTGCTGTTCCTGCCATGGCAGGCTATCCTGCTTCCCAAGCGTTTCCGGACCCCAAGGCCAAGGGCTCCTTCTCATCCCAGGGGGCGGCGTGCGGGGCCTTCCCCACACTTCCTCCTGGGGAGCGCGGTGACAGACTTGTGCGACCATGCTTCTCTCTCAGGCAGAGGGCATGCTAGGGCAAAGGGTATTTCGCTCCATGCGGGTATCTTCCACCGTGCTGCGGAGACTAGCTCAGGCAAGCAGCAGCAGCATCCCCAAACCCAACTCTGAATTCCCTACGAATGCGGTGCTTTCCCAGGGGTGATGCCCAGGCAAAGAGGCTTTCACTGTATGCGGGTTCTCCCACCGCGATTTCTCCCACTGGGAGACTGAGCTCAGGCAAGCAGCAGCAGCCCGCCGAACATTTCTCAGCGAATGCTGTGCTTTCGCAGAGGCTTTGCCTTGGAGCGAACAGCACTTCGCCGCTGCTTCCTCAGCAAGGCTTCAGTTTCGTCAGGGAAGAAGAGCTGCGGGAGAGCTGGTGCCTCTTCTGTCTTCCTTTCCCGCGCTCCATGTTCACGTCCTGGGTTCACCCTGCCAGGCCGAACTAAGCAGACAGAGCCACAAAAGTGCAGTAGCCTGCGTAGCCTTGGATGGCACTCTATGCACACAAACATCTCCCGGGTAGGCATCGCTTGGCCTTTTACTCTGGCGCTCAGGCGGACGAGCAGACTAAGCCAGTGCTTTCCCCACAGGAAAGGAGAGGTGACAGAATCCCTGCACACCGCCCGTGCACTGAATAGGGAGCTTTGGGGGACTGTCCCCACTCCTACCCCTTAAACCCCGTGCCTCCTCCAAGCTTCCCCATCCTGGAGAAAGCCGGCTTCTGATGCCCAGTTCTTTCTGGGAGTTGTTGCTCACGTTCAGGGTAGGCGCCTGGTGGCAAGCCCATGTCTCCACCACGGACAGGTGGCCAAGGAGCTGCTGTCTCCTTGAGCCCAAAGGCTCAGGACAGGCATGCTTTCTGCCCAAACTCCTTCCTCAGAGTGGAGCCCTTTCCCCTGCCCTAATCTTCCCCTCGTGTCTCCTTAGCAGCCAGGCTTTCCTCGCTCTGCCGTGACAGACGTGTCCCTTTCCTTAAGGCTCTTTCCACAGGCGCCACCGCGCTTCTCTCTCAGGCAGAGGGGTTGCCCAGGCAAAGAGGATTTCGCTCCATGCGGGTTTATTACACCATGCTGTGGAAACTAGCTCTGGCAAGCAGCAGGCAGCATCCCACAGACCCGACTCTGATTTCCAATAGAATGCTGTGCTTTCCCAGAGGGGATGCCCAGGCAATGAGGCTTTCGCTCTACGCGTGTTCCTCCCACACTAGCCTAAGGCAAGCAACAAAAGCAGCCCACAGAACCAACTCTGATTTCCCAGCGACTGCTATGCTTTCGCAGAAGTTTTCAGCTTGGTGCGAACCGCACTTCGCTGCTGCTTCCTCAGCAAGGCTTTGGTCGTTCGCTCTGTCGCGGCAGGGATGAAGAGCCGTGGGAGAGCTGGTGCCTCTTGGGCCTTGCATTCCCGTGCTCCTATTTCGCGCCCGCGGTTCACCTTGCTATGCCGAACAAAGCAGACACAGTCACAACCCTGCAGCAGTGTGCGTGGCCTAGCATGGCACTCTATGCCCATTACCATCTCCTGGCGTAGGTAAGGCTTAGCCTTTTGCTCTGACGCTCAGGCAGACTCGGGGTCTAGGCCAGTGCCTTCACCACAGGAGAGAGGAGGCGACAGCATCCCTGCACAGGGCCCGTGCACTGGGATGGGGAACTGTGGGGGACTGTCTCCACTCCTTACCAGGCACACCCCCTGCCACCCACAACACTGCCACATCTTGGTGGAAGACGGCATCTGACTGCCCGTTTCTCCATGGGGTTGTTTCTGCGAGTGCCGGGTATGGCACCTGGGGGCAAGCCCGACTGCCCTTGGGACAGGTGGCCTAGGAGATATTCTCCCCTTGGGACCAGAGGCACAGGACAGGCCTGCCATCTGCCCAGACTCCTTCCTCAGAGTGTAGCACGCGCCCTTGCCCTAGTCGTCCCCTCATGTCTCCTTAGCACCCAGGCTTCAATCTCTCCGCACAGGGAGCGGGTGACACTTGTCTTGCCACTGGCCTGCTGTTCGTGCCATGGCAGGCTATTCTGCTTCCCAAGCGTTTCCCGACTCCAAGGCCAAGGGCTCCTTCTCATCCCAGGGGGCGGCGTGCTGTGCCTTCACCACACTTGCTCCTGGGGAGGGCGGTGACAGACTTGTGCGACCATGCTTCTCTCTCAGGCAGAGGGGATGCTAGGGCAAAGGGTATTTCGCTCCTTGCGGTATCTTTCACAGTGCTGCGGAGACTAGCTAAGGCAAGCAGCAGCAGCATCCCCAAACCCAACTCTGATTTCCCTACGAATGCTGTGCTTTCCCAGGAGAGATGCCCAGGCAAAGAGGCTTTCACTGTATTCGGGTTTCTCCCACCGCCATTTCTCCCACTGGGAGACTGGGCTCAGACAAGCAGCAGCAGCCCGCAGATCATTTCTCAGCGAATGCTGTGTTTTCGCAGAGGTTTTGCCTTGGAGCGAACAGCACTTCGCCGCTGCTTCCTCAGCAAGGCTTCAGTCGCGTCAGAGAAGAAGAGATGCGGGAGAGCTGGTGCCTCTTGGGCCTTGCTTTCCCGGGCTCCATGTTCGCGTCCTGGGTTCACCCTGCCAGGCCGAACTAAGCGGACAGAGCCACAAAAGTGCAGTAGTGTGCATTTCCTAGGATGGCACTTTATGCACACAAACATCTCCCGGGTAGGCATCGCTTGGCCCTTTACTCTGCCGCTCAGGAGGACTCGCGGACTTAGCCAGTGCTTTCCCCACAGGAAAGGAGAGGTGACAGGATCCCTGCACACCGCCCGTGCACTGAATAGGGAGCTTGGGGGACTGTCCCCACTCCTTCCCCTTAAACCCCATGCCTCTTCCAAGCTTCCACATCCTGGAGGAAGCCGGCATCTGATGGCCAGTTCTTTCTGGGAGTTGTTTCTCGAGTTCAGGGTAGGCGCCTGGTGGCAAGCCCATGTCTCCACCACGGACAGGTGGCCAAGGAGCTGCTGTCTCCTTGAGCCCAAAGGCTCAGGACAGGCATGCTTTCTGCCCAGACTCCTTCCTCAGAGTGGAGCCCTTTCCCCTGCCCTAATCTTCCCCTCGTGTCTCCTTAGCAGCCAGGCTTTCCTCGCTCTGCCGTGACAGACGTGTCCCTTTCCTTAAGGCTCTTTCCAAAGGCGCCACCGCGCTTCTCTCTCAGGCAGAGGGGTTGCCCAGGCAAAGAGGACTTCGCTCCATGCGGGTTTATTACACCATGCTGTGGAAACTAGCTCTGGCAAGCAGCAGGCAGCATCCCACAGACCCGACTCTGATTTCCAATAGAATGCTGTGCTTTCCCAGAGGGGATGCCCAGGCAATGAGGCTTTCGCTCTACGCGTGTTCCTCCCACACTAGCCTAAGGCAAGCAACAAAAGCAGCCCACGGAACCAACTCTGATTTCCCAGCGACTGCTATGCTTTTGCAGAAGTTTTCAGCTTGGTGCGAACCGCACTTCGCTGCTGCTTCCTCAGCAAGGCTTTGGTCGTTCGCTCTGTCGCGGCAGGGATGAAGAGCCGTGGGAGAGCTGGTGCCTCTTGGGCCTTGCATTCCCGTGCTCCTATTTCGCGCCCGCGGTTCACCTTGCTATGCCGAACAAAGCAGACACAGTCACAACCCTGCAGCAGCGTGCGTGGCCTAGCATGGCACTCTATGCCTATTACCATCTCCTGTCATAGGTAAGGCTTTGACTTTTGCTCATGCGCTCAGGCAGACTCGGGGTCTAGACCAGTGCCTTCACCACAGGAGAGAGAAGGCGACAGGATCCCTGCACACGGCCCGTGCACTGGGATGGGGAACTGTGGGGGACTGTCTCCACTCCTTACCAGGCACAAACCCTGCCACCCACAACACTGCCACATCTTGGTGGAAGACGGCATCTGACTGCCCGTTTATCCATGGGGTTGTTTCTGCGAGTTCCGGGTATGGCACCTTGGAGCAAGCCCGACTGCCGACGGGGCAGGTGGCCAAGGTGATGCGGTCCTCTTGGGACCAGAGGCACAGGACAGGCCTGCCTTCTGCCCAGACTCCTTCCACAGAGTGGAGCCCTTTCCCCTGCCCTAATCTTCCCCTCGTGTCTCTTTAGCAGCCAGGCTTCCGTCGCTCTGCCCTGACAAACGTGTCCATTTCCTTAAGGCTCTTTCCACAGGCGTCACCGCGCTTCTTTCTCAGGCAGAGGGGTTGCCCAGGCAAAGAGGATTTCGCTCCATGCGAGTGTATTACACCGTGCTGTGGAGAACAGCTCGGGCAAGCAGCAGGCAGCATCCCACAGACCCGACTTTGATTTCCCAAAGAATGGTGTGCTTTCCCAGAGGGGATGCCCTGTCAAAGAGGCTTTCGCTCTATGCGGGTTTCTCCCATCGTGCTGCGAATACTAGGCTAAGGCAAGCAGCAAAAGCAGCCCACAGAACCAACTCTGATTTCCCAGCGACTGCTATGCTTTTGCAGAAGTTTTCAGCTTGGTGCGAACCGCACTTCGCTGCTGCTTCCTCAGCAAGGCTTTGGTCGTTCGCTCTGTTGTGGCTGGGATGAAGAGCCGCGGGAGAGCTGGTGCCTCTTGGGCCTTGCATTCCTGGGCTCCCCGTTAGCGCCTGGGGTTGACCTTGCTAAGCCGAACTAAGCAGACATAATCACAACCCTACAGCAGCGTGCATGGCCTAGGATGGCACTCTATGCCTATTACCATCTCCTGTCATAGGTAAGGCTTTGACTTTTGCTAATGCGCTCAGGCAGACTCGAGGTCTAGGCCAGTGCCTTCACCACAGGAGAGAGGAGGCAACAGGATCCCTGCACACGACCCGTGCACTGGGATGGGGAACTGTGGGGTCTGTCTCCACTCCTTACCAGGCACACCCCTGCCACCCACAACACTGCCACATCTTGGTGGAAGACAGCATCTGACTGCCCGTTTCTCCATGGGGTTGTTTCTGCGAGTTCCGGGTATGGCAACTGGGGGCAAGCCCGACTGCCCTTGGGACAGGTGGCCTAGGAGATGCTCTCCCCTTGGGACCAGAGGCACAGGACAGGCCTGCCATCTGCCCGACTCCTTCCTCAGAGTGGAGCACGCGCCCCTGCCCTAGTCGTCCACTCATGTCTCCTTAGCAGCCAGGCTTCGATCTCTCCGCACAGGGAGTGGGTGACACTTGTCTTGCCACTGGCCTGCTGTTCCTGCCATGGCAGGCTATCCTGCTTCCCAAGCGTTTCCGGACCCCAAGGCCAAGGGCTCCTTCTCATCCCAGGGGGCGGCGTGCGGGGCCTTCCCCACACTTCCTCCTGGGGAGCGCGGTGACAGACTTGTGCGACCATGCTTCTCTCTCAGGCAGAGGGCATGCTAGGGCAAAGGGTATTTCGCTCCATGCGGGTATCTTCCACCGTGCTGCGGAGACTAGCTCAGGCAAGCAGCAGCAGCATCCCCAAACCCAACTCTGAATTCCCTACGAATGCGGTGCTTTCCCAGGGGTGATGCCCAGGCAAAGAGGCTTTCACTGTATGCGGGTTCTCCCACCGCGATTTCTCCCACTGGGAGACTGAGCTCAGGCAAGCAGCAGCAGCCCGCCGAACATTTCTCAGCGAATGCTGTGCTTTCGCAGAGGCTTTGCCTTGGAGCGAACAGCACTTCGCCGCTGCTTCCTCAGCAAGGCTTCAGTTTCGTCAGGGAAGAAGAGCTGCGGGAGAGCTGGTGCCTCTTCTGTCTTCCTTTCCCGGGCTCCATGTTCACGTCCTGGGTTCACCCTGCCAGGCCGAACTAAGCAGACAGAGCCACAAAAGTGCAGTAGCCTGCGTAGCCTAGGATGGCACTCTATGCACACAAACATCTCCCGGGTAGGCATCGCTTGGCCTTTTACTCTGGCGCTCAGGCGGACTCGCAGACTAAGCCAGTGCTTTCCCCACAGGAAAGGAGAGGTGACAGAATCCCTGCACACCGCCCGTGCACTGAATAGGGAGCTTTGGGGGACTGTCCCCACTCCTTCCCCTTAAACCCCGTGCCTCCTCCAAGCTTCCCCATCCTGGAGAAAGCCGGCTTCTGATGCCCAGTTCTTTCTGGGAGTTGTTGCTCACGTTCAGGGTAGGCGCCTGGTGGCAAGCCCATGTCTCCACCACGGACAGGTGGCCAAGGAGCTGCTGTCTCCTTGAGCCCAAAGGCTGAGGACAGGCATGCTTTCTGCCCAGACTCCTTCCTCAGAATGGAGCCCTTTCCCCTGCCCTAAGCTTCCCCTCGTTTCTCCTTAGCAGCCAGGCTTCCATCTCTCTGTCGTGACAGACGTGTCCCTTTCCTTAAGGCTCTTTCCACAGGCGCCACCGCGCTTCTCTCTCAGGCAGAGGTGATGCCCAGGCAAAGAGGATTTCGCTCCATGCGGGTGTATTACACCGTGCTGTGGAGACCAGCTCTGGCAAGCAGCAGGCAGCATCCCACAGACCCCACTCTGATTTCCCAAAAAATGCTCTGCCTTCCCAAGGGGATGCCCCGGCAAAGAGTCTTTCGCTCTATGCGCGTTTCTCCCATCGTGCTGTGAATACTAGGCTAAGGCAAGCAGCAAAAGCAGCCCACAGAACCAACTCTGATTTCCCAGCGAGTGCTATGCTTTCGCAGAGGTTGTCAGCTTGGCGCGAACCGCACTTCGCTGCTGCTTCCTCAGCAAGGCTTTGGTCATTTGCTCTGTCGCGGCAGGGATGAAGAGTCGCGGGAGAGGTGGTGCCTCTTGGGCCTTCCATTCCCGGGCTCCCAGTTCGCGCCCAGGGTTCACCTTGCTAAGCCGAACTAAGCAGACACAGTCACAACCCTGCAGCAGTGTGCGTGGCCTAGCATGGCACTCTATGCCCATTACCATCTCCTGGCGTAGGTAAGGCTTAGCCTTTTGCTCTGACGCTCAGGCAGACTCGGGGTCTAGGCCAGTGCCTTCACCACAGGAGAGAGGAGGCGACAGCATCCCTGCACAGGGCCCGTGCACTGGGATGGGGAACTGTGGGGGACTGTCTCCACTCCTTACCAGGCACACCCCCTGCCACCCACAACACTGCCACATCTTGGTGGAAGACGGCATCTGACTGCCCGTTTCTATATGGGGTTGTTTCTGCGAGTGCCGGGTATGGCACCTGGGGGCAAGCCCGACTGCCCTTGGGACAGGTGGCCTAGGAGATATTCTCCCCTTGGGACCAGAGGCACAGGACAGGCCTGCCATCTGCCCAGACTCCTTCCTCAGAGTGTAGCACGCGCCCTTGCCCTAGTCGTCCCCTCATGTCTCCTTAGCACCCAGGCTTCAATCTCTCCGCACAGGGAGCGGGTGACACTTGTCTTGCCACTGGCCTGCTGTTCGTGCCATGGCAGGCTATTCTGCTTCCCAAGCGTTTCCCGACTCCAAGGCCAAGGGCTCCTTCTCATCCCAGGGGCGGCGTGCTGTGCCTTCACCACACTTGCTCCTGGGGAGGGCGGTGACAGACTTGTGTGACCATGCTTCTCTCTCAGGCAGAGGGGATGCTAGGGCAAAGGGTATTTCGCTCCTTGCGGTATCTTTCACAGTGCTGCGGAGACTAGCTAAGGCAAGCAGCAGCAGCATCCCCAAACCCAACTCTGATTTCCCTACGAATGCTGTGCTTTCCCAGGAGAGATGCCCAGGCAAAGAGGCTTTCACTGTATGCGGGTTTCTCCCACCGCCATTTCTCCCACTGGGAGACTGGGCTCAGACAAGCAGCAGCAGCCCGCAGATCATTTCTCAGCGAATGCTGTGTTTTCGCAGAGGTTTTGCCTTGGAGCGAACAGCACTTCGCCGCTGCTTCCTCAGCAAGGCTTCAGTCGCGTCAGGGAAGAAGAGATGCGGGAGAGCTGGTGCCTCTTGGGCCTTGCTTTCCCGGGCTCCATGTTCGCGTCCTGGGTTCACCCTGCCAGGCCGAACTAAGCGGACAGAGCCACAAAAGTGCAGTAGTGTGCATTTCCTAGGATGGCACTTTATGCACAAAAACATCTCCCGGGTAGGCATCGCTTGGCCCTTTACTCTGCCGCTCAGGAGGACTCGCGGACTTAGCCAGTGCTTTCCCCACAGGAAAGGAGAGGTGACAGGATCCCTGCACACCGCCCGTGCACTGAATAGGGAGCTTGGGGGACTGTCCCCACTCCTTCCCCTTAAACCCCATGCCTCTTCCAAGCTTCCAAGTCCTGGAGGAAGCTGGCATCTGATGGCCAGTTCTTTCTGGGAGTTGTTTCTCGAGTTCAGGGTAGGCGCCTGGTGGCAAGCCCATGTCTCCACCACAGACAGGTGGCCAAGGAGCTGCTGTCTCCTTGAGCCCAAAGGCTCAGGACAGGCATGCTTTCTGCCCAGACTCCTTCCTCAGAGTGGAGCCCTTTCCCCTGCCCTAATCTTCCCCTCGTGTCTCCTTAGCAGCCAGGCTTTCCTCGCTCTGCCGTGACAGACGTGTCCCTTTCCTTAAGGCTCTTTCCACAGGCGCCACCGCGCTTCTCTCTCAGGCAGAGGGGATGCCCAGGCAAAGAGGATTTCGCTCCATGCGGGTTTATTACACCGTGCTGTGGAGACCAACTCTGGCAAGCAGCAGGCCGCATCCCACAGACCCGACTCTGATTTCCCAAAGAATGCTGTGCTTTCCCAGAGGGAATGCTACGGCAAAGAGGCTTTCGCTCTATGCGGGTTTCTCCCACTGCCATTTCTCCCACTGGGAGACTGAGCTCAGGGAAGCAGCAGAAGCCCGCCAAACATTTCTCAGCGAATGCTGTGCATTCGCAGAGGCATTGCCTTGGAGCGAACAGCACTTCGCCGCTGCTTCCTCAGCAAGGCTTCAGTCGCGTCAGGGAAGAAGAGCTGCTGGAGAGCTGGTGCCTCTTCTGTCTTCCTTTCCCGCGCTCCATGTTCACGTCCTGGGTTCACCCTGCCAGGCCGAACTAAGCAGACAGAGCCACAAAAGTGCAGTAGCCTGCGTATCATAGGATGGCACTCTATGCACACAAACATCTCAAAGGGTAGGCATCGCTTGGCCTTTTACTCTGGCGGACTCGCAGACTAAGCCAGTGCTTTCCCCACAGGAAAGGAGAGGTGACAGGATCCCTGCACACCGCCCATGCACTGAATAGGGAGCTTGGGGGACTGTCCCCACTCCTTCCCCTTAAACCCCATGCCTCTTCCAAGCTTCCACATCCTGGAGGAAGCCGGCATCTGATGGCCAGTTCTTTCTGGGAGTTGTTTCTCGAGTTCAGGGTAGGCGCCTGGTGGCAAGCCCATGTCTCCACCACGGACAGGTGGCCAAGGAGCTGCTGTCTCCTTGAGCCCAAAGGCTCAGGACAGGCATGCTTTCTGCCCAGACTCCTTCCTCAGAGTGGAGCCCTTTCCCCTGCCCTAATCTTCCCCTCGTGTCTCCTTAGCAGCCAGGCTTTCCTCGCTCTGCCGTGACAGACGTGTCCCTTTCCTTAAGGCTCTTTCCACAGGCGCCACCGCGCTTCTCTCTCAGGCAGAGGGGTTGCCCAGGCAAAGAGGATTTCGCTCCATGCGGGTTTATTACACCATGCTGTGGAAACTAGCTCTGGCAAGCAGCAGGCAGCATCCCACAGACCCGACTCTGATTTCCAATAGAATGCTGTGCTTTCCCAGAGGGGATGCCCAGGCAATGAGGCTTTCGCTCTACGCGTGTTCCTCCCACACTAGCCTAAGGCAAGCAACAAAAGCAGCCCACGGAACCAACTCTGATTTCCCAGCGACTGCTATGCTTTTGCAGAAGTTTTCAGCTTGGTGCGAACCGCACTTCGCTGCTGCTTCCTCAGCAAGGCTTTGGTCGTTCGCTCTGTCGCGGCAGGGATGAAGAGCCGTGGGAGAGCTGGTGCCTCTTGGGCCTTGCATTCCCGTGCTCCTATTTCGCGCCCGCGGTTCACCTTGCTATGCCGAACAAAGCAGACACAGTCACAACCCTGCAGCAGCGTGCGTGGCCTAGCATGGCACTCTATGCCTATTACCATCTCCTGTCATAGGTAAGGCTTTGACTTTTGCTCATGCGCTCAGGCAGACTCGGGGTCTAGACCAGTGCCTTCACCACAGGAGAGAGAAGGCGACAGGATCCCTGCACACGGCCCTTGCACTGGGATGGGGAACTGTGGGGGACTGTCTCCACTCCTTACCAGGCACACCCCCTGCCACCCACAACACTGCCACATCTTGTTGGAAGACGGCATCTGACTGCCCGTTTCTCCATGGGGTTGTTTCTGCGAGTTCCGGGTATGGCACCTTGGAGCAAGCCCGACTGCCGACGGGGCAGGTGGCCAAGGTGATGCGGTCCCCTTGGGACCAGAGGCACAGGACAGGCCTGCCTTCTGCCCAGACTCCTTCCACAGAGTGGAGCCCTTTCCCCTGCCCTAATCTTCCCCTCGTGTCTCTTTAGCAGCCAGGCTTCCGTCGCTCTGCCCTGACAAACGTGTCCATTTCCTTAAGGCTCTTTCCACAGGCGTCACCGCGCTTCTTTCTCAGGCAGAGGGGTTGCCCAGGCAAAGAGGATTTCGCTCCATGCGAGTGTATTACACCGTGCTGTGGAGACCAGCTCTGGCAAGCAGCAGGCAGCATCCCACAGACCCGACTTTGATTTCCCAAAGAATGGTGTGCTTTCCCAGAGGGGATGCCCTGTCAAAGAGGCTTTTGCTCTATGCGGGTTTCTCCCATCGTGCTGCGAATACTAGGCTAAGGCAAGCAGCAAAAGCAGCCCACAGAACCAACTCTGATTTCCCAGCGACTGCTATGCTTTTGCAGAAGTTTTCAGCTTGGTGCGAACCGCACTTCGCTGCTGCTTCCTCAGCAAGGCTTTGGTCGTTCGCTCTGTTGTGGCTGGGATGAAGAGCCGCGGGAGAGCTGGTGCCTCTTGGGCCTTGCATTCCTGGGCTCCCCGTTAGCGCCTGGGGTTGACCTTGCTAAGCCGAACTAAGCAGACATAATCACAACCCTACAGCAGCGTGCATGGCCTAGGATGGCACTCTATGCCTATTACCATCTCCTGTCATAGGTAAGGCTTTGACTTTTGCTAATGCGCTCAGGCAGACTCGAGGTCTAGGCCAGTGCCTTCACCACAGGAGAGAGGAGGCAACAGGATCCCTGCACACGACCCGTGCACTGGGATGGGGAACTGTGGGGTCTGTCTCCACTCCTTACCAGGCACACCCCTGCCACCCACAACACTGCCACATCTTGGTGGAAGACAGCATCTGACTGCCCGTTTCTCCATGGGGTTGTTTCTGCGAGTTCCGGGTATGGCAACTGGGGGCAAGCCCGACTGCCCTTGGGACAGGTGGCCTAGGAGATGCTCTCCCCTTGGGACCAGAGGCACAGGACAGGCCTGCCATCTGCCCGACTCCTTCCTCAGAGTGGAGCACGCGCCCCTGCCCTAGTCGTCCACTCATGTCTCCTTAGCAGCCAGGCTTCGATCTCTCCGCACAGGGAGTGGGTGACACTTGTCTTGCCACTGGCCTGCTGTTCCTGCCATGGCAGGCTATCCTGCTTCCCAAGCGTTTCCGGACCCCAAGGCCAAGGGCTCCTTCTCATCCCAGGGGGCGGCGTGCGGGGCCTTCCCCACACTTCCTCCTGGGGAGCGCGGTGACAGACTTGTGCGACCATGCTTCTCTCTCAGGCAGAGGGCATGCTAGGGCAAAGGGTATTTCGCTCCATGCGGGTATCTTCCACCATGCTGCGGAGACTAGCTCAGGCAAGCAGCAGCAGCATCCCCAAACCCAACTCTGAATTCCCTACGAATGCGGTGCTTTCCCAGGGGTGATGCCCAGGCAAAGAGGCTTTCACTGTATGCGGGTTCTCCCACCGCGATTTCTCCCACTGGGAGACTGAGCTCAGGCAAGCAGCAGCAGCCCGCCGAACATTTCTCAGCGAATGCTGTGCTTTCGCAGAGGCTTTGCCTTGGAGCGAACAGCACTTCGCCGCTGCTTCCTCAGCAAGGCTTCAGTTTCGTCAGGGAAGAAGAGCTGCGGGAGAGCTGGTGCCTCTTCTGTCTTCCTTTCCCGGGCTCCATGTTCACGTCCTGGGTTCACCCTGCCAGGCCGAACTAAGCAGACAGAGCCACAAAAGTGCAGTAGCCTGCGTAGCCTAGGATGGCACTCTATGCACACAAACATCTCCCGGGTAGGCATCGCTTGGCCTTTTACTCTGGCGCTCAGGCGGACTCGCAGACTAAGCCAGTGCTTTCCCCACAGGAAAGGAGAGGTGACAGAATCCCTGCACACCGCCCGTGCACTGAATAGGGAGCTTTGGGGGACTGTCCCCACTCCTTCCCCTTAAACCCCGTGCCTCCTCCAAGCTTCCCCATCCTGGAGAAAGCCGGCTTCTGATGCCCAGTTCTTTCTGGGAGTTGTTGCTCACGTTCAGGGTAGGCGCCTGGTGGCAAGCCAATGTCTCCACCACGGACAGGTGGCCAAGGAGCTGCTGTCTCCTTGAGCCCAAAGGCTGAGGACAGGCATGCTTTCTGCCCAGACTCCTTCCTCAGAATGGAGCCCTTTCCCCTGCCCTAAGCTTCCCCTCGTTTCTCCTTAGCAGCCAGGCTTCCATCTCTCTGTCGTGACAGACGTGTCCCTTTCCTTAAGGCTCTTTCCACAGGCGCCACCGCGCTTCTCTCTCAGGCAGAGGTGATGCCCAGGCAAAGAGGATTTCGCTCCATGCGGGTGTATTACACCGTGCTGTGGAGACCAGCTCTGGCAAGCAGCAGGCAGCATCCCACAGACCCCACTCTGATTTCCCAAAAAATGCTCTGCCTTCCCAAGGGGATGCCCCGGCAAAGAGTCTTTCGCTCTATGCGCGTTTCTCCCATCGTGCTGTGAATACTAGGCTAAGGCAAGCAGCAAAAGCAGCCCACAGAACCAACTCTGATTTCCCAGCGAGTGCTATGCTTTCGCAGAGGTTGTCAGCTTGGCGCGAACCGCACTTCGCTGCTGCTTCCTCAGCAAGGCTTTGGTCATTTGCTCTGTCGCGGCAGGGATGAAGAGTCGCGGGAGAGGTGGTGCCTCTTGGGCCTTCCATTCCCGGGCTCCCAGTTCGCGCCCAGGGTTCACCTTGCTAAGCCGAACTAAGCAGACACAGTCACAACCCTGCAGCAGTGTGCGTGGCCTAGCATGGCACTCTATGCCCATTACCATCTCCTGGCGTAGGTAAGGCTTAGCCTTTTGCTCTGACGCTCAGGCAGACTCGGGGTCTAGGCCAGTGCCTTCACCACAGGAGAGAGGAGGCGACAGCATCCCTGCACAGGGCCCGTGCACTGGGATGGGGAACTGTGGGGGACTGTCTCCACTCCTTACCAGGCACACCCCCTGCCACCCACAACACTGCCACATCTTGGTGGAAGACGGCATCTGACTGCCCGTTTCTCCATGGGGTTGTTTCTGCGAGTGCCGGGTATGGCACCTGGGGGCAAGCCCGACTGCCCTTGGGACAGGTGGCCTAGGAGATATTCTCCCCTTGGGACCAGAGGCACAGGACAGGCCTGCCATCTGCCCAGACTCCTTCCTCAGAGTGTAGCACGCGCCCTTGCCCTAGTCGTCCCCTCATGTCTCCTTAGCACCCAGGCTTCAATCTCTCCGCACAGGGAGCGGGTGACACTTGTCTTGCCACTGGCCTGCTGTTCGTGCCATGGCAGGCTATTCTGCTTCCCAAGCGTTTCCCGACTCCAAGGCCAAGGGCTCCTTCTCATCCCAGGGGCGGCGTGCTGTGCCTTCACCACACTTGCTCCTGGGGAGGGCGGTGACAGACTTGTGTGACCATGCTTCTCTCTCAGGCAGAGGGGATGCTAGGGCAAAGGGTATTTCGCTCCTTGTGGTATCTTTCACAGTGCTGCGGAGACTAGCTAAGGCAAGCAGCAGCAGCATCCCCAAACCCAACTCTGATTTCCCTACGAATGCTGTGCTTTCCCAGGAGAGATGCCCAGGCAAAGAGGCTTTCACTGTATGCGGGTTTCTCCCACCGCCATTTCTCCCACTGGGAGACTGGGCTCAGACAAGCAGCAGCAGCCCGCAGATCATTTCTCAGCGAATGCTGTGTTTTCGCAGAGGTTTTGCCTTGGAGCGAACAGCACTTCGCCGCTGCTTCCTCAGCAAGGCTTCAGTCGCGTCAGGGAAGAAGAGATGCGGGAGAGCTGGTGCCTCTTGGGCCTTGCTTTCCCGGGCTCCATGTTCGCGTCCTGGGTTCACCCTGCCAGGCCGAACTAAGCGGACAGAGCCACAAAAGTGCAGTAGTGTGCATTTCCTAGGATGGCACTTTATGCACACAAACATCTCCCGGGTAGGCATCGCTTGGCCCTTTACTCTGCCGCTCAGGAGGACTCGCGGACTTAGCCAGTGCTTTCCCCACAGGAAAGGAGAGGTGACAGGATCCCTGCACACCGCCCGTGCACTGAATAGGGAGCTTTGGGGGACTGTCCCCACTCCTTCCCCTTAAACCCCATGCCTCTTCCAAGCTTCCAAGTCCTGGAGGAAGCTGGCATCTGATGGCCAGTTCTTTCTGGGAGTTGTTTCTCGAGTTCAGGGTAGGCGCCTGGTGGCAAGCCCATGTCTCCACCACAGACAGGTGGCCAAGGAGCTGCTGTCTCCTTGAGCCCAAAGGCTCAGGACAGGCATGCTTTCTGCCCAGACTCCTTCCTCAGAGTGGAGCCCTTTCCCCTGCCCTAATCTTCCCCTCGTGTCTCCTTAGCAGCCAGGCTTTCCTCGCTCTGCCGTGACAGACGTGTCCCTTTCCTTAAGGCTCTTTCCACAGGCGCCACCGCGCTTCTCTCTCAGGCAGAGGGGATGCCCAGGCAAAGAGGATTTCGCTCCATGCGGGTTTATTACACCGTGCTGTGGAGACCAACTCTGGCAAGCAGCAGGCCGCATCCCACAGACCCGACTCTGATTTCCCAAAGAATGCTGTGCTTTCCCAGAGGGAATGCTACGGCAAAGAGGCTTTCGCTCTATGCGGGTTTCTCCCACTGCCATTTCTCCCACTGGGAGACTGAGCTCAGGGAAGCAGCAGAAGCCCGCCAAACATTTCTCAGCGAATGCTGTGCATTCGCAGAGGCATTGCCTTGGAGCGAACAGCACTTCGCCGCTGCTTCCTCAGCAAGGCTTCAGTCGCGTCAGGGAAGAAGAGCTGCTGGAGAGCTGGTGCCTCTTCTGTCTTCCTTTCCCGCGCTCCATGTTCACGTCCTGGGTTCACCCTGCCAGGCCGAACTAAGCAGACAGAGCCACAAAAGTGCAGTAGCCTGCGTAGCATAGGATGGCACTCTATGCACACAAACATCTCAAAGGGTAGGCATCGCTTGGCCTTTTACTCTGGCGGACTCGCAGACTAAGCCAGTGCTTTCCCCACAGGAAAGGAGAGGTGACAGGATCCCTGCACACCGCCCATGCACTGAATAGGGAGCTTGGGGGACTGTCCCCACTCCTTCCCCTTAAACCCCATGCCTCTTCCAAGCTTCCACATCCTGGAGGAAGCCGGCATCTGATGGCCAGTTCTTTCTGGGAGTTGTTTCTCGAGTTCAGGGTAGGCGCCTGGTGGCAAGCCCATGTCTCCACCACGGACAGGTGGCCAAGGAGCTGCTGTCTCCTTGAGCCCAAAGGCTCAGGACAGGCATGCTTTCTGCCCAGACTCCTTCCTCAGAGTGGAGCCCTTTCCCCTGCCCTAATCTTCCCCTCGTGTCTCCTTAGCAGCCAGGCTTTCCTCGCTCTGCCGTGACAGACGTGTCCCTTTCCTTAAGGCTCTTTCCACAGGCGCCACCGCGCTTCTCTCTCAGGCAGAGGGGTTGCCCAGGCAAAGAGGATTTCGCTCCATGCGGGTTTATTACACCATGCTGTGGAAACTAGCTCTGGCAAGCAGCAGGCAGCATCCCACAGACCCGACTCTGATTTCCAATAGAATGCTGTGCTTTCCCAGAGGGGATGCCCAGGCAATGAGGCTTTCGCTCTACGCGTGTTCCTCCCACACTAGCCTAAGGCAAGCAACAAAAGCAGCCCACAGAACCAACTCTGATTTCCCAGCGACTGCTATGCTTTTGCAGAAGTTTTCAGCTTGGTGCGAACCGCACTTCGCTGCTGCTTCCTCAGCAAGGCTTTGGTCGTTCGCTCTGTCGCGGCAGGGATGAAGAGCCGTGGGAGAGCTGGTGCCTCTTGGGCCTTGCATTCCCGTGCTCCTATTTCGCGCCCGCGGTTCACCTTGCTATGCCGAACAAAGCAGACACAGTCACAACCCTGCAGCAGCGTGCGTGGCCTAGCATGGCACTCTATGCCTATTACCATCTCCTGTCATAGGTAAGGCTTTGACTTTTGCTCATGCGCTCAGGCAGACTCGGGGTCTAGACCAGTGCCTTCACCACAGGAGAGAGAAGGCGACAGGATCCCTGCACACGGCCCGTGCACTGGGATGGGGAACTGTGGGGGACTGTCTCCACTCCTTACCAGGCACACCCCCTGCCACCCACAACACTGCCACATCTTGGTGGAAGACGGCATCTGACTGCCCGTTTATCCATGGGGTTGTTTCTGCGAGTTCCGGGTATGGCACCTTGGAGCAAGCCCGACTGCCGACGGGGCAGGTGGCCAAGGTGATGCGGTCCCCTTGGGACCAGAGGCACAGGACAGGCCTGCCTTCTGCCCAGACTCCTTCCACAGAGTGGAGCCCTTTCCCCTGCCCTAATCTTCCCCTCGTGTCTCTTTAGCAGCCAGGCTTCCGTCGCTCTGCCCTGACAAACGTGTCCATTTCCTTAAGGCTCTTTCCACAGGCGTCACCGCGCTTCTTTCTCAGGCAGAGGGGTTGCCCAGGCAAAGAGGATTTCGCTCCATGCGAGTGTATTACACCGTGCTGTGGAGACCAGCTCTGGCAAGCAGCAGGCAGCATCCCACAGACCCGACTTTGATTTCCCAAAGAATGCTGTGCTTTCCCAGAGGGGATGCCCTGTCAAAGAGGCTTTCGCTCTATGCGGGTTTCTCCCATCGTGCTGCGAATACTAGGCTAAGGCAAGCAGCAAAAGCAGCCCACAGAACCAACTCTGATTTCCCAGCGACTGCTATGCTTTTGCAGAAGTTTTCAGCTTGGTGCGAACCGCACTTCGCTGCTGCTTCCTCAGCAAGGCTTTGGTCGTTCGCTCTGTTGTGGCTGGGATGAAGAGCCGCGGGAGAGCTGGTGCCTCTTGGGCCTTGCATTCCTGGGCTCCCCGTTAGCGCCTGGGGTTGACCTTGCTAAGCCGAACTAAGCAGACATAATCACAACCCTACAGCAGCGTGCATGGCCTAGGATGGCACTCTATGCCTATTACCATCTCCTGTCATAGGTAAGGCTTTGACTTTTGCTAATGCGCTCAGGCAGACTCGAGGTCTAGGCCAGTGCCTTCACCACAGGAGAGAGGAGGCAACAGGATCCCTGCACACGACCCGTGCACTGGGATGGGGAACTGTGGGGTCTGTCTCCACTCCTTACCAGGCACACCCCTGCCACCCACAACACTGCCACATCTTGGTGGAAGACAGCATCTGACTGCCCGTTTCTCCATGGGGTTGTTTCTGCGAGTTCCGGGTATGGCAACTGGGGGCAAGCCCGACTGCCCTTGGGACAGGTGGCCTAGGAGATGCTCTCCCCTTGGGACCAGAGGCACAGGACAGGCCTGCCATCTGCCCGACTCCTTCCTCAGAGTGGAGCACGCGCCCCTGCCCTAGTCGTCCACTCATGTCTCCTTAGCAGCCAGGCTTCGATCTCTCCGCACAGGGAGTGGGTGACACTTGTCTTGCCACTGGCCTGCTGTTCCTGCCATGGCAGGCTATCCTGCTTCCCAAGCGTTTCCGGACCCCAAGGCCAAGGGCTCCTTCTCATCCCAGGGGGCGGCGTGCGGGGCCTTCCCCACACTTCCTCCTGGGGAGCGCGGTGACAGACTTGTGCGACCATGCTTCTCTCTCAGGCAGAGGGCATGCTAGGGCAAAGGGTATTTCGCTCCATGCGGGTATCTTCCACCGTGCTGCGGAGACTAGCTCAGGCAAGCAGCAGCAGCATCCCCAAACCCAACTCTGAATTCCCTACGAATGCGGTGCTTTCCCAGGGGTGATGCCCAGGCAAAGAGGCTTTCACTGTATGCGGGTTCTCCCACCGCGATTTCTCCCACTGGGAGACTGAGCTCAGGCAAGCAGCAGCAGCCCGCCGAACATTTCTCAGCGAATGCTGTGCTTTCGCAGAGGCTTTGCCTTGGAGCGAACAGCACTTCGCCGCTGCTTCCTCAGCAAGGCTTCAGTTTCGTCAGGGAAGAAGAGCTGCGGGAGAGCTGGTGCCTCTTCTGTCTTCCTTTCCCGGGCTCCATGTTCACGTCCTGGGTTCACCCTGCCAGGCCGAACTAAGCAGACAGAGCCACAAAAGTGCAGTAGCCTGCGTAGCCTAGGATGGCACTCTATGCACACAAACATCTCCCGGGTAGGCATCGCTTGGCCTTTTACTCTGGCGCTCAGGCGGACTCGCAGACTAAGCCAGTGCTTTCCCCACAGGAAAGGAGAGGTGACAGAATCCCTGCACACCGCCCGTGCACTGAATAGGGAGCTTTGGGGGACTGTCCCCACTCCTTCCCCTTAAACCCCGTGCCTCCTCCAAGCTTCCCCATCCTGGAGAAAGCCGGCTTCTGATGCCCAGTTCTTTCTGGGAGTTGTTGCTCACGTTCAGGGTAGGCGCCTGGTGGCAAGCCCATGTCTCCACCACGGACAGGTGGCCAAGGAGCTGCTGTCTCCTTGAGCCCAAAGGCTGAGGACAGGCATGCTTTCTGCCCAGACTCCTTCCTCAGAATGGAGCCCTTTCCCCTGCCCTAAGCTTCCCCTCGTTTCTCCTTAGCAGCCAGGCTTCCATCTCTCTGTCGTGACAGACGTGTCCCTTTCCTTAAGGCTCTTTCCACAGGCGCCACCGCGCTTCTCTCTCAGGCAGAGGTGATGCCTAGGCAAAGAGGATTTCGCTCCATGCGGGTGTATTACACCGTGCTGTGGAGACCAGCTCTGGCAAGGAGCAGGCAGCATCCCACAGACCCCACTCTGATTTCCCAAAAAATGCTCTGCCTTCCCAAGGGGATGCCCCGGCAAAGAGTCTTTCGCTCTATGCGCGTTTCTCCCATCGTGCTGTGAATACTAGGCTAAGGCAAGCAGCAAAAGCAGCCCACAGAACCAACTCTGATTTCCCAGCGAGTGCTATGCTTTCGCAGAGGTTGTCAGCTTGGCGCGAACCGCACTTCGCTGCTGCTTCCTCAGCAAGGCTTTGGTCATTTGCTCTGTCGCGGCAGGGATGAAGAGTCGCGGGAGAGGTGGTGCCTCTTGGGCCTTCCATTCCCGGGCTCCCAGTTCGCGCCCAGGGTTCACCTTGCTAAGCCGAACTAAGCAGACACAGTCACAACCCTGCAGCAGTGTGCGTGGCCTAGCATGGCACTCTATGCCCATTACCATCTCCTGGCGTAGGTAAGGCTTAGCCTTTTGCTCTGACGCTCAGGCAGACTCGGGGTCTAGGCCAGTGCCTTCACCACAGGAGAGAGGAGGCGACAGCATCCCTGCACAGGGCCCGTGCACTGGGATGGGGAACTGTGGGGGACTGTCTCCACTCCTTACCAGGCACACCCCCTGCCACCCACAACACTGCCACATCTTGGTGGAAGACGGCATCTGACTGCCCGTTTCTCCATGGGGTTGTTTCTGCGAGTGCCGGGTATGGCACCTGGGGGCAAGCCCGACTGCCCTTGGGACAGGTGGCCTAGGAGATATTCTCCCCTTGGGACCAGAGGCACAGGACAGGCCTGCCATCTGCCCAGACTCCTTCCTCAGAGTGTAGCACGCGCCCTTGCCCTAGTCGTCCCCTCATGTCTCCTTAGCACCCAGGCTTCAATCTCTCCGCACAGGGAGCGGGTGACACTTGTCTTGCCACTGGCCTGCTGTTCGTGCCCTGGCAGGCTATTCTGCTTCCCAAGCGTTTCCCGACTCCAAGGCCAAGGGCTCCTTCTCATCCCAGGGGCGGCGTGCTGTGCCTTCACCACACTTGCTCCTGGGGAGGGCGGTGACAGACTTGTGTGACCATGCTTCTCTCTCAGGCAGAGGGGATGCTAGGGCAAAGGGTATTTCGCTCCTTGTGGTATCTTTCACAGTGCTGCGGAGACTAGCTAAGGCAAGCAGCAGCAGCATCCCCAAACCCAACTCTGATTTCCCTACGAATGCTGTGCTTTCCCAGGAGAGATGCCCAGGCAAAGAGGCTTTCACTGTATGCGGGTTTCTCCCACCGCCATTTCTCCCACTGGGAGACTGGGCTCAGACAAGCAGCAGCAGCCCGCAGATCATTTCTCAGCGAATGCTGTGTTTTCGCAGAGGTTTTGCCTTGGAGCGAACAGCACTTCGCCGCTGCTTCCTCAGCAAGGCTTCAGTCGCGTCAGGGAAGAAGAGATGCGGGAGAGCTGGTGCCTCTTGGGCCTTGCTTTCCCGGGCTCCATGTTCGCGTCCTGGGTTCACCCTGCCAGGCCGAACTAAGCGGACAGGCCACAAAAGTGTAGTAGTGTGCATTTCCTAGGATGGCACTTTATGCACACAAACATCTCCCGGGTAGGCATCGCTTGGCCCTTTACTCTGCCGCTCAGGAGGACTCGCGGACTTAGCCAGTGCTTTCCCCACAGGAAAGGAGAGGTGACAGGATCCCTGCACACCGCCCGTGCACTGAATAGGGAGCTTGGGGGACTGTCCCCACTCCTTCCCCTTAAACCCCATGCCTCTTCCAAGCTTCCAAGTCCTGGAGGAAGCCGGCATCTGATGGCCAGTTCTTTCTGGGAGTTGTTTCTCGAGTTCAGGGTAGGCGCCTGGTGGCAAGCCCATGTCTCCACCACAGACAGGTGGCCAAGGAGCTGCTGTCTCCTTGAGCCCAAAGGCTCAGGACAGGCATGCTTTCTGCCCAGACTCCTTCCTCAGAGTGGAGCCCTTTCCCCTGCCCTAATCTTCCCCTCGTGTCTCCTTAGCAGCCAGGCTTTCCTCGCTCTGCCGTGACCGACGTGTCCCTTTCCTTAAGGCTCTTTCCACAGGCGCCACCGCGCTTCTCTCTCAGGCAGAGGGGATGCCCAGGCAAAGAGGATTTCGCTCCATGCGGGTTTATTACACCGTGCTGTGGAGACCAACTCTGGCAAGCAGCAGGCCGCATCCCACAGACCCGACTCTGATTTCCCAAAGAATGCTGTGCTTTCCCAGAGGGAATGCTACGGCAAAGAGGCTTTCGCTCTATGCGGGTTTCTCCCACTGCCATTTCTCCCACTGGGAGACTGAGCTCAGGCAAGCAGCAGAAGCCCGCCAAACATTTCTCAGCGAATGCTGTGCATTCGCAGAGGCTTTGCCTTGGAGCGAACAGCACTTCGCCGCTGCTTCCTCAGCAAGGCTTCAGTCGCGTCAGGGAAGAAGAGCTGCTGGAGAGCTGGTGCCTCTTCTGTCTTCCTTTCTCGCGCTCCATGTTCACGTCCTGGGTTCACCCTGCCAGGCCGAACCAAGCACACAGAGCCACAAAAGTGCAGTAGCCTGCGTAGCATAGGATGGCACTCTATGCACACAAACATCTCAAAGGGTAGGCATCGCTTGGCCTTTTACTCTGGCGGACTCGCAGACTAAGCCAGTGCTTTCCCCACAGGAAAGGAGAGGTGACAGGATCCCTGCACACCGCCCATGCACTGAATAGGGAGCTTGGGGGACTGTCCCCACTCCTTCCCCTTAAACCCCATGCCTCTTCCAAGCTTCCACATCCTGGAGGAAGCCGGCATCTGATGGCCAGTTCTTTCTGGGAGTTGTTTCTCGAGTTCAGGGTAGGCGCCTGGTGGCAAGCCCATGTCTCCACCACGGACAGGTGGCCAAGGAGCTGCTGTCTCCTTGAGCCCAAAGGCTCAGGACAGGCATGCTTTCTGCCCAGACTCCTTCCTCAGAGTGGAGCCCTTTCCCCTGCCCTAATCTTCCCCTCGTGTCTCCTTAGCAGCCAGGCTTTCCTCGCTCTGCCGTGACAGACGTGTCCCTTTCCTTAAGGCTCTTTCCACAGGCGCCACCGCGCTTCTCTCTCAGGCAGAGGGGTTGCCCAGGCAAAGAGGATTTCGCTCCATGCGTGTTTATTACACCATGCTGTGGAAACTAGCTCTGGCAAGCAGCAGGCAGCATCCCACAGACCCGACTCTGATTTCCAATAGAATGCTGTGCTTTCCCAGAGGGGATGCCCAGGCAATGAGGCTTTCGCTCTACGCGTGTTCCTCCCACACTAGCCTAAGGCAAGCAACAAAAGCAGCCCACAGAACCAACTCTGATTTCCCAGCGACTGCTATGCTTTTGCAGAAGTTTTCAGCTTGGTGCGAACCGCACTTCGCTGCTGCTTCCTCAGCAAGGCTTTGGTCGTTCGCTCTGTCGCGGCAGGGATGAAGAGCCGTGGGAGAGCTGGTGCCTCTTGGGCCTTGCATTCCCGTGCTCCTATTTCGCGCCCGCGGTTCACCTTGCTATGCCGAACAAAGCAGACACAGTCACAACCCTGCAGCAGCGTGCGTGGCCTAGCATGGCACTCTATGCCTATTACCATCTCCTGTCATAGGTAAGGCTTTGACTTTTGCTCATGCGCTCAGGCAGACTCGGGGTCTAGACCAGTGCCTTCACCACAGGAGAGAGAAGGCGACAGGATCCCTGCACACGGCCCGTGCACTGGGATGGGGAACTGTGGGGGACTGTCTCCACTCCTTACCAGGCACACCCCCTGCCACCCACAACACTGCCACATCTTGGTGGAAGACGGCATCTGACTGCCCGTTTATCCATGGGGTTGTTTCTGCGAGTTCCGGGTATGGCACCTTGGAGCAAGCCCGACTGCCGACGGGGCAGGTGGCCAAGGTGATGCGGTCCCCTTGGGACCAGAGGCACAGGACAGGCCTGCCTTCTGCCCAGACTCCTTCCACAGAGTGGAGCCCTTTCCCCTGCCCTAATCTTCCCCTCGTGTCTCTTTAGCAGCCAGGCTTCCGTCGCTCTGCCCTGACAAACGTGTCCATTTCCTTAAGGCTCTTTCCACAGGCGTCACCGCGCTTCTTTCTCAGGCAGAGGGGTTGCCCAGGCAAAGAGGATTTCGCTCCATGCGAGTGTATTACTCCGTGCTGTGGAGACCAGCTCGGGAAAGCAGCAGGCAGCATCCCACAGACCCGACTTTGATTTCCCAAAGAATGGTGTGCTTTCCCAGAGGGGATGCCCTGTCAAAGAGGCTTTCGCTCTATGCGGGTTTCTCCCATCGTGCTGCGAATACTAGGCTAAGGCAAGCAGCAAAAGCAGCCCACAGAACCAACTCTGATTTCCCAGCGACTGCTATGCTTTTGCAGAAGTTTTCAGCTTGGTGCGAACCGCACTTCGCTGCTGCTTCCTCAGCAAGGCTTTGGTCGTTCGCTCTGTTGTGGCTGGGATGAAGAGCCGCGGGAGAGCTGGTGCCTCTTGGGCCTTGCATTCCTGGGCTCCCCGTTAGCGCCTGGGGTTGACCTTGCTAAGCCGAACTAAGCAGACATAATCACAACCCTACAGCAGCGTGCATGGCCTAGGATGGCACTCTATGCCTATTACCATCTCCTGTCATAGGTAAGGCTTTGACTTTTGCTAATGCGCTCAGGCAGACTCGAGGTCTAGGCCAGTGCCTTCACCACAGGAGAGAGGAGGCAACAGGATCCCTGCACACGACCCGTGCACTGGGATGGGGAACTGTGGGGTCTGTATCCACTCCTTACCAGGCACACCCCTGCCACCCACAACACTGCCACATCTTGGTGGAAGACAGCATCTGACTGCCCGTTTCTCCATGGGGTTGTTTTGCGAGTTCCGGGTATGGCAACTGGGGGCAAGCCCGACTGCCCTTGGGACAGGTGGCCTAGGAGATGCTCTCCCCTTGGGACCAGAGGCACAGGACAGGCCTGCCATCTGCCCGACTCCTTCCTCAGAGTGGAGCACGCGCCCCTGCCCTAGTCGTCCACTCATGTCTCCTTAGCACCCAGGCTTCGATCTCTCCGCACAGGGAGTGGGTGACACTTGTCTTGCCACTGGCCTGCTGTTCCTGCCATGGCAGGCTATCCTGCTCCCCAAGCGTTTCCGGACCCCAAGGCCAAGGGCTCCTTCTCATCCCAGGGGGCGGCGTGCGGGGCCTTCCCCACACTTCCTCCTGGGGAGCGCGGTGACAGACTTGTGCGACCATGCTTCTCTCTCAGGCAGAGGGCATGCTAGGGCAAAGGGTATTTCGCTCCATGCGGGTATCTTCCACCGTGCTGCGGAGACTAGCTCAGGCAAGCAGCAGCAGCATCCCCAAACCCAACTCTGAATTCCCTACGAATGCGGTGCTTTCCCAGGGGTGATGCCCAGGCAAAGAGGCTTTCACTGTATGCGGGTTCTCCCACCGCGATTTCTCCCACTGGGAGACTGAGCTCAGGCAAGCAGCAGCAGCCCGCCGAACATTTCTCAGCGAATGCTGTGCTTTCGCAGAGGCTTTGCCTTGGAGCGAACAGCACTTCGCCGCTGCTTCCTCAGCAAGGCTTCAGTTTCGTCAGGGAAGAAGAGCTGCGGGAGAGCTGGTGCCTCTTCTGTCTTCCTTTCCCGGGCTCCATGTTCACGTCCTGGGTTCACCCTGCCAGGCCGAACTAAGCAGACAGAGCCACAAAAGTGCAGTAGCCTGCGTAGCCTAGGATGGCACTCTATGCACACAAACATCTCCTGGGTAGGCATCGCTTGGCCTTTTACTCTGGCGCTCAGGCGGACTCGCAGACTAAGCCAGTGCTTTCCCCACAGGAAAGGAGAGGTGACAGAATCCCTGCACACCGCCCGTGCACTGAATAGGGAGCTTTGGGGGACTGTCCCCACTCCTTCCCCTTAAACCCCGTGCCTCCTCCAAGCTTCCCCATCCTGGAGAAAGCCGGCTTCTGATGCCCAGTTCTTTCTGGGAGTTGTTGCTCACGTTCAGGGTAGGCGCCTGGTGGCAAGCCCATGTCTCCACCACGGATAGGTGGCCAAGGAGCTGCTGTCTCCTTGAGCCCAAAGGCTGAGGACAGGCATGCTTTCTGCCCAGACTCCTTCCTCAGAATGGAGCCCTTTCCCCTGCCCTAAGCTTCCCCTCGTTTCTCCTTAGCAGCCAGGCTTCCATCTCTCTGTCGTGACAGACGTGTCCCTTTCCTTAAGGCTCTTTCCACAGGCGCCACCGCGCTTCTCTCTCAGGCAGAGGGGATGCCCAGGCAAAGAGGATTTCGCTCCATGCGGGTTTATTACACCGTGCTGTGGAGACCAACTCTGGCAAGCAGCAGGCCGCATCCCACAGACCCGACTCTGATTTCCCAAAGAATGCTGTGCTTTCCCAGAGGGAATGCTACGGCAAAGAGGCTTTCGCTCTATGCGGGTTTCTCCCACTGCCATTTCTCCCACTGGGAGACTGAGCTCAGGGAAGCAGCAGAAGCCCGCCAAACATTTCTCAGCGAATGCTGTGCATTCGCAGAGGCATTGCCTTGGAGCGAACAGCACTTCGCCGCTGCTTCCTCAGCAAGGCTTCAGTCGCGTCAGGGAAGAAGAGCTGCTGGAGAGCTGGTGCCTCTTCTGTCTTCCTTTCCCGCGCTCCATGTTCACGTCCTGGGTTCACCCTGCCAGGCCGAACTAAGCAGACAGAGCCACAAAAGTGCAGTATCCTGCGTAGCATAGGATGGCACTCTATGCACACAAACATCTCAAAGGGTAGGCATCGCTTGGCCTTTTACTCTGGCGGACTCGCAGACTAAGCCAGTGCTTTCCCCACAGGAAAGGAGAGGTGACAGGATCCCTGCACACCGCCCATGCACTGAATAGGGAGCTTGGGGGACTGTCCCCACTCCTTCCCCTTAAACCCCATGCCTCTTCCAAGCTTCCACATCCTGGAGGAAGCCGGCATCTGATGGCCAGTTCTTTCTGGGAGTTGTTTCTCGAGTTCAGGGTAGGCGCCTGGTGGCAAGCCCATGTCTCCACCACGGACAGGTGGCCAAGGAGCTGCTGTCTCCTTGAGCCCAAAGGCTCAGGACAGGCATGCTTTCTGCCCAGACTCCTTCCTCAGAGTGGAGCCCTTTCCCCTGCCCTAATCTTCCCCTCGTGTCTCCTTAGCAGCCAGGCTTTCCTCGCTCTGCCGTGACAGACGTGTCCCTTTCCTTAAGGCTCTTTCCACAGGCGCCACCGCGCTTCTCTCTCAGGCAGAGGGGTTGCCCAGGCAAAGAGGATTTCGCTCCATGCGGGTTTATTACACCATGCTGTGGAAACTAGCTCTGGCAAGCAGCAGGCAGCATCCCACAGACCCGACTCTGATTTCCAATAGAATGCTGTGCTTTCCCAGAGGGGATGCCCAGGCAATGAGGCTTTCGCTCTACGCGTGTTCCTCCCACACTAGCCTAAGGCAAGCAACAAAAGCAGCCCACAGAACCAACTCTGATTTCCCAGCGACTGCTATGCTTTTGCAGAAGTTTTCAGCTTGGTGCGAACCGCACTTCGCTGCTGCTTCCTCAGCAAGGCTTTGGTCGTTCGCTCTGTCGCGGCAGGGATGAAGAGCCGTGGGAGAGCTGGTGCCTCTTGGGCCTTGCATTCCCGTGCTCCTATTTCGCGCCCGCGGTTCACCTTGCTATGCCGAACAAAGCAGACACAGTCACAACCCTGCAGCAGCGTGCGTGGCCTAGCATGGCACTCTATGCCTATTACCATCTCCTGTCATAGGTAAGGCTTTGACTTTTGCTCATGCGCTCAGGCAGACTCGGGGTCTAGACCAGTGCCTTCACCACAGGAGAGAGAAGGCGACAGGATCCCTGCACACGGCCCGTGCACTGGGATGGGGAACTGTGGGGGACTGTCTCCACTCCTTACCAGGCACACCCCCTGCCACCCACAACACTGCCACATCTTGGTGGAAGACGGCATCTGACTGCCCGTTTCTCCATGGGGTTGTTTCTGCGAGTTCCGGGTATGGCACCTTGGAGCAAGCCCGACTGCCGACGGGGCAGGTGGCCAAGGTGATGCGGTCCCCTTGGGACCAGAGGCACAGGACAGGCCTGCCTTCTGCCCAGACTCCTTCCACAGAGTGGAGCCCTTTCCCCTGCCCTAATCTTCCCCTCGTGTCTCTTTAGCAGCCAGGCTTCCGTCGCTCTGCCCTGACAAACGTGTCCATTTCCTTAAGGCTCTTTCCACAGGCGTCACCGCGCTTCTTTCTCAGGCAGAGGGGTTGCCCAGGCAAAGAGGATTTCGCTCCATGCGAGTGTATTACACCGTGCTGTGGAGACCAGCTCTGGCAAGCAGCAGGCAGCATCCCACAGACCCGACTTTGATTTCCCAAAGAATGCTGTGCTTTCCCAGAGGGGATGCCCTGTCAAAGAGGCTTTCGCTCTATGCGGGTTTCTCCCATCGTGCTGCGAATACTAGGCTAAGGCAAGCAGCAAAAGCAGCCCACAGAACCAACTCTGATTTCCCAGCGACTGCTATGCTTTTGCAGAAGTTTTCAGCTTGGTGCGAACCGCACTTCGCTGCTGCTTCCTCAGCAAGGCTTTGGTCGTTCGCTCTGTTGTGGCTGGGATGAAGAGCCGCGGGAGAGCTGGTGCCTCTTGGGCCTTGCATTCCTGGGCTCCCCGTTAGCGCCTGGGGTTGACCTTGCTAAGCCGAACTAAGCAGACATAATCACAACCCTACAGCAGCGTGCATGGCCTAGGATGGCACTCTATGCCTATTACCATCTCCTGTCATAGGTAAGGCTTTGACTTTTGCTAATGCGCTCAGGCAGACTCGAGGTCTAGGCCAGTGCCTTCACCACAGGAGAGAGGAGGCAACAGGATCCCTGCACACGACCCGTGCACTGGGATGGGGAACTGTGGGGTCTGTCTCCACTCCTTACCAGGCACACCCCTGCCACCCACAACACTGCCACATCTTGGTGGAAGACAGCATCTGACTGCCCGTTTCTCCATGGGGTTGTTTCTGCGAGTTCCGGGTATGGCAACTGGGGGCAAGCCCGACTGCCCTTGGGACAGGTGGCCTAGGAGATGCTCTCCCCTTGGGACCAGAGGCACAGGACAGGCCTGCCATCTGCCCGACTCCTTCCTCAGAGTGGAGCACGCGCCCCTGCCCTAGTCGTCCACTCATGTCTCCTTAGCAGCCAGGCTTCGATCTCTCCGCACAGGGAGTGGGTGACACTTGTCTTGCCACTGGCCTGCTGTTCCTGTCATGGCAGGCTATCCTGCTTCCCAAGCGTTTCCGGACCCCAAGGCCAAGGGCTCCTTCTCATCCCAGGGGGCGGCGTGCGGGGCCTTCCCCACACTTCCTCCTGGGGAGCGCGGTGACAGACTTGTGCGACCATGCTTCTCTCTCAGGCAGAGGGCATGCTAGGGCAAAGGGTATTTCGCTCCATGCGGGTATCTTCCACCGTGCTGCGGAGACTAGCTCAGGCAAGCAGCAGCAGCATCCCCAAACCCAACTCTGAATTCCCTACGAATGCGGTGCTTTCCCAGGGGTGATGCCCAGGCAAAGAGGCTTTCACTGTATGCGGGTTCTCCCACCGCGATTTCTCCCACTGGGAGACTGAGCTCAGGCAAGCAGCAGCAGCCCGCCGAACATTTCTCAGCGAATGCTGTGCTTTCGCAGAGGCTTTGCCTTGGAGCGAACAGCACTTCGCCGCTGCTTCCTCAGCAAGGCTTCAGTTTCGTCAGGGAAGAAGAGCTGCGGGAGAGCTGGTGCCTCTTCTGTCTTCCTTTCCCGGGCTCCATGTTCACGTCCTGGGTTCACCCTGCCAGGCCGAACTAAGCAGACAGAGCCACAAAAGTGCAGTAGCCTGCGTAGCCTAGGATGGCACTCTATGCACACAAACATCTCCCGGGTAGGCATCGCTTGGCCTTTTACTCTGGCGCTCAGGCGGACTCGCAGACTAAGCCAGTGCTTTCCCCACAGGAAAGGAGAGGTGACAGAATCCCTGCACACCGCCCGTGCACTGAATAGGGAGCTTTGGGGGACTGTCCCCACTCCTTCCCCTTAAACCCCGTGCCTCCTCCAAGCTTCCCCATCCTGGAGAAAGCCGGCTTCTGATGCCCAGTTCTTTCTGGGAGTTGTTGCTCACGTTCAGGGTAGGCGCCTGGTGGCAAGCCCATGTCTCCACCACGGACAGGTGGCCAAGGAGCTGCTGTCTCCTTGAGCCCAAAGGCTGAGGACAGGCATGCTTTCTGCCCAGACTCCTTCCTCAGAATGGAGCCCTTTCCCCTGCCCTAAGCTTCCCCTCGTTTCTCCTTAGCAGCCAGGCTTCCATCTCTCTGTCGTGACAGACGTGTCCCTTTCCTTAAGGCTCTTTCCACAGGCGCCACCGCGCTTCTCTCTCAGGCAGAGGTGATGCCCAGGCAAAGAGGATTTCGCTCCATGCGGGTGTATTACACCGTGCTGTGGAGACCAGCTCTGGCAAGGAGCAGGCAGCATCCCACAGACCCCACTCTGATTTCCCAAAAAATGCTCTGCCTTCCCAAGGGGATGCCCCGGCAAAGAGTCTTTCGCTCTATGCGCGTTTCTCCCATCGTGCTGTGAATACTAGGCTAAGGCAAGCAGCAAAAGCAGCCCACAGAACCAACTCTGATTTCCCAGCGAGTGCTATGCTTTCGCAGAGGTTGTCAGCTTGGTGCGAACCGCACTTCGCTGCTGCTTCCTCAGCAAGGCTTTGGTCATTAGCTCTGTCGCGGCAGGGATGAAGAGTCGCGGGAGAGGTGGTGCCTCTTGGGCCTTCCATTCCCGGGCTCCCAGTTCGCGCCCAGGGTTCACCTTGCTAAGCCGAACTAAGCAGACACAGTCACAACCCTGCAGCAGTGTGCGTGGCCTAGCATGGCACTCTATGCCCATTACCATCTCCTGGCGTAGGTAAGGCTTAGCCTTTTGCTCTGACGCTCAGGCAGACTCGGGGTCTAGGCCAGTGCCTTCACCACAGGAGAGAGGAGGCGACAGCATCCCTGCACAGGGCCCGTGCACTGGGATGGGGAACTGTGGGGGACTGTCTCCACTCCTTACCAGGCACACCCCCTGCCACCCACAACACTGCCACATCTTGGTGGAAGACGGCATCTGACTGCCCGTTTCTCCATGGGGTTGTTTCTGCGAGTGCCGGGTATGGCACCTGGGGGCAAGCCCGACTGCCCTTGGGACAGGTGGCCTAGGAGATATTCTCCCCTTGGGACCAGAGGCACAGGACAGGCCTGCCATCTGCCCAGACTCCTTCCTCAGAGTGTAGCACGCGCCCTTGCCCTAGTCGTCCCCTCATGTCTCCTTAGCACCCAGGCTTCAATCTCTCCGCACAGGAGGCGGGTGACACTTGTCTTGCCACTGGCCTGCTGTTCGTGCCCTGGCAGGCTATTCTGCTTCCCAAGCGTTTCCCGACTCCAAGGCCAAGGGCTCCTTCTCATCCCAGGGGCGGCGTGCTGTGCCTTCACCACACTTGCTCCTGGGGAGGGCGGTGACAGACTTGTGTGACCATGCTTCTCTCTCAGGCAGAGGGGATGCTAGGGCAAAGGGTATTTCGCTCCTTGTGGTATCTTTCACAGTGCTGCGGAGACTAGCTAAGGCAAGCAGCAGCAGCATCCCCAAACCCAACTCTGATTTCCCTACGAATGCTGTGCTTTCCCAGGAGAGATGCCCAGGCAAAGAGGCTTTCACTGTATGCGGGTTTCTCCCACCGCCATTTCTCCCACTGGGAGACTGGGCTCAGACAAGCAGCAGCAGCCCGCAGATCATTTCTCAGCGAATGCTGTGTTTTCGCAGAGGTTTTGCCTTGGAGCGAACAGCACTTCGCCGCTGCTTCCTCAGCAAGGCTTCAGTCGCGTCAGGGAAGAAGAGATGCGGGAGAGCTGGTGCCTCTTGGGCCTTGCTTTCCCGGGCTCCATGTTCGCGTCCTGGGTTCACCCTGCCAGGCCGAACTAAGCGGACAGAGCCACAAAAGTGTAGTAGTGTGCATTTCCTAGGATGGCACTTTATGCACACAAACATCTCCCGGGTAGGCATCGCTTGGCCCTTTACTCTGCCGCTCAGGAGGACTCGCGGACTTAGCCAGTGCTTTCCCCACAGGAAAGGAGAGGTGACAGGATCCCTGCACACCGCCCGTGCACTGAATAGGGAGCTTGGGGGACTGTCCCCACTCCTTCCCCTTAAACCCCATGCCTCTTCCAAGCTTCCAAGTCCTGGAGGAAGCCGGCATCTGATGGCCAGTTCTTTCTGGGAGTTGTTTCTCGAGTTCAGGGTAGGCGCCTGGTGGCAAGCCCATGTCTCCACCACAGACAGGTGGCCAAGGAGCTGCTGTCTCCTTGAGCCCAAAGGCTCAGGACAGGCATGCTTTCTGCCCAGACTCCTTCCTCAGAGTGGAGCCCTTTCCCCTGCCCTAATCTTCCCCTCGTGTCTCCTTAGCAGCCAGGCTTTCCTCGCTATGCCGTGACCGACGTGTCCCTTTCCTTAAGGCTCTTTCCACAGGCGCCACCGCGCTTCTCTCTCAGGCAGAGGGGATGCCCAGGCAAAGAGGATTTCGCTCCATGCGGGTTTATTACACCGTGCTGTGGAGACCAACTCTGGCAAGCAGCAGGCCGCATCCCACAGACCCGACTCTGATTTCCCAAAGAATGCTGTGCTTTCCCAGAGGGAATGCTACGGCAAAGAGGCTTTCGCTCTATGCGGGTTTCTCCCACTGCCATTTCTCCCACTGGGAGACTGAGCTCAGGCAAGCAGCAGAAGCCCGCCAAACATTTCTCAGCGAATGCTGTGCATTCGCAGAGGCTTTGCCTTGGAGCGAACAGCACTTCGCCGCTGCTTCCTCAGCAAGGCTTCAGTCGCGTCAGGGAAGAAGAGCTGCTGGAGAGCTGGTGCCTCTTCTGTCTTCCTTTCTCGCGCTCCATGTTCACGTCCTGGGTTCACCCTGCCAGGCCGAACCAAGCACACAGAGCCACAAAAGTGCAGTAGCCTGCGTAGCATAGGATGGCACTCTATGCACACAAACATCTCAAAGGGTAGGCATCGCTTGGCCTTTTACTCTGGCGGACTCGCAGACTAAGCCAGTGCTTTCCCCACAGGAAAGGAGAGGTGACAGGATCCCTGCACACCGCCCATGCACTGAATAGGGAGCTTGGGGGACTGTCCCCACTCCTTCCCCTTAAACCCCATGCCTCTTCCAAGCTTCCACATCCTGGAGGAAGCCGGCATCTGATGGCCAGTTCTTTCTGGGAGTTGTTTCTCGAGTTCAGGGTAGGCGCCTGGTGGCAAGCCCATGTCTCCACCACGGACAGGTGGCCAAGGAGCTGCTGTCTCCTTGAGCCCAAAGGCTCAGGACAGGCATGCTTTCTGCCCAGACTCCTTCCTCAGAGTGGAGCCCTTTCCCCTGCCCTAATCTTCCCCTCGTGTCTCCTTAGCAGCCAGGCTTTCCTCGCTCTGCCGTGACAGACGTGTCCCTTTCCTTAAGGCTCTTTCCACAGGCGCCACCGCGCTTCTCTCTCAGGCAGAGGGGTTGCCCAGGCAAAGAGGATTTCGCTCCATGCGTGTTTATTACACCATGCTGTGGAAACTAGCTCTGGCAAGCAGCAGGCAGCATCCCACAGACCCGACTCTGATTTCCAATAGAATGCTGTGCTTTCCCAGAGGGGATGCCCAGGCAATGAGGCTTTCGCTCTACGCGTGTTCCTCCCACACTAGCCTAAGGCAAGCAACAAAAGCAGCCCACAGAACCAACTCTGATTTCCCAGCGACTGCTATGCTTTTGCAGAAGTTTTCAGCTTGGTGCGAACCGCACTTCGCTGCTGCTTCCTCAGCAAGGCTTTGGTCGTTCGCTCTGTCGCGGCAGGGATGAAGAGCCGTGGGAGAGCTGGTGCCTCTTGGGCCTTGCATTCCCGTGCTCCTATTTCGCGCCCGCGGTTCACCTTGCTATGCCGAACAAAGCAGACACAGTCACAACCCTGCAGCAGCGTGCGTGGCCTAGCATGGCACTCTATGCCTATTACCATCTCCTGTCATAGGTAAGGCTTTGACTTTTGCTCATGCGCTCAGGCAGACTCGGGGTCTAGACCAGTGCCTTCACCACAGGAGAGAGAAGGCGACAGGATCCCTGCACACGGCCCGTGCACTGGGATGGGGAACTGTGGGGGACTGTCTCCACTCCTTACCAGGCACACCCCCTGCCACCCACAACACTGCCACATCTTGGTGGAAGACGGCATCTGACTGCCCGTTTATCCATGGGGTTGTTTCTGCGAGTTCCGGGTATGGCACCTTGGAGCAAGCCCGACTGCCGACGGGGCAGGTGGCCAAGGTGATGCGGTCCCCTTGGGACCAGAGGCACAGGACAGGCCTGCCTTCTGCCCAGACTCCTTCCACAGAGTGGAGCCCTTTCCCCTGCCCTAATCTTCCCCTCGTGTCTCTTTAGCAGCCAGGCTTCCGTCGCTCTGCCCTGACAAACGTGTCCATTTCCTTAAGGCTCTTTCCACAGGCGTCACTGCGCTTCTTTCTCAGGCAGAGGGGTTGCCCAGGCAAAGAGGATTTCGCTCCATGCGAGTGTATTACTCCGTGCTGTGGAGACCAGCTCGGGCAAGCAGCAGGCAGCATCCCACAGACCCGACTTTGATTTCCCAAAGAATGGTGTGCTTTCCCAGAGGGGATGCCCTGTCAAAGAGGCTTTCGCTCTATGCGGGTTTCTCCCATCGTGCTGCGAATACTAGGCTAAGGCAAGCAGCAAAAGCAGCCCACAGAACCAACTCTGATTTCCCAGCGACTGCTATGCTTTTGCAGAAGTTTTCAGCTTGGTGCGAACCGCACTTCGCTGCTGCTTCCTCAGCAAGGCTTTGGTCGTTCGCTCTGTTGTGGCTGGGATGAAGAGCCGCGGGAGAGCTGGTGCCTCTTGGGCCTTGCATTCCTGGGCTCCCCGTTAGCGCCTGGGGTTGACCTTGCTAAGCCGAACTAAGCAGACATAATCACAACCCTACAGCAGCGTGCATGGCCTAGGATGGCACTCTATGCCTATTACCATCTCCTGTCATAGGTAAGGCTTTGACTTTTGCTAATGCGCTCAGGCAGACTCGAGGTCTAGGCCAGTGCCTTCACCACAGGAGAGAGGAGGCAACAGGATCCCTGCACACGACCCGTGCACTGGGATGGGGAACTGTGGGGTCTGTCTCCACTCCTTACCAGGCACACCCCTGCCACCCACAACACTGCCACATCTTGGTGGAAGACAGCATCTGACTGCCCGTTTCTCCATGGGGTTGTTTCTGCGAGTTCCGGGTATGGCAACTGGGGGCAAGCCCGACTGCCCTTGGGACAGGTGGCCTAGGAGATGCTCTCCCCTTGGGACCAGAGGCACAGGACAGGCCTGCCATCTGCCCGACTCCTTCCTCAGAGTGGAGCACGCGCCCCTGCCCTAGTCGTCCACTCATGTCTCCTTAGCAGCCAGGCTTCGATCTCTCCGCACAGGGAGTGGGTGACACTTGTCTTGCCACTGGCCTGCTGTTCCTGCCATGGCAGGCTATCCTGCTTCCCAAGCGTTTCCGGACCCCAAGGCCAAGGGCTCCTTCTCATCCCAGGGGGCGGCGTGCGGGGCCTTCCCCACACTTCCTCCTGGGGAGCGCGGTGACAGACTTGTGCGACCATGCTTCTCTCTCAGGCAGAGGGCATGCTAGGGCAAAGGGTATTTCGCTCCATGCGGGTATCTTCCACCGTGCTGCGGAGACTAGCTCAGGCAAGCAGCAGCAGCATCCCCAAACCCAACTCTGAATTCCCTACGAATGCGGTGCTTTCCCAGGGGTGATGCCCAGGCAAAGAGGCTTTCACTGTATGCGGGTTCTCCCACCGCGATTTCTCCCACTGGGAGACTGAGCTCAGGCAAGCAGCAGCAGCCCGCCGAACATTTCTCAGCGAATGCTGTGCTTTCGCAGAGGCTTTGCCTTGGAGCGAACAGCACTTCGCCGCTGCTTCCTCAGCAAGGCTTCAGTTTCGTCAGGGAAGAAGAGCTGCGGGAGAGCTGGTGCCTCTTCTGTCTTCCTTTCCCGGGCTCCATGTTCACGTCCTGGGTTCACCCTGCCAGGCCGAACTAAGCAGACAGAGCCACAAAAGTGCAGTAGCCTGCGTAGCCTAGGATGGCACTCTATGCACACAAACATCTCCTGGGTAGGCATCGCTTGGCCTTTTACTCTGGCGCTCAGGCGGACTCGCAGACTAAGCCAGTGCTTTCCCCACAGGAAAGGAGAGGTGACAGAATCCCTGCACACCGCCCGTGCACTGAATAGGGAGCTTTGGGGGACTGTCCCCACTCCTTCCCCTTAAACCCCGTGCCTCCTCCAAGCTTCCCCATCCTGGAGAAAGCCGGCTTCTGATGCCCAGTTCTTTCTGGGAGTTGTTGCTCACGTTCAGGGTAGGCGCCTGGTGGCAAGCCCATGTCTCCACCACGGATAGGTGGCCAAGGAGCTGCTGTCTCCTTGAGCCCAAAGGCTGAGGACAGGCATGCTTTCTGCCCAGACTCCTTCCTCAGAATGGAGCCCTTTCCCCTGCCCTAAGCTTCCCCTCGTTTCTCCTTAGCAGCCAGGCTTCCATCTCTCTGTCGTGACAGACGTGTCCCTTTCCTTAAGGCTCTTTCCACAGGCGCCACCGCGCTTCTCTCTCAGGCAGAGGTGATGCCCAGGCAAAGAGGATTTCGCTCCATGCGGGTGTATTACACCGTGCTGTGGAGACCAGCTCTGGCAAGCAGCAGGCAGCATCCCACAGACCCCACTCTGATTTCCCAAAAAATGCTCTGCCTTCCCAAGGGGATGCCCCGGCAAAGAGTCTTTCGCTCTATGCGCGTTTCTCCCATCCTGCTGTGAATACTAGGCTAAGGCAAGCAGCAAAAGCAGCCCACAGAACCAACTCTGATTTCCCAGCGAGTGCTATGCTTTCGCAGAGGTTGTCAGCTTGGCGCGAACCGCACTTCGCTGCTGCTTCCTCAGCAAGGCTTTGGTCATTTGCTCTGTCGCGGCAGGGATGAAGAGTCGCGGGAGAGGTGTTGCCTCTTGGGCCTTCCATTCCCGGGCTCCCAGTTCGCGCCCAGGGTTCACCTTGCTAAGCCGAACTAAGCAGACACAGTCACAACCCTGCAGCAGTGTGCGTGGCCTAGCATGGCACTCTATGCCCATTACCATCTCCTGGCGTAGGTAAGGCTTAGCCTTTTGCTCTGACGCTCAGGCAGACTCGGGGTCTAGGCCAGTGCCTTCACCACAGGAGAGAGGAGGCGACAGCATCCCTGCACAGGGCCCGTGCACTGGGATGGGGAACTGTGGGGGACTGTCTCCACTCCTTACCAGGCACACCCCCTGCCACCCACAACACTGCCACATCTTGGTGGAAGACGGCATCTGACTGCCCGTTTCTCCATGGGGTTGTTTCTGCGAGTGCCGGGTATGGCACCTGGGGGCAAGCCCGACTGCCCTTGGGACAGGTGGCCTAGGAGATATTCTCCCCTTGGGACCAGAGGCACAGGACAGGCCTGCCATCTGCCCAGACTCCTTCCTCAGAGTGTAGCACGCGCCCTTGCCCTAGTCGTCCCCTCATGTCTCCTTAGCACCCAGGCTTCAATCTCTCCGCACAGGGAGCGGGTGACACTTGTCTTGCCACTGGCCTGCTGTTCGTGCCATGGCAGGCTATTCTGCTTCCCAAGCGTTTCCCGACTCCAAGGCCAAGGGCTCCTTCTCATCCCAGGGGCGGCGTGCTGTGCCTTCACCACACTTGCTCCTGGGGAGGGCGGTGACAGACTTGTGCGACCATGCTTCTCTCTCAGGCAGAGGGGATGCTAGGGCAAAGGGTATTTCGCTCCTTGCGGTATCTTTCACAGTGCTGCGGAGACTAGCTAAGGCAAGCAGCAGCAGCATCCCCAAACCCAACTCTGATTTCCCTACGAATGCTGTGCTTTCCCAGGAGAGATGCCCAGGCAAAGAGGCTTTCACTGTATGCGGGTTTCTCCCACCGCCATTTCTCCCACTGGGAGACTGGGCTCAGACAAGCAGCAGCAGCCCGCAGATCATTTCTCAGCGAATGCTGTGTTTTCGCAGAGGTTTTGCCTTGGAGCGAACAGCACTTCGCCGCTGCTTCCTCAGCAAGGCTTCAGTCGCGTCAGGGAAGAAGAGATGCGGGAGAGCTGGTGCCTCTTGGGCCTTGCTTTCCCGGGCTCCATGTTCGCGTCCTGGGTTCACCCTGCCAGGCCGAACTAAGCGGACAGAGCCACAAAAGTGCAGTAGTGTGCATTTCCTAGGATGGCACTTTATGCACACAAACATCTCCCGGGTAGGCATCGCTTGGCCCTTTATTCTGCCGCTCAGGAGGACTCGCGGACTTAGCCAGTGCTTTCCCCACAGGAAAGGAGAGGTGACAGGATCCCTGCACACCGCCCGTGCACTGAATAGGGAGCTTGGGGGACTGTCCCCACTCCTTCCCCTTAAACCCCATGCCTCTTCCAAGCTTCCACATCCTGGAGGAATCCGGCATCTGATGGCCAGTTCTTTCTGGGAGTTGTTTCTCGAGTTCAGGGTAGGCGCCTGGTGGCAAGCCCATGTCTCCACCACGGACAGGTGGCCAAGGAGCTGCTGTCTCCTTGAGCCCAAAGGCTCAGGACAGGCATGCTTTCTGCCCAGACTCCTTCCTCAGAGTGGAGCCCTTTCCCCTGCCCTAATCTTCCCCTCGTGTCTCCTTAGCAGCCAGGCTTTCCTCGCTCTGCCGTGACAGACGTGTCCCTTTCCTTAAGGCTCTTTCCACAGGCGCCACCGCGCTTCTCTCTCAGGCAGAGGGGTTGCCCAGGCAAAGAGGATTTCGCTCCATGCGGGTTTATTACACCGTGCTGTGGAGACCAACTCTGGCAAGCAGCAGGCCGCATCCCACAGACCCGACTCTGATTTCCCAAAGAATGCTGTGCTTTCCCAGAGGGAATGCTACGGCAAAGAGGCTTTCGCTCTATGCGGGTTTCTCCCACTGCCATTTCTCCCACTGGTAGACTGAGCTCAGGCAAGCAGCAGAAGCCCGCCAAACATTTCTCAGCGAATGCTGTGCATTCGCAGAGGCTTTGCCTTGGAGCGAACAGCACTTCGCCGCTGCTTCCTCAGCAAGGGTTCAGTCGCGTCAGGGAAGAAGAGCTGCTGGAGAGCTGGTGCCTCTTCTGTCTTCCTTTCCCGCGCTCCATGTTCACGTCCTGGGTTCACCCTGCCAGGCCGAACTAAGCAGACAGAGCCACAAAAGTGCAGTAGCCTGCGTAGCATAGGATGGCACTCTATGCACACAAACATCTCAAAGGGTAGGCATCGCTTGGCCTTTTACTCTGGCGGACTCGCAGACTAAGCCAGTGCTTTCCCCACAGGAAAGGAGAGGTGACAGGATCCCTGCACACCGCCCATGCACTGAATAGGGAGCTTGGGGGACTGTCCCCACTCCTTCCCCTTAAACCCCATGCCTCTTCCAAGCTTCCACATCCTGGAGGAAGCCGGCATCTGATGGCCAGTTCTTTCTGGGAGTTGTTTCTCGAGTTCAGGGTAGGCGCCTGGTGGCAAGCCCATGTCTCCACCACGGACAGGTGGCCAAGGAGCTGCTGTCTCCTTGAGCCCAAAGGCTCAGGACAGGCATGCTTTCTGCCCAGACTCCTTCCTCAGAGTGGAGCCCTTTCCCCTGCCCTAATCTTCCCCTCGTGTCTCTTTAGCAGCCAGGCTTCCGTCGCTCTGCCCTGACAAACGTGTCCATTTCCTTAAGGCTCTTTCCACAGGCGTCCCCGCGCTTCTTTCTCAGGCAGAGGGGTTGCCCAGGCAAAGAGGATTTCGCTCCATGCGAGTGTATTACACCGTGCTGTGGAGACCAGCTCTGGCAAGCAGCAGGCAGCATCCCACAGACCCGACTTTGATTTCCCAAAAATGGAGTGCTTTCCCAGAGGGGATGCCCTGTCAAAGAGGCTTTCGCTCTATGCGGGTTTCTCCCATCGTGCTGCGAATACTAGGCTAAGGCAAGCAGCAAAAGCAGCCCACAGAACCAACTCTGATTTCCCAGCGACTGCTATGCTTTTGCAGAAGTTTTCAGCTTGGTGCGAACCGCACTTCGCTGCTGCTTCCTCAGCAAGGCTTTGGTCGTTCGCTCTGTTGTGGCTGGGATGAAGAGCCGCGGGAGAGCTGGTGCCTCTTGGGCCTTGCATTCCTGGGCTCCCCGTTAGCGCCTGGGGTTGACCTTGCTAAGCCAAACTAAGCAGACATAATCACAACCCTACAGCAGCGTGCATGGCCTAGGATGGCACTCTATGCCTATTACCATCTCCTGTCATAGGTAAGGCTTTGACTTTTGCTAATGCGCTCAGGCAGACTCGAGGTCTAGGCCAGTGCCTTCACCACAGGAGAGAGGAGGCAACAGGATCCCTGCACACGACCCGTGCACTGGGATGGGGAACTGTGGGGTCTGTCTCCACTCCTTACCAGGCACACCCCTGCCACCCACAACACTGCCACATCTTGGTGGAAGACAGCATCTGACTGCCCGTTTCTCCATGGGGTTGTTTCTGCGAGTTCCGGGTATGGCAACTGGGGGCAAGCCCGACTGCCCTTGGGACAGGTGGCCTAGGAGATGCTCTCCCCTTGGGACCAGAGGCACAGGACAGGCCTGCCATCTGCCCGACTCCTTCCTCAGAGTGGAGCACGCGCCCCTGCCCTAGTCGTCCACTCATGTCTCCTTAGCAGCCAGGCTTCGATCTCTCCGCACAGGGAGTGGGTGACACTTGTCTTGCCACTGGCCTGCTGTTCCTGCCATGGCAGGCTATCCTGCTTCCCAAGCGTTTCCGGACCCCAAGGCCAAGGGCTCCTTCTCATCCCAGGGGGCGGCGTGCGGGGCCTTCCCCACACTTCCTCCTGGGGAGCGCGGTGACAGACTTGTGCGACCATGCTTCTCTCTAAGGCAGAGGGCATGCTAGGGCAAAGGGTATTTCGCTCCATGCGGGTATCTTCCACCGTGCTGCGGAGACTAGCTCAGGCAAGCAGCAGCAGCATCCCCAAACCCAACTCTGAATTCCCTACGAATGCGGTGCTTTCCCAGGGGTGATGCCCAGGCAAAGAGGCTTTCACTGTATGCGGGTTCTCCCACCGCGATTTCTCCCACTGGGAGACTGAGCTCAGGCAAGCAGCAGCAGCCCGCCGAACATTTCTCAGCGAATGCTGTGCTTTCGCAGAGGCTTTGCCTTGGAGCGAACAGCACTTCGCCGCTGCTTCCTCAGCAAGGCTTCAGTTTCGTCAGGGAAGAAGAGCTGCGGGAGAGCTGGTGCCTCTTCTGTCTTCCTTTCCCGGGCTCCATGTTCACGTCCTGGGTTCACCCTGCCAGGCCGAACTAAGCAGACAGAGCCACAAAAGTGCAGTAGCCTGCGTAGCCTAGGATGGCACTCTATGCACACAAACATCTCCCGGGTAGGCATCGCTTGGCCTTTTACTCTGGCGCTCAGGCGGACTCGCAGACTAAGCCAGTGCTTTCCCCACAGGAAAGGAGAGGTGACAGAATCCCTGCACACCGCCCGTGCACTGAATAGGGAGCTTTGGGGGACTGTCCCCACTCCTTCCCCTTAAACCCCGTGCCTCCTCCAAGCTTCCCCATCCTGGAGAAAGCCGGCTTCTGATGCCCAGTTCTTTCTGGGAGTTGTTGCTCACGTTCAGGGTAGGCGCCTGGTGGCAAGCCCATGTCTCCACCACGGATAGGTGGCCAAGGAGCTGCTGTCTCCTTGAGCCCAAAGGCTCAGGACAGGCATGCTTTCTGCCCAGACTCCTTCCTCAGAGTGGAGCCCTTTCCCCTGCCCTAATCTTCCCCTCGTGTCTCCTTAGCAGCCAGGCTTTCCTCGCTCTGCCGTGACAGACGTGTCCCTTTCCTTAAGGCTCTTTCCACAGGCGCCACCGCGCTTCTCTCTCAGGCAGAGGGGTTGCCCAGGCAAAGAGGATTTCGCTCCATGCGGGTTTATTACACCATGCTGTGGAAACTAGCTCTGGCAAGCAGCAGGCAGCATCCCACGGACCCGACTCTGATTTCCAATAGAATGCTGTGCTTTCCCAGAGGGGATGCCCAGGCAATGAGGCTTTCGCTCTACGCGTGTTCCTCCCATACTAGCCTAAGGCAAGCAACAAAAGCAGCCCACAGAACCAACTCTGATTTACCAGCGACTGCTATGCTTTTGCAGAAGTTTTCAGCTTGGAGCGAACCGCAATTCGCTGCTGCTTCCTCAGCAAGGCTTTGGTCGTTCGCTCTGTCGCGGCAGGGATGAAGAGCCGTGGGAGAGCTGGTGCCTCTTGGGCCTTGCATTCCCGTGCTCCTATTTCGTGCCCGCGGTTGACCTTGCTATGCCGAACAAAGCAGACACAGTCACAACCCTGCAGCAGCGTGCGTGGCCTAGCATGGCACTCTATGCCTATTACCATCTCCTGTCATAGGTAAGGCTTTGACTTTTGCTCATGCGCTCAGGCAGACTCGGGGTCTAGACCAGTGCCTTCACCACAGGAGAGAGAAGGCGACAGGATCCCTGCACACGGCCCGTGCACTGGGATGGGGAACTGTGGGGGACTGTCTCCACTCCTTACCAGGCACAAACCCTGCCACCCACAACACTGCCACATCTTGGTGGAAGACGGCATCTGACTGCCCGTTTATCCATGGGGTTGTTTCTGCGAGTTCCGGGTATGGCACCTTGGAGCAAGCCCGACTGCCGACGGGGCAGGTGGCCAAGGTGATGCGGTCCCCTTGGGACCAGAGGCACAGGACAGGCCTGCCTTCTGCCCAGACTCCTTCCACAGAGTGGAGCCCTTTCCCCTGCCCTAATCTTCCCCTCGTGTCTCTTTAGCAGCCAGGCTTCCGTCGCTCTGCCCTGACAAACGTGTCCATTTCCTTAAGGCTCTTTCCACAGGCGTCACCGCGCTTCTTTCTCAGGCAGAGGGGTTGCCCAGGCAAAGAGTATTTCGCTCCATGCGAGTGTATTACACCGTGCTGTGGAGACCAGCTCGGGCAAGCAGCAGGCAGCATCCCACAGACCCGACTTTGATTGCCCAAAGAATGGTGTGCTTTCCCAGAGGGGATGCCCTGTCAAAGAGGCTTTCGCTCTATGCGGGTTTCTCCCATCGTGCTGCGAATACTAGGCTAAGGCAAGCAGCAAAAGCAGCCCACAGAACCAACTCTGATTTCCCAGCGACTGCTATGCTTTTGCAGAAGTTTTCAGCTTGGTGCGAACCGCACTTCGCTGCTGCTTCCTCAGCAAGGCTTTGGTCGTTCGCTCTGTTGTGGCTGGGATGAAGAGCCGCGGGAGAGCTGGTGCCTCTTGGGCCTTGCATTCCTGGGCTCCCCGTTAGCGCCTGGGGTTGACCTTGCTAAGCCGAACTAAGCAGACATAATCGCAACCCTACAGCAGCGTGCATGGCCTAGGATGGCACTCTATGCCTATTACCATCTCCTGTCATAGGTAAGGCTTTGACTTTTGCTAATGCGCTCAGGCAGACTCGAGGTCTAGGCCAGTGCCTTCACCACAGGAGAGAGGAGGCAACAGGATCCCTGCACACGACCCGTGCACTGGGATGGGGAACTGTGGGGTCTGTATCCACTCCTTACCAGGCACACCCCTGCCACCCACAACACTGCCACATCTTGGTGGAAGACAGCATCTGACTGCCCGTTTCTCCATTGGGTTGTTTCTGCGAGTTCCGGGTATGGCAACTGGGGGCAAGCCCGACTGCCCTTGGGACAGGTGGCCTAGGAGATGCTCTCCCCTTGGGACCAGAGGCACAGGACAGGCCTGCCATCTGCCCGACTCCTTCCTCAGAGTGGAGCACGCGCCCCTGCACTAGTCGTCCACTCATGTCTCCTTAGCAGCCAGGCTTCGATCTCTCCGCACAGGGAGTGGGTGACACTTGTCTTGCCACTGGCCTGCTGTTCCTGCCATGGCAGGCTATCCTGCTTCCCAAGCGTTTCCGGACCCCAAGGCCAAGGGCTCCTTCTCATCCCAGGGGGCGGCGTGCGGGGCCTTCCCCACACTTCCTCCTAGGGAGCGCGGTGACAGACTTGTGCGACCATGCTTCTCTCTCAGGCAGAGGGCATGCTAGGGCAAAGGGTATTTCGCTCCATGCGGGTATCTTCCACCGTGCTGCGGAGACTAGCTCAGGCAAGCAGCAGCAGCATCCCCAAACCCAACTCTGAATTCCCTACGAATGCGGTGCTTTCCCAGGGGTGATGCCCAGGCAAAGAGGCTTTCACTGTATGCGGGTTCTCCCACCGCGATTTCTCCCACTGGGAGACTGAGCTCAGGCAAGCAGCAGCAGCCCGCCGAACATTTCTCAGCGAATGCTGTGCTTTCGCAGAGGCTTTGCCTTGGAGCGAACAGCACTTCGCCGCTGCTTCCTCAGCAAGGCTTCAGTTTCGTCAGGGAAGAAGAGCTGCGGGAGAGCTGGTGCCTCTTCTGTCTTCCTTTCCCGGGCTCCATGTTCACGTCCTGGGTTCACCCTGCCAGGCCGAACTAAGCAGACAGAGCCACAAAAGTGCAGTAGCCTGCGTAGCCTAGGATGGCACTCTATGCACACAAACATCTCCCGGGTAGGCATCGCTTGGCCTTTTACTCTGGCGCTCAGGCGGACTCGCAGACTAAGCCAGTGCTTTCCCCACAGGAAAGGAGAGGTGACAGAATCCCTGCACACCGCCTGTGCACTGAATAGGGAGCTTTGGGGGACTGTCCCCACTCCTTCCCCTTAAACCCCGTGCCTCCTCCAAGCTTCCCCATCCTGGAGAAAGCCGGCTTCTGATGCCCAGTTCTTTCTGGGAGTTGTTGCTCACGTTCAGGGTAGGCGCCTGGTGGCAAGCCCATGTCTCCACCACGGATAGGTGGCCAAGGAGCTGCTGTCTCCTTGAGCCCAAAGGCTGAGGACAGGCATGCTTTCTGCCCAGACTCCTTCCTCAGAGTGGAGCCCTTTCCCCTGCCCTAAGCTTCCCCTCGTTTCTCCTTAGCAGCCAGGCTTCCATCTCTCTGTCGTGACAGACGTGTCCCTTTCCTTAAGGCTCTTTCCACAGGCGCCACCGCGCTTCTCTCTCAGGCAGAGGTGATGCCCAGGCAAAGAGGATTTCGCTCCATGCGGGTGTATTACACCGTGCTGTGGAGACCAGCTCTGGCAAGCAGCAGGCAGCATCCCACAGACCCCACTCTGATTTCCCAAAAAATGCTCTGCCTTCCCAAGGGGATGCCCCGGCAAAGAGTCTTTCGCTCTATGCGCGTTTCTCCCATCGTGCTGTGAATACTAGGCTAAGGCAAGCAGCAAAAGCAGCCCACAGAACCAACTCTGATTTCCCAGCGAGTGCTATGCTTTCGCAGAGGTTGTCAGCTTGGCGTGAACCGCACTTCGCTGCTGCTTCCTCAGCAAGGCTTTGGTCATTTGCTCTGTCGCGGCAGGGATGAAGAGTCGCGGGAGAGGTGGTGCCTCTTGGGCCTTCCATTCCCGGGGTCCCAGTTCGCGCCCAGGGTTCACCTTGCTAAGCCGAACTAAGCAGACACAGTCACAACCCTGCAGCAGTGTGCGTGGCCTAGCATGGCACTCTATGCCCATTACCATCTCCTGGCGTAGGTAAGGCTTAGCCTTTTGCTCTGACGCTCAGGCAGACTCGGGGTCTAGGCCAGTGCCTTCACCACAGGAGAGAGGAGGCGACAGCCTCCCTGCACAGGGCCCGTGCACTGGGATGGGGAACTGTGGGGGACTGTCTCCACTCCTTACCAGGCACACCCCCTGCCACCCACAACACTGCCACATCTTGGTGGAAGACGGCATCTGACTGCCCGTTTCTCCATGGGGTTGTTTCTGCGAGTGCCGGGTATGGCACCTGGGGGCAAGCCCGACTGCCCTTGGGACAGGTGGCCTAGGAGATATTCTCCCCTTGGGACCAGAGGCACAGGACAGGCCTGCCATCTGCCCAGACTCCTTCCTCAGAGTGTAGCACGCGCCCTTGCCCTAGTCGTCCCCTCATGTCTCCTTAGCACCCAGGCTTCAATCTCTCCGCACAGGGAGCGGGTGACACTTGTCTTGCCACTGGCCTGCTGTTCGTGCCATGGCAGGCTATTCTGCTTCCCAAGCGTTTCCCGACTCCAAGGCCAAGGGCTCCTTCTCATCCCAGGGGGCGGCGTGCTGTGCCTTCACCACACTTGCTCCTGGGGAGGGCGGTGACAGACTTGTGCGACCATGCTTCTCTCTCAGGCAGAGGGGATGCTAGGGCAAAGGGTATTTCGCTCCTTGCGGTATCTTTCACAGTGCTGCGGAGACTAGCTAAGGCAAGCAGCAGCAGCATCCCCAAACCCAACTCTGATTTCCCTACGAATGCTGTGCTTTCCCAGGAGAGATGCCTAGGCAAAGAGGCTTTCACTGTATGCGGGTTTCTCCCACCGCCATTTCTCCCACTGGGAGACTGGGCTCAGACAAGCAGCAGCAGCCCGCAGGTCATTTCTCAGCGAATGCTGTGTTTTCGCAGAGGTTTTGCCTTGGAGCGAACAGTACTTCACCGCTGCTTCCTCAGCAAGGCTTCAGTCGCGTCAGGGAAGAAGAGATGCGGGAGAGCTGGTGCCTCTTGGGCCTTGCTTTCCCGGGCTCCATGTTCGCGTCCTGGGTTCACCCTGCCAGGCCGAACTAAGCGGACAGAGCCACAAAAGTGCAGTAGTGTGCATTTCCTAGGATGGCACTTTATGCACACAAACATCTCCCGGGTAGGCATCGCTTGGCCCTTTACTCTGCCGCTCAGGAGGACTTGCGGACTTAGCCAGTGCTTTCCCCACAGGAAAGGAGAGGTGACAGGATCCCTGTACACCGCCCGTGCACTGAATAGGGAGCTTGGGGGACTGTCCCCACTCCTTCCCCTTAAACCCCATGCCTCTTCCAAGCTTCCAAGTCCTGGAGGAAGCCGGCATCTGATGGCCAGTTCTTTCTGGGAGTTGTTTCTCGAGTTCAGGGTAGGCGCCTGGTGGCAAGCCCATGTCTCCACCACGGACAGGTGGCCAAGGAGCTGCTGTCTCCTTGAGCCCAAAGGCTCAGGACAGGCATGCTTTCTGCCCAGACTCCTTCCTAAGAGTGGAGCCCTTTCCCCTGCCCTAATCTTCCCCTCGTGTCTCCTTAGCAGCCAGGCTTTCCTCGCTATGCCGTGACCGACATGTCCCTTTCCTTAAGGCTCTTTCCACAGGCGCCACCGCGCTTCTCTCTCAGGCAGAGGGGATGCCCAGGCAAAGAGGATTTCGCTCGATGCGGGTTTATTACACCGTGCTGTGGAGACCAACTCTGGCAAGCACAGGCCGCATCCCACAGACCCGACTCTGATTTCCCAAAGAATGCTGTGCTTTCCCAGAGGGAATGCTACGGCAAAGAGGCTTTCGCTCTATGCGGGTTTCTCCCACTGCCATTTCTCCCACTGGGAGACTGAGCTCAGGCAAGCAGCAGAAGCCCGCCAAACATTTCTCAGCGAATGCTGTTCATTCGCAGAGGCTTTGCCTTGGAGCAAACAGCACTTCGCCGCTGCTTCCTCAGCAAGGCTTCAGTCGCGTCAGGGAAGAAGAGCTGCTGGAGAGCTGGTGCCTCTTCTGTCTTCCTTTCCCGCGCTCCATGTTCACGTCCTGGGTTCACCCTGCCAGGCCGAACTAAGCAGACAGAGCCACAAAAGTGCAGTAGCCTGCGTAGCATAGGATGGCACTCTATGCACACAAACATCTCAAAGGGTAGGCATCGCTTGGCCTTTTACTCTGGCGGACTCGCAGCCTAAGCCAGTGCTTTCCCCACAGGAAAGGAGAGGTGACAGGATCCCTGCACACCGCCCATGCACTGAATAGGGAGCTTGGGGGACTGTCCCCACTCCTTCCCCTTAAACCCCATGCCTCTTCCAAGCTTCCACATCCTGGAGGAAGCCGGCATCTGATGGCCAGTTCTTTCTGGGAGTTGTTTCTCGAGTTCAGGGTAGGCGCCTGGTGGCAAGCCCATGTCTCCACCACGGACAGGTGGCCAAGGAGCTGCTGTCTCCTTGAGCCCAAAGGCTCAGGACAGGCATGCTTTCTGCCCAGACTCCTTCCTCAGAGTGGAGCCCTTTCCCCTGCCCTAATCTTCCCCTCGTGTCTCCTTAGCAGCCAGGCTTTCCTCGCTCTGCCGTGACAGACGTGTCCCTTTCCTTAAGGCTCTTTCCACAGGCGCCACCGCGCTTCTCTCTCAGGCAGAGGGGTTGCCCAGGCAAAGAGGATTTCGCTCCATGCGGGTTTATTACACCATGCTGTGGAAACTAGCTCTGGCAAGCAGCAGGCAGCATCCCACAGACCCGACTCTGATTTCCAATAGAATGCTGTGCTTTCCCAGAGGGGATGCCCAGGCAATGAGGCTTTCGCTCTACGCGTGTTCTTCCCACACTAGCCTAAGGCAAGCAACAAAAGCAGCCCACAGAACCAACTCTGATTTCCCAGCGACTGCTATGCTTTTGCAGAAGTTTTCAGCTTGGTGCGAACTGCACTTCGCTGCTGCTTCCTCAGCAAGGCTTTGGTTGTTCGCTCTGTCGCGGCAGGGATGAAGAGCCGTGGGAGAGCTGGTGCCTCTTGGGCCTTGCATTCCCGTGCTCCTATTTCGCGCCCGCGGTTCACCTTGCTATGCCGAACAAAGCAGACACAGTCACAACCCTGCAGCAGCGTGCGTGGCCTAGCATGGCACTCTATGCCTATTACCATCTCCTGTCATAGGTAAGGCTTTGACTTTTGCTCATGCGCTCAGGCAGACTCGGGGTCTAGACCAGTGCCTTCACCACAGGAGAGAGAAGGCGACAGGAACCCTGCACACGGCCCGTGCACTGGGATGGGGAACTGTGGGGGACTGTCTACACTCCTTACCAAGCACAAACCCTGCCACCCACAACACTGCCACATCTTGGTGGAAGACGGCATCTGACTGCCCGTTTATCCATGGGGTTGTTTCTGCGAGTTCCGGGTATGGCACCTTGGAGCAAGCCCGACTGCCGACCGGCAGGTGGCCAAGGTGATGCGGTCCCCTTGGGACCAGAGGCACAGGACAGGCCTGCCTTCTGCCCAGACTCCTTCCACAGAGTGGAGCCCTTTCCCCTGCCCTAATCTTCCCCTCGTGTCTCTTTAGCAGCCAGGCTTCCGTCGCTCTGCCATGACAAACGTGTCCATTTCCTTAAGGCTCTTTCCACAGGCGTCACCGCGCTTCTTTCTCAGGCAGAGGGGTTGCCCAGGCAAAGAGGATTTCGCTCCATGCGAGTGTATTACACCGTGCTGTGGAGACCAGCTCTGGCAAGCAGCAGGCAGCATCCCACAGACCCGACTTTGATTTCCTAAAGAATGGTGTGCTTTCCCAGAGGGGATGCCCTTTCAAAGAGGCTTTCGCTCTATGCGGGTTTCTCACATCGAGCTGCGAATACTAGGCTAAGGCAAGCAGCAAAAGCAGCCCACAGAACCAACTCTGATTTCCCAGCGACTGCTATGCTTTTGCAGAAGTTTTCAGCTTGGTGCGAACCGCACTTCGCTGCTGCTTCCTCAGCAAGGCTTTGGTCGTTCGCTCCGTTGTGGCTGGGATGAAGAGTCGCGGGAGAGCTGGTGCCTCTTGGGCCTTGCATTCCTGGGCTCCCCGTTAGCGCCTGGGGTTGACCTTGCTAAGCCGAACTAAGCAGACATAATCACAACCCTACAGCAGCGTGCATGGCCTAGGATGGCACTCTATGCCTATTACCATCTCCTGTCATAGGTAAGGCTTTGACTTTTGCTAATGCGCTCAGGCAGACTCGAGGTCTAGGCCAGTGCCTTCACCACAGGAGAGAGGAGGCCACAGGATCCCTGCACACGACCTGTGCACTGGGATGGGGAACTGTGGGGTCTGTCTCCACTCCTTACCAGGCACACCCCTGCCACCCACAACACTGCCACATCTTGTTGGAAGACAGCATCTGACTGCCCGTTTCTCCATGGGGTTGTTTCTGCGAGTTCCGGGTATGGCAACTGGGGGCAAGCCCGACTGCCCTTGGGACAGGTGGCCTAGGAGATGCTCTCCCCTTGGGACCAGAGGCACAGGACAGGCCTGCCATCTGCCCGACTCCTTCCTCAGAGTGGAGCACGCGCCCCTGCCCTAGTCGTCCACTCATGTCTCCTTAGCAGCCAGGCTTCGATCTCTCCGCACAGGGAGTGGGTGACACTTGTCTTGCCACTGGCCTGCTGTTCCTGCCATGGCAGGCTATCCTGCTTCCCAAGCGTTTCCGGACCCCAAGGCCAAGGGCTCCTTCTCATCCCAGGGGGCGGCGTGCGGGGCCTTCCCCACACTTCCTCCTGGGGAGCGCGGTGACAGACTTGTGCGACCATGCTTCTCTCTCAGGCAGAGGGCATGCTAGGGCAAAGGGTATTTCGCTCCATGCGGGTATCTTCCACCGTGCTGCGGAGACTAGCTCAGGCAAGCAGCAGCAGCATCCCCAAACCCAACTCTGAATTTCCTACGAATGCGGTGCTTTCCCAGGGGTGATGCCCAGGCAAAGAGGCTTTCACTGTATGCGGGTTCTCCCACCGCGATTTCTCCCACTGGGAGACTGAGCTCAGGCAAGCAGCAGCAGCCCGCCGAACATTTCTCAGCGAATGCTGTGCTTTCGCAGAGGCTTTGCCTTGGAGCGAACAGCACTTCGCCGCTGCTTCCTCAGCAAGGCTTCAGTTTCGTCAGGGAAGAAGAGCTGCTGGAGAGCTAGTGCCTCTTCTGTCTTCCTTTCCCGCGCTCCATGTTCACGTCCTGGGTTCACCCTGCCAGGCCGAACTAAGCAGACAGAGCCACAAAAGTGCAGTAGCCTGCGTAGCCTAGGATGGCACTCTATGCACACAAACATCTCCCGGGTAGGCATCGCTTGGCCTTTTACTCTGGCGCTCATGCGGACTCGCAGACTAAGCCAGTGCTTTCCCCACAGGAAAGGAGAGGTGACAGAATCCCTGCACACCGCCCGTGCACTGAATAGGGAGCTTTGGGGGACTGTCCCCACTCCTTCCCCTTAAACCCCGTGCCTCCTCCAAGCTTCCCCATCCTGGAGAAAGCCGGCTTCTGATGCCCAGTTCTTTCTGGGAGTTGTTGCTCACGTTCAGGGTAGGCGCCTGGTGGCAAGCCCATGTCTCCACCACGGAGAGGTGGCCAAGGAGCTGCTGTCTCCTTGAGCCCAAAGGCTGAGGACAGGCATGCTTTCTGCCCAGACTCCTTCCTCAGAATGGAGCCCTTTCCCCTGCCCTAAGCTTCCCCTCGTTTCTCCTTAGCAGCCAGGCTTCCATCTCTCTGTCGTGACAGACGTGTCCCTTTCCTTAAGGCTCTTTCCACAGGCGCCACCGCGCTTCTCTCTCAGGCAGAGGTGATGCCCAGGCAAAGAGGATTTCGCTCCATGCGGGTGTATTACACCGTGCTGTGGAGACCAGCTCTGGCAAGCAGCAGGCAGCATCCCACAGACCCCACTCTGATTTCCCAAAAAATGCTCTGCCTTCCCAAGGGGATGCCCCGGCAAAGAGTCTTTCGCTCTATGCGCGTTTCTCCCATCGTGCTGTGAATACTAGTCTAAGGCAAGCAGCAAAAGCAGCCCACAGAACCAACTCTGATTTCCCAGCGAGTGCTATGCTTTCGCAGAGGTTGTCAGCTTGGCGCGAACCGCACTTCGCTGCTGCTTCCTCAGCAAGGCTTTGGTCATTTGCTCTGTCGCGGCAGGGATGAAGAGTCGCGGGAGAGGTGGTGCCTCTTGGGCCTTCCATTCCCGGGCTCCCAGTTCGCGCCCAGGGTTCACCTTGCTAAGCCGAACTAAGCACACACAGTCATAACCCTGCAGCAGTGTGCGTGGCCTAGCATGGCACTCTATGCCCATTACCATCTCCTGGCGTAGGTAAGGCTTAGCCTTTTGCTCTGACGCTCAGGCAGACTCGGGGTCTAGGCCAGTGCCTTCACCACAGGAGAGAGGAGGCGACAGCATCCCTGCACAGGGCCCGTGCACTGGGATGGGGAACTGTGGGGGACTGTCTCCACTCCTTACCAGGCACACCCCCTGCCACCCACAACACTGCCACATCTTGGTGGAAGACGGCATCTGACTGCCCGTTTCTCCATGGGGTTGTTTCTGCGAGTGCCGGGTATGGCACCTGGGGGCAAGCCCGACTGCCCTTGGGACAGGTGGCCTAGGAGATATTCTCCCCTTGGGACCAGAGGCACAGGACAGGCCTGCCATCTGCCCAGACTCCTTCCTTTGAGTGTAGCACGCGCCCTTGCCCTAGTCGTCCCCTCATGTCTCCTTAGCACCCAGGCTTCAATCTCTCCGCACAGGGAGCGGGTGACACTTGTCTTGCCACTGGCCTGCTGTTCGTGCCATGGCAGGCTATTCTGCTTCCCAAGCGTTTCCCGACTCCAAGGCCAAGGGCTCCTTCTCATCCCAGGGGGCGGCGTGCTGTGCCTTCACCACACTTGCTCCTGGGGAGGGCGGTGACAGACTTGTGCGACCATGCTTCTCTCTCAGGCAGAGGGGATGCTAGGGCAAAGGGTATTTCGCTCCTTGCGGTATCTTTCACAGTGCTGCGGAGACTAGCTAAGGCAAGCAGCAGCAGCATCCCCAAACCCAACTCTGATTTCCCTACGAATGCTGTGCTTTCCCAGGAGAGATGCCCAGGCAAAGAGGCTTTCACTGTATGCGGGTTTCTCCCACCGCCATTTCTCCCACTGGGAGACTGGGCTCAGACAAGCAGCAGCAGCCTGCAGATCATTTCTCAGCGAATGCTGTGTTTTCGCAGAGGTTTTGCCTTGGAGCGAACAGCACTTCGCCGCTGCTTCCTCAGCAAGGCTTCAGTCGCGTCAGGGAAGAAGAGATGCGGGAGAGCTGGTGCCTCTTGGGCCTTGCTTTCCCGGGCTCCATGTTCGCGTCCTGGGTTCACCCTGCCAGGCCGAACTAAGCGGACAGAGCCACAAAAGTGCAGTAGTGTGCATTTCCTAGGATGGCACTTTATGCACAAACATCTCACGGGTAGGCATCGCTTGGCCCTTTATTCTGCCGCTCAGGAGGACTCGCGGACTTAGCCAGTGCTTTCCCCACAGGAAAGGAGAGGTTACAGGATCCCTGCACACCGCCCGTGCACTGCATAGGGAGCTTGGGGGACTGTCCCCACTCCTTCCCCTTAAACCCCATGCCTCTTCCAAGCTTCCACATCCTGGAGGAAGCCGGCATCTGATGGCCAGTTCTTTCTGGGAGTTGTTTCTCGAGTTCAGGGTAGGCGCCTGGTGGCAAGCCCATGTCTCCACCACGGACAGGTGGCCAAGGAGCTGCTGTCTCCTTGAGCCCAAAGGCTCAGGACAGGCATGCTTTCTGCCCAGACTCCTTCCTCAGAGTGGAGCCCTTTCCCCTGCCCTTATCTTCCCCTCGTGTCTCCTTAGCAGCCAGGCTTTCCTCGCTCTGCCGTGACAGACGTGTCCCTTTCCTTAAGGCTCTTTCCATAGGCGCCACCGCGCTTCTCTCTCAGGCAGAGGGGTTGCCCAGGCAAAGAGGATTTCGCTCCATGCGGGTTTATTACACCATGCTGTGGAAACTAGCTCTGGCAAGCAGCAGGCAGCATCCCACAGACCCGACTCTGATTTCCAATAGAATGCTGTGCTTTCCCAGAGGGGATGCCCAGGCAATGAGGCTTTCACTCTACGCGTGTTCCTCCCACACTAGCCTAAGGCAAGCAACAAAAGCAGCCCATAGAACCAACTCTGATTTCCCAGCGACTGCTATGCTTTTGCAGAAGTTTTCAGCTTGGTGCGAACCGCACTTCGCTGCTGCTTCCTCAGCAAGGCTTTGGTCGTTCGCTCTGTCGCGGCAGGGATGAAGAGCCGTGGGAGAGCTGGTGCCTCTTGGGCCTTGCATTCCCGTGCTCCTATTTCGCGCCCGCGGTTCACCTTGCTATGCCGAACAAAGCAGACACAGTCACAACACTGCAGCAGCGTGCGTGGCCTAGCATGGCACTCTATGCCTATTACCATCTCCTGTCATAGGTAAGGCTTTGACTTTTGCTCATGCGCTCAGGCAGACTCGGGGTCTAGACCAGTGCCTTCACCACAGGAGAGAGAAGGCGACAGGATCCCTGCACACGGCCCGTGCACTGGGATGGGGAACTGTGGGGTACTGTCTCCACTCCTTACCAGGCACAAACCCTGCCACCCACAACACTGCCACATCTTGGTGGAAGACGGCATCTGACTGCCCGTTTATCCATGGGGTTGTTTCTGCGAGTTCCGGGTATGGCACCTTGGAGCAAGCCCGACTGCCGACGGGGCAGGTGGCCAAGGTGATGCGGTCCCCTTGGGACCAGAGGCACAGGACAGGCCTGCCTACTGCCCAGACTCGTTCCACAGAGTGGAGCCCTTTCCCCTGCCCTAATCTTCCCCTCGTGTCTCTTTAGCAGCCAGGCTTCCGTCGCTCTGCCCTGACAAACGTGTCCATTTTTTTAAGGCTCTTTCCACAGGCGTCACCGCGCTTCTTTCTCAGGCAGAGGGGTTGCCCAGGCAAAGAGGATTTCGCTCCATGCGAGTGTATTACACCGTGCTGTGGAGACCAGCTCGGGCAAGCAGCAGGCAGCATCCCACAGACCCGACTTTGATTGCCCAAAGAATGGTGTGCTTTCCCAGAGGGGATGCCCTGTCAAAGAGGCTTTCGCTCTATGCGGGTTTCTCCCATCGTGCTGCGAATACTAGGCTAAGGCAAGCAGCAAAAGCAGCCCACAGAACCAACTCTGATTTCCCAGCGACTGCTATGCTTTTGCAGAAGTTTTCAGCTTGGTGCGAACCGCACTTCGCTGCTGCTTCCTCAGCAAGGCTTTGGTCGTTCGCTCTGTTGTGGCTGGGATGAAGAGCCGCGGGAGAGCTGGTGCCTCTTGGGCCTTGCATTCCTGGGCTCCCCGTTAGCGCCTGGGGTTGACCTTGCTAAGCCGAACTAAGCAGACATAATCACAACCCTACAGCAGCGTGCATGGCCTAGGATGGCACTCTATGCCTATTACCATCTCCTGTCATAGGTAAGGCTTTGACTTTTGCTAATGCGCTCAGGCAGACTCGAGGTCTAGGCCAGTGCCTTCACCACAGGAGAGAGGAGGCAACAGGATCCCTGCACACGACCCGTGCACTGGGATGGGGAACTGTGGGGTCTGTCTCCACTCCTTACCAGGCACACCCCTGCCACCCACAACACTGCCACATCTTGGTGGAAGACAGCATCTGACTGCCCGTTTCTCCATGGGGTTGTTTCTGCGAGTTCCGGGTATGGCAACTGGGGGCAAGCCCGACTGCCCTTGGGACAGGTGGCCTAGGAGATGCTCTCCCCTTGGGACCAGAGGCACAGGACAGGCCTGCCATCTGCCCGACTCCTTCCTCAGAGTGGAGCACGCGCCCCTGCCCTAGTCGTCCACTCATGTCTCCTTAGCAGCCAGGCTTCGATCTCTCCGCACAGGGAGCGGGTGACACTTGTCTTGCCACTGGCCTGCTGTTCCTGCCATGGCAGGCTATCCTGCTTCCCAAGCGTTTCCGGACCCCAAGGCCAAGGGCTCCTTCTCATCCCAGGGGGCGGCGTGCGGGGCCTTCCCCACACTTCCTCCTGGGGAGCGCGGTGACAGACTTGTGCGACCATGCTTCTCTCTCAGGCAGAGGGCATGCTAGGGCAAAGGGTATTTCGCTCCATGCGGGTATCTTCCACCGTGCTGCGGAGACTAGCTCAGGCAAGCAGCAGCAGCATCCCCAAACCCAACTCTGAATTCCCTACGAATGCGGTGCTTTCCCAGGGGTGATGCCCAGGCAAAGAGGCTTTCACTGTATGCGGGTTCTCCCACCGCGATTTCTCCCACTGGGAGACTGAGCTCAGGCAAGCAGCAGCAGCCCGCCGAACATTTCTCAGCGAATGCTGTGCTTTCGCAGAGGCTTTGCCTTGGAGCGAACAGCACTTCGCCGCTGCTTCCTCAGCAAGGCTTCAGTATCGTCAGGGAAGAAGAGCTGCGGGAGAGCTGGTGCCTCTTCTGTCTTCCTTTCCCGGGCTCCATGTTCACGTCCTGGGTTCACCCTGCCAGGCCGAACTAAGCAGACAGAGCCACAAAAGTGCAGTAGCCTGCGTAGCCTAGGATGGCACTCTATGCACACAAACATCTCAAAGGGTAGGCATCGCTTGGCCTTTTACTCTGGCGCTCAGGCGGACTCGCAGACTAAGCCAGTGCTTTCCCCACAGGAAAGGAGAGGTGACAGAATCCCTGCACACCGCCCGTGCACTGAATAGGGAGCTTTGGGGGACTGTCCCCACTCCTTCCCCTTAAACCCCGTGCCTCCTCCAAGCTTCCCCATCCTGGAGAAAGCCGGCTTCTGATGCCCAGTTCTTTCTGGGAGTTGTTGCTCACGTTCAGCCTAGGCGCCTGGTGGCAAGCCCATGTCTCCACCACGGATAGGTGGCCAAGGAGCTGCTGTCTCCTTGAGCCCAAAGGCTGAGGACAGGCATGCTTTCTGCCCAAACTCCTTCCTCAGAATGGAGCCCTTTCCCCTGCCCTAAGCTTCCCCTCGTTTCTCCTTAGCAGCCAGGCTTCCATCTCTCTGTCGTGACAGACGTGTCCCTTTCCTTAAGGCTCTTTCCACAGGCGCCACCGCGCTTCTCTCTCAGGCAGAGGTGATGCCCAGGCAAAGAGGATTTCGCTCCATGCGGGTGTATTACACCGTGCTGTGGAGACCAGCTCTGGCAAGGAGCAGGCAGCATCCCACAGACCCCACTCTGATTTCCCAAAAAATGCTCTGCCTTCCCAAGGGGATGCCCCGGCAAAGAGTCTTTCGCTCTATGCGCGTTTCTCCCATCGTGCTGTGAATACTAGGCTAAGGCAAGCAGCAAAAGCAGCCCACAGAACCAACTCTGATTTCCCAGCGAGTGCTATGCTTTCGCAGAGGTTGTCAGCTTGGCGCGAACCGCACTTCGCTGCTGCTTCCTCAGCAAGGCTTTGGTCATTTGCTCTGTCGCGGCAGGGATGAAGAGTCGCGGGAGAGGTGGTGCCTCTTGGGCCTTCCATTCCCGGGCTCCCAGTTCGCGCCCAGGGTTCACCTTGCTAAGCCGAACTAAGCAGACACAGTCACAACCCTGCAGCAGTGTGCGTGGCCTAGCATGGCACTCTATGCCCATTACCATCTCCTGGCGTAGGTAAGGCTTAGCCTTTTGCTCTGACGCTCAGGCAGACTCGGGGTCTAGGCCAGTGCCTTCACCACAGGAGAGAGGAGGCGACAGCATCCCTGCACAGGGCCCGTGCACTGGGATGGGGAACTGTGGGGGACTGTCTCCACTCCTTACCAGGCACACCCCCTGCCACCCACAACACTGCCACATCTTGGTGGAAGACGGCATCTGACTGCCCGTTTCTCCATGGGGTTGTTTCTGCGAGTTCAGGGTATGGCACCTGGGGGCAAGCCCGACTGCCCTTGGGACAGGTGGCCTAGGAGATATTCTCCCCTTGAGACCAGAGGCACAGGACAGGCCTGCCATCTGCCCAGACTCCTTCCTCAGAGTGTAGCACGCGCCCTTGCCCTAGTCGTCCCCTCATGTCTCCTTAGCACCCAGGCTTCAATCTCTCCGCACAGGGAGCGGGTGACACTTGTCTTGCCACTGGCCTGCTGTTCGTGCCATGGCAGGCTATTCTGCTTCCCAAGCGTTTCCCGACTCCAAGGCCAAGGGCTCCTTCTCATCCCAGGGGGCGGCGTGCTGTGCCTTCACCACACTTGCTCCTGGGGAGGGCGGTGACAGACTTGTGCGACCATGCTTCTCTCTCAGGCAGAGGGGATGCTAGGGCAAAGGGTATTTCGCTCCTTGCGGTATCTTTCACAGTGCTGCGGAGACTAGCTAAGGCAAGCAGCAGCAGCATCCCCAAACCCAACTCTGATTTCCCTACGAATGCTGTGCTTTCCCAGGAGAGATGCCCAGGCAAAGAGGCTTTCACTGTATGCGGGTTTCTCCCACCGCCATTTCTCCCACTGGGAGACTGGGCTCAGACAAGCAGCAGCAGCCCGCAGATCATTTCTCAGCGAATGCTGTGTTTTCGCAGAGGTTTTGCCTTGGAGCGAACAGCACTTCGCCGCTGCTTCCTCAGCAAGGCTTCAGTCGCGTCAGGGAAGAAGAGATGCGGGAGAGCTGGTGCCTCTTGGGCCTTGCTTTCCCGGGCTCCATGTTCGCGTCCTGGGTTCACCCTGCCAGGCCGAACTAAGCGGACAGAGCCACAAAAGTGCAGTAGTGTGCATTTCCTAGGATGGCACTTTATGCACACAAACATCTCCCGGGTAGGCATCGCTTGGCCCTTTACTCTGCCGCTCAGGAGGACTCGCGGACTTAGCCAGTGCTTTCCCCACAGGAAAGGAGAGGTGACAGGATCCCTGCACACCGCCCGTGCACTGAATAGGGAGCTTGGGGGACTGTCCCCACTCCTTCCCCTTAAACCCCATGCCTCTTCCAAGCTTCCAAGTCCTGGAGGAAGCCGGCATCTGATGGCCAGTTCTTTCTGGGAGTTGTTTCTCGAGTTCAGGGTAGGCGCCTGGTGGCAAGCCCATGTCTCCACCACGGACAGGTGGCCAAGGAGCTGCTGTCTCCTTGAGCCCAAAGGCTCAGGACAGGCATGCTTTCTGCCCAGACTCCTTCCTCAGAGTGGAGCCCTTTCCCCTGCCCTAATCTTCCCCTCGTGTCTCCTTAGCAGCCAGGCTTTCCTCGCTCTGCCGTGACAGACGTGTCCCTTTCCTTAAGGCTCTTTCCACAGACGCCACCGCGCTTCTCTCTCAGACAGAGGGGATGCCCAGGCAAAGAGGAATTCGCTCCATGCGGGTTTATTACACCGTGCTGTGGAGACCAACTCTGGCAAGCAGCAGGCCGCATCCCACAGACCCGACTCTGATTTCCCAAAGAATGCTGTGCTTTCCCAGAGGGAATGCTACGGCAAAGAGGCTTTCGCTCTATGCGGGTTTCTCCCACTGCCATTTCTCCCACTGGGAGACTGAGCTCAGGCAAGCAGCAGAAGCCCGCCAAACATTTCTCAGCGAATGCTGTGCATTCGCAGAGGCTTTGCCTTGGAGCGAACAGCACTTCGCCACTGCTTCCTCAGCAAGGCTTCAGTCGCGTCAGGGAAGAAGAGCTGCTGGAGAGCTGGTGCCTCTTCTGTCTTCCTTTCCCGCGCTCCATGTTCACGTCCTGGGTTCACCCTGCCAGGCCGAACTAAGCAGACAGAGCCACAAAAGTGCAGTAGCCTGCGTAGCCTAGGATGGCACTCTATGCACACAAACATCTCAAAGGGTAGGCATCGCTTGGCCTTTTACTCTGGCAGACTCGCAGACTAAGCCAGTGCTTTCCCCACAGGAAAGGAGAGGTGACAGGATCCCTGCACACCGCCCATGCACTGAATAGGGAGCTTGGGGGACTGTCCCCACTCCTTCCCCTTAAACCCCATGCCTCTTCCAAGCTTCCACATCCTGGAGGAACCCGGCATCTGATGGCCAGTTCTTTCTGGGAGTTGTTTCTCGAGTTCAGGGTAGGCGCCTGGTGGCAAGCCCATGTCTCCACCACGGACAGGTGGCCAAGGAGCTGCTGTCTCCTTGAGCCCAAAGGCTCAGGACAGGCATGCTTTCTGCCCAGACTCCTTCCTCAGAGTGGAGCCCTTTCCCCTGCCCTAATCTTCCCCTCGTGTCTCCTTAGCAGCCAGGCTTTCCTCGCTATGCCGTGACAGACGTGTCCCTTTCCTTAAGGCTCTTTCCACAGGCGCCACCGCGCTTCTCTCTCAGGCAGAGGGGTTGCCCAGGCAAAGAGGATTTCGCTCCATGCGGTTTATTACACCGTGCTGTGGAGACTAGCTCTGGCAAGCAGCAGGCAGCATCCCACAGACCAGACTCTGACTTCCCAAAGAACGCTGTGTTTTCCCAGAGGGGATGCCCTGGCAAAGAGGCTTTCGCTCTATGCGGGTTTCTCCCATCATGCTGCCAACACTAGGCTAAGGCAAGCAACAAAAGCAGCCCACAGAACCGACTCTGATTTCCTAGCGACTGCTATGCTTCGCAGAGGTTTTCAGCTTGGTGCGAACCGCACTTCGCTGCTGCTTCCTTAGCAAGGCTATGGTCGTTCGCTCTGTGGAGGCAGGAATGAAGAGCCGCGGGAGAGCTGTTTCTCTTGGGCTTTGCATTCCCGGGCTCCCAGTTCGCGCCCAGGGTTCACCTTACTAAGCCGAACTAAGCAGACACAGTCACAACCCTGCAGCAGCGTGCGTGGCCTAGCATGGCACTCTATGCCTATTACCATCTCCTGTCATAGGTAAGGCTTTGACTTTTGCTCATGCGCTCAGGCAGACTCGGGGTCTAGACCAGTGCCTTCACCACAGGAGAGAGAAGGCGACAGGATCCCTGCACACGGCCCGTGCACTGGGATGGGGAACTGTGGGGTACTGTCTCCACTCCTTACCAGGCACAAACCCTGCCACCCACAACACTGCCACATCTTGGTGGAAGACGGCATCTGACTGCCCGTTTATCCATGGGGTTGTTTCTGCGAGTTCCGGGTATGGCACCTTGGAGCAAGCCCGACTGCCGACGGGGCAGGTGGCCAAGGTGATGCGGTCCCCTTGGGACCAGAGGCACAGGACAGGCCTGCCTTCTGCCCAGACTCCTTCCACAGAGTGGAGCCCTTTCCCCTGCCCTAATCTTCCCCTCGTGTCTCTTTAGCAGCCAGGCTTCCGTCGCTCTGCCCTGACAAACGTGTCCATTTCCTTAAGGCTCTTTCCACAGGCGTCACCGCGCTTCTTTCTCAGGCAGAGGGGTTGCCCAGGCAAAGAGGATTTCGCTCCATGCGAGTGTATTACACCGTGCTGTGGAGACCAGCTCGGGCAAGCAGCAGGCAGCATCCCACAGACCCGACTTTGATTTCCCAAAGAATGGTGTGCTTTCCCAGAGGGGATGCCCTGTCAAAGAGGCTTTCGCTCTATGCGGGTTTCTCCCATCGTGCTGCGAATACTAGGCTAAGGCAAGCAGCAAAAGCAGCCCACAGAACCAACTCTGATTTCCCAGCGACTGCTATGCTTTTGCAGAAGTTTTCAGCTTGGTGCGAACCGCACTTCGCTGCTGCTTCCTCAGCAAGGCTTTGGGCGTTCGCTCTGTTGTGGCTGGGATGAAGAGCCGCGGGAGAGCTGGTGCCTCTTGGGCCTTGCATTCCTGGGCTCCCCGTTAGCGCCTGGGGTTGACCTTGCTAAGCCGAACTAAGCAGACATAATCACAACCCTACAGCAGCGTGCATGGCCTAGGATGGCACTCTATGCCTATTACCATCTCCTGTCATAGGTAAGGCTTTGACTTTTGCTAATGCGCTCAGGCAGACTCGAGGTCTAGGCCAGTGCCTTCACCACAGGAGAGAGGAGGCAACAGGATCCCTGCACACGACCCGTGCACTGGGATGGGGAACTGTGGGGTCTGTATCCACTCCTTACCAGGCACACCCCTGCACCCACAACACTGCCACATCTTGGTGGAAGACAGCATCTGACTGCCCGTTTCTCCATGGGGTTGTTTCTGCGAGTTCCGGGTATGGCAACTGGGGGCAAGCCCGATTGCCCTTGGGACAGGTGGCCTAGGAGATGCTCTCCCCTTGGGACCAGAGGCACAGGACAGGCCTGCCATCTGCCCGACTCCTTCCTCAGAGTGGAGCACGCGCCCCTGCCCTAGTCGTCCACTCATGTCTCCTTAGCAGCCAGGCTTCGATCTCTCCGCACAGGGAGCGGGTGACACTTGTCTTGCCACTGGCCTGCTGTTCCTGCCATGGCAGGCTATCCTGCTTCCCAAGCGTTTCCGGACCCCAAGGCCAAGGGCTCCTTCTCATCCCAGGGGGCGGCGTGCGGGGCCTTCCCCACACTTCCTCCTGGGGAGCGCGGTGACAGACTTGTGCGACCATGCTTCTCTCTCAGGCAGAGGGCATGCTAGGGCAAAGGGTATTTCGCTCCATGCGGGTATCTTCCACCGTGCTGCGGAGACTAGCTCAGGCAAGCAGCAGCAGCATCCCCAAACCCAACTCTGAATTCCCTACGAATGCGGTGCTTTCCCAGGGGTGATGCCCAGGCAAAGAGGCTTTCACTGTATGCGGGTTCTCCCACCGCGATTTCTCCCACTGGGAGACTGAGCTCAGGCAAGCAGCAGCAGCCCGCCGAACATTTCTCAGCGAATGCTGTGCTTTCGCAGAGGCTTTGCCTTGGAGCGAACAGCACTTCGCCGCTGCTTCCTCAGCAAGGCTTCAGTATCGTCAGGGAAGAAGAGCTGCGGGAGAGCTGGTGCCTCTTCTGTCTTCCTTTCCCGGGCTCCATGTTCACGTCCTGGGTTCACCCTGCCAGGCCGAACTAAGCAGACAGAGCCACAAAAGTGCAGTAGCCTGCGTAGCCTAGGATGGCACTCTATGCACACAAACATCTCAAAGGGTAGGCATCGCTTGGCCTTTTACTCTGGCGCTCAGGCGGACTCGCAGACTAAGCCAGTGCTTTCCCCACAGGAAAGGAGAGGTGACAGAATCCCTGCACACCGCCCGTGCACTGAATAGGGAGCTTTGGGGGACTGTCCCCACTCCTTCCCCTTAAACCCCGTGCCTCCTCCAAGCTTCCCCATCCTGGAGAAAGCCGGCTTCTGATGCCCAGTTCTTTCTGGGAGTTGTTGCTCACGTTCAGGCTAGGCGCCTGGTGGCAAGCCCATGTCTCCACCACGGATAGGTGGCCAAGGAGCTGCTGTCTCCTTGAGCCCAAAGGCTGAGGACAGGCATGCTTTCTGCCCAAACTCCTTCCTCAGAATGGAGCCCTTTCCCCTGCCCTAAGCTTCCCCTCGTTTCTCCTTAGCAGCCAGGCTTCCATCTCTCTGTCGTGACAGACGTGTCCCTTTCCTTAAGGCTCTTTCCACAGGCGCCACCGCGCTTCTCTCTCAGGCAGAGGTGATGCCCAGGCAAAGAGGATTTCGCTCCATGCGGGTGTATTACACCGTGCTGTGGAGACCAGCTCTGGCAAGGAGCAGGCAGCATCCCACAGACCCCACTCTGATTTCCCAAAAAATGCTCTGCCTTCCCAAGGGGATGCCCCGGCAAAGAGTCTTTCGCTCTATGCGCGTTTCTCCCATCGTGCTGTGAATACTAGGCTAAGGCAAGCAGCAAAAGCAGCCCACAGAACCAACTCTGATTTCCCAGCGAGTGCTATGCTTTCGCAGAGGTTGTCAGCTTGGCGCGAACCGCACTTCGCTGCTGCTTCCTCAGCAAGGCTTTGGTCATTTGCTCTGTCGCGGCAGGGATGAAGAGTCGCGGGAGAGGTGGTGCCTCTTGGGCCTTCCATTCCCGGGCTCCCAGTTCGCGCCCAGGGTTCACCTTGCTAAGCCGAACTAAGCAGACACAGTCACAACCCTGCAGCAGTGTGCGTGGCCTAGCATGGCACTCTATGCCCATTACCATCTCCTGGCGTAGGTAAGGCTTAGCCTTTTGCTCTGACGCTCAGGCAGACTCGGGGTCTAGGCCAGTGCCTTCACCACAGGAGAGAGGAGGCGACAGCATCCCTGCACAGGGCCCGTGCACTGGGATGGGGAACTGTGGGGGACTGTCTCCACTCCTTACCAGGCACACCCCCTGCCACCCACAACACTGCCACATCTTGGTGGAAGACGGCATCTGACTGCCCGTTTCTCCATGGGGTTGTTTCTGCGAGTGCCGGGTATGGCACCTGGGGGCAAGCCCGACTGCCCTTGGGACAGGTGGCCTAGGAGATATTCTCCCCTTGGGACCAGAGGCACAGGACAGGCCTGCCATCTGCCCAGACTCCTTCCTCAGAGTGTAGCACGCGCCCTTGCCCTAGTCGTCCCCTCATGTCTCCTTAGCACCCAGGCTTCAATCTCTCCGCACAGGGAGCGGGTGACACTTGTCTTGCCACTGGCCTGCTGTTCGTGCCATGGCAGGCTATTCTGCTTCCCAAGCGTTTCCCGACTCCAAGGCCAAGGGCTCCTTCTCATCCCAGGGGGCGGCGTGCTGTGCCTTCACCACACTTGCTCCTGGGGAGGGCGGTGACAGACTTGTGCGACCATGCTTCTCTCTCAGGCAGAGGGGATGCTAGGGCAAAGGGTATTTCGCTCCTTGCGGTATCTTTCACAGTGCTGCGGAGACTAGCTAAGGCAAGCAGCAGCAGCATCCCCAAACCCAACTCTGATTTCCCTACGAATGCTGTGCTTTCCCAGGAGAGATGCCCAGGCAAAGAGGCTTTCACTGTATGCGGGTTTCTCCCACCGCCATTTCTCCCACTGGGAGACTGGGCTCAGACAAGCAGCAGCAGCCCGCAGATCATTTCTCAGCGAATGCTGTGTTTTCGCAGAGGTTTTGCCTTGGAGCGAACAGCACTTCGCCGCTGCTTCCTCAGCAAGGCTTCAGTCGCGTCAGGGAAGAAGAGATGCGGGAGAGCTGGTGCCTCTTGGGCCTTGCTTTCCCGGGCTCCATGTTCGCGTCCTGGGTTCACCCTGCCAGGCCGAACTAAGCAGACAGAGCCACAAAAGTGCAGTAGTGTGCATTTCCTAGGATGGCACTTTATGCACACAAACATCTCCCGGGTAGGCATCGCTTGGCCCTTTACTCTGCCGCTCAGGAGGACTCGCGGACTTAGCCAGTGCTTTCCCCACAGGAAAGGAGAGGTGACAGGATCCCTGCACACCGCCCGTGCACTGAATAGGGAGCTTGGGGGACTGTCCCCACTCCTTCCCCTTAAACCCCATGCCTCTTCCAAGCTTCCAAGTCCTGGAGGAAGCCGGCATCTGATGGCCAGTTCTTTCTGGGAGTTGTTTCTCGAGTTCAGGGTAGGCGCCTGGTGGCAAGCCCATGTCTCCACCACGGACAGGTGGCCAAGGAGCTGCTGTCTCCTTGAGCCCAAAGGCTCAGGACATGCATGCTTTCTGCCCAGACTCCTTCCTCAGAGTGGAGCCCTTTCCCCTGCCCTAATCTTCCCCTCGTGTCTCCTTAGCAGCCAGGCTTTCCTCGCTATGCCGTGACAGACGTGTCCCTTTCCTTAAGGCTCTTTCCACAGGCGCCACCGCGCTTCTCTCTCAGGCAGAGGGGTTGCCCAGGCAAAGAGGATTTCGCTCCATGCGGGTTTATTCCACCGTGCTGTGGAGACCAACTCTGGCAAGCAGCAGGCCGCATCCCACAGACCCGACTCTGATTTCCCAAAGAATGCTGTGCTTTCCCAGAGGGAATGCTACGGCAAAGAGGCTTTCGCTCTATGCGGGTTTCTCCCACTGCCATTTCTCCCACTGGGAGACTGAGCTCAGGCAAGCAGCAGAAGCCCGCCAAACATTTCTCAGCGAATGCTGTGCATTCGCAGAGGCTTTGCCTTGGAGCGAACAGCACTTCGCCGCTGCTTCCTCAGCAAGGCTTCAGTCGCGTCAGGGAAGAAGATCTGCTGGAGAGCTGGTGCCTCTTCTGTCTTCCTTTCCCGCGCTCCATGTTCACGTCCTGGGTTCACCCTGCCAGGCCGAACTAAGCAGACAGAGCCACAAAAGTGCAGTAGCCTGCGTAGCATAGGATGGCACTCTATGCACACAAACATCTCAAAGGGTAGGCATCGCTTGGCCTTTTACTCTGGCGGACTCGCAGCCTAAGCCAGTGCTTTCCACAGGAAAGGAGAGGTGACAGGATCCCTGCACACCGCCCGTGCACTGCATAGGGAGCTTGGGGGACTGTCCCCACTCCTTCCCCTTAAACCCCATGCCTCTTCCAAGCTTCCACATCCTGGAGGAAGCCGGCATCTGATGGCTAGTTCTTTCTGGGAGTTGTTTCTCGAGTTCAGGGTAGGCGCCTGGTGGCAAGCCCATGTCTCCACCACGGACAGGTGGCCAAGGAGCTGCTGTCTCCTTGAGCCCAAAGGCTCAGGACAGGCATGCTTTCTGCCCAGACTCCTTCCTCAGAGTGGAGCCCTTTCCCCTGCCCTTATCTTCCCCTCGTGTCTCCTTAGCAGCCAGGCTTTCCTCGCTCTGCCGTGACAGACATGTCCCTTTCCTTAAGGCTCTTTCCACAGGCGCCACCGCGCTTCTCTCTCAGGCAGAGGGGTTGCCCAGGCAAAGAGGATTTCGCTCCATGCGGGTTTATTACACCATGCTGTGGAAACTAGCTCTGGCAAGCAGCAGGCAGCATCCCACAGACCCGACTCTGATTTCCAATAGAATGCTGTGCTTTCCCAGAGGGGATGCCCAGGCAATGAGGCTTTCGCTCTACGCGTGTTCCTCCCACACTAGCCTAAGGCAAGCAACAAAAGCAGCCCACAGAACCAACTCTGATTTCCCAGCGACTGCTATGCTTTTGCAGAAGTTTTCAGCTTGGTGCGAACCGCACTTCGCTGCTGCTTCCTCTGCAAGGCTTTGGTCGTTCGCTCTGTCGCGGCAGGGATGAAGAGCCGTGGGAGAGCTGGTGCCTCTTGGGCCTTGCATTCCCGTGCTCCTATTTCGCGCCCGCGGTTCACCTTGCTATGCCGAACAAAGCAGACACAGTCACAACCCTGCAGCAGCGTGCGTGGCCTAGCATGGCACTCTATGCCTATTACCATCTCCTGTCATAGGTAAGGCTTTGACTTTTGCTCATGCGCTCAGGCAGACTCGGGGTCTAGACCAGTGCCTTCACCACAGGAGAGAGAAGGCGACAGGATCCCTGCACACGGCCCGTGCACTGGGATGGGGAACTGTGGGGGACTGTCTCCACTCCTTACCAGGCACAAACCCTGCCACCCACAACACTGCCACATCTTGGTGGAAGACGGCATCTGACTGCCCGTTTATCCATGGGGTTGTTTCTGCGAGTTCCGGGTATGGCACCTTGGAGCAAGCCCGACTGCCGACGGGGCAGGTGGCCAAGGTGATGCGGTCCCCTTGGGACCAGAGGCACAGGACAGGCCTGCCTTCTGCCCAGACTCCTTCCACAGAGTGGAGCCCTTTCCCCTGCCCTAATCTTCCCCTCGTGTCTCTTTAGCAGCCAGGCTTCCGTCGCTCTGCCCTGACAAACGTGTCCATTTCCTTAAGGCTCTTTCCACAGGCGTCACCGCGCTTCTTTCTCAGGCAGAGGGGTTGCCCAGGCAAAGAGGATTTCGCTCCATGCGAGTGTATTACACCGTGCTGTGGAGACCAGCTCTGGCAAGCAGCAGGCAGCATCCCACAGACCCGACTTTGATTGCCCAAAGAATGGTGTGCTTTCCCAGAGGGGATGCCCTGTCAAAGAGGCTTTCGCTCTATGCGGGTTTCTCCCATCGTGCTGCGAATACTAGGCTAAGGCAAGCAGCAAAAGCAGCCCACAGAACCAACTCTGATTTCCCAGCGACTGCTATGCTTTTGCAGAAGTTTTCAGCTTGGTGCGAACCGCACTTCGCTGCTGCTTCCTCAGCAAGGCTTTGGTCGTTCGCTCTGTTGTGGCTGGGATGAAGAGTCGCGGGAGAGCTGGTGCCTCTTGGGCCTTGCATTCCTGGGCTCCCCGTTAGCGCCTGGGGTTGACCTTGCTAAGCCGAACTAAGCAGACATAATCACAACCCTACAGCAGCGTGCATGGCCTAGGATGGCACTCTATGCCTATTACCATCTCCTGTCATACGTAAGGCTTTGACTTTTGCTAATGCGCTCAGGCAGACTCGAGGTCTAGGCCAGTGCCTTCACCACAGGAGAGAGGAGGCAACAGGATCCCTGCACACGACCCGTGCACTGGGATGGGGAACTGTGGGGTCTGTCTCCACTCCTTACCAGGCACACCCCTGCCACCCACAACACTGCCACATCTTGTTGGAAGACAGCATCTGACTGCCCGTTTCTCCATGGGGTTGTTTCTGCGAGTTCCGGGTATGGCAACTGGGGGCAAGCCCGACTGCCCTTGGGACAGGTGGCCTAGGAGATGCTCTCCCCTTGGGACCAGAGGCACAGGACAGGCCTGCCATCTGCCCGACTCCTTCCTCAGAGTGGAGCACGCGCCCCTGCCCTAGTCGTCCACTCATGTCTCCTTAGCAGCCAGGCTTCGATCTCTCCGCACAGGGAGTGGGTGACACTTGTCTTGCCACTGGCCTGCTGTTCCTGCCATGGCAGGCTATCCTGCTTCCCAAGCATTTCCGGACCCCAAGGCCAAGGGCTCCTTCTCATCCCAGGGGGCGGCGTGCGGGGCCTTCCCCACACATCCTCCTGGGGAGCGCGGTGACAGACTTGTGCGACCATGCTTCTCTCTCAGGCAGAGGGCATGCTAGGGCAAAGGGTATTTCGCTCCATGCGGTTATCTTCCACCGTGCTGCGGAGACTAGCTCAGGCAAGCAGCAGCAGCATCCCCAAACCCAACTCTGAATTCCCTACGAATGCGGTGCTTTCCCAGGGGTGATGCCCAGGCAAAGAGGCTTTCACTGTATGCGGGTTCTCCCACCGCGATTTCTCCCACTGGGAGACTGAGCTCAGGCAAGCAGCAGCAGGCCGCCGAACATTTCTCAGCGAATGCTGTGCTTTCGCAGAGGCTTTGCCTTGGAGCGAACAGCACTTCGCCGCTGCTTCCTCAGCAAGGCTTCAGTTTCGTCAGGGAAGAAGAGCTGCGGGAGAGCTGGTGCCTCTTCTGTCTTCCTTTCCCGCGCTCCATGTTCACGTCCTGGGTTCACCCTGCCAGGCCGAACTAAGCAGACAGAGCCACAAAAGTGCAGTAGCCTGCGTAGCCTAGGATGGCACTCTATGCACACAAACATCTCCCGGGTAGGCATCGCTTGACCTTTTACTCTGGCGCTCAAGCGGACTCGCAGACTAAGCCAGTGCTTTCCCCACAGGAACGGAGAGGTGACAGAATCCCTGCACACCGCCCGTGCACTGAATAGGGAGCTTTGGGGGACTGTCCCCACTCCTTCCCCTTAAACCCCGTGCCTCCTCCAAGCTTCCCCATCCTGGAGAAAGCCGGCTTCTGATGCCCAGTTCTTTCTGGAAGTTGTTGCTCACGTTCAGGGTAGGCGCCTGGTGGCAAGCCCATGTCTCCACCACGGACAGGTGGCCAAGGAGCTGCTGTCTCCTTGAGCCCAAAGGCTGAGGACAGGCATGCTTTCTGCCCAGACTCCTTCCTCAGAGTGGAGCCCTTTCCCCTGCCCTAAGCTTCCCCTCGTTTCTCCTTAGCAGCCAGGCTTCCATCTCTCTGTCGTGACAGACGTGTCCCTTTCCTTAAGGCTCTTTCCACAGGCGCCACCGCGCTTCTCTCTCAGGCAGAGGTGATGCCCAGGCAAAGAGGATTTCGCTCCATGCGGGTGTATTACACCGTGCTGTGGAGACCAGCTCTGGCAAGGAGCAGGCAGCATCCCACAGACCCCACTCTGATTTCCCAAAAAATGCTCTGCCTTCCCAAGGGGATGCCCCGGCAAAGAGTCTTTCGCTCTATGCGCGTTTCTCCCATCGTGCTGTGAATACTAGGCTAAGGCAAGCAGCAAAAGCAGCCCACAGAACCAACTCTGATTTCCCAGCGAGTGCTATGCTTTCGCAGAGGTTGTCAGCTTGGCGCGAACCGCACTTCGCTGCTGCTTCCTCAGCAAGGCTTTGGTCATTTGCTCTGTCGCGGCAGGGATGAAGAGTCGCGGGAGAGGTGGTGCCTCTTGGGCCTTCCATTCCCGGGCTCCCAGTTCGCGCCCAGGGTTCACCTTGCTAAGCCGAACTAAGCAGACACAGTCACAACCCTGCAGCAGTGTGCGTGGCCTAGCATGGCACTCTATGCCCATTATCATCTCCTGGCGTAGGTAAGGCTTAGCCTTTTGCTCTGACGCTCAGGCAGACTCGGGGTCTAGGCCAGTGCCTTCACCACAGGAGAGAGGAGGCGACAGCATCCCTGCACAGGGCCCGTGCACTGGGATGGGGAACTGTGGGGGACTGTCTCCACTCCTTACCAGGCACACCCCCTGCCACCCACAACACTGCCACATCTTGGTGGAAGACGGCATCTGACTGCCCGTTTCTCCATGGGGTTGTTTCTGCGAGTGCCGGGTATGGCACCTGGGGGCAAGCCCGACTGCCCTTGGGACAGGTGGCCTAGGAGATATTCTCCCCTTGGGACCAGAGGCACAGGACAGGCCTGCCATCTGCCCAGACTCCTTCCTCAGAGTGTAGCACGCGCCCTTGCCCTAGTCGTCCCCTCATGTCTCCTTAGCACCCAGGCTTCAATCTCTCCGCACAGGGAGCGGGTGACACTTGTCTTGCCACTGGCCTGCTGTTCGTGCCATGGCAGGCTATTCTGCTTCCCAAGCGTTTCCCGACTCCAAGGCCAAGGGCTCCTTCTCATCCCAGGGGGCGGCGTGCTGTGCCTTCACCACACTTGCTCCTGGGGAGGGCGGTGACAGACTTGTGCGACCATGCTTCTCTCTCAGGCAGAGGGGATGCTAGGGCAAAGGGTATTTCGCTCCTTGCGGTATCTTTCACAGTGCTGCGGAGACTAGCTAAGGCAAGCAGCAGCAGCATCCCCAAACCCAACTCTGATTTCCCTACGAATGCTGTGCTTTCCCAGGAGAGATGCCCAGGCAAAGAGGCTTTCACTGTATGCGGGTTTCTCCCACCGCCATTTCTCCCACTGGGAGACTGGGCTCAGACAAGCAGCAGCAGCCCGCAGATCATTTCTCAGCGAATGCTGTGTTTTCGCAGAGGTTTTGCCTTGGAGCGAACAGCACTTCGCCGCTGCTTCCTCAGCAAGGCTTCAGTCGCGTCAGGGAAGAAGAGATGCGGGAGAGCTGGTGCCTCTTGGGCCTTGCTTTCCCGGGCTCCATGTTCGCGTCCTGGGTTCACCCTGCCAGGCCGAACTAAGCGGACAGAGCCACAAAAGTGCAGTAGTGTGCATTTCCTAGGATGGCACTTTATGCACACAAACATCTCCCGGGTAGGTATCGCTTGGCCCATTACTCTGCCGCTAAGGAGGACTCGCGGACTTAGCCAGTGCTTTCCCCACAGGAAAGGAGAGGTGACAGGATCCCTGCACACCGCCCGTGCACTGAATAGGGAGCTTGGGGGACTGTCCCCACTCCTTCCCCTTAAACCCCATGCCTCTTCCAAGCTTCCAAGTCCTGGAGGAAGCCGGCATCTGATGGCCAGTTCTTTCTGGGAGTTGTTTCTCGAGTTCAGGGTAGGCGCCTGGTGGCAAGCCCATGTCTCCACCACGGACAGGTGGCCAAGGAGCTGCTGTCTCCTTGAGCCCAAAGGCTCAGGACAGGCATGCTTTCTGCCCAGACTCCTTGCTCAGAGTGGAGCCCTTTCCCCTGCCCTAATCTTCCCCTCGTGTCTCCTTAGCAGCCAGGCTTTCCTCGCTATGCCGTGACAGACGTGTCCCTTTCCTTAAGGCTCTTTCCACAGGCGCCACCGCGCTTCTCTCTCAGGCAGAGGGGATGCCCAGGCAAAGAGGATTTCGCTCCATGCGGGTTTATTACACCGTGCTGTGGAGACCAACTCTGGCAAGCAGCAGGCCGCATCCCACAGACCCGACTCTGATTTCCCAAAGAATGCTGTGCTTTCCCAGAGGGAATGCTACGGCAAAGAGGCTTTCGCTCTATGCGGGTTTCTCCCACTGCCATTTCTCCCACTGGGAGACTGAGCTCAGGCAAGCAGCAGAAGCCCGCCAAACATTTCTCAGCGAATGCTGTGCATTCGCAGAGGCTTTGCCTTGGAGCGAACAGCACTTCGCCGCTGCTTCCTCAGCAAGGCTTCAGTCGCGTCAGGGAAGAAGAGCTGCTGGAGAGCTGGTGCCTCTTCTGTCTTCCTTTCCCGCGCTCCATGTTCACGTCCTGGGTTCACCCTGCCAGGCCGAACTAAGCAGACAGAGCCACAAAAGTGCAGTAGCCTGCGTAGCCTAGGATGGCACTCTATGCACACAAACATCTCAAAGGGTAGGCATCGCTTGGCCTTTTACTCTGGCGCTCAGGCGGACTCGCAGACTAAGCCAGTGCTTTCCCCACAGGAAAGGAGAGGTGACAGGATCCCTGCACACCGCCCATGCACTGAATAGGGAGCTTGGGGGACTGTCCCCACTACTTCCCCTTAAACCCCATGCCTCCTCCAAGCTTCCACATCCTGGAGGAAGCCGGCATCTGATGGCCAGTTCTTTCTGGGAGTTGTTTCTCGAGTTCAGGGTAGGCGCCTGGTGGCAAGCCCATGTCTCCACCACGGACAGGTGGCCAAGGAGCTGCTGTCTCCTTGAGCCCAAAGGCTCAGGACAGGCATGCTTTCTGCCCAGACTCCTTCCTCAGAATGGAGCCCTTTCCCCTGCCCTAAGCTTCCCCTCGTTTCTCCTTAGCAGCCAGGCTTCCATCTCTCTGTCCCGACAGACGTGTCCCTTTCCTTAAGGCTCTTTCCACAGGCGCCACCGCGCTTCTCTCTCAGGCAGAGGTGATGCCCAGGCAAAGAGGATTTCGCTCCATGCGGGTGTATTACACCGTGCTGTGGAGACCAGCTCTGGCAAGCAGCAGGCAGCATCCCACAGACCGCACTCTGATTTCCCAAAAAATGCTCTGCCTTCCCAAGGGGATGCCCCGGCAAAGAGTCTTTCGCTCTATGCGCGTTTCTCCCATCGTGCTGTGAATACTAGGCTAAGGCAAGCAGCAAAAGCAGCCCACAGAACCAACTCTGATTTCCTAGCGAGTGCTATGCTTTCGCAGATGTTGTCAGCTTGGCGTGAACCGCACTTCGCTGCTGCTTCCTCAGCAAGGCTTTGGTCATTTGCTCTGTCGCGGCAGGGATGAAGAGTCGCGGGAGAGGTGGTGCCTCTTGGGCCTTCCATTCCCGGGCTCCCAGTTCGCGCCCAGGGTTCACCTTGCTAAGCCGAACTAAGCAGACACAGTCACAACCCTGCAGCAGTGTGCGTGGCCTAGCATGGCACTCTATGCCCATTACCATCTCCTGGCGTAGGTAAGGCTTAGCCTTTTGCTCTGACGCTCAGGCAGACTCGGGGTCTAGGCCAGTGCCTTCACCACAGGAGAGAGGAGGCGACAGCATTCCTGCACAGGGCCCGTGCACTGGGATGGGGAACTGTGGGGGACTGTCTCCACTCCTTACCAGCACACCCCCTGCCACCCACAACACTGCCACATCTTGGTGGAAGACGGCATCTGACTGCCCGTTTCTCCATGGGGTTGTTTCTGCGAGTTCCGGGTATGGCACCTGGGGGCAAGCCCGACTGCCCTTGGGACAGGTGGCCTAGGAGATATTCTCCCCTTGGGACCAGAGGCACAGGACAGGCCTGCCATCTGCCCAGACTCCTTCCTCAGAGTGTAGCACGCGCCCTTGCCCTAGTCGTCCCCTCATGTCTCCTTAGCACCCAGGCTTCAATCTCTCCGCACAGGGAGCGGGTGACACTTGTCTTGCCACTGGCCTGCTGTTCGTGCCATGGCAGGCTATTCTGCTTCCCAAGCGTTTCCCGACTCCAAGGCCAAGGGCTCCTTCTCATCCCAGGGGGCGGCGTGCTGTGCCTTCACCACACTTGCTCCTGGGGAGGGCGGTGACAGACTTGTGCGACCATGCTTCTCTCTCAGGCAGAGGGGATGCTAGGGCAAAGGGTATTTCGCTCCTTGCGGTATCTTTCACAGTGCTGCGGAGACTAGCTAAGGCAAGCAGCAGCAGCATCCCCAAACCCAACTCTGATTTCCCTACGAATGCTGTGCTTTCCCAGGAGAGATGCCCAGGCAAAGAGGCTTTCACTGTATGCGGGTTTCTCCCACCGCCATTTCTCCCACTGGGAGACTGGGCTCAGACAAGCAGCAGCAGCCCGCAGATCATTTCTCAGCGAATGCTGTGTTTTCGCAGAGGTTTTGCCTTGGAGCGAACAGCACTTCGCCGCTGCTTCCTCAGCAAGGCTTCAGTCGCGTCAGGGAAGAAGAGATGCGGGAGAGCTGGTGCCTCTTGGGCCTTGCTTTCCCGGGCTCCATGTTCGCGTCCTGGGTTCACCCTGCCAGGCCGAACTAAGCGGACAGAGCCACAAAAGTGCAGTAGTGTGCATTTCCTAGGATGGCACTTTATGCACACAAACATCTCCCGGGTAGGCATCGCTTGGCCCTTTACTCTGCCGCTCAGGAGGACTCGCGGACTTAGCCAGTGCTTTCCCCACAGGAAAGGAGAGGTGACAGGATCCCTGCACACCGCCCGTGCACTGAATAGGGAGCTTGGGGGACTGTCCCCACTCCTTCCCCTTAAACCCCATGCCTCTTCCAAGCTTCCAAGTCCTGGAGGAAGCCGGCATCTGATGGCCAGTTCTTTCTGGGAGTTGTTTCTCGAGTTCAGGGTAGGCGCCTGGTGGCAAGCCCATGTCTCCACCACGGACAGGTGGCCAAGGAGCTGCTGTCTCCTTGAGCCCAAAGGCTCAGGACAGGCATGCTTTCTGCCCAGACTCCTTGCTCAGAGTGGAGCCCTTTCCCCTGCCCTAATCTTCCCCTCGTGTCTCCTTAGCAGCCAGGCTTTCCTCGCTATGCCGTGACAGACGTGTCCCTTTCCTTAAGGCTCTTTCCACAGGTGCCACCGCGCTTCTCTCTCAGGCAGAGGGGATGCCCAGGCAAAGAGGATTTCGCTCCATGCGGGTTTATTACACCGTGCTGTGGAGACCAACTCTGGCAAGCAGCAGGCCGCATCCCACAGACCCGACTCTGATTTCCCAAAGAATGCTGTGCTTTCCCAGAGGGAATGCTACGGCAAAGAGGCTTTCGCTCTATGCGGGTTTCTCCCACTGCCATTTCTCCCACTGGGAGACTGAGCTCAGGCAAGCAGCAGAAGCCCGCCAAACATTTCTCAGCGAATGCTGTGCATTCGCAGAGGCTTTGCCTTGGAGCGAACAGCACTTCGCCGCTGCTTCCTCAGCAAGGCTTCAGTCGCGTCAGGGAAGAAGAGCTGCTGGAGAGCTGGTGCCTCTTCTGTCTTCCTTTCCCGCGCTCCATGTTCACGTCCTGGGTTCACCCTGCCAGGCCGAACTAAGCAGACAGAGCCACAAAAGTGCAGTAGCCTGCGTAGCCTAGGATGGCACTCTATGCACACAAACATCTCAAAGGGTAGGCATCGCTTGGCCTTTTACTCTGGCGCTCAGGCGGACTCGCAGACTAAGCCAGTGCTTTCCCCACAGGAAAGGAGAGGTGACAGGATCCCTGCACACCGCCCATGCACTGAATAGGGAGCTTGGCGGAATGTCCCCTCTCCTTCCCCTTAAACCCCATGCCTCCTCCAAGCTTCCACATCCTGGAGGAAGCCGGCATCTGATTGCCAGTTCTTTCTGGGAGTTGTTTCTCGAGTTCAGGGTAGGCGCCTGGTGGCAAGCCCATGTCTCCACCACGGACAGGTGGCCAAGGAGCTGCTGTCTCCTTGAGCCCAAAGGCTCAGGACAGGCATGCTTTCTGCCCAGACTCCTTGCTCAGAGTGGAGCCCTTTCCCCTGCCCTAATCTTCCCCTCGTGTCTCCTTAGCAGCCAGGCTTTCCTCGCTATGCCGTGACAGACGTGTCCCTTTCCTTAAGGCTCTTTCCACAGGCGCCACCGCGCTTCTCTCTCAGGCAGAGGGGATGCCCAGGCAAAGAGGATTTCGCTCCATGCGGGTTTATTACACTGTGCTGTGGAGACCAACTCTGGCAAGCAGCAGGCCGCATCCCACAGACCCGACTCTGATTTCCCAAAGAATGCTGTGCTTTCCCAGAGGGAATGCTACGGCAAAGAGGCTTTCGCTCTATGCGGGTTTCTCCCACTGCCATTTCTCCCACTGGGAGACTGAGCTCAGGCAAGCAGCAGAAGCCCGCCAAACATTTCTCAGCGAATGCTGTGCATTCGCAGAGGCTTTGCCTTGGAGCGAACAGCACTTCGCCGCTGCTTCCTCAGCAAGGCTTCAGTCGCGTCAGGGAAGAAGAGCTGCTGGAGAGCTGGTGCCTCTTCTGTCTTCCTTTCCCGCGCTCCATGTTCACGTCCTGGGTTCACCCTGCCAGGCCGAACTAAGCAGACAGAGCCACAAAAGTGCAGTAGCCTGCGTAGCATAGGATGGCACTCTATGCACACAAACATCTCAAAGGGTAGGCATCGCTTGGCCTTTTACTCTGGCGGACTCGCAGACTAAGCCAGTGCTTTCCCCACAGGAAAGGAGAGGTGACAGGATCCCTGCACACCGCCCATGCACTGAATAGGGAGCTTGGGGGACTGTCCCCACTACTTCCCCTTAAACCCCATGCCTCCTCCAAGCTTCCACATCCTGGAGGAAGCCGGCATCTGATGGCCAGTTCTTTCTGGGAGTTGTTTCTCGAGTTCAGGGTAGGCGCCTGGTGGCAAGCCCATGTCTCCACCACGGACAGGTGGCCAAGGAGCTGCTGTCTCCTTGAGCCCAAAGGCTCAGGACAGGCATGCTTTCTGCCCAGACTCCTTCCTCAGAATGGAGCCCTTTCCCCTGCCCTAAGCTTCCCCTCGTTTCTCCTTAGCAGCCAGGCTTCCATCTCTCTGTCCCGACAGACGTGTCCCTTTCCTTAAGGCTCTTTCCACAGGCGCCACCGCGCTTCTCTCTCAGGCAGAGGTGATGCCCAGGCAAAGAGGATTTCGCTCCATGCGGGTGTATTACACCGTGCTGTGGAGACCAGCTCTGGCAAGCAGCAGGCAGCATCCCACAGACCGCACTCTGATTTCCCAAAAAATGCTCTGCCTTCCCAAGGGGATGCCCCGGCAAAGAGTCTTTCGCTCTATGCGCGTTTCTCCCATCGTGCTGTGAATACTAGGCTAAGGCAAGCAGCAAAAGCAGCCCACAGAACCAACTCTGATTTCCCAGCGAGTGCTATGCTTTCGCAGAGGTTGTCAGCTTGGCGCGAACCGCACTTCGCTGCTGCTTCCTCAGCAAGGCTTTGGTCATTTGCTCTGTCGCGGCAGGGATGAAGAGTCGCGGGAGAGGTGGTGCCTCTTGGGCCTTCCATTCCCGGGCTCCCAGTTCGCGCCCAGGGTTCACCTTGCTAAGCCGAACTAAGCAGACACAGTCACAACCCTGCAGCAGTGTGCGTGGCCTAGCATGGCACTCTATGCCCATTACCATCTCCTGGCGTAGGTAAGGCTTAGCCTTTTGCTCTGACGCTCAGGCAGACTCGGGGTCTAGGCCAGTGCCTTCACCACAGGAGAGAGGAGGCGACAGCATCCCTGCACAGGGCCCGTGCACTGGGATGGGGAACTGTGGGGGACTGTCTCCACTCCTTACCAGGCACACCCCCTGCCACCCACAACACTGCCACATCTTGGTGGAAGACGGCATCTGACTGCCCGTTTCTCCATGGGGTTGTTTCTGCGAGTTCCGGGTATGGCACCTGGGGGCAAGCCCGACTGCCCTTGGGACAGGTGGCCTAGGAGATATTCTCCCCTTGGGACCAGAGGCACAGGACAGGCCTGCCATCTGCCCAGACTCCTTCCTCAGAGTGTAGCACGCGCCCTTGCCCTAGTCGTCCCCTCATGTCTCCTTAGCACCCAGGCTTCAATCTCTCCGCACAGGGAGCGGGTGACACTTGTCTTGCCACTGGCCTGCTGTTCGTGCCATGGCAGGCTATTCTGCTTCCCAAGCGTTTCCCGACTCCAAGGCCAAGGGCTCCTTCTCATCCCAGGGGGCGGCGTGCTGTGCCTTCACCACACTTGCTCCTGGGGAGGGCGGTGACAGACTTGTGCGACCATGCTTCTCTCTCAGGCAGAGGGGATGCTAGGGCAAAGGGTATTTCGCTCCTTGCGGTATCTTTCACAGTGCTGCGGAGACTAGCTAAGGCAAGCAGCAGCAGCATCCCCAAACCCAACTCTGATTTCCCTACGAATGCTGTGCTTTCCCAGGAGAGATGCCCAGGCAAAGAGGCCCTCACTGTATGCGGGTTTCTCCCACCGCCATTTCTCCCACTGGGAGACTGGGCTCAGACAAGCAGCAGCAGCCCGCAGATCATTTCTCAGCGAATGCTGTGTTTTCGCAGAGGTTTTGCCTTGGAGCGAACAGCACTTCGCCGCTGCTTCCTCAGCAAGGCTTCAGTCGCGTCAGGGAAGAAGAGATGCGGGAGAGCTGGTGCCTCTTGGGCCTTGCTTTCCCGGGCTCCATGTTCGCGTCCTGGGTTCACCCTGCCAGGCCGAACTAAGCGGACAGAGCCACAAAAGTGCAGTAGTGTGCATTTCCTAGGATGGCACTTTATGCACACAAACATCTCCCGGGTAGGCATCGCTTGGCCCTTTACTCTGCCGCTCAGGAGGACTCGCGGACTTAGCCAGTGCTTTCCCCACAGGAAAGGAGAGGTGACAGGATCCCTGCACACCGCCCGTGCACTGAATAGGGAGCTTGGGGGACTGTCCCCACTCCTTCCCCTTAAACCCCATGCCTCTTCCAAGCTTCCAAGTCCTGGAGGAAGCCGGCATCTGATGGCCAGTTCTTTCTGGGAGTTGTTTCTCGAGTTCAGGGTAGGCGCCTGGTGGCAGGCCCATGTCTCCACCACGGACAGGTGGCCAAGGAGCTGCTGTCTCCTTGAGCCCAAAGGCTCAGGACAGGCATGCTTTCTGCCCAGACTCCTTGCTCAGAGTGGAGCCCTTTCCCCTGCCCTAATCTTCCCCTCGTGTCTCCTTAGCAGCCAGGCTTTCCTCGCTATGCCGTGACAGACGTGTCCCTTTCCTTAAGGCTCTTTCCACAGGCGCCACCGCGCTTCTCTCTCAGGCAGAGGGGATGCCCAGGCAAAGAGGATTTCGCTCCATGCGGGTTTATTACACCGTGCTGTGGAGACCAACTCTGGCAAGCAGCAGGCCGCATCCCACAGACCCGACTCTGATTTCCCAAAGAATGCTGTGCTTTCCCAGAGGGAATGCTACGGCAAAGAGGCTTTCGCTCTATGCGGGTTTCTCCCACTGCCATTTCTCCCACTGGGAGACTGAGCTCAGGCAAGCAGCAGAAGCCCGCCAAACATTTCTCAGCGAATGCTGTGCATTCGCAGAGGCTTTGCCTTGGAGCGAACAGCACTTCGCCGCTGCTTCCTCAGCAAGGCTTCAGTCGCGTCAGGGAAGAAGAGCTGCTGGAGAGCTGGTGCCTCTTCTGTCTTCCTTTCCCGCGCTCCATGTTCACGTCCTGGGTTCACCCTGCCAGGCCGAACTAAGCAGACAGAGCCACAAAAGTGCAGTAGCCTGCGTAGCCTAGGATGGCACTCTATGCACACAAACATCTCAAAGGGTAGGCATCGCTTGGCCTTTTACTCTGGCGGACTCGCAGACTAAGCCAGTGCTTTCCCCACAGGAAAGGAGAGGTGACAGGATCCCTGCACACCGCCCATGCACTGAATAGGGAGCTTGGGGGACTGTCCCCACTCCTTCCCCTTAAACCCCATGCCTCCTCCAAGCTTCCACATCCTGGAGGAAGCCGGCATCTGATGGCCAGTTCTTTCTGGGAGTTGTTTCTCGAGTTCAGGGTAGGCGCCTGGTGGCAAGCCCATGTCTCCACCACGGACAGGTGGCCAAGGAGCTGCTGTCTCCTTGAGCCCAAAGGCTCAGGACAGGCATGCTTTCTGCCCAGACTCCTTCCTCAGAATGGAGCCCTTTCCCCTGCCCTAAGCTTCCCCTCGTTTCTCCTTAGCAGCCAGGCTTCCATCTCTCTGTCCCGACAGACGTGTCCCTTTCCTTAAGGCTCTTTCCACAGGCGCCACCGCGCTTCTCTCTCAGGCAGAGGTGATGCCCAGGCAAAGAGGATTTCGCTCCATGCGGGTGTATTACACCGTGCTGTGGAGACCAGCTCTGGCAAGCAGCAGGCAGCATCCCACAGACCGCACTCTGATTTCCCAAAAAATGCTCTGCCTTCCCAAGGGGATGCCCCGGCAAAGAGTCTTTCGCTCTATGCGCGTTTCTCCCATCGTGCTGTGAATACTAGGCTAAGGCAAGCAGCAAAAGCAGCCCACAGAACCAACTCTGATTTCCCAGCGAGTGCTATGCTTTCGCAGAGGTTGTCAGCTTGGCGTGAACCGCACTTCGCTGCTGCTTCCTCAGCAAGGCTTTGGTCATTTGCTCTGTCGCGGCAGGGATGAAGAGTCGCGGGAGAGGTGGTGCCTCTTGGGCCTTCCATTCCCGGGCTCCCAGTTCGCGCCCAGGGTTCACCTTGCTAAGCCGAACTAAGCAGACACAGTCACAACCCTGCAGCAGTGTGCGTGGCCTAGCATGGCACTCTATGCCCATTACCATCTCCTGGCGTAGGTAAGGCTTAGCCTTTTGCTCTGACGCTCAGGCAGACTCGGGGTCTAGGCCAGTGCCTTCACCACAGGAGAGAGGAGGCGACAGCATCCTTGCACAGGGCCCGTGCACTGGGATGGGGAACTGTGGGGGACTGTCTCCACTCCTTACCAGGCACACCCCCTGCCACCCACAACACTGCCACATCTTGGTGGAAGACGGCATCTGACTGCCCGTTTCTCCATGGGGTTGTTTCTGCGAGTTCCGGGTATGGCACCTGGGGGCAAGCCCGACTGCCCTTGGGACAGGTGGCCTAGGAGATATTCTCCCCTTGGGACCAGAGGCACAGGACAGGCCTGCCATCTGCCCAGACTCCTTCCTCAGAGTGTAGCACGCGCCCTTGCCCTAGTCGTCCCCTCATGTCTCCTTAGCACCCAGGCTTCAATCTCTCCGCACAGGGAGCGGGTGACACTTGTCTTGCCACTGGCCTGCTGTTCGTGCCATGGCAGGCTATTCTGCTTCCCAAGCGTTTCCCGACTCCAAGGCCAAGGGCTCCTTCTCATCCCAGGGGGCGGCGTGCTGTGCCTTCACCACACTTGCTCCTGGGGAGGGCGGTGACAGACTTGTGCGACCATGCTTCTCTCTCAGGCAGAGGGGATGCTAGGGCAAAGGGTATTTCGCTCCTTGCGGTATCTTTCACAGTGCTGCGGAGACTAGCTAAGGCAAGCAGCAGCAGCATCCCCAAACCCAACTCTGATTTCCCTACGAATGCTGTGCTTTCCCAGGAGAGATGCCCAGGCAAAGAGGCTTTCACTGTATGCGGGTTTCTCCCACCGCCATTTCTCCCACTGGGAGACTGGGCTCAGACAAGCAGCAGCAGCCCGCAGATCATTTCTCAGCGAATGCTGTGTTTTCGCAGAGGTTTTGCCTTGGAGTGAACAGCACTTCGCCGCTGCTTCCTCAGCAAGGCTTCAGTCGCGTCAGGGAAGAAGAGATGCGGGAGAGCTGGTGCCTCTTGGGCCTTGCTTTCCCGGGCTCCATGTTCGCGTCCTGGGTTCACCCTGCCAGGCCGAACTAAGCGGACAGAGCCACAAAAGTGCAGTAGTGTGCATTTACTAGGATGGCACTTTATGCACACAAACATCTCCCGGGTAGGCATCGCTTGGCCCTTTACTCTGCCGCTCAGGAGGACTCGCGGACTTAGCCAGTGCTTTCCCTACAGGAAAGGAGAGGTGACAGGATCCCTGCACACCGCCCGTGCACTGAATAGGGAGCTTGGGGGACTGTCCCCACTCCTTCCCCTTAAACCCCATGCCTCTTCCAAGCTTCCAAGTCCTGGAGGAAGCCGGCATCTGATGGCCAGTTCTTTCTGGGAGTTGTTTCTCGAGTTCAGGGTAGGCGCCTGGTGGCAAGCCCATGTCTCCACCACGGACAGGTGGCCAAGGAGCTGCTGTCTCCTTGAGCCCAAAGGCTCAGGACAGGCATGCTTTCTGCCCAGACTCCTTGCTCAGAGTGGAGCCCTTTCCCCTGCCCTAATCTTCCCCTCGTGTCTCCTTAGCAGCCAGGCTTTCCTCGCTCTACCGTGACAGACGTGTCCCTTTCCTTAAGGCTCTTTCCACAGGCGCCACCGCGCTTCTCTCTCAGGCAGAGGGGATGCCCAGGCAAAGAGGATTTCGCTCCATGCGGGTTTATTACACCGTGCTGTGGAGACCAACTCTGGCAAGCAGCAGGCCGCATCCCACAGACCCGACTCTGATTTCCCAAAGAATGCTGTGCTTTCCCAGAGGGAATGCTACGGCAAAGAGGCTTTCGCTCTATGCGGGTTTCTCCCACTGCCATTTCTCCCACTGGGAGACTGAGCTCAGGCAAGCAGCAGAAGCCCGCCAAACATTTCTCAGCGAATGCTGTGCATTCGCAGAGGCTTTGCCTTGGAGCGAACAGCACTTCGCCGCTGCTTCCTCAGCAAGGCTTCAGTCGCGTCAGGGAAGAAGAGCTGCTGGAGAGCTGGTGCCTCTTCTGTCTTCCTTTCCCGCGCTCCATGTTCACGTCCTGGGTTCACCCTGCCAGGCCGAACTAAGCAGACAGAGCCACAAAAGTGCAGTAGCCTGCGTAGCCTAGGATGGCACTCTATGCACAGAAACATCTCCCGGGTAGGCATCGCTTGGCCTTTTACTCTGGCGCTCAGGCGGACTCGCAGACTAAGCCAGTGCTTTCCCCACAGGAAAGGAGAGGTGACAGGATCCCTGCACACCGCCCATGCACTGAATAGGGAGCTTGGGGGACTGTCCCCACTCCTTCCCCTTAAACCCCATGCCTCCTCCAAGCTTCCACATCCTGGAGGAAGCCGGCATCTGATGGCCAGTTCTTTCTGGGAGTTGTTTCTCGAGTTCAGGGTAGGCGCCTGGTGGCAAGCCCATGTCTCCACCACGGACAGGTGGCCAAGGAGCTGCTGTCTCCTTGAGCCCAAAGGCTCAGGACAGGCATGCTTTCTGCCCAGACTCCTTCCTCAGAATGGAGCCCTTTCCCCTGCCCTAAGCTTCCCCTCGTTTCTCCTTAGCAGCCAGGCTTCCATCTCTCTGTCCCGACAGACGTGTCCCTTTCCTTAAGGCTCTTTCCACAGGCGCCACCGCGCTTCTCTCTCAGGCAGAGGTGATGCCCAGGCAAAGAGGATTTCGCTCCATGCGGGTGTATTACACCGTGCTGTGGAGACCAGCTCTGGCAAGCAGCAGGCAGCATCCCACAGACCCCACTCTGATTTCCCAAAAAATGCTCTGCCTTCCCAAGGGGATGCCCCGGCAAAGAGTCTTTCGCTCTATGCGCGTTTCTCCCATCGTGCTGTGAATACTAGGCTAAGGCAAGCAGCAAAAGCAGCCCACAGAACCAACTCTGATTTCCCAGCGAGTGCTATGCTTTCGCAGAGGTTGTCAGCTTGGCGCGAACCGCACTTCGCTGCTGCTTCCTCAGCAAGGCTTTGGTCATTTGCTCTGTCGCGGCAGGGATGAAGAGTCGCGGGAGAGGTGGTGCCTCTTCGGCCTTCCATTCCCGGGCTCCCAGTTCGCGCCCAGGGTTCACCTTGCTAAGCCGAACTAAGCAGACACAGTCACAGCCCTGCAGCAGTGTGCGTGGCCTAGCATGGCACTCTATGCCCATTACCATCTCCTGGCATAGGTAAGGCTTAGCCTTTTGCTCTGACGCTCAGGCAGACTCGGGGTCTAGGCCAGTGCCTTCACCACAGGAGAGAGGAGGCGACAGCATCCCTGCACAGGGCCCGTGCACTGGGATGGGGAACTGTGGGGGACTGTCTCCACTCCTTACCAGGCACACCCCCTGCCACCCACAACACTGCCACATCTTGGTGGAAGACGGCATCTGACTGCCCGTTTCTCCATGGGGTTGTTTCTGCGAGTTCCGGGTATGGCACCTGGGGGCAAGCCCGACTGCCCTTGGGACAGGTGGCCTAGGAGATATTCTCCCCTTGGGACCAGAGGCACAGGACAGGCCTGCCATCTGCCCAGACTCCTTCCTCAGAGTGTAGCACGCGCCCTTGCCCTAGTCGTCCCCTCATGTCTCCTTAGCACCCAGGCTTCAATCTCTCCGCACAGGGAGCGGGTGACACTTGTCTTGCCACTGGCCTGCTGTTCGTGCCATGGCAGGCTATTCTGCTTCCCAAGCGTTTCCCGACTCCAAGGCCAAGGGCTCCTTCTCATCCCAGGGGGCGGCGTGCTGTGCCTTCACCACACTTGCTCCTGGGGAGGGCGGTGACAGACTTGTGCGACCATGCTTCTCTCTCAGGCAGAGGGGATGCTAGGGCAAAGGGTATTTCGCTCCTTGCGGTATCTTTCACAGTGCTGCGGAGACTAGCTAAGGCAAGCAGCAGCAGCATCCCCAAACCCAACTCTGATTTCCCTACGAATGCTGTGCTTTCCCAGGAGAGATGCCCAGGCAAAGAGGCTTTCACTGTATGCGGGTTTCTCCCACCGCCATTTCTCCCACTGGGAGACTGGGCTCAGACAAGCAGCAGCAGCCCGCAGATCATTTCTCAGCGAATGCTGTGTTTTCGCAGAGGTTTTGCCTTGGAGCGAACAGCACTTCGCCGCTGCTTCCTCAGCAAGGCTTCAGTCGCGTCAGGGAAGAAGAGATGCGGGAGAGCTGGTGCCTCTTGGGCCTTGCTTTCCCGGGCTCCATGTTCGCGTCCTGGGTTCACCCTGCCAGGCCGAACTAAGCGGACAGAGCCACAAAAGTGCAGTAGTGTGCATTTCCTAGGATGGCACTTTATGCACACAAACATCTCCCGGGTAGGCATCGCTTGGCCCTTTACTCTGCCGCTCAGGAGGACTCGCGGACTTAGCCAGTGCTTTCCCCACAGGAAAGGAGAGGTGACAGGATCCCTGCACACCGCCCGTGCACTGAATAGGGAGCTTGGGGGACTGTCCCCACTCCTTCCCCTTAAACCCCATGCCTCTTCCAAGCTTCCAAGTCCTGGAGGAAGCCGGCATCTGATGGCCAGTTCTTTCTGGGAGTTGTTTCTCGAGTTCAGGGTAGGCGCCTGGTGGCAAGCCCATGTCTCCACCACGGACAGGTGGCCAAGGAGCTGCTGTCTCCTTGAGCCCAAAGGCTCAGGACAGGCATGCTTTCTGCCCAGACTCCTTGCTCAGAGTGGAGCCCTTTCCCCTGCCCTAATCTTCCCCTCGTGTCTCCTTAGCAGCCAGGCTTTCCTCGCTATGCCGTGACAGACGTGTCCCTTTCCTTAAGGCTCTTTCCACAGGCGCCACCGCGCTTCTCTCTCAGGCAGAGGGGATGCCCAGGCAAAGAGGATTTCGCTCCATGCGGGTTTATTACACTGTGCTGTGGAGACCAACTCTGGCAAGCAGCAGGCCGCATCCCACAGACCCGACTCTGATTTCCCAAAGAATGCTGTGCTTTCCCAGAGGGAATGCTACGGCAAAGAGGCTTTCGCTCTATGCGGGTTTCTCCCACTGCCATTTCTCCCACTGGGAGACTGAGCTCAGGCAAGCAGCAGAAGCCCGCCAAACATTTCTCAGCGAATGCTGTGCATTCGCAGAGGCTTTGCCTTGGAGCGAACAGCACTTCGCCGCTGCTTCCTCAGCAAGGCTTCAGTCGCGTCAGGGAAGAAGAGCTGCTGGAGAGCTGGTGCCTCTTCTGTCTTCCTTTCCCGCGCTCCATGTTCACGTCCTGGGTTCACCCTGCCAGGCCGAACTAAGCAGACAGAGCCACAAAAGTGCAGTAGCCTGCGTAGCATAGGATGGCACTCTATGCACACAAACATCTCAAAGGGTAGGCATCGCTTGGCCTTTTACTCTGGCGGACTCGCAGACTAAGCCAGTGCTTTCCCCACAGGAAAGGAGAGGTGACAGGATCCCTGCACACCGCCCATGCACTGAATAGGGAGCTTGGGGGACTGTCCCCACTCCTTCCCCTTAAACCCCATGCCTCCTCCAAGCTTCCACATCCTGGAGGAAGCCGGCATCTGATGGCCAGTTCTTTCTGGGAGTTGTTTCTCGAGTTCAGGGTAGGCTCCTGGTGGCAAGCCCATGTCTCCACCACGGACAGGTGGCCAAGGAGCTGCTGTCTCCTTGAGCCCAAAGGCTCAGGACAGGCATGCTTTCTGCCCAGACTCCTTCCTCAGAATGGAGCCCTTTCCCCTGCCCTAAGCTTCCCCTCGTTTCTCCTTAGCAGCCAGGCTTCCATCTCTCTGTCGTGACAGACGTGTCCCTTTCCTTAAGGCTCTTTCCACAGGCGCCACCGCGCTTCTCTCTCAGGCAGAGGTGATGCCCAGGCAAAGAGGATTTCGCTCCATGCGGGTGTATTACACCGTGCTGTGGAGACCAGCTCTGGCAAGCAGCAGGCAGCATCCCACAGACCCCACTCTGATTTCCCAAAAAATGCTCTGCCTTCCCAAGGGGATGCCCCGGCAATGAGTCTTTCGCTCTATGCGCGTTTCTCCCATCGTGCTGTGAATACTAGGCTAAGGCAAGCAGCAAAAGCAGCCCACAGAACCAACTCTGATTTCCCAGCGAGTGCTATGCTTTCGCAGAGGTTGTCAGCTTGGCGTTAACCGCACTTCGCTGCTGCTTCCTCAGCAAGGCTTTGGTCATTTGCTCTGTCGCGGCAGGGATGAAGAGTCGCGGGAGAGGTGGTGCCTCTTGGGCCTTCCATTCCCGGGCTCCCAGTTCGCGCCCAGGGTTCACCTTGCTAAGCCGAACTAAGCAGACACAGTCACAACCCTGCAGCAGTGTGCGTGGCCTAGCATGGCACTCTATGCCCATTACCATCTCCTGGCGTAGGTAAGGCTTAGCCTTTTGCTCTGACGCTCAGGCAGACTCGGGGTCTAGGCCAGTGCCTTCACCACAGGAGAGAGGAGGCGACAGCATCCCTGCACAGGGCCCGTGCACTGGGATGGGGAACTGTGGGGGACTGTCTCCACTCCTTACCAGGCACACCCCCTGCCACCCACAACACTGCCACATCTTGGTGGAAGACGGCATCTGACTGCCCGTTTCTCCATGGGGTTGTTTCTGCGAGTTCCGGGTATGGCACCTGGGGGCAAGCCCGACTGCCCTTGGGACAGGTGGCCTAGGAGATATTCTCCCCTTGGGACCAGAGGCACAGGACAGGCCTGCCATCTGCCCAGACTCCTTCCTCAGAGTGTAGCACGCGCCCTTGCCCTAGTCGTCCCCTCATGTCTCCTTAGCACCCAGGCTTCAATCTCTCCGCACAGGGAGCGGGTGACACTTGTCTTGCCACTGGCCTGCTGTTCGTGCCATGGCAGGCTATTCTGCTTCCCAAGCGTTTCCCGACTCCAAGGCCAAGGGCTCCTTCTCATCCCAGGGGGCGGCGTGCTGTGCCTTCACCACACTTGCTCCTGGGGAGGGCGGTGACAGACTTGTGCGACCATGCTTCTCTCTCAGGCAGAGGGGATGCTAGGGCAAAGGGTATTTCGCTCCTTGCGGTATCTTTCACAGTGCTGCGGAGACTAGCTAAGGCAAGCAGCAGCAGCATCCCCAAACCCAACTCTGATTTCCCTACGAATGCTGTGCTTTCCCAGGAGAGATGCCCAGGCAAAGAGGCTTTCACTGTATGCGGGTTTCTCCCACCGCCATTTCTCCCACTGGGAGACTGGGCTCAGACAAGCAGCAGCAGCCCGCAGATCATTTCTCAGCGAATGCTGTGTTTTCGCAGAGGTTTTGCCTTGGAGCGAACAGCACTTCGCCGCTGCTTCCTCAGCAAGGCTTCAGTCGCGTCAGGGAAGAAGAGATGCGGGAGAGCTGGTGCCTCTTGGGCCTTGCTTTCCCGGGCTCCATGTTCGCGTCCTGGGTTCACCCTGCCAGGCCGAACTAAGCGGACAGAGCCACAAAAGTGCAGTAGTGTGCATTTCCTAGGATGGCACTTTATGCACACAAACATCTCCCGGGTAGGCATCGCTTGGCCCTTTACTCTGCCGCTCAGGAGGACTCGCGGACTTAGCCAGTGCTTTCCCCACAGGAAAGGAGAGGTGACAGGATCCCTGCACACCGCCCGTGCACTGAATAGGGAGCTTGGGGGACTGTCCCCACTCCTTCCCCTTAAACCCCATGCCTCTTCCAAGCTTCCAAGTCCTGGAGGAAGCCGGCATCTGATGGCCAGTTCTTTCTGGGAGTTGTTTCTCGAGTTCAGGGTAGGCGCCTGGTGGCAGGCCCATGTCTCCACCACGGACAGGTGGCCAAGGAGCTGCTGTCTCCTTGAGCCCAAAGGCTCAGGACAGGCATGCTTTCTGCCCAGACTCCTTGCTCAGAGTGGAGCCCTTTCCCCTGCCCTAATCTTCCCCTCGTGTCTCCTTAGCAGCCAGGCTTTCCTCGCTATGCCGTGACAGACGTGTCCCTTTCCTTAAGGCTCTTTCCACAGGCGCCACCGCGCTTCTCTCTCAGGCAGAGGGGATGCCCAGGCAAAGAGGATTTCGCTCCATGCGGGTTTATTACACTGTGCTGTGGAGACCAACTCTGGCAAGCAGCAGGCCGCATCCCACAGACCCGACTCTGATTTCCCAAAGAATGCTGTGCTTTCCCAGAGGGAATGCTACGGCAAAGAGGCTTTCGCTCTATGCGGGTTTCTCCCACTGCCATTTCTCCCACTGGGAGACTGAGCTCAGGCAAGCAGCAGAAGCCCGCCAAACATTTCTCAGCGAATGCTGTGCATTCGCAGAGGCTTTGCCTTGGAGCGAACAGCACTTCGCCGCTGCTTCCTCAGCAAGGCTTCAGTCGCGTCAGGGAAGAAGAGCTGCTGGAGAGCTGGTGCCTCTTCTGTCTTCCTTTCCCGCGCTCCATGTTCACGTCCTGGGTTCACCCTGCCAGGCCGAACTAAGCAGACAGAGCCACAAAAGTGCAGTAGCCTGCGTAGCCTAGGATGGCACTCTATGCACACAAACATCTCAAAGGGTAGGCATCGCTTGGCCTTTTACTCTGGCGGACTCGCAGACTAAGCCAGTGCTTTCCCCACAGGAAAGGAGAGGTGACAGGATCCCTGCACACCGCCCATGCACTGAATAGGGAGCTTGGGGGACTGTCCCCACTCCTTCCCCTTAAACCCCATGCCTCCTCCAAGCTTCCACATCCTGGAGGAAGCCGGCATCTGATGGCCAGTTCTTTCTGGGAGTTGTTTCTCGAGTTCAGGGTAGGCGCCTGGTGGCAAGCCCATGTCTCCACCACGGACAGGTGGCCAAGGAGCTGCTGTCTCCTTGAGCCCAAAGGCTCAGGACAGGCATGCTTTCTGCCCAGACTCCTTCCTCAGAATGGAGCCCTTTCCCCTGCCCTAAGCTTCCCCTCGTTTCTCCTTAGCAGCCAGGCTTCCATCTCTCTGTCCCGACAGACGTGTCCCTTTCCTTAAGGCTCTTTCCACAGGCGCCACCGCGCTTCTCTCTCAGGCAGAGGTGATGCCCAGGCAAAGAGGATTTCGCTCCATGCGGGTGTATTACACCGTGCTGTGGAGACCAGCTCTGGCAAGCAGCAGGCAGCATCCCACAGACCCCACTCTGATTTCCCAAAAAATGCTCTGCCTTCCCAAGGGGATGCCCCGGCAAAGAGTCTTTCGCTCTATGCGCGTTTCTCCCATCGTGCTGTGAATACTAGGCTAAGGCAAGCAGCAAAAGCAGCCCACAGAACCAACTCTGATTTCCCAGCGAGTGCTATGCTTTCGCAGAGGTTGTCAGCTTGGCGCGAACCGCACTTCGCTGCTGCTTCCTCAGCAAGGCTTTGGTCATTTGCTCTGTCGCGGCAGGGATGAAGAGTCGCGGGAGAGGTGGTGCCTCTTGGGCCTTCCATTCCCGGGCTCCCAGTTCGCGCCCAGGGTTCACCTTGCTAAGCCGAACTAAGCAGACACAGTCACAACCCTGCAGCAGTGTGCGTGGCCTAGCATGGCACTCTATGCCCATTACCATCTCCTGGCGTAGGTAAGGCTTAGCCTTTTGCTCCGACGCTCAGGCAGACTCGGGGTCTAGGCCAGTGCCTTCACCACAGGAGAGAGGAGGCGACAGCATCCCTGCACAGGGCCCGTGCACTGGGATGGGGAACTGTGGGGGACTGTCTCCACTCCTTACCAGGCACACCCCCTGCCACCCACAACACTGCCACATCTTGGTGGAAGACGGCATCTGACTGCCCGTTTCTCCATGGGGTTGTTTCTGCGAGTTCCGGGTATGGCACCTGGGGGCAAGCCCGACTGCCCTTGGGACAGGTGGCCTAGGAGATATTCTCCCCTTGGGACCAGAGGCACAGGACAGGCCTGCCATCTGCCCAGACTCCTTCCTCAGAGTGTAGCACGCGCCCTTGCCCTAGTCGTCCCCTCATGTCTCCTTAGCACCCAGGCTTCAATCTCTCCGCACAGGGAGCGGGTGACACTTGTCTTGCCACTGGCCTGCTGTTCGTGCCATGGCAGGCTATTCTGCTTCCCAAGCGTTTCCCGACTCCAAGGCCAAGGGCTCCTTCTCATCCCAGGGGGCGGCGTGCTGTGCCTTCACCACACTTGCTCCTGGGGAGGGCGGTGACAGACTTGTGCGACCATGCTTCTCTCTCAGGCAGAGGGGATGCTAGGGCAAAGGGTATTTCGCTCCTTGCGGTATCTTTCACAGTGCTGCGGAGACTAGCTAAGGCAAGCAGCAGCAGCATCCCCAAACCCAACTCTGATTTCCCTACGAATGCTGTGCTTTCCCAGGAGAGATGCCCAGGCAAAGAGGCTTTCACTGTATGCGGGTTTCTCCCACCGCCATTTCTCCCACTGGGAGACTGGGCTCAGACAAGCAGCAGCAGCCCGCAGATCATTTCTCAGCGAATGCTGTGTTTTCGCAGAGGTTTTGCCTTGGAGCGAACAGCACTTCGCCGCTGTTTCCTCAGCAAGGCTTCAGTCGCGTCAGGGAAGAAGAGATGCGGGAGAGCTGGTGCCTCTTGGGCCTTGCTTTCCCGGGCTCCATGTTCGCGTCCTGGGTTCACCCTGCCAGGCCGAACTAAGCGGACAGAGCCACAAAAGTGCAGTAGTGTGCATTTCCTAGGATGGCACTTTATGCACACAAACATCTCCCGGGTAGGCATCGCTTGGCCCTTTACTCTGCCGCTCAGGAGGACTCGCGGACTTAGCCAGTGCTTTCCCCACAGGAAAGGAGAGGTGACAGGATCCCTGCACACCGCCCGTGCACTGAATAGGGAGCTTGGGGGACTGTCCCCACTCCTTCCCCTTAAACCCCATGCCTCTTCCAAGCTTCCAAGTCCTGGAGGAAGCCGGCATCTGATGGCCAGTTCTTTCTGGGAGTTGTTTCTCGAGTTCAGGGTAGGCGCCTGGTGGCAAGCCCATGTCTCCACCACGGACAGGTGGCCAAGGAGCTGCTGTCTCCTTGAGCCCAAAGGCTCAGGACAGGCATGCTTTCTGCCCAGACTCCTTCCTCAGAGTGGAGCCCTTTCCCCTGCCCTAATCTTCCCCTCGTGTCTCCTTAGCAGCCAGGCTTTCCTCGCTATGCCGTGACAGACGTGTCCCTTTCCTTAAGGCTCTTTCCACAGGCGCCACCGCGCTTCTCTCTCAGGCAGAGGGGATGCCCAGGCAAAGAGGATTTCGCTCCATGCGGGTTTATTACACCGTGCTGTGGAGACCAACTCTGGCAAGCAGCAGGCCGCATCCCACAGACCCGACTCTGATTTCCCAAAGAATGCTGTGCTTTCCCAGAGGGAATGCTACGGCAAAGAGGCTTTCGCTCTATGCGGGTTTCTCCCACTGCCATTTCTCCCACTGGGAGACTGAGCTCAGGCAAGCAGCAGAAGCCCGCCAAACATTTCTCAGCGAATGCTGTGCATTCGCAGAGGCTTTGCCTTGGAGCGAACAGCACTTCGCCGCTGCTTCCTCAGCAAGGCTTCAGTCGCGTCAGGGAAGAAGAGCTGCTGGAGAGCTGGTGCCTCTTCTGTCTTCCTTTCCCGCGCTCCATGTTCACGTCCTGGGTTCACCCTGCCAGGCCGAACTAAGCAGACAGAGCCACAAAAGTGCAGTAGCCTGCGTAGCCTAGGATGGCACTCTATGCACACAAACATCTCAAAGGGTAGGCATCGCTTGGCCTTTTACTCTGGCGGACTCGCAGACTAAGCCAGTGCTTTCCCCACAGGAAAGGAGAGGCGACAGGATCCCTGCACACCGCCCATGCACTGAATAGGGAGCTTGGGGGACTGTCCCCACTCCTTCCCCTTAAACCCCATGCCTCCTCCAAGCTTCCACATCCTGGAGGAAGCCGGCATCTGATGGCCAGTTCTTTCTGGGAGTTGTTTCTCGAGTTCAGGGTAGGCGCCTGGTGGCAAGCCCATGTCTCCACCACGGACAGGTGGCCAAGGAGCTGCTGTCTCCTTGAGCCCAAAGGCTCAGGACAGGCATGCTTTCTGCCCAGACTCCTTCCTCAGAATGGAGCCCTTTCCCCTGCCCTAAGCTTCCCCTCGTTTCTCCTTAGCAGCCAGGCTTCCATCTCTCTGTCCCGACAGACGTGTCCCTTTCCTTAAGGCTCTTTCCACAGGCGCCACCGCGCTTCTCTCTCAGGCAGAGGTGATGCCCAGGCAAAGAGGATTTCGCTCCATGCGGGTGTATTACACCGTGCTGTGGAGACCAGCTCTGGCAAGCAGCAGGCAGCATCCCACAGACCCCACTCTGATTTCCCAAAAAATGCTCTGCCTTCCCAAGGGGATGCCCCGGCAAAGAGTCTTTCGCTCTATGCGCGTTTCTCCCATCGTGCTGTGAATACTAGGCTAAGGCAAGCAGCAAAAGCAGCCCACAGAACCAACTCTGATTTCCCAGCGAGTGCTATGCTTTCGCAGAGGTTGTCAGCTTGGCGTGAACCGCACTTCGCTGCTGCTTCCTCAGCAAGGCTTTGGTCATTTGCTCTGTCGCGGCAGGGATGAAGAGTCGCGGGAGAGGTGGTGCCTCTTGGGCCTTCCATTCCCGGGCTCCCAGTTCGCGCCCAGGGTTCACCTTGCTAAGCCGAACTAAGCAGACACAGTCACAACCCTGCAGCAGTGTGCGTGGCCTAGCATGGCACTCTATGCCCATTACCATCTCCTGGCGTAGGTAAGGCTTAGCCTTTTGCTCTGACGCTCAGGCAGACTCGGGGTCTAGGCCAGTGCCTTCACCACAGGAGAGAGGAGGCGACAGCATCCCTGCACAGGGCCCGTGCACTGGGATGGGGAACTGTGGGGGACTGTCTCCACTCCTTACCAGGCACAACCCCTGCCACCCACAACACTGCCACATCTTGGTGGAAGACGGCATCTGACTGCCCGTTTCTCCATGGGGTTGTTTCTGCGAGTTCCGGGTATGGCACCTGGGGGCAAGCCCGACTGCCCTTGGGACAGGTGGCCTAGGAGATATTCTCCCCTTGGGACCAGAGGCACAGGACAGGCCTGCCATCTGCCCAGACTCCTTCCTCAGAGTGTAGCACGCGCCCTTGCCCTAGTCGTCCCCTCATGTCTCCTTAGCACCCAGGCTTCAATCTCTCCGCACAGGGAGCGGGTGACACTTGTCTTGCCACTGGCCTGCTGTTCGTGCCATGGCAGGCTATTCTGCTTCCCAAGCGTTTCCCGACTCCAAGGCCAAGGGCTCCTTCTCATCCCAGGGGGCGGCGTGCTGTGCCTTCACCACACTTGCTCCTGGGGAGGGCGGTGACAGACTTGTGCGACCATGCTTCTCTCTCAGGCAGAGGGGATGCTAGGGCAAAGGGTATTTCGCTCCTTGCGGTATCTTTCACAGTGCTGCGGAGACTAGCTAAGGCAAGCAGCAGCAGCATCCCCAAACCCAACTCTGATTTCCCTACGAATGCTGTGCTTTCCCAGGAGAGATGCCCAGGCAAAGAGGCTTTCACTGTATGCGGGTTTCTCCCACCGCCATTTCTCCCACTGGGAGACTGGGCTCAGACAAGCAGCAGCAGCCCGCAGATCATTTCTCAGCGAATGCTGTGTTTTCGCAGAGGTTTTGCCTTGGAGCGAACAGCACTTCGCCGCTGCTTCCTCAGCAAGGCTTCAGTCGCGTCAGGGAAGAAGAGATGCGGGAGAGCTGGTGCCTCTTGGGCCTTGCTTTCCCGGGCTCCATGTTCGCGTCCTGGGTTCACCCTGCCAGGCCGAACTAAGCGGACAGAGCCACAAAAGTGCAGTAGTGTGCATTTCCTAGGATGGCACTTTATGCACACAAACATCTCCCGGGTAGGCATCGCTTGGCCCTTTACTCTGCCGCTCAGGAGGACTCGCGGACTTAGCCAGTGCTTTCCCCACAGGAAAGGAGAGGTGACAGGATCCCTGCACACCGCCCGTGCACTGAATAGGGAGCTTGGGGGACTGTCCCCACTCCTTCCCCTTAAACCCCATGCCTCTTCCAAGCTTCCAAGTCCTGGAGGAAGCCGGCATCTGATGGCCAGTTCTTTCTGGGAGTTGTTTCTCGAGTTCAGGGTAGGCGCCTGGTGGCAAGCCCATGTCTCCACCACGGACAGGTGGCCAAGGAGCTGCTGTCTCCTTGAGCCCAAAGGCTCAGGACAGGCATGCTTTCTGCCCAGACTCCTTGCTCAGAGTGGAGCCCTTTCCCCTGCCCTAATCTTCCCCTCGTGTCTCCTTAGCAGCCAGGCTTTCCTCGCTATGCCGTGACAGACGTGTCCCTTTCCTTAAGGCTCTTTCCACAGGCGCCACCGCGCTTCTCTCTCAGGCAGAGGGGATGCCCAGGCAAAGAGGATTTCGCTCCATGCGGGTTTATTACACCGTGCTGTGGAGACCAACTCTGGCAAACAGCAGGCCGCATCCCACAGACCCGACTCTGATTTCCCAAAGAATGCTGTGCTTTCCCAGAGGGAATGCTACGGCAAAGAGGCTTTCGCTCTATGCGGGTTTCTCCCACTGCCATTTCTCCCACTGGGAGACTGAGCTCAGGCAAGCAGCAGAAGCCCGCCAAACATTTCTCAGCGAATGCTGTGCATTTGCAGAGGCTTTGCCTTGGAGCGAACAGCACTTCGCCGCTGCTTCCTCAGCAAGAGTTCAGTCGCGTCAGGGAAGAAGAGCTGCTGGAGAGCTGGTGCCTCTTCTGTCTTCCTTTCCCGCGCTCCATGTTCACGTCCTGGGTTCACCCTGCCAGGCCGAACTAAGCAGACAGAGCCACAAAAGTGCAGTAGCCTGCGTAGCATAGGATGGCACTCTATGCACACAAACATCTCAAAGGCTAGGCATCGCTTGGCCTTTTACTCTGGCGGACTCGCAGACTAAGCCAGTGCTTTCCCCACAGGAAAGGAGAGGTGACAGGATCCCTGCACACCGCCCATGCACTGAATAGGGAGCTTGGGGGACTGTCCCCACTCCTTCCCCTTAAACCCCATGCCTCCTCCAAGCTTCCACATCCTGGAGGAAGACGGCATCTGATGGCCAGTTCTTTCTGGGAGTTGTTTCTCGAGTTCAGGGTAGGCGCCTGGTGGCAAGCCCATGTCTCCACCACGGACAGGTGGCCAAGGAGCTGCTGTCTCCTTGAGCCCAAAGGCTCAGGACAGGCATGCTTTCTGCCCAGACTCCTTCCTCAGAATGGAGCCCTTTCCCCTGCCCTAAGCTTCCCCTCGTTTCTCCTTAGCAGCCAGGCTTCCATCTCTCTGTCGTGACAGACGTGTCCCTTTCCTTAAGGCTCTTTCCACAGGCGCCACCGCGCTTCTCTCTCAGGCAGAGGTGATGCCCAGGCAAAGAGGATTTCGCTCCATGCGGGTGTATTACACCGTGCTGTGGAGACCAGCTCTGGCAAGCAGCAGGCAACATCCCACAGACCCCACTCTGATTTCCCAAAAAATGCTCTGCCTTCCCAAGGGGATGCCCCGGCAAAGAGCCTTTCGCTCTATGCGCGTTTCTCACACCCTGCTGTGAATACTAGGCTAAGGCAAGCAGCAAAAGCAGCCCACAGATCCAACTCTGATTTCCCAGCGAGTGCTATGCTTTCGCAGAGGTTGTCAGCTTGGCGCGAACCGCACTTCGCTGCTGCTTCCTCAGCAAGGCTTTGGTCATTTGCTCTGTCGCGGCAGGGATGAAGAGTCGCGGGAGAGGTGGTGCCTCTTGGGCCTTCCATTCCCGGGCTCCCAGTTCGCGCCCAGGGTTCACCTTGCTAAGCCGAACTAAGCAGACACAGTCACAACCCTGCAGCAGTGTGCGTGGCCTAGCATGGCACTCTATGCCCATTACCATCTCCTGGCGTAGGTAAGGCTTAGCCTTTTGCTCCGACGCTCAGGCAGACTCGGGGTCTAGGCCAGTGCCTTCACCACAGGAGAGAGGAGGCGACAGCATCCCTGCACAGGGCCCGTGCACTGGGATGGGGAACTGTGGGGGACTGTCTCCACTCCTTACCAGGCACACCCCCTGCCACCCACAACACTGCCACATCTTGGTGGAAGACGGCATCTGACTGCCCGTTTCTCCATGGGGTTGTTTCTGCGAGTTCCGGGTATGGCACCTGGGGGCAAGCCCGACTGCCCTTGGGACAGGTGGCCTAGGAGATATTCTCCCCTTGGGACCAGAGGCACAGGACAGGCCTGCCATCTGCCCAGACTCCTTCCTCAGAGTGTAGCACGCGCCCTTGCCCTAGTCGTCCCCTCATGTCTCCTTAGCACCCAGGCTTCAATCTCTCCGCACAGGGAGCGGGTGACACTTGTCTTGCCACTGGCCTGCTGTTCGTGCCATGGCAGGCTATTCTGCTTCCCAAGCGTTTCCCGACTCCAAGGCCAAGGGCTCCTTCTCATCCCAGGGGGCGGCGTGCTGTGCCTTCACCACACTTGCTCCTGGGGAGGGCGGTGACAGACTTGTGCGACCATGCTTCTCTCTCAGGCAGAGGGGATGCTAGGGCAAAGGGTATTTCGCTCCTTGCGGTATCTTTCACAGTGCTGCGGAGACTAGCTAAGGCAAGCAGCAGCAGCATCCCCAAACCCAACTCTGATTTCCCTACGAATGCTGTGCTTTCCCAGGAGAGATGCCCAGGCAAAGAGGCTTTCACTGTATGCGGGTTTCTCCCACCGCCATTTCTCCCACTGGGAGACTGGGCTCAGACAAGCAGCAGCAGCCCGCAGATCATTTCTCAGCGAATGCTGTGTTTTCGCAGAGGTTTTGCCTTGGAGCGAACAGCACTTCGCCGCTGCTTCCTCAGCAAGGCTTCAGTCGCGTCAGGGAAGAAGAGATGCGGGAGAGCTGGTGCCTCTTGGGCCTTGCTTTCCCGGGCTCCATGTTCGCGTCCTGGGTTCACCCTGCCAGGCCGAACTAAGCGGACAGAGCCACAAAAGTGCAGTAGTGTGCATTTCCTAGGATGGCACTTTATGCACACACACATCTCCCGGGTAGGCATCGCTTGGCCCTTTACTCTGCCGCTCAGGAGGACTCGCGGACTTAGCCAGTGCTTTCCCCACAGGAAACGAGAGGTGACAGGATCCCTGCAACCGCCCGTGCACTGAATAGGGAGCTTTGTGAGACTGTCCCCACTCCTTCCCCTTAAACCCCGTGCCTCCTCCAAGCTTCCAAGTCCTGTAGGAAGCCAGCATCTGATGGCCAGTTCTTTCTGGGAGTTGTTTCTCGAGTTCAGGGTAGGCGCATGGTGGCAAGCTTTTTTCTCCACCATGGACAGGTGGCCAAGGAGCTGCTGTCTCCTTGAGCCCAAAGGCTCAGGACAGGCATGCTTTCTGCCCAGACTCCTTCCTCAGAGTGGAGCCCTTTCCCCTGCCCTAATCTTCCCCTCGTGTCTCCTTAGCAGCCAGGCTTCCATCTCTCTGCCATGACAGACGTGTCCCTTTCCTTAAGGCTCTTTCCACAGGCGCCACCGCGCTACTCTCTCAGGCAGAGGGGATGCCCAGGCAAAGAGGATTTCGCTCCATGTGGTTTATTACACCGTGCTGTGGAGACTAGCTCTGGCAAGCAGCAGGCAGCATCCCACAGACCAGACTCTGACTTCCCAAAGAACGCTGTGTTTTCCCAGAGGGGATGCCCCGGCAAAGAGGCTTTCGCTCTATGCGGGTTTCTCCCATCATGCTGCCAACACTAGGCTAAGGCAAGCAACAAAAGCAGCCCACAGAACCGACTCTGATTTCCTAGCGACTGCTATGCTTTCGCAGAGGTTTTCAGCTTGGTGCGAACCGCACTTCGCTGCTGCTTCCTTAGCAAGGCTATGGTCGTTCGCTCTGTGGAGGCAGGAATGAAGAGCCGCGGGAGAGCTGTTCCTCTTGGGCTTTGCATTCCCGGGCTCCCAGTTCGCGCCCAGGTTTCACCTTACTAAGCCGAACTAAGCAGACACAGTCACAACCCTGCATCAGCGTGCGTGGCCTAGCATGGCACTCTATGCCTATTACCATCTCCTGTCATAGGTAAGGCTTTGACTTTTGCTCATGCGCTCAGGCAGACTCGGGGTCTAGACCAGTGCCTTCACCACAGGAGAGAGAAGGCGACAGGATCCCTGCACACGGCCCGTGCACTGGGATGGGGAACTGTGGGGGACTGTCTCCACTCCTTACCAGGCACAAACCCTGCCACCCACAACACTGCCACATCTTGGTGGAAGACGGCATCTGACTGCCCGTTTATCCATGGGGTTGTTTCTGCGAGTTCCGGGTATGGCACCTTGGAGCAAGCCCGACTGCCGACGGGGCAGGTGGCCAAGGTGATGCGGTCCCCTTGGGACCAGAGGCACAGGACAGGCCTGCCTTCTGCCCAGACTCCTTCCACAGAGTGGAGCCCTTTCCCCTGCCCTAATCTTCCCCTCGTGTCTCTTTAGCAGCCAGGCTTCCGTCGCTCTGCCCTGACAAACGTGTCCATTTCCTTAAGGCTCTTTCCACAGGCGTCACCGCGCTTCTTTCTCAGGCAGAGGGGTTGCCCAGGCAAAGAGGATTTCGCTCCATGCGAGTGTATTACACCGTGCTGTGGAGACCAGCTCGGGCAAGCAGCAGGCAGCATCCCACAGACCCGACTTTGATTTCCCAAAGAATGGTGTGCTTTCCCAGAGGGGATGCCCTGTCAAAGAGGCTTTCGCTCTATGCGGGTTTCTCCCATCGTGCTGCGAATACTAGGCTGAGGCAAGCAGCAAAAGCAGCCCACAGAACCAACTCTGATTTCCCAGCGACTGCTATGCTTTTGCAGAAGTTTTCAGCTTGGTGCGAACCGCACTTCGCTGCTGCTTCCTCAGCAAGGCTTTGGTCGTTCGCTCTGTTGTGGCTGGGATGAAGAGCCGCGGGAGAGCTGGTGCCTCTTGGGCCTTGCATTCCTGGGCTCCCCGTTAGCGCCTGGGGTTCACCTTGCTAAGCCGAACTAAGCAGACATAATCACAACCCTACAGCAGCGTGCATGGCCTAGGATGGCACTCTATGCCTATTACCATCTCCTGTCATAGGTAAGGCTTTGACTTTTGCTAATGCGCTCAGGCAGACTCGAGGTCTAGGCCAGTGCCTTCACCACAGGAGAGAGGAGGCAACAGGATCCCTGCACACGACCCGTGCACTGGGATGGGGAACTGTGGGGTCTGTCTCCACTCCTTACCAGGCACACCCCTGCCACCCACAACACTGCCACATCTTGGTGGAAGACAGCATCTGACTGCCCGTTTCTCCATGGGGTTGTTTCTGCGAGTTCCGGGTATGGCAACTGGGGGCAAGCCCGACTGCCCTTAGGACAGGTGGCCTAGGAGATGCTCTCCCCTTGGGACCAGAGGCACAGGACAGGCCTGCCATCTGCCCGACTCCTTCCTCAGAGTGGAGCACGCGCCCCTGCCCTAGTCGTCCACTCATGTCTCCTTAGCAGCCAGGCTTCGATCTCTCCGCACAGGGAGTGGGTGACACTTGTCTTGCCACTGGCCTGCTGTTCCTGCCATGGCAGGCTATCCTGCTTCCCAAGCGTTTCCGGACCCCAAGGCCAAGGGCTCCTTCTCATCCCAGGGGGCGGCGTGCGGGGCCTTCCCCACACTTCCTCCTGGGGAGCGCGGTGACAGACTTGTGCGACCATGCTTCTCTCTCAGGCAGAGGGCATGCGAGGGCAAAGGGTATTTCGCTCCATGCGGGTATCTTCCACCGTGCTGCGGAGACTAGCTCAGGCAAGCAGCAGCAGCATCCCCAAACCCAACTCTGAATTCCCTACGAATGCGGTGCTTTCCCAGGGGTGATGCCCAGGCAAAGAGGCTTTCACTGTATGCGGGTTCTCCCACCGCGATTTCTCCCACTGGGAGACTGAGCTCAGGCAAGCAGCAGCAGCCCGCCGAACATTTCTCAGCGAATGCTGTGCTTTCGCAGAGGCTTTGCCTTGGAGCGAACAGCACTTCGCCGCTGCTTCCTCAGCAAGGCTTCAGTCTCGTCAGGGAAGAAGAGCTGCGGGAGAGCTGGTGCCTCTTCTGTCTTCCTTTCCCGGGCTCCATGTTCACGTCCTGGGTTCACCCTGCCAGGCCGAACTAAGCAGACAGAGCCACAAAAGTGCAGTAGCCTGCGAAGCCTAGGATGGCACTCTATGCACACAAACATCTCCCGGGTAGGCATCGCTTGGCCTTTTACTCTGGCGCTCAGGCGGACTCGCTGACTAAGCCAGTGCTTTCCCCACAGGAAAGGAGATGTGACAGAATCCCTGCACACCGCCCGTGCACTGAATAGGGAGCTTTGGGGGACTGTCCCCACTCCTTCCCCTTAAACCCCGTGCCTCCTCCAAGCTTCCCCATCCTGGAGAAAGCCGGCTTCTGATGGCCAGTTCTTTCTGGGAGTTGTTGCTCACGTTCAGGGTAGGCGCCTGGTGGCAAGCCCATGTCTCCACCACGGATAGGTGGCCAAGGAGCTGCTGTCTCCTTGATCCCAAAGGCTGAGGACAGGCATGCTTTCTGCCCAGACTCCTTCCTCAGAATGGAGCCCTTTCCCCTGCCCTAAGCTTCCCCTCGTTTCTCCTTAGCAGCCAGGCTTCCATCTCTCTGTCGTGACAGACGTGTCCCTTTCCTTAAGGCTCTTTCCACAGGCGCCACCGCGCTTCTCTCTCAGGCAGAGGTGATGCCCAGGCAAAGAGGATTTCGCTCCATGCGGGTGTATTACACCGTGCTGTGGAGACCAGCTCTGGCAAGCAGCAGGCAGCATCCCACAGACCCCACTCTGATTTCCCAAAAAATGCTCTGCCTTCCCAAGGGGAATCCCCGGCAAAGAGTCTTTCGCTCTATGCGCGTTTCTCCCATCGTGCTGTGAATACTAGGCTAAGGCAAGCAGCAAAAGCAGCCCACAGAACCAACTCTGATTTCCCAGCGAGTGCTATGCTTTCGCAGAGGTTGTCAGCTTGGCGCGAACCGCACTTCGCTGCTGCTTCCTCAGCAAGGCTTTGGTCATTTGCTCTGTCGCGGCAGGGATGAAGAGTCGCGGGAGAGGTGGTGCCTCTTGGGCCTTCCATTCCCGGGCTCCCAGTTCGCGCCCAGGGTTCACCTTGCTAAGCCGAACTAAGCAGACACAGTCACAACCCTGCAGCAGTGTGCGTGGCCTAGCATGGCACTCTATGCCCATTACCATCTCCTGGCGTAGGTAAGGCTTAGCCTTTTGCTCTGACGCTCAGGCAGACTCGGGGTCTAGGCCAGTGCCTTCACCACAGGAGAGAGGAGGCGACAGCATCCCTGCACAGGGCCCGTGCACTGGGATGGGGAACTGTGGGGGACTGTCTCCACTCCTTACCAGGCACACCCCCTGCCACCCACAACACTGCCACATCTTTGTGGAAGATGGCATCTGACTGCCCGTTTCTCCATGGGGTTGTTTCTGCGAGTTCCGGGTATGGCACCTGGGGGCAAGCCCGACTGCCCTTGGGACAGGTGGCCTAGGAGATATTCTCCCCTTGGGACCAGAGGCACAGGACAGGCCTGCCATCTGCCCAGACTCCTTCCTCAGAGTGTAGCACGCGCCCTTGCCCTAGTCGTCCCCTCATGTCTCCTTAGCACCCAGGCTTCAATCTCTCCGCACAGGGAGCGGGTGACACTTGTCTTGCCACTGGCCTGCTGTTCGTGCCATGGCAGGCTATTCTGCTTCCCAAGCGTTTCCCGACTCCAAGGCCAAGGGCTCCTTCTCATCCCAGGGGGCGGCGTGCTGTGCCTTCACCACACTTGCTCCTGGGGAGGGCGGTGACAGACTTGTGCGACCATGCTTCTCTCTCAGGCAGAGGGGATGCTAGGGCAAAGGGTATTTCGCTCCTTGCGGTATCTTTCACAGTGCTGCGGAGACTAGCTAAGGCAAGCAGCAGCAGCATCCCCAAACCCAACTCTGATTTCCCTACGAATGCTGTGCTTTCCCAGGAGAGATGCCCAGGCAAAGAGGCTTTCACTGTATGCGGGTTTCTCCCACCGCCATTTCTCCCACTGGGAGACTGGGCTCAGACAAGCAGCAGCAGCCCGCAGATCATTTCTCAGCGAATGCTGTGTTTTCGCAGAGGTTTTGCCTTGGAGCGAACAGCACTTCGCCGCTGCTTCCTCAGCAAGGCTTCAGTCGCGTCAGGGAAGAAGAGATGCGGGAGAGCTGGTGCCTCTTGGGCCTTGCTTTCCCGGGCTCCATGTTCGCGTCCTGGGTTCACCCTGCCAGGCCGAACTAAGCGGACAGAGCCACAAAAGTGCAGTAGTGTGCATTTCCTAGGATGGCACTTTATGCACACAAACATCTCCCGGGTAGGCATCGCTTGGCCCTTTACTCTGCCGCTCAGGAGGACTCGCGGACTTAGCCAGTGCTTTCCCCACAGGAAAGGAGAGGTGACAGGATCCCTGCACACCGCCCGTGCACTGAATAGGGAGCTTTGTGAGACTGTCCCCACTCCTTCCCCTTAAACCCCATGCCTCTTCCAAGCTTCCAAGTCCTGGAGGAAGCCGGCATCTGATGGCCAGTTCTTTCTGGGAGTTGTTTCTCGAGTTCAGGGTAGGCGCCTGGTGGCAAGCCCATGTCTCCACCACGGACAGGTGGCCAAGGAGCTGCTGTCTCCTTGAGCCCAAAGGCTCAGGACAGGCATGCTTTCTGCCCAGACTCCTTCCTCAGAGTGGAGCCCTTTCCCCTGCCCTAATCTTCCCCTCGTCTCCTTAGCAGCCAGGCTTTCCTCGCTCTGCCGTGACAGACGTGTCCCTTTCCTTAAGGCTCTTTCCACAGGCGCCACCGCGCTTCTCTCTCAGGCAGAGGGGATGCCCAGGCAAAGAGGATTTCGCTCCATGCGGGTTTATTACACCGTGCTGTGGAGACCAACTCTGGCAAGCAGCAGGCCGCATCCCACAGACCCGACTCTGATTTCCCAAAGAATGCTGTGCTTTCCCAGAGGGAATGCTACGGCAAAGAGGCTTTCGCTCTATGCGGGTTTCTCCCACTGCCATTTCTCCCACTGGGAGACTGAGCTCAGGCAAGCAGCAGAAGCCCGCCAAACATTTCTCAGCGAATGCTGTGCATTCGCAGAGGCTTTGCCTTGGAGCGAACAGCACTTCGCCACTGCTTCCTCAGCAAGGCTTCAGTCGCGTCAGGGAAGAAGAGCTGCTGGAGAGCTGGTGCCTCTTCTGTCTTCCTTTCCCGCGCTCCATGTTCATGTCCTGGGTTCACCCTGCCAGGCCGAACTAAGCAGACAGAGCCACAAAAGTGCAGTAGCCTGCGTAGCATAGGATGGCACTCTATGCACACAAACATCTCAAAGGGTAGGCATCGCTTGGCCTTTTACTCTGGCGGACTCGCAGACTAAGCCAGTGCTTTCCCCACAGGAAAGGAGAGGTGACAGGATCCCTGCACACCGCCCATGCACTGAATAGGGAGCTTGGGGGACTGTCCCCACTCCTTCCCCTTAAATCCCATGCCTCTTCCAAGCTTCCACATCCTGGAGGAAGCCGGCATCTGATGGCCAGTTCTTTCTGGGAGTTGTTTCTCGAGTTCAGGGTAGGCGCCTGGTGGCAAGCCCATGTCTCCACCACGGACAGGTGGCCAAGGAGCTGCTGTCTCCTTGAGCCCAAAGGCTCAGGACAGGCATGCTTTCTGCCCAGACTCCTTCCTCAGAGTGGAGCCCTTTCCCCTGCCCTAATCTTCCCCTCGTGTCTCCTTAGCAGCCAGGCTTTCCTCGCTCTGCCGTGACAGACGTGTCCCTTTCCTTAAGGCTCTTTCCACAGGCGCCACCGCGCTTCTCTCTCAGGCAGAGGGGATGCCCAGGCAAAGAGGATTTCGCTCCATGCGGGTTTATTACACCGTGCTGTGGAGACCAACTCTGGCAAGCAGCAGGCCGCATCCCACAGACCCGACTCTGATTTCCCAAAGAATGCTGTGCTTTCCCAGAGGGAATGCTACGGCAAAGAGGCTTTCGCTCTATGCGGGTTTCTCCCACTGCCATTTCTCCCACTGGGAGACTGAGCTCAGGCAAGCAGCAGAAGCCCGCCAAACATTTCTCAGCGAATGCTGTGCATTCGCAGAGGCTTTGCCTTGGAGCGAACAGCACTTCGCCGCTGCTTCCTCAGCAAGGCTTCAGTCGCGTCAGGGAAGAAGAGCTGCTGGAGAGCTGGTGCCTCTTCTGTCTTCCTTTCCCGCGCTCCATGTTCACGTCCTGGGTTCACCCTGCCAGGCCGAACTAAGCAGACAGAGCCACAAAAGTGCAGTAGCCTGCGTAGCATAGGATGGCACTCTATGCACACAAACATCTCAAAGGGTAGGCATCGCTTGGCCTTTTACTCTGGCGGACTCGCAGACTAAGCCAGTGCTTTCCGCACAGGAAAGGAGAGGTGACAGGATCCCTGCACACCGCCCATGCACTGAATAGGGAGCTTGGGGGACTGTCCCCACTCCTTCCCCTTAAACCCCATGCCTCTTCCAAGCTTCCACATCCTGGAGGAAGCCGGCATCTGATGGCCAGTTCTTTCTGGGAGTTGTTTCTCGAGTTCAGGGTAGGCGCCTGGTGGCAAGCCCATGTCTCCACCACGGACAGGTGGCCAAGGAGCTGCTGTCTCCTTGAGCCCAAAGGCTCAGGACAGGCATGCTTTCTGCCCAGACTCCTTGCTCAGAGTGGAGCCCTTTCCCCTGCCCTAATCTTCCCCTCGTGTCTCCTTAGCAGCCAGGCTTTCCTCGCTCTGCCGTGACAGACGTGTCCCTTTCCTTAAGGCTCTTTCCACAGGCGCCACCGCGCTTCTCTCTCAGGCAGAGGGGTTGCCCAGGCAAAGAGGATTTCGCTCCATGCGGTTTATTACACCGTGCTGTGGAGACTAGCTCTGGCAAGCAGCAGGCAGCATCCCACAGACCAGACTCTGACTTCCCAAAGAACGCTGTGTTTTCCCAGAGGGGATGCCCCGGCAAAGAGGCTTTCGCTCTATGCGGGTTTCTCCCATCATGCTGCCACACTAGGCTAAGGCAAGCAACAAAAGCAGCCCACAGAACCAACTCTGATTTCCTAGCGACTGCTATGCTTTCGCAGAGGTTTTCAGCTTGGTGCGAACCGCACTTCGCTGCTGCTTCCTTAGCAAGGCTATGGTCGTTCGCTCTGTGGAGGCAGGAATGAAGAGCCGCGGGAGAGCTGTTTCTCTTGTGCTTTGCATTCCCGGGCTCCCAGTTCGCGCCCAGGGTTCACCTTACTAAGCCGAACTAAGCAGACACAGTCACAACCCTGCAGCAGCGTGCGTGGCCTAGCATGGCACTCTATGCCTATTACCATCTCGTGGCGTAGGTAAGGCTTAGCCTTTTGCTCTGACGCTCAGGCAGACTCGGGGTCTAGGCCAGTGCCTTCACCACAGGAGAGAGAAGGCGACAGGATCCCTGCACACGGCCCGTGCACTGGGAAGGGGAACTGTGGGGGACTGTCTCCACTCCTTACCAGGCACAAACCCTGCCACCCACAACACTGCCACATCTTGGTGGAAGACGGCATCTGACTGCCCGTTTATCCATGGGGTTGTTTCTGCGAGTTCCGGGTATGGCACCTTGGAGCAAGCCCGACTGCCGACGGGGCAGGTGGCCAAGGTGATGCGGTCCCCTTGGGACCAGAGGCACAGGACAGGCCTGCCTTCTGCCCAGACTCCTTCCACAGAGTGGAGCCCTTTCCCCTGCCCTTATCTTCCCCTCGTGTCTCTTTAGCAGCCAGGCTTCCGTCGCTCTGCCCTGACAAACGTGTCCATTTCCTTAAGGCTCTTTCCACAGGCGTCACCGCGCTTCTTTCTCAGGCAGAGGGGTTGCCCAGGCAAAGAGGATTTCGCTCCATGCGAGTGTATTACACCGTGCTGTGGAGACCAGCTCTGGCAAGCAGCAGGCAGCATCCCACAGACCCGACTTTGATTTCCCAAAGAATGGTGTGCTTTCCCAGAGGGGATGCCCTGTCAAAGAGGCTTTCGCTCTATGCGGGTTTCTCCCATCGTGCTGCGAATACTAGGCTAAGGCAAGCAGCAAAAGCAGCCCACAGAACCAACTGATTTCCCAGCGACTGCTATGCTTTTGCAGAAGTTTTCAGCTTGGTGCGAACCGCACTTCGCTGCTGCTTCCTCAGCAAGGCTTTGGTCGTTCGCTCTGTTGTGGCTGGGATGAAGAGCCGCGGGAGAGCTGGTGCCTCTTGGGCCTTGCATTCCTGGGCTCCCCGTTAGCGCCTGGGGTTGACCTTGCTAAGCCGAACTAAGCAGACATAATCACAACCCTACAGCAGCGTGCATGGTTTAGGAGGGCACTCTATGCCTATTACCAATCCTGTCATAGGTAAGGCTTTGACTTTTGCTAATGCGCTCAGGCAGACTCGAGGTCTAGGCCAGTGCCTTCACCACAGGAGAGAGGAGGCAACAGCATCCCTGCACACGACCCGTGCACTGGGATGGGGAACTGTGGGGTCTGTATCCACTCCTTACCAGGCACACCCCTGCCAACCACAACACTGCCACATCTTGGTGGAAGACAGCATCTGACTGCCCGTTTCTCCATGGGGTTGTTTCTGCGAGTTCCGGGTATGGCAACTGGGGGCAAGCCCGACTGCCCTTGGGACAGGTGGCCTAGGAGATGCTCTCCCCTTGGGACCAGAGGCACAGGACAGGCCTGCCATCTGCCCGACTCCTTCCTCAGAGTGGAGCACGCGCCCCTGCCCTAGTCGTCCACTCATGTCTCCTTAGCAGCCAGGCTTCGATCTCTCCGCACAGGGAGTGGGTGACACTTGTCTTGCCACTGGCCTGCTGTTCCTGCCATGGCAGGCTATCCTGCTTCCCAAGCGTTTCCGGACCCCAAGGCCAAGGGCTCCTTCTCATCCCAGGGGGCGGCATGCGGGGCCTTCCCCACACTTCCTCCTGGGGAGCGCGGTGACAGACTTGTGCGACCATGCTTCTCTTTCAGGCAGAGGGCATGCTAGGGCAAAGGGTATTTCGCTCCATGCGGGTATCTTCCACCGTGCTGCGGAGACTAGCTCAGGCAAGCAGCAGCAGCATCCCCAAACCCAACTCTGAATTCCCTACGAATGCGGTGCTTTCCCAGGGGTGATGCCCAGGCAAAGAGGCTTTCACTGTATGCGGGTTCTCCCACCGCGATTTCTCCCACTGGGAGACTGAGCTCAGACAAGCAGCAGCAGCCCGCCGAACATTTCTCAGCGAATGCTGTGCTTTCGCAGAGGCTTTGCCTTGGAGCGAACAGCACTTCGCCGCTGCTTCCTCAGCAAGGCTTCAGTCTCGTCAGGGAAGAAGAGCTGCGGGAGAGCTGGTGCCTCTTCTGTCTTCCTTTCCCGGGTTCCATGTTCACGTCCTGGGTTCACCCTGCCAGGCCGAACTAAGCAGACAGAGCCACAAAAGTGCAGTAGCCTGCGTAGCCTAGGATGGCACTCTATGCACACAAACATCTCCCGGGTAGGCATCGCTTGGCCTTTTACTCTGGCGCTCAGGCGGACTCGCAGACTAAGCCAGTGCTTTCCCCACAGGAAAGGAGAGGTGACAGAATCCCTGCACACCGCCCGTGCACTGAATAGGGAGCTTTGGGGGACTGTCCCCACTCCTTCCCCTTAAACCCCGTGCCTCCTCCAAGCTTCCCCATCCTGGAGAAAGCCGGCTTCTGATGGCCAGTTCTTTCTGGGAGTTGTTGCTCACGTTCAGGGTAGGCGCCTGGTGGCAAGCCCATGTCTCCACCACGGATAGGTGGCCAAGGAGCTGCTGTCTCCTTGAGCCCAAAGGCTGAGGACAGGCATGCTTTCTGCCCAGACTCCTTCCTCAGAATGGAGCCCTTTCCCCTGCCTTAAGCTTCCCCTCGTTTCTCCTTAGCAGCCAGGCTTCCATCTCTCTGTCGTGACAGACGTGTCCCTTTCCTTAAGGCTCTTTCCACAGGCGCCACCGCGCTTCTCTCTCAGGCAGAGGTGATGCCCAGGCAAAGAGGATTTCGCTCCATGCGGGTGTATTACACCGTGCTGTGGAGACCAGCTCTGGCAAGCAGCAGGCAGCATCCCACAGACCCCACTCTGATTTCCCAAAAAATGCTCTGCCTTCCCAAGGGGATGCCCCGGCAAAGAGTCTTTCGCTCTATGCGCGTTTCTCCCATCGTGCTGTGAATACTAGGCTAAGGCAAGCAGCAAAAGCAGCCCACAGAACCAACTCTGATTTCCCAGCGAGTGCTATGCTTTCGCAGAGGTTGTCAGCTTGGCGCGAACCGCACTTCGCTGCTGCTTCCTCAGCAAGGCTTTGGTCATTTGCTCTGTCGCGGCAGGGATGAAGAGTCGCGGGAGAGGTGGTGCCTCTTGGGCCTTCCATTCCCGGGCTCCCAGTTCGCGCCCAGGGTTCACCTTGCTAAGCCGAACTAAGCAGACACAGTCACAACCCTGCAGCAGTGTGCGTGGCCTAGCATGGCACTCTATGCCCATTACCATCTCCTGGCGTAGGTAAGGCTTAGCCTTTTGCTCTGACGCTCAGGCAGACTCGGGGTCTAGGCCAGTGCCTTCACCACAGGAGAGAGGAGGCGACAGCATCCCTGCACAGGGCCCGTGCACTGGGATGGGGAACTGTGGGGGACTGTCTCCACTCCTTACCAGGCACACCCCCTGCCACCCACAACACTGCCACATCTTTGTGGAAGATGGCATCTGACTGCCCGTTTCTCCATGGGGTTGTTTCTGCGAGTTCCGGGTATGGCACCTGGGGGCAAGCCCGACTGCCCTTGGGACAGGTGGCCTAGGAGATATTCTCCCCTTGGGACCAGAGGCACAGGACAGGCCTGCCATCTGCCCAGACTCCTTCCTCAGAGTGTAGCACGCGCCCTTGCCCTAGTCGTCCCCTCATGTCTCCTTAGCACCCAGGCTTCAATCTCTCCGCACAGGGAGCGGGTGACACTTGTCTTGCCACTGGCCTGCTGTTCGTGCCATGGCAGGCTATTCTGCTTCCCAAGCGTTTCCCGACTCCAAGGCCAAGGGCTCCTTCTCATCCCAGGGGGCGGCGTGCTGTGCCTTCACCACACTTGCTCCTGGGGAGGGCGGTGACAGACTTGTGCGACCATGCTTCTCTCTCAGGCAGAGGGGATGCTAGGGCAAAGGGTATTTCGCTCCTTGCGGTATCTTTCACAGTGCTGCGGAGACTAGCTAAGGCAAGCAGCAGCAGCATCCCCAAACCCAACTCTGATTTCCCTACGAATGCTGTGCTTTCCCAGGAGAGATGCCCAGGCAAAGAGGCTTTCACTGTATGCGGGTTTCTCCCACCGCCATTTCTCCCACTGGGAGACTGGGCTCAGACAAGCAGCAGCAGCCCGCAGATCATTTCTCAGCGAATGCTGTGTTTTCGCAGAGGTTTTGCCTTGGAGCGAACAGCACTTCGCCGCTGCTTCCTCAGCAAAGCTTCAGTCGCGTCAGGGAAGAAGAGATGCGGGAGAGCTGGTGCCTCTTGGGCCTTGCTTTCCCGGGCTCCATGTTCGCGTCCTGGGTTCACCCTGCCAGGCCGAACTAAGCGGACAGAGCCACAAAAGTGCAGTAGTGTGCATTTCCTAGGATGGCACTTTATGCACACAAACATCTCCCGGGTAGGCATCGCTTGGCCCTTTACTCTGCCGCTCAGGAGGACTCGCGGACTTAGCCAGTGCTTTCCCCACAGGAAAGGAGAGGTGACAGGATCCCTGCACACCGCCCGTGCACTGAATAGGGAGCTTGGGGGACTGTCCCCACTCCTTCCCCTTAAACCCCATGCCTCTTCCAAGCTTCCAAGTCCTGGAGGAAGCCGGCATCTGATGGCCAGTTCTTTCTGGGAGTTGTTTCTCGAGTTCAGGGTAGGCGCCTGGTGGCAAGCCCATGTCTCCACCACGGACAGGTGGCCAAGGAGCTGCTGTCTCCTTGAGCCCAAAGGCTCAGGACAGGCATGCTTTCTGCCCAGACTCCTTGCTCAGAGTGGAGCCCTTTCCCCTGCCCTAATCTTCCCCTCGTGTCTCCTTAGCAGCCAGGCTTTCCTCGCTATGCCGTGACAGACGTGTCCCTTTCCTTAAGGCTCTTTCCACAGGCGCCACCGCGCTTCTCTCTCAGGCAGAGGGGATGCCCAGGCAAAGAGGATTTCGCTCCATGCGGGTTTATTACACCGTGCTGTGGAGACCAACTCTGGCAAGCAGCAGGCCGCATCCCACAGACCCGACTCTGATTTCCCAAAGAATGCTGTGCTTTCCCAGAGGGAATGCTACGGCAAAGAGGCTTTCGCTCTATGCGGGTTTCTCCCACTGCCATTTCTCCCACTGGGAGACTGAGCTCAGGCAAGCAGCAGAAGCCCGCCAAACATTTCTCAGCGAATGCTGTGCATTCGCAGAGGCTTTGCCTTGGAGCGAACAGCACTTCGCCGCTGCTTCCTCAGCAAGGCTTCAGTCGCGTCAGGGAAGAAGAGCTGCTGGAGAGCTGGTGCCTCTTCTGTCTTCCTTTCCCGCGCTCCATGTTCACGTCCTGGGTTCACCCTGCCAGGCCGAACTAAGCAGACAGAGCCACAAAAGTGCAGTAGCCTGCGTAGCATAGGATGGCACTCTATGCACACAAACATCTCAAAGGGTAGGCATCGCTTGGCCTTTTACTCTGGCGGACTCGCAGACTAAGCCAGTGCTTTCCCCACAGGAAAGGAGAGGCGACAGGATCCCTGCACACCGCCCATGCACTGAATAGGGAGCTTGGGGGACTGTCCCCACTCCTTCCCCTTAAACCCCATGCCTCCTCCAAGCTTCCACATCCTGGAGGAAGCCGGCATCTGATGGCCAGTTCTTTCTGGGAGTTGTTTCTCGAGTTCAGGGTAGGCGCCTGGTGGCAAGCCCATGTCTCCACCACGGACAGGTGGCCAAGGAGCTGCTGTCTCCTTGAGCCCAAAGGCTCAGGACAGGCATGCTTTCTGCCCAGACTCCTTCCTCAGAATGGAGCCCTTTCCCCTGCCCTAAGCTTCCCCTCGTTTCTCCTTAGCAGCCAGGCTTCCATCTCTCTGTCCCGACAGACGTGTCCCTTTCCTTAAGGCTCTTTCCACAGGCGCCACCGCGCTTCTCTCTCAGGCAGAGGTGATGCCCAGGCAAAGAGGATTTCGCTCCATGCGGGTGTATTACACCGTGCTGTGGAGACCAGCTCTGGCAAGCAGCAGGCAGCATCCCACAGACCCCACTCTGATTTCCCAAAAAATGCTCTGCCTTCCCAAGGGGATGCCCCGGCAAAGAGTCTTTCGCTCTATGCGCATTTCTCCCATCGTGCTGTGAATACTAGGCTAAGGCAAGCAGCAAAAGCAGCCCACAGAACCAACTCTGATTTCCCAGCGAGTGCTATGCTTTCGCAGAGGTTGTCAGCTTGGCGTGAACCGCACTTCGCTGCTGCTTCCTCAGCAAGGCTTTGGTCATTTGCTCTGTCGCGGCAGGGATGAAGAGTCGCGGGAGAGGTGGTGCCTCTTGGGCCTTCCATTCCCGGGCTCCCAGTTCGCGCCCAGGGTTCACCTTGCTAAGCCGAACTAAGCAGACACAGTCACAACCCTGCAGCAGTGTGCGTGGCCTAGCATGGCACTCTATGCCCATTACCATCTCCTGGCGTAGGTAAGGCTTAGCCTTTTGCTCTGACGCTCAGGCAGACTCGGGGTCTAGGCCAGTGCCTTCACCACAGGAGAGAGGAGGCGACAGCATCCCTGCACAGGGCCCGTGCACTGGGATGGGGAACTGTGGGGGACTGTCTCCACTCCTTACCAGGCACACCCCCTGCCACCCACAACACTGCCACATCTTGGTGGAAGACGGCATCTGACTGCCCGTTTCTCCATGGGGTTGTTTCTGCGAGTTCCGGGTATGGCACCTGGGGGCAAGCCCGACTGCCCTTGGGACAGGTGGCCTAGGAGATATTCTTCCCTTGGGACCAGAGGCACAGGACAGGCCTGCCATCTGCCCAGACTCCTTCCTCAGAGTGTAGCACGCGCCCTTGCCCTAGTCGTCCCCTCATGTCTCCTTAGCACCCAGGCTTCAATCTCTCCGCACAGGGAGCGGGTGACACTTGTCTTGCCACTGGCCTGCTGTTCGTGCCATGGCAGGCTATTCTGCTTCCCAAGCGTTTCCCGACTCCAAGGCCAAGGGCTCCTTCTCATCCCAGGGGGCGGCGTGCTGTGCCTTCACCACACTTGCTCCTGGGGAGGGCGGTGACAGACTTGTGCGACCATGCTTCTCTCTCAGGCAGAGGGGATGCTAGGGCAAAGGGTATTTCGCTCCTTGCGGTATCTTTCACAGTGCTGCGGAGACTAGCTAAGGCAAGCAGCAGCAGCATCCCCAAACCCAACTCTGATTTCCCTACGAATGCTGTGCTTTCCCAGGAGAGATGCCCAGGCAAAGAGGCTTTCACTGTATGCGGGTTTCTCCCACCGCCATTTCTCCCACTGGGAGACTGGGCTCAGACAAGCAGCAGCAGCCCGCAGATCATTTCTCAGCGAATGCTGTGTTTTCGCAGAGGTTTTGCCTTGGAGCGAACAGCACTTCGCCGCTGCTTCCTCAGCAAAGCTTCAGTCGCGTCAGGGAAGAAGAGATGCGGGAGAGCTGGTGCCTCTTGGGCCTTGCTTTCCCGGGCTCCATGTTCGCGTCCTGGGTTCACCCTGCCAGGCCGAACTAAGCGGACAGAGCCACAAAAGTGCAGTAGTGTGCATTTCCTAGGATGGCACTTTATGCACACAAACATCTCCCGGGTAGGCATCGCTTGGCCCTTTACTCTGCCGCTCAGGAGGACTCGCGGACTTAGCCAGTGCTTTCCCCACAGGAAAGGAGAGGTGACAGGATCCCTGCACACCGCCCGTGCACTGAATAGGGAGCTTGGGGGACTGTCCCCACTCCTTCCCCTTAAACCCCATGCCTCTTCCAAGCTTCCAAGTCCTGGAGGAAGCCGGCATCTGATGGCCAGTTCTTTCTGGGAGTTGTTTCTCGAGTTCAGGGTAGGCGCCTGGTGGCAAGCCCATGTCTCCACCACGGACAGGTGGCCAAGGAGCTGCTGTCTCCTTGAGCCCAAAGGCTCAGGACAGGCATGCTTTCTGCCCAGACTCCTTGCTCAGAGTGGAGCCCTTTCCCCTGCCCTAATCTTCCCCTCGTGTCTCCTTAGCAGCCAGGCTTTCCTCGCTATGCCGTGACAGACGTGTCCCTTTCCTTAAGGCTCTTTCCACAGGCGCCACCACGCTTCTCTCTCAGGCAGAGGGGATGCCCAGGCAAAGAGGATTTCGCTCCATGCGGGTTTATTACACCGTGCTGTGGAGACCAACTCTGGCAAGCAGCAGGCCGCATCCCACAGACCCGACTCTGATTTCCCAAAGAATGCTGTGCTTTCCCAGAGGGAATGCTACGGCAAAGAGGCTTTCGCTCTATGCGGGTTTCTCCCACTGCCATTTCTCCCACTGGGAGACTGAGCTCAGGCAAGCAGCAGAAGCCCGCCAAACATTTCTCAGCGAATGCTGTGCATTCGCAGAGGCTTTGCCTTGGAGCGAACAGCACTTCGCCGCTGCTTCCTCAGCAAGGCTTCAGTCGCGTCAGGGAAGAAGAGCTGCTGGAGAGCTGGTGCCTCTTCTGTCTTCCTTTCCCGCGCTCCATGTTCACGTCCTGGGTTCACCCTGCCAGGCCGAACTAAGCAGACAGAGCCACAAAAGTGCAGTAGCCTGCGTAGCATAGGATGGCACTCTATGCACACAAACATCTCAAAGGGTAGGCATCGCTTGGCCTTTTACTCTGGCGGACTCGCAGACTAAGCCAGTGCTTTCCCCACAGGAAAGGAGAGGCGACAGGATCCCTGCACACCGCCCATGCACTGAATAGGGAGCTTGGGGGACTGTCCCCACTCCTTCCCCTTAAACCCCATGCCTCCTCCAAGCTTCCACATCCTGGAGGAAGCCGGCATCTGATGGCCAGTTCTTTCTGGGAGTTGTTTCTCGAGTTCAGGGTAGGCGCCTGGTGGCAAGCCCATGTCTCCACCACGGACAGGTGGCCAAGGAGCTGCTGTCTCCTTGAGCCCAAAGGCTCAGGACAGGCATGCTTTCTGCCCAGACTCCTTCCTCAGAATGGAGCCCTTTCCGTGCCCTAAGCTTCCCCTCGTTTCTCCTTAGCAGCCAGGCTTCCATCTCTCTGTCGTGACAGACGTGTCCCTTTCCTTAAGGCTCTTTCCACAGGCGCCACCGCGCTTCTCTCTCAGGCAGAGGTGATGCCCAGGCAAAGAGGATTTCGCTCCATGCGGGTGTATTACACCGTGCTGTGGAGACCAGCTCTGGCAAGCAGCAGGCAACATCCCACAGACCCCACTCTGATTTCCCAAAAAATGCTCTGCCTTCCCAAGGGGATGCCCCGGCAAAGAGTCTTTTGCTCTATGCGCGTTTCTCACACCCTGCTGTGAATACTAGGCTAAGGCAAGCAGCAAAAGCAGCCCACAGATCCAACTCTGATTTCCCAGCGAGTGCTATGCTTTCGCAGAGGTTGTCAGCTTGGCGTGAACCGCACTTCGCTGCTGCTTCCTCAGCAAGGCTTTGGTCATTTGCTCTGTCGCGGCAGGGATGAAGAGTCGCGGGAGAGGTGGTGCCTCTTGGGCCTTCCATTCCCGGGCTCCCAGTTCGCGCCCAGGGTTCACCTTGCTAAGCCGAACTAAGCAGACACAGTCACAACCCTGCAGCAGTGTGCGTGGCCTAGCATGGCACTCTATGCCCATTACCATCTCCTGGCGTAGGTAAGGCTTAGCCTTTTGCTCCGACGCTCAGGCAGACTCGGGGTCTAGGCCAGTGCCTTCACCACAGGAGAGAGGAGGCGACAGCATCCCTGCACAGGGCCCGTGCACTGGGATGGGGAACTGTGGGGGACTGTCTCCACTCCTTACCAGGCACACCCCCTGCCACCCACAACACTGCCACATCTTGGTGGAAGACGGCATCTGACTGCCCGTTTCTCCATGGGGTTGTTTCTGCGAGTTCCGGGTATGGCACCTGGGGGCAAGCCCGACTGCCCTTGGGACAGGTGGCCTAGGAGATATTCTCCCCTTGGGACCAGAGGCACAGGACAGGCCTGCCATCTGCCCAGACTCCTTCCTCAGAGTGTAGCACGCGCCCTTGCCCTAGTCGTCCCCTCATGTCTCCTTAGCACCCAGGCTTCAATCTCTCCGCACAGGGAGCGGGTGACACTTGTCTTGCCACTGGCCTGCTGTTCGTGCCATGGCAGGCTATTCTGCTTCCCAAGCGTTTCCCGACTCCAAGGCCAAGGGCTCCTTCTCATCCCAGGGGGCGGCGTGCTGTGCCTTCACCACACTTGCTCCTGGGGAGGGCGGTGACAGACTTGTGCGACCATGCTTCTCTCTCAGGCAGAGGGGATGCTAGGGCAAAGGGTATTTCGCTCCTTGCGGTATCTTTCACAGTGCTGCGGAGACTAGCTAAGGCAAGCAGCAGCAGCATCCCCAAACCCAACTCTGATATCCCTACGAATGCTGTGCTTTCCCAGGAGAGATGCCCAGGCAAAGAGGCTTTCACTGTATGCGGGTTTCTCCCACCGCCATTTCTCCCACTGGGAGACTGGGCTCAGACAAGCAGCAGCAGCCCGCAGATCATTTCTCAGCGAATGCTGTGTTTTCGCAGAGGTTTTGCCTTGGAGCGAACAGCACTTCGCCGCTGCTTCCTCAGCAAGGCTTCAGTCGCGTCAGGGAAGAAGAGATGCGGGAGAGCTGGTGCCTCTTGGGCCTTGCTTTCCCGGGCTCCATGTTCGCGTCCTGGGTTCACCCTGCCAGGCCGAACTAAGCGGACAGAGCCACAAAAGTGCAGTAGTGTGCATTTCCTAGGATGGCACTTTATGCACACACACATCTCCCGGGTAGGCATCGCTTGGCCCTTTACTCTGCCGCTCAGGAGGACTCGCGGACTTAGCCAGTGCTTTCCCCACAGGAAAGGAGAGGTGACAGGATCCCTGCACACCGCCTGTGCACTGAATAGGGAGCTTTGTGAGACTGTCCCCACTCCTTCCCCTTAAACCCCATGCCTCTTCCAAGCTTCCAAGTCCTGGAGGAAGCCGGCATCTGATGGCCAGTTCTTTCTGGGAGTTGTTTCTCGAGTTCAGGGTAGGCGCCTGGTGGCAAGCTCATGTCTCCACCACGGACAGGTGGCCAAGGAGCTGCTGTCTCCTTGAGCCCAAAGGCTCAGGACAGGCATGCTTTCTGCCCAGACTCCTTCCTCAGAATGGAGCCCTTTCCCCTGCCCTAATCTTCCCCTCGTGTCTCCTTAGCAGCCAGGCTTTCCTCGCTATGCCGTGACAGACGTGTCCCTTTCCTTAAGGCTCTTTCCACAGGCGCCACCGCGCTTCTCTCTCAGGCAGAGGGGATGCCCAGGCAAAGAGGATTTCGCTCCATGCGGATTTATTACACCGTGCTGTGGAGACCAACTCTGGCAAGCAGCAGGCCGCATCCCACAGACCCGACTCTGATTTCCCAAAGAATGCTGTGCTTTCCCAGAGGGAATGCTACGGCAAAGAGGCTTTCGCTCTATGCGGGTTTCTCCCACTGCCATTTCTCCCACTGGGAGACTGAGCTCAGGCAAGCAGCAGAAGCCCGCCAAACATTTCTCAGCGAATGCTGTGCATTCGCAGAGGCTTTGCCTTGGAGCGAACAGCACTTCGCCGCTGCTTCCTCAGCAAGGCTTCAGTCGCGTCAGGGAAGAAGAGCTGCTGGAGAGCTGGTGCCTCTTCTGTCTTCCTTTCCCGCGCTCCATGTTCACGTCCTGGGTTCACCCTGCCAGGCCGAACTAAGCAGACAGAGCCACAAAAGTGCAGTAGCCTGCGTAGCATAGGATGGCACTCTATGCACACAAACATTTCACAGGGTAGGCATCGCTTGGCCTTTTACTCTGGCGGACTCGCAGACTAAGCCAGTGCTTTCCCCACAGGAAAGGAGAGGTGACAGGATCCCTGCACACCGCCCATGCACTGAATAGGGAGCTTGGGGGACTGTCCCCACTCCTTCCCCTTAAACCCCATGCCTCTTCCAAGCTTCCACATCCTGGAGGAAGCCGGCATCTGATGGCCAGTTCTTTCTGGGAGTTGTTTCTCGAGTTCAGGGTAGGCGCCTGGTGGCAAGCCCATGTCTCCACCACGGATAGGTGGCCAAGGAGCTGCTGTCTCCGTGAGCCCAAAGGCTGAGGACAGGCATGCTTTCTGCCCAGACTCCTTCCTCAGAATGGAGCCCTTTCCCCTGCCCTAAGCTTCCCCTCGTTTCTCCTTAGCAGCCAGGCTTCCATCTCTCTGTCGTGACAGACGTGTCCCTTTCCTTAAGGCTCTTTCCACAGGCGCCACCGCGCTTCTCTCTCAGGCAGAGGTGATGCCCAGGCAAAGAGGATTTCGCTCCATGCGGGTGTATTACACCGTGCTGTGGAGACCAGCTCTGGCAAGCAGCAGGCAACATCCCACAGACCCCACTCTGATTTCCCAAAAAATGCTCTGCCTTCCCAAGGGGATGCCCCGGCAAAGAGTCTTTCGCTCTATGAGGGTTTCTCCCACCCTGCTGTGAATACTAGGCTAAGGCAAGCAGCAAAAGCAGCCCACAGAACCAACTCTGATTTCCCAGCGAGTGCTATGCTTTCGCAGAGGTTGTCAGCTTGGCGCGAACCGCACTTCGCTGCTGCTTCCTCAGCAAGGCTTTGGTCATTTGCTCTGTCGCGGCAGGGATGAAGAGTCGCGGGAGAGGTGGTGCCTCTTGGGCCTTCCATTCCCGGGCTCCCAGTTCGCGCCCAGGGTTCACCTTGCTAAGCCGAACTAAGCAGACACAGTCACAACCCTGCAGCAGTGTGCGTGGCCTAGCATGGCACTCTATGCCCATTACCATCTCCTGGCGTAGGTAAGGCTTAGCCTTTTGCTCTGACGCTCAGGCAGACTCGGGGTCTAGGCCAGTGCCTTCACCACAGGAGAGAGGAGGCGACAGCATCCCTGCACAGGGCCCGTGCACTGGGATGGGGAACTGTGGGGGACTGTCTCCACTCCTTACCAGGCACACCCCCTGCCACCCACAACACTGCCACATCTTGGTGGAAGACGGCATCTGACTGCCCGTTTCTCCATGGGGTTGTTTCTGCGAGTTCCGGGTATGGCACCTGGGGGCAAGCCCGACTGCCCTTGGGACAGGTGGCCTAGGAGATGCTCTCCCCTTGGGACCAGAGGCACAGGACAGGCCTGCCATCTGCCCAGACTCCTTCCTCAGAGTGTAGCACGCGCCCTTGCCCTAGTCGTCCCCTCATGTCTCCTTAGCACCCAGGCTTCAATCTCTCCGCACAGGGAGCGGGTGACACTTGTCTTGCCACTGGCCTGCTGTTCGTGCCATGGCAGGCTATTCTGCTTCCCAAGCGTTTCCCGACTCCAAGGCCAAGGGCTCCTTCTCATCCCAGGGGGCGGCGTGCTGTGCCTTCACCACACTTGCTCCTGGGGAGGGCGGTGACAGACTTGTGCGACCATGCTTCTCTCTCAGGCAGAGGGGATGCTAGGGCAAAGGGTATTTCGCTCCTTGCGGTATCTTTCACAGTGCTGCGGAGACTAGCTAAGGCAAGCAGCAGCAGCATCCCCAAACCCAACTCTGATTTCCCTACGAATGCTGTGCTTTCCCAGGAGAGATGCCCAGGCAAAGAGGCTTTCACTGTATGCGGGTTTCTCCCACCGCCATTTCTCCCACTGGGAGACTGGGCTCAGACAAGCAGCAGCAGCCCGCAGATCATTTCTCAGCGAATGCTGTGTTTTCGCAGAGGTTTTGCCTTGGAGCGAACAGCACTTCGCCGCTGCTTCCTCAGCAAGGCTTCAGTCGCGTCAGGGAAGAAGAGATGCGGGAGAGCTGGTGCCTCTTGGGCCTTGCTTTCCCGGGCTCCATGTTCGCGTCCTGGGTTCACCCTGCCAGGCCGAACTAAGCGGACAGAGCCACAAAAGTGCAGTAGTGTGCATTTCCTAGGATGGCACTTTATGCACACAAACATCTCCCGGGTAGGCATCGCTTGGCCCTTTACTCTGCCGCTCAGGAGGACTCGCGGACTTAGCCAGTGCTTTCCCCACAGGAAAGGAGAGGTGACAGGATCCCTGCACACCGCCCGTGCACTGAATAGGGAGCTTTGTGAGACTGTCCCCACTCCTTCCCCTTAAACCCCATGCCTCTTCCAAGCTTCCAAGTCCTGGAGGAAGCCGGCATCTGATGGCCAGTTCTTTCTGGGAGTTCTTTCTCGAGTTCAGGGTAGGCGCCTGGTGGCAAGCCCATGTCTCCACCACGGACAGGTGGCCAAGGAGCTGCTGTCTCCTTGAGCCCAAAGGCTCAGGACAGGCATGCTTTCTGCCCAGACTCCTTCCTCAGAGTGGAGCCCTTTCCCCTGCCCTAATCTTCCCCTCGTCTCCTTAGCAGCCAGGCTTTCCTCGCTCTGCCGTGACAGACGTGTCCCTTTCCTTAAGGCTCTTTCCACAGGCGCCACCGCGCTTCTCTCTCAGGCAGAGGGGATGCCCAGGCAAAGAGGATTTCGCTCCATGCGGGTTTATTACACCGTGCTGTGGAGACCAACTCTGGCAAGCAGCAGGCCGCATCCCACAGACCCGACTCTGATTTCCCAAAGAATGCTGTGCTTTCCCAGAGGGAATGCTACGGCAAAGAGGCTTTCGCTCTATGCGGGTTTCTCCCACTGCCATTTCTCCCACTGGGAGACTGAGCTCAGGCAAGCAGCAGAAGCCCGCCAAACATTTCTCAGCGAATGCTGTGCATTCGCAGAGGCTTTGCCTTGGAGCGAACAGCACTTCGCCACTGCTTCCTCAGCAAGGCTTCAGTCGCGTCAGGGAAGAAGAGCTGCTGGAGAGCTGGTGCCTCTTCTGTCTTCCTTTCCCGCGCTCCATGTTCATGTCCTGGGTTCACCCTGCCAGGCCGAACTAAGCAGACAGAGCCACAAAAGTGCAGTAGCCTGCGTAGCATAGGATGGCACTCTATGCACACAAACATCTCAAAGGGTAGGCATCGCTTGGCCTTTTACTCTGGCGGACTCGCAGACTAAGCCAGTGCTTTCCCCACAGGAAAGGAGAGGTGACAGGATCCCTGCACACCGCCCATGCACTGAATAGGGAGCTTGGGGGACTGTCCCCACTCGTTCCCCTTAAATCCCATGCCTCTTCCAAGCTTCCACATCCTGGAGGAAGCCGGCATCTGATGGCCAGTTCTTTCTGGGAGTTGTTTCTCGAGTTCAGGGTAGGCGCCTGGTGGCAAGCCCATGTCTCCACCACGGACAGGTGGCCAAGGAGCTGCTGTCTCCTTGAGCCCAAAGGCTCAGGACAGGCATGCTTTCTGCCCAGACTCCTTCCTCAGAGTGGAGCCCTTTCCCCTGCCCTAATCTTCCCCTCGTGTCTCCTTAGCAGCCAGGCTTTCCTCGCTATGCCGTGACAGACGTGTCCCTTTCCTTAAGGCTCTTTCCACAGGCGCCACCGCGCTTCTCTCTCAGGCAGAGAGGTTGCCCAGGCAAAGAGGATTTCGCTCCATGCGGGTTTATTACACCGTGCTGTGGAGACTAGCTCTGGCAAGCAGCAGGCAGCATCCCACAGACCAGACTCTGACTTCCCAAAGAATGCTGTGTTTTCCCAGAGGGGATGCCCCGGCAAAGAGGCTTTCGCTCTATGCGGGTTTCTCCCATCATGCTGCCAACACTAGGCTAAGGCAAGCAACAAAAGCAGCCCAAAGAACCGACTCTGATTTCCTAGCGACTGCTATGCTTTCGCAGAGGTTTTCAGCTTGGTGCGAACCGCACTTCGCTGCTGCTTCCTTAGCAAGGATATGGTCGTTCGCTCTGTGGAGGCAGGAATGAAGAGCCGCGGGAGAGCTGTTTCTCTTGGGCTTTGCATTCCCGGGCTCCGAGTTCGTGCCCAGGGTTCACCTTACTAAGCCGAACTAAGCAGACACAGTCACAACCCTGCATCAGCGTGCGTGGCCTAGCATGGCACTCTATGCCTATTACCATCTCCTGTCATAGGTAAGGCTTTGACTTTTGCTCATGCGCTCAGGCAGACTCGGGGTCTAGACCAGTGCCTTCACCACAGGAGAGAGGAGGCGACAGGATCCCTGCACACGGCCCGTGCACTGGGATGGGGAACTGTGGGGGACTGTCTCCACTCCTTACCAGGCACAAACCCTGCCACCCACAACACTGCCACATCTTGGTGGAAGACGGCATCTGACTGCCCGTTTATCCATGGGGTTGTTTCTGCGAGTTCCGGGAATGGCACCTTGGAGCAAGCCCGACTGCCGACGGGGCAGGTGGCCAAGGTGATGCGGTCCCCTTGGGACCAGAGGCACAGGACAGGCCTGCCTTCTGCCCAGACTCCTTCCACAGAGTGGAGCCCTTTCCCCTGCCCTAATCTTCCCCTCGTGTCTCTTTAGCAGCCAGGCTTCCGTCGCTCTGCCCTGACAAACGTGTCCATTTCCTTAAGGCTCTTTCCACAGGCGTCACCGCGCTTCTTTCTCAGGCAGAGGGGTTGCCCAGGCAAAGAGGATTTCGCTCCATGCGAGTGTATTACACCGTGCTGTGGAGACCAGCTCGGGCAAGCAGCAGGCAGCATCCCACAGACCCGACTTTGATTTCCCAAAGAATGGTGCGCTTTCCCAGAGGGGATGCCCTGTCAAAGAGGCTTTCGCTCTATGCGGGTTTCTCCCATCGTGCTGCGAATACTAGGCTAAGGCAAGCAGCAAAAGCAGCCCACAGAACCAACTCTGATTTCCCAGCGACTGCTATGCTTTTGCAGAAGTTTTCAGCTTGGTGCGAACCGCACTTCGCTGCTGCTTCCTCAGCAAGGCTTTGGTCGTTCGCTCTGTTGTGGCTGGGATGAAGAGCCGCGGGAGAGCTGGTGCCTCTTGGGCCTTGCATTCCTGGGCTCCCCGTTAGCGCCTGGGGTTCACCTTGCTAAGCCGAACTAAGCAGACATAATCACAACACTACAGCAGCGTGCATGGCCTAGGATGGCACTCTATGCCTATTACCATCTCCTGTCATAGATAAGGCTTTGACTTTTGCTAATGCGCTCAGGCAGACTCGAGGTCTAGGCCAGTGCCTTCACCACAGGAGAGAGGAGGCAACAGGATCCCTGCACACGACCCGTGCACTGGGATGGGGAACTGTGGGGTCTGTATCCACTCCTTACCAGGCACACCCCTGCCACCCACAACACTGCCACATCTTGGTGGAAGACAGCATCTGACTGCCCGTTTCTCCATGGGGTTGTTTCTGCGAGTTCCGGGTATGGCAACTGGGGGCAAGCCCGACTGCCCTTGGGACAGGTGGCCTAGGAGATGCTCTCCCCTTGGGACCAGAGGCACAGGACAGGCCTGCCATCTGCCCGACTCCTTCCTCAGAGTGGAGCACGCGCCCCTGCCCTAGTCGTCCACTCATGTCTCCTTAGCAGCCAGGCTTCGATCTCTCCGCACAGGGAGTGGGTGACACTTGTCTTGCCACTGGCCTGCTGTTCCTGCCATGGCAGGCTATCCTGCTTCCCAAGCGTTTCCGGACCCCAAGGCCAAGGGCTCCTTCTCATCCCAGGGGGCGGCGTGCGGGGCCTTCCCCACACTTCCTCCTGGGGAGCGCGGTGACAGACTTGTGCGACCATGCTTCTCTCTCAGGCAGAGGGCATGCTAGGGCAAAGGGTATTTCGCTCCATGCGGGTATCTTCCACCGTGCTGCGGAGACTAGCTCAGGCAAGCAGCAGCAGCATCCCCAAACCCAACTCTGAATTCCCTACGAATGCGGTGCTTTCCCAGGGGTGATGCCCAGGCAAAGAGGCTTTCACTGTATGCGGGTTCTCCCACCGCGATTTCTCCCACTGGGAGACTGAGCTCAGGCAAGCAGCAGCAGCCCGCCGAACATTTCTCAGCGAATGCTGTGCTTTCGCAGAGGCTTTGCCTTGGAGCGTACAGCACTTCGCCGCTTCTTCCTCAGCAAGGCTTCAGTCGCGTCAGGGAAGAAGAGCTGCTGGAGAGCTGGTGCCTCTTCTGTCTTCCTTTCCCGTGCTCCATGTTCACGTCCTGGGTTCACCCTGCCAGGCCGAACTAAGCAGACAGACCCACAAAAGTGCAGTAGCCTGCGTAGCCTAGGATGGCACTCTATGCACACAAACATCTCCCGGGTAGGCATCGCTTGGCCTTTTACTCTGGCGCTCAGGCGGACTCGCAGACTAAGCCAGTGCTTTCCCCACAGGAAAGGAGAGGTGACAGAATCCCTGCACACCGCCCGTGCACTGAATAGGGAGCTTTGGGGGACTGTCCCCACTCCTTCCCCTTAAACCCCGTGCCTCCTCCAAGCTTCCCCATCCTGGAGAAAGCCGGCTTCTGATGCCCAGTTCTTTCTGGGAGTTGTTGCTCACGTTCAGGGTAGGCGCCTGGTGGCAAGCCCATGTCTCCACCACGGATAGGTGGCCAAGGAGCTGCTGTCTCCTTGAGCCCAAAGGCTGAGGACAGGCATGCTTTCTGCCCAGACTCCTTCCTCAGAATGGAGCCCTTTCCCCTGCCCTAAGCTTCCCCTCGTTTCTCCTTAGCAGCCAGGCTTCCATCTCTCTGTCGTGACAGACGTGTCCCTTTCCTTAAGGCTCTTTCCACAGGCGCCACCGCGCTTCTCTCTCAGGCAGAGGTGATGCCCAGGCAAAGAGGATTTCGCTCCATGCGGGTGTATTACACCGTGCTGTGGAGACCAGCTCTGGCAAGCAGCAGGCAGCATCCCACAGACCCCACTCTGATTTCCCAAAAAATGCTCTGCCTTCCCAAGGGGATGCCCCGGCAAAGAGTCTTTCGCTCTATGCGGGTTTCTCCCACCCTGCTGTGAATACTAGGCTAAGGCAAGCAGCAAAAGCAGCCCACAGAACCAACTCTGATTTCCCAGCGAGTGCTATGCTTTCGCAGAGGTTGTCAGCTTGGCGCGAACCGCACTTCGCTGCTGCTTCCTCAGCAAGGCTTTGGTCATTTGCTCTGTCGCGGCAGGGATGAAGAGTCGCGGGAGAGGTGGTGCCTCTTGGGCCTTCCATTCCCGGGCTCCCAGTTCGCGCCCAGGGTTCACCTTGCTAAGCCGAACTAAGCAGACACAGTCACAACCCTGCAGCAGTGTGCGTGGCCTAGCATGGCACTCTATGCCCATTACCATCTCCTGGCGTAGGTAAGGCTTAGCCTTTTGCTCTGACGCTCAGGCAGACTCGGGGTCTAGGCCAGTGCCTTCACCACAGGAGAGAGGAGGCGACAGCATCCCTGCACAGGGCCCGTGCACTGGGATGGGGAACTGTGGGGGACTGTCTCCACTCCTTACCAGGCACACCCCCTGCCACCCACAACACTGCCACATCTTGGTGGAAGATGGCTTCTGACTGCCCGTTTCTCCATGGGGTTGTTTCTGCGAGTTCCGGGTATGGCACCTGGGGGCAAGCCCGACTGCCCTTGGGACAGGTGGCCTAGGAGATATTCTCCCCTTGGGACCAGAGGCACAGGACAGGCCTGCCATCTGCCCAGACTCCTTCCTCAGAGTGTAGCACGCGCCCTTGCCCTAGTCGTCCCCTCATGTCTCCTTAGCACCCAGGCTTCAATCTCTCCGCACAGGGAGCGGGTGACACTTGTCTTGCCACTGGCCTGCTGTTCGTGCCATGGCAGGCTATTCTGCTTCCCAAGCGTTTCCCGACTCCAAGGCCAAGGGCTCCTTCTCATCCCAGGGGGCGGCGTGCTGTGCCTTCACCACACTTGCTCCTGGGGAGGGCGGTGACAGACTTGTGCGACCATGCTTCTCTCTCAGGCAGAGGGGATGCTAGGGCAAAGGGTATTTCGCTCCTTGCGGTATCTTTCACAGTGCTGCGGAGACTAGCTAAGGCAAGCAGCAGCAGCATCCCCAAACCCAACTCTGATTTCCCTACGAATGCTGTGCTTTCCCAGGAGAGATGCCCAGGCAAAGAGGCTTTCACTGTATGCGGGTTTCTCCCACCGCCATTTCTCCCACTGGGAGACTGGGCTCAGACAAGCAGCAGCATCCCGCAGATCATTTCTCAGCGAATGCTGTGTTTTCGCAGAGGTTTTGCCTTGGAGCGAACAGCACTTCGCCGCTGCTTCCTCAGCAAGGCTTCAGTCGCGTCAGGGAAGAAGAGATGCGGGAGAGCTGGTGCCTCTTGGGCCTTGCTTTCCCGGGCTCCATGTTCGCGTCCTGGGTTCACCCTGCCAGGCCGAACTAAGCGGACAGAGCCACAAAAGTGCAGTAGTGTGCATTTCCTAGGATGGCACTTTATGCACACAAACATCTCCCGGGTAGGCATCGCTTGGCCCTTTACTCTGCCGCTCAGGAGGACTCGCGGACTTAGCCAGTGCTTTCCCCACAGGAAAGGAGAGGTGACAGGATCCCTGCACACCGCCCGTGCACTGAATAGGGAGCTTGGGGGACTGTCCCCACTCCTTCTCCTTAAACCCCATGCCTCTTCCAAGCTTCCAAGTCCTGGAGGAAGCCGGCATCTGATGGCCAGTTCTTTCTGGGAGTTGTTTCTCGAGTTCAGGGTAGGCGCCTGGTGGCAAGCCCATGTCTCCACCACGGACAGGTGGCCAAGGAGCTGCTGTCTCCTTGAGCCCAAAGGCTCAGGACAGGCATGCTTTCTGCCCAGACTCCTTGCTCAGAGTGGAGCCCTTTCCCCTGCCCTAATCTTCCCCTCGTGTCTCCTTAGCAGCCAGGCTTTCCTCGCTATGCCGTGACAGACGTGTCCCTTTCCTTAAGGCTCTTTCCACAGGCGCCACCGCGCTTCTCTCTCAGGCAGAGGGGTTGCCCAGGCAAAGAGGATTTCGCTCCATGCGGTTTATTACACCGTGCTGTGGAGACTAGCTCTGGCAAGCAGCAGGCAGCATCCCACAGACCAGACTCTGACTTCCCAAAGAACGCTGTGTTTTCCCAGAGGGGATGCCCGGCAAAGAGGCTTTCGCTCTATGCGGGTTTCTCCCATCATGCTGCCAACACTAGGCTAAGGCAAGCAACAAAAGCAGCCCACAGAACCGACTCTGATTTCCTAGCGACTGCTATGCTTTCGCAGAGGTTTTCAGCTTGGTGCGAACCGCACTTCGCTGCTGCTTCCTTAGCAAGGCTATGGTCGTTCGCTCTGTGGAGGCAGGAATGAAGAGCCGCGGGAGAGCTGTTTCTCTTGGGCTTTGCATTCCCGGGCTCCCAGTTCGCGCCCAGGGTTCACCTTACTAAGCCGAACTAAGCAACACAGTCACAACCCTGCAGCAGCGTGCGTGGCCTAGCATGGCACTCTATGCCTATTACCATCTCCTGTCATAGGTAAGGCTTTGACTTTTGCTCATGCGCTCAGGCAGACTCGGGGTCTAGACCAATGCCTTCACCACAGGAGAGAGAAGGCGACAGGATCCCTGCACACAGCCCGTGCACTGGGATGGGGAACTGTGGGGGACTGTCTCCACTCCTTACCAGGCACAAACCCTGCCACCCACAACACTGCCACATCTTGGTGGAAGACGGCATCTGACTGCCCGTTTATCCATGGGGTTGTTTCTGCGAGTTCCGGGTTTGGCACCTTGGAGCAAGCCCGACTGCCGACGGGGCAGGTGGCCAAGGTGATGCTGTCCCCTTGGGACCAGAGGCACAGGACAAGCCTGCCTTCTGCCCAGACTCCTTCCACAGAGTGGAGCCCTTTCCCCTGCCCTAATCTTCCCCTCGTGTCTCTTTAGCAGCCAGGCTTCCGTCGCTCTGCCCTGACAAACGTGTCCATTTCCTTAAGGCTCTTTCCACAGGCGTCACCGCGCTTCTTTCTCAGGCAGAGGGGTTGCCCAGGCAAAGAGGATTTCGCTCCATGCGAGTGTATTACACCGTGCTGTGGAGACCAGCTCGGGCAAGCAGCAGGCAGCATCCCACAGACCCGACTTTGATTTCCCAAAGAATGGTGTGCTTTCCCAGAGGGGATGCCCTGTCAAAGAGGCTTTCGCTCTATGCGGGTTTCTCCCATCGTGCTGCGAATACTAGGCTAAGGAAGCAGCAAAAGCAGCCCACAGAACCAACTCTGATTTCCCAGCGACTGCTATGCTTTTGCAGAAGTTTTCAGCTTGGTGCGAACCGCACTTCGCTGCTGCTTCCTCAGCAAGGCTTTGGTCGTTCGCACTGTTGTGGCTGGGATGAAGAGCCGCGGGAGAGCTGGTGCCTCTTGGGCCTTGCCTTCCTGGGCTCCCCGTTAGCGCCTTGGGTTGACCTTGCTAAGCCGAACTAAGCAGACATAATCACAACCCTACAGCAGCGTGCATGGCCTAGGATGGCACTCTATGCCTATTACCATCTCCTGTCATAGGTAAGGCTTTGACTTTTGCTAATGCGCTCAGGCAGACTCGAGGTCTAGGCCAGTGCCTTCACCACAGGAGAGAGGAGGCAACAGGATCCCTGCACACGACCCGTGCACTGGGATGGGGAACTGTGGGGTCTGTATCCACTCCTTACCAGGCACACCCCTGCCACCCACAACACTGCCACATCTTGGTGGAAGACAGCATCTGACTGCCCGTTTCTCCATGGGGTTGTTTCTGCGAGTTCCGGGTATGGCAACTGGGGGCAAGCCCGACTGCCCTTGGGACAGGTGGCCTAGGAGATGCTCTCCCCTTGGGACCAGAGGCACAGGACAGGCCTGCCATCTGCCCGACTCCTTCCTCAGAGTGGAGCACGCGCCCCTGCCCTAGTCGTCCACTCATGTCTCCTTAGCAGCCAGGCTTCGATCTCTCCGCACAGGGAGTGGGTGACACTTGTCTTGCCACTGGCCTGCTATTCCTGCCATGGCAGGCTATCCTGCTTCCCAAGCGTTTCCGGACCCTAAGGCCAAGGGCTCCTTCTCATCCCAGGGGGCGGCGTGCGGGGCCTTCCCCACACTTCCTCCTGGGGAGCGCGGTGACAGACTTGTGCGACCATGCTTCTCTCTCAGGCAGAGGGCATGCTAGGGCAAAGGGTATTTCGCTCCATGCGGGTATCTTCCACCGTGCTGCGGAGACTAGCTCAGGCAAGCAGCAGCAGCATCCCCAAACCCAACTCTGAATTCCCTACGAATGCGGTGCTTTCCCAGGGGTGATGCCCAGGCAAAGAGGCTTTCACTGTATGCGGGTTCTCCCACCGCGATTTCTCCCACTGGGAGACTGAGCTCAGGCAAGCAGCAGAAGCCCGCCGAACATTTCTCAGCGAATGCTGTGCTTTCGCAGAGGCTTTGCCTTGGAGCGAACAGCACTTCGCCGCTTCTTCCTCAGCAAGGCTTCAGTTTCGTCAGGGAAGAAGAGCTGCTGGAGAGCTGGTGCCTCTTCTGTCTTCCTTTCCCGCGCTCCATGTTCACGTCCTGGGTTCACCCTGCCAGGCCGAACTAAGCAGACAGAGCCACAAAAGTGCAGTAGCCTGCGTAGCCTAGGATGGCACTCTATGCACACAAACATCTCCCGGGTAGGCAACGCTAGGCCTTTTACTCTGGCGCTCAGGCGGACTCGCAGACTAAGCCAGTGCTTTCCCCACAGGAAAGGAGAGGTGACAGAATCCCTGCACACCGCCCGTGCACTGAATAGGGAGCTTTGGGGGACTGTCCCCACTCCTTCCCCTTAAACCCCGTGCCTCCTCCAAGCTTCCCCATCCTGGAGAAAGCCGGCTTCTGATGGCCAGTTCTTTCTGGGAGTTGTTGCTCACGTTCAGGGTAGGCGCCTGGTGGCAAGCCCATGTCTCCACCACGGATAGGTGGCCAAGGAGCTGCTGTCTCCTTGAGCCCAAAGGCTGAGGACAGGCATGCTTTCTGCCCAGACTCCTTCCTCAGAATGGAGCCCTTTCCCCTGCCCTAAGCTTCCCCTCGTTTCTCCTTAGCAGCCAGGCTTCCATCTCTCTGTCGTGACAGACGTGTCCCTTTCCTTAAGGCTCTTTCCACAGGCGCCACCGCGCTTCTCTCTCAGGCAGAGGTGATGCCCAGGCAAAGAGGATTTCGCTCCATGCGGGTGTATTACACCGTGCTGTGGAGACCAGCTCTGGCAAGCAGCAGGCAGCATCCCACAGACCCCACTCTGATTTCCCAAAAAATGCTCTGCCTTCCCAAGGGGATGCCCCGGCAAAGAGTCTTTCGCTCTATGCGCGTTTCTCCCATCGTGCTGTGAATACTAGGCTAAGGCAAGCAGCAAAAGCAGCCCACAGAACCAACTCTGATTTCCCAGCGAGTGCTATGCTTTCGCAGAGGTTGTCAGCTTGGCGCGAACCGCACTTCGCTGCTGCTTCCTCAGCAAGGCTTTGGTCATTTGCTCTGTCGCGGCAGGGATGAAGAGTCGCGGGAGAGGTGGTGCCTCTTGGGCCTTCCATTCCCGGGCTCCCAGTTCGCGCCCAGGGTTCACCTTGCTAAGCCGAACTAAGCAGACACAGTCACAACCCTGCAGCAGTGTGCGTGGCCTAGCATGGCACTCTATGCCCATTACCATCTCCTGGCGTAGGTAAGGCTTAGCCTTTTGCTCTGACGCTCAGGCAGACTCGGGGTCTAGGCCAGTGCCTTCACCACAGGAGAGAGGAGGCGACAGCATCCCTGCACAGGGCCCGTGCACTGGGATGGGGAACTGTGGGGGACTGTCTCCACTCCTTACCAGGCACACCCCCTGCCACCCACAACACTGCCACATCTTGGTGGAAGATGGCATCTGACTGCCCGTTTCTCCATGGGGTTGTTTCTGCGAGTTCCGGGTATGGCACTTGGGGGCAAGCCCGACTGCCCTTGGGACAGGTGGCCTAGGAGATATTCTCCCCTTGGGACCAGAGGCACAGGACAGGCCTGCCATCTGCCCAGACTCCTTCCTCAGAGTGTAGCACGCGCCCTTGCCCTAGTCGTCCCCTCATGTCTCCTTAGCACCCAGGCTTCAATCTCTCCGCACAGGGAGCGGGTGACACTTGTCTTGCCACTGGCCTGCTGTTCGTGCCATGGCAGGCTATTCTGCTTCCCAAGCGTTTCCCGACTCCAAGGCCAAGGGCTCCTTCTCATCCCAGGGGGCGGCGTGCTGTGCCTTCACCACACTTGCTCCTGGGGAGGGCGGTGACAGACTTGTGCGACCATGCTTCTCTCTCAGGCAGAGGGGATGCTAGGGCAAAGGGTATTTCGCTCCTTGCGGTATCTTTCACAGTGCTGCGGAGACTAGCTAAGGCAAGCAGCAGCAGCATCCCCAAACCCAACTCTGATTTCCCTACGAATGCTGTGCTTTCCCAGGAGAGATGCCCAGGCAAAGAGGCTTTCACTGTATGCGGGTTTCTCCCACCGCCATTTCTCCCACTGGGAGACTGGGCTCAGACAAGCAGCAGCAGCCCGCAGATCATTTCTCAGCGAATGCTGTGTTTTCGCAGAGGTTTTGCCTTGGAGCGAACAGCACTTCGCCGCTGCTTCCTCAGCAAGGCTTCAGTCGCGTCAGGGAAGAAGAGATGCGGGAGAGCTGGTGCCTCTTGGGCCTTGCTTTCCCGGGCTCCATGTTCGCGTCCTGGGTTCACCCTGCCAGGCCGAACTAAGCGGACAGAGCCACAAAAGTGCAGTAGTGTGCATTTCCTAGGATGGCACTTTATGCACACAAACATCTCCCGGGTAGGCATCGCTTGGCCCTTTACTCTGCCGCTCAGGAGGACTCGCGGACTTAGCCAGTGCTTTCCCCACAGGAAAGGAGAGGTGACAGGATCCCTGCAACCGCCCGTGCACTGAATAGGGAGCTTTGTGAGACTGTCCCCACTCCTTCCCCTTAAACCCCGTGCCTCCTCCAAGCTTCCAAGTCCTGTAGGAAGCCAGCATCTGATGGCCAGTTCTTTCTGGGAGTTGTTTCTCGAGTTCAGGGTAGGCGCATGGTGGCAAGCTTTTTTCTCCACCATGGACAGGTGGCCAAGGAGCTGCTGTCTCCTTGAGCCCAAAGGCTCAGGACAGGCATGCTTTCTGCCCAGACTCCTTCCTCAGAGTGGAGCCCTTTCCCCTGCCCTAATCTTCCCCTCGTGTCTCCTTAGCAGCCAGGCTTCCATCTCTCTGCCATGACAGACGTGTCCCTTTCCTTAAGGCTCTTTCCACAGGCGCCACCGCGCTACTCTCTCAGGCAGAGGGGATGCCCAGGCAAAGAGGATTTCGCTCCATGTGGTTTATTACACCGTGCTGTGGAGACTAGCTCTGGCAAGCAGCAGGCAGCATCCCACAGACCAGACTCTGACTTCCCAAAGAACGGTGTGTTTTCCCAGAGGGGATGCCCCGGCAAAGAGGCTTTCGCTCTATGCGGGTTTCTCCCATCATGCTGCCAACACTAGGCTAAGGCAAGCAACAAAAGCAGCCCACAGAACCGACTCTGATTTCCTAGCGACTGCTATGCTTTCGCAGAGGTTTTCAGCTTGGTGCGAACCGCACTTCGCTGCTGCTTCCTTAGCAAGGCTATGGTCGTTCGCTCTGTGGAGGCAGGAATGAAGAGCCGCGGGAGAGCTGTTCCTCTTGGGCTTTGCATTCCCGGGCTCCCAGTTCGCGCCCAGGTTTCACCTTACTAAGCCGAACTAAGCAGACACAGTCACAACCCTGCAGCAGCGTGCGTGGCCTAGCATGGCACTCTATGCCTATTACCATCTCCTGTCATAGGTAAGGCTTTGACTTTTGCTCATGCGCTCAGGCAGACTCGGGGTCTAGACCAGTGCCTTCACCACAGGAGAGAGAAGGCGACAGGATCCCTGCACACGGCCCGTGCACTGGGATGGGGAACTGTGGGGGACTGTCTCCACTCCTTACCAGGCACAAACCCTGCCACCCACAACACTGCCACATCTTGGTGGAAGACGGCATCTGACTGCCCGTTTATCCATGGGGTTGTTTCTGCGAGTTCCGGGTATGGCACCTTGGAGCAAGCCCGACTGCCGACGGGGCAGGTGGCCAAGGTGATGCGGTCCCCTTGGGACCAGAGGCACAGGACAGGCCTGCCTTCTGCCCAGACTCCTTCCACAGAGTGGAGCCCTTTCCCCTGCCCTAATCTTCCCCTCGTGTCTCTTTAGCAGCCAGGCTTCCGTCGCTCTGCCCTGACAAACGTGTCCATTTCCTTAAGGCTCTTTCCACAGGCGTCACCGCGCTTCTTTCTCAGGCAGAGGGGTTGCCCAGGCAAAGAGGATTTCGCTCCATGCGAGTGTATTACACCGTGCTGTGGAGACCAGCTCTGGCAAGCAGCAGGCAGCATCCCACAGACCCGACTTTGATTTCCCAAAGAATGGTGCGCTTTCCCAGAGGGGATGCCCTGTCAAAGAGGCTTTCGCTCTATGCGGGTTTCTCCCATCGTGCTGCGAATACTAGGCTAAGGCAAGCAGCAAAAGCAGCCCACAGAACCAACTCTGATTTCCCAGCGACTGCTATGCTTTTGCAGAAGTTTTCAGCTTGGTGCGAACCGCACTTCGCTGCTGCTTCCTCAGCAAGGCTTTGGTCGTTCGCTCTGTTGTGGCTGGGATGAAGAGCCGCGGGAGAGCTGGTGCCTCTTGGGCCTTGCATTCCTGGGCTCCCCGTTAGCGCCTGGGGTTCACCTTGCTAAGCCGAACTAAGCAGACATAATCACAACCCTACAGCAGCGTGCATGGCCTAGGATGGCACTCTATGCCTATTACCATCTCCTGTCATAGGTAAGGCTTTGACTTTTGCTAATGCGCTCAGGCAGACTCGAGGTCTAGGCCAGTGCCTTCACCACAGGAGAGAGGAGGCAACAGGATCCCTGCACACGACCCGTGCACTGGGATGGGGAACTGTGGGGTCTGTATCCACTCCTTACCAGGCACACCCCTGCCACCCACAACACTGCCACATCTTGGTGGAAGACAGCATCTGACTGCCCGTTTCTCCATGGGGTTGTTTCTGCGAGTTCCGGGTATGGCAACTGGGGGCAAGCCCGACTGCCCTTAGGACAGGTGGCCTAGGAGATGCTCTCCCCTTGGGACCAGAGGCACAGGACAGGCCTGCCATCTGCCCGACTCCTTCCTCAGAGTGGAGCACGCGCCCCTGCCCTAGTCGTCCACTCATGTCTCCTTAGCAGCCAGGCTTCGATCTCTCCGCACAGGGAGTGGGTGACACTTGTCTTGCCACTGGCCTGCTGTTCCTGCCATGGCAGGCTATCCTGCTTCCCAAGCGTTTCCGGACCCCAAGGCCAAGGGCTCCTTCTCATCCCAGGGGGCGGCGTGCGGGGCCTTCCCCACACTTCCTCCTGGGGAGCGCGGTGACAGACTTGTGCGACCATGCTTCTCTCTCAGGCAGAGGGCATGCTAGGGCAAAGGGTATTTCGCTCCATGCGGGTATCTTCCACCGTGCTGCGGAGACTAGCTCAGGCAAGCAGCAGCAGCATCCCCAAACCCAACTCTGAATTCCCTACGAATGCGGTGCTTTCCCAGGGGTGATGCCCAGGCAAAGAGGCTTTCACTGTATGCGGGTTCTCCCACCGCGATTTCTCCCACTGGGAGACTGAGCTCAGGCAAGCAGCAGCAGCCCGCCGAACATTTCTCAGCGAATGCTGTGCTTTCGCAGAGGCTTTGCCTTGGAGCGAACAGCACTTCGCCGCTGCTTCCTCAGCAAGGCTTCAGTCTCGTCAGGGAAGAAGAGCTGCGGGAGAGCTGGTGCCTCTTCTATCTTCCTTTCCCGGGCTCCATGTTCACGTCCTGGGTTCACCCTGCCAGGCCGAACTAAGCAGACAGAGCCACAAAAGTTCAGTAGCCTGCGAAGCCTAGGATGGCACTCTATGCACACAAACATCTCCCGGGTAGGCATCGCTTGGCCTTTTACTCTGGCGCTCAGGCGAACTCGCTGACTAAGCCAGTGCTTTCCCCACAGGAAAGGAGAGGTGACAGAATCCCTGCACACCGCCCGTGCACTGAATAGGGAGCTTTGGGGGACTGTCCCCACTCCTTCCCCTTAAACCCCGTGCCTCCTCCAAGCTTCCCCATCCTGGAGAAAGCCGGCTTCTGATGGCCAGTTCTTTCTGGGAGTTGTTGCTCACGTTCAGGGTAGGCGCCTGGTGGCAAGCCCATGTCTCCACCACGGATAGGTGGCCAAGGAGCTGCTGTCTCCTTGAGCCCAAAGGCTGAGGACAGGCATGCTTTCTGCCCAGACTCCTTCCTCAGAATGGAGCCCTTTCCCCTGCCCTAAGCTTCCCCTCGTTTCTCCTTAGCAGCCAGGCTTCCATCTCTCTGTCGTGACAGACGTGTCCCTTTCCTTAAGGCTCTTTCCACAGGCGCCACCGCGCTTCTCTCTCAGGCAGAGGTGATGCCCAGGCAAAGAGGATTTCGCTCCATGCGGGTGTATTACACCGTGCTGTGGAGACCAGCTCTGGCAAGCAGCAGGCAGCATCCCACAGACCCCACTCTGATTTCCCAAAAAATGCTCTGCCTTCCCAAGGGGATGCCCCGGCAAAGAGTCTTTCGCTCTATGCGCGTTTCTCCCATCGTGCTGTGAATACTAGGCTAAGGCAAGCAGCAAAAGCAGCCCACAGAACCAACTCTGATTTCCCAGCGAGTGCTATGCTTTCGCAGAGGTTGTCAGCTTGGCGCGAACCGCACTTCGCTGCTGCTTCCTCAGCAAGGCTTTGGTCATTTGCTCTGTCGCGGCAGGGATGAAGAGTCGCGGGAGAGGTGGTGCCTCTTGGGCCTTCCATTCCCGGGCTCCCAGTTCGCGCCCAGGGTTCACCTTGCTAAGCCGAACTAAGCAGACACAGTCACAACCCTGCAGCAGTGTGCGTGGCCTAGCATGGCACTCTATGCCCATTACCATCTCCTGGCGTAGGTAAGGCTTAGCCTTTTGCTCTGACGCTCAGGCAGACTCGGGGTCTAGGCCAGTGCCTTCACCACAGGAGAGAGGAGGCGACAGCATCCCTGCACAGGGCCCGTGCACTGGGATGGGGAACTGTGGGGGACTGTCTCCACTCCTTACCAGGCACACCCCCTGCCACCCACAACACTGCCACATCTTTGTGGAAGATGGCATCTGACTGCCCGTTTCTCCATGGGGTTGTTTCTGCGAGTTCCGGGTATGGCACCTGGGGGCAAGCCCGACTGCCCTTGGGACAGGTGGCCTAGGAGATATTCTCCCCTTGGGACCAGAGGCACAGGACAGGCCTGCCATCTGCCCAGACTCCTTCCTCAGAGTGTAGCACGCGCCCTTGCCCTAGTCGTCCCCTCATGTCTCCTTAGCACCCAGGCTTCAATCTCTCCGCACAGGGAGCGGGTGACACTTGTCTTGCCACTGGCCTGCTGTTCGTGCCATGGCAGGCTATTCTGCTTCCCAAGCGTTTCCCGACTCCAAGGCCAAGGGCTCCTTCTCATCCCAGGGGGCGGCGTGCTGTGCCTTCACCACACTTGCTCCTGGGGAGGGCGGTGACAGACTTGTGCGACCATGCTTCTCTCTCAGGCAGAGGGGATGCTAGGGCAAAGGGTATTTCGCTCCTTGCGGTATCTTTCACAGTGCTGCGGAGACTAGCTAAGGCAAGCAGCAGCAGCATCCCCAAACCCAACTCTGATTTCCCTACGAATGCTGTGCTTTCCCAGGAGAGATGCCCAGGCAAAGAGGCTTTCACTGTATGCGGGTTTCTCCCACCGCCATTTCTCCCACTGGGAGACTGGGCTCAGACAAGCAGCAGCAGCCCGCAGATCATTTCTCAGCGAATGCTGTGTTTTCGCAGAGGTTTTGCCTTGGAGCGAACAGCACTTCGCCGCTGCTTCCTCAGCAAGGCTTCAGTCGCGTCAGGGAAGAAGAGATGCGGGAGAGCTGGTGCCTCTTGGGCCTTGCTTTCCCGGGCTCCATGTTCGCGTCCTGGGTTCACCCTGCCAGGCCGAACTAAGCGGACAGAGCCACAAAAGTGCAGTAGTGTGCATTTCCTAGGATGGCACTTTATGCACACAAACATCTCCCGGGTAGGCATCGCTTGGCCCTTTACTCTGCCGCTCAGGAGGACTCGCGGACTTAGCCAGTGCTTTCCCCACAGGAAAGGAGAGGTGACAGGATCCCTGCACACCGCCCGTGCACTGAATAGGGAGCTTTGTGAGACTGTCCCCACTCCTTCCCCTTAAACCCCATGCCTCTTCCAAGCTTCCAAGTCCTGGAGGAAGCCGGCATCTGATGGCCAGTTCTTTCTGGGAGTTGTTTCTCGAGTTCAGGGTAGGCGCCTGGTGGCAAGCCCATGTCTCCACCACGGACAGGTGGCCAAGGAGCTGCTGTCTCCTTGAGCCCAAAGGCTCAGGACAGGCATGCTTTCTGCCCAGACTCCTTCCTCAGAGTGGAGCCCTTTCCCCTGCCCTAATCTTCCCCTCGTGTCTCCTTAGCAGCCAGGCTTTCCTCGCTCTGCCGTGACAGACGTGTCCCTTTCCTTAAGGCTCTTTCCACAGGCGCCACCGCGCTTCTCTCTCAGGCAGAGGGGATGCCCAGGCAAAGAGGATTTCGCTCCATGCGGGTTTATTACACCGTGCTGTGGAGACCAACTCTGGCAAGCAGCAGGCCGCATCCCACAGACCCGACTCTGATTTCCCAAAGAATGCTGTGCTTTCCCAGAGGGAATGCTACGGCAAAGAGGCTTTCGCTCTATGCGTGTTTCTCCCACTGCCATTTCTCCCACTGGGAGACTGAGCTCAGGCAAGCAGCAGAAGCCCGCCAAACATTTCTCAGCGAATGCTGTGCATTCGCAGAGGCTTTGCCTTGGAGCGAACAGCACTTCGCCGCTGCTTCCTCAGCAAGGCTTCAGTCGCGTCAGGGAAGAAGAGCTGCTGGAGAGCTGGTGCCTCTTCTGTCTTCCTTTCCCGCGCTCCATGTTCACGTCCTGGGTTCACCCTGCCAGGCCGAACTAAGCAGACAGAGCCACAAAAGTGCAGTAGCCTGCGTAGCATAGGATGGCACTCTATGCACACAAACATCTCAAAGGGTAGGCATCGCTTGGCCTATTACTCTGGCGGACTCGCAGACTAAGCCAGTGCTTTCCGCACAGGAAAGGAGAGGTGACAGGATCCCTGCACACCGCCCATGCACTGAATAGGGAGCTTGGGGGACTGTCCCCACTCCTTCCCCTTAAACCCCATGCCTCTTCCAAGCTTCCACATCCTGGAGGAAGCCGGCATCTGATGGCCAGTTCTTTCTGGGAGTTGTTTCTCGAGTTCAGGGTAGGCGCCTGGTGGCAAGCCCATGTCTCCACCACGGACAGGTGGCCAAGGAGCTGCTGTCTCCTTGAGCCCAAAGGCTCAGGACAGGCATGCTTTCTGCCCAGACTCCTTCCTCAGAGTGGAGCCCTTTCCCCTGCCCTAATCTTCCCCTCGTGTCTCCTTAGCAGCCAGGCTTTCCTCGCTCTGCCGTGACAGACGTGTCCCTTTCCTTAAGGCTCTTTCCACAGGCGCCACCGCGCTTCTCTCTCAGGCAGAGGGGTTGCCCAGGCAAAGAGGATTTCGCTCCATGCGGTTTATTACACCGTGCTGTGGAGACTAGCTCTGGCAAGCAGCAGGCAGCATCCCACAGACCAGACTCTGACTTCCCAAAGAACGCTGTGTTTTCCCAGAGGGGATGCCCCGGCAAAGAGGCTTTCGCTCTATGCGGGTTTCTCCCATCATGCTGCCACACTAGGCTAAGGCAAGCAACAAAAGCAGCCCACAGAACCAACTCTGATTTCCTAGCGACTGCTATGCTTTCGCAGAGGTTTTCAGCTTGGTGCGAACCGCACTTCGCTGCTGCTTCCTTAGCAAGGCTATGGTCGTTCGCTCTGTGGAGGCAGGAATGAAGAGCCGCGGGAGAGCTGTTTCTCTTGTGCTTTGCATTCCCGGGCTCCCAGTTCGCGCCCAGGGTTCACCTTACTAAGCCGAACTAAGCAGACACAGTCACAACCCTGCAGCAGCGTGCGTGGCCTAGCATGGCACTCTATGCCTATTACCATCTCCTGGCGTAGGTAAGGCTTAGCCTTTTGCTCTGACGCTCAGGCAGACTCGGGGTCTAGGCCAGTGCCTTCACCACAGGAGAGAGGAGGCGACAGCATCCCTGCACAGGGCCCGTGCACTGGGATGGGGAACTGTGGGGGACTGTCTCCACTCCTTACCAGGCACACCCCCTGCCACCCACAACACTGCCACATCTTGGTGGAAGACGGCATCTGACTGCCCGTTTCTCCATGGGGTTGTTTCTGCGAGTGCCGGGTATGGCACCTGGGGGCAAGCCCGACTGCCCTTGGGACAGGTGGCCTAGGAGATATTCTCCCCTTGGGACCAGAGGCACAGGACAGGCCTGCCATCTGCCCAGACTCCTTCCTCAGAGTGTAGCACGCGCCCTTGCCCTAGTCGTCCCCTCATGTCTCCTTAGCACCCAGGCTTCAATCTCTCCGCACAGGGAGCGGGTGACACTTGTCTTGCCACTGGCCTGCTGTTCGTGCCATGGCAGGCTATTCTGCTTCCCAAGCGTTTCCCGACTCCAAGGCCAAGGGCTCCTTCTCATCCCAGGGGGCGGCGTGCTGTGCCTTCACCACACTTGCTCCTGGGGAGGGCGGTGACAGACTTGTGCGACCATGCTTCTCTCTCAGGCAGAGGGGATGCTAGGGCAAAGGGTATTTCGCTCCTTGCGGTATCTTTCACAGTGCTGCGGAGACTAGCTAAGGCAAGCAGCAGCAGCATCCCCAAACCCAACTCTGATTTCCCTACGAATGCTGTGCTTTCCCAGGAGAGATGCCCAGGCAAAGAGGCTTTCACTGTATGCGGGTTTCTCCCACCGCCATTTCTCCCACTGGGAGACTGGGCTCAGACAAGCAGCAGCAGCCCGCAGATCATTTCTCAGCGAATGCTGTGTTTTCGCAGAGGTTTTGCCTTGGAGCGAACAGCACTTCGCCGCTGCTTCCTCAGCAAGGCTTCAGTCGCGTCAGGGAAGAAGAGATGCGGGAGAGCTGGTGCCTCTTGGGCCTTGCTTTCCCGGGCTCCATGTTCGCGTCCTGGGTTCACCCTGCCAGGCCGAACTAAGCGGACAGAGCCACAAAAGTGCAGTAGTGTGCATTTCCTAGGATGGCACTTTATGCACACAAACATCTCCCGGGTAGGCATCGCTTGGCCCTTTACTCTGCCGCTCAGGAGGACTCGCGGACTTAGCCAGTGCTTTCCCCACAGGAAAGGAGAGGTGACAGGATCCCTGCACACCGCCCGTGCACTGAATAGGGAGCTTTGTGAGACTGTCCCCACTCCTTCCCCTTAAACCCCATGCCTCTTCCAAGCTTCCAAGTCCTGGAGGAAGCCGGCATCTGATGGCCAGTTCTTTCTGGGAGTTGTTTCTCGAGTTCAGGGTAGGCGCCTGGTGGCAAGCCCATGTCTCCACCACGGACAGGTGGCCAAGGAGCTGCTGTCTCCTTGAGCCCAAAGGCTCAGGACAGGCATGCTTTCTGCCCAGACTCCTTCCTCAGAGTGGAGCCCTTTCCCCTGCCCTAATCTTCCCCTCGTGTCTCCTTAGCAGCCAGGCTTTCCTCGCTCTGCCGTGACAGACGTGTCCCTTTCCTTAAGGCTCTTTCCACAGGCGCCACCGCGCTTCTCTCTCAGGCAGAGGGGATGCCCAGGCAAAGAGGATTTCGCTCCATGCGGGTTTATTACACCGTGCTGTGGAGACCAACTCTGGCAAGCAGCAGGCCGCATCCCACAGACCCGACTCTGATTTCCCAAAGAATGCTGTGCTTTCCCAGAGGGAATGCTACGGCAAAGAGGCTTTCGCTCTATGCGTGTTTCTCCCACTGCCATTTCTCCCACTGGGAGACTGAGCTCAGGCAAGCAGCAGAAGCCCGCCAAACATTTCTCAGCGAATGCTGTGCATTCGCAGAGGCTTTGCCTTGGAGCGAACAGCACTTCGCCGCTGCTTCCTCAGCAAGGCTTCAGTCGCGTCAGGGAAGAAGAGCTGCTGGAGAGCTGGTGCCTCTTCTGTCTTCCTTTCCCGCGCTCCATGTTCACGTCCTGGGTTCACCCTGCCAGGCCGAACTAAGCAGACAGAGCCACAAAAGTGCAGTAGCCTGCGTAGCATAGGATGGCACTCTATGCACACAAACATCTCAAAGGGTAGGCATCGCTTGGCCTATTACTCTGGCGGACTCGCAGACTAAGCCAGTGCTTTCCGCACAGGAAAGGAGAGGTGACAGGATCCCTGCACACCGCCCATGCACTGAATAGGGAGCTTGGGGGACTGTCCCCACTCCTTCCCCTTAAACCCCATGCCTCTTCCAAGCTTCCACATCCTGGAGGAAGCCGGCATCTGATGGCCAGTTCTTTCTGGGAGTTGTTTCTCGAGTTCAGGGTAGGCGCCTGGTGGCAAGCCCATGTCTCCACCACGGACAGGTGGCCAAGGAGCTGCTGTCTCCTTGAGCCCAAAGGCTCAGGACAGGCATGCTTTCTGCCCAGACTCCTTCCTCAGAGTGGAGCCCTTTCCCCTGCCCTAATCTTCCCCTCGTGTCTCCTTAGCAGCCAGGCTTTCCTCGCTCTGCCGTGACAGACGTGTCCCTTTCCTTAAGGCTCTTTCCACAGGCGCCACCGCGCTTCTCTCTCAGGCAGAGGGGTTGCCCAGGCAAAGAGGATTTCGCTCCATGCGGTTTATTACACCGTGCTGTGGAGACTAGCTCTGGCAAGCAGCAGGCAGCATCCCACAGACCAGACTCTGACTTCCCAAAGAACGCTGTGTTTTCCCAGAGGGGATGCCCCGGCAAAGAGGCTTTCGCTCTATGCGGGTTTCTCCCATCATGCTGCCACACTAGGCTAAGGCAAGCAACAAAAGCAGCCCACAGAACCAACTCTGATTTCCTAGCGACTGCTATGCTTTCGCAGAGGTTTTCAGCTTGGTGCGAACCGCACTTCGCTGCTGCTTCCTTAGCAAGGCTATGGTCGTTCGCTCTGTGGAGGCAGGAATGAAGAGCCGCGGGAGAGCTGTTTCTCTTGTGCTTTGCATTCCCGGGCTCCCAGTTCGCGCCCAGGGTTCACCTTACTAAGCCGAACTAAGCAGACACAGTCACAACCTTGCAGCAGCGTGCGTGGCCTAGCATGGCACTCTATGCCTATTACCATCTCCTGGCGTAGGTAAGGCTTAGCCTTTTGCTCTGACGCTCAGGCAGACTCGGGGTCTAGGCCAGTGCCTTCACCACAGGAGAGAGAAGGCGACAGGATCCCTGCACACGGCCCGTGCACTGGGATGGGGAACTGTGGGGGACTGTCTCCACTCCTTACCAGGCACAAACCCTGCCACCCACAACACTGCCACATCTTGGTGGAAGACGGCATCTGACTGCCCGTTTATCCATGGGGTTGTTTCTGCGAGTTCCGGGTATGGCACCTTGGAGCAAGCCCGACTGCCGACGGGGCAGGTGGCCAAGGTGATGCGGTCCCCTTGGGACCAGAGGCACAGGACAGGCCTGCCTTCTGCCCAGACTCCTTCCACAGAGTGGAGCCCTTTCCCCTGCCCTAATCTTCCCCTCGTGTCTCTTTAGCAGCCAGGCTTCCGTCGCTCTGCCCTGACAAACGTGTCCATTTCCTTAAGGCTCTTTCCACAGGCGTCACCGCGCTTCTTTCTCAGGCAGAGGGGTTGCCCAGGCAAAGAGGATTTCGCTCCATGCGAGTGTATTACACCGTGCTGTGGAGACCAGCTCTGGCAAGCAGCAGGCAGCATCCCACAGACCCGACTTTGATTTCCCAAAGAATGGTGTGCTTTCCCAGAGGGGATGCCCTGTCAAAGAGGCTTTCGCTCTATGCGGGTTTCTCCCATCGTGCTGCGAATACTAGGCTAAGGCAAGCAGCAAAAGCAGCCCACAGAACCAACTCTGATTTCCCAGCGACTGCTATGCTTTTGCAGAAGTTTTCAGCTTGGTGCGAACCGCACTTCTCTGCTGCTTCCTCAGCAAGGCTTTGGTCGTTCGCTCTGTTGTGGCTGGGATGAAGAGCCGCGGGAGAGCTGGTGCCTCTTGGGCCTTGCATTCCTGGGCTCCCCGTTAGCGCCTGGGGTTGACCTTGCTAAGCCGAACTAAGCAGACATAATCACAACCCTACAGCAGCGTGCATGGTTTAGGAGGGCACTCTATGCCTATTACCAATCCTGTCATAGGTAAGGCTTTGACTTTTGCTAATGCGCTCAGGCAGACTCGAGGTCTAGGCCAGTGCCTTCACCACAGGAGAGAGGAGGCAACAGCATCCCTGCACACGACCCGTGCACTGGGATGGGGAACTGTGGGGTCTGTATCCACTCCTTACCAGGCACACCCCTGCCACCCACAACACTGCCACATCTTGGTGGAAGACAGCATCTGACTGCCCGTTTCTCCATGGGGTTGTTTCTGCGAGTTCCGGGTATGGCAACTGGGGGCAAGCCCGACTGCCCTTGGGACAGGTGGCCTAGGAGATGCTCTCCCCTTGGGACCAGAGGCACAGGACAGGCCTGCCATCTGCCCGACTCCTTCCTCAGAGTGGAGCACGCGCCCCTGCCCTAGTCGTCCACTCATGTCTCCTTAGCAGCCAGGCTTCGATCTCTCCGCACAGGGAGTGGGTGACACTTGTCTTGCCACTGGCCTGCTGTTCCTGCCATGGCAGGCTATCCTGCTTCCCAAGCGTTTCCGGACCCCAAGGCCAAGGGCTCCTTCTCATCCCAGGGGGCGGCATGCGGGGCCTTCCCCACACTTCCTCCTGGGGAGCGCGGTGACAGACTTGTGCGACCATGCTTCTCTTTCAGGCAGAGGGCATGCTAGGGCAAAGGGTATTTCGCTCCATGCGGGTATCTTCCACCGTGCTGCGGAGACTAGCTCAGGCAAGCAGCAGCAGCATCCCCAAACCCAACTCTGAATTCCCTACGAATGCGGTGCTTTCCCAGGGGTGATGCCCAGGCAAAGAGGCTTTCACTGTATGCGGGTTCTCCCACCGCGATTTCTCCCACTGGGAGACTGAGCTCAGACAAGCAGCAGCAGCCCGCCGAACATTTCTCAGCGAATGCTGTGCTTTCGCAGAGGCTTTGCCTTGGAGCGAACAGCACTTCGCCACTGCTTCCTCAGCAAGGCTTCAGTCTCGTCAGGGAAGAAGAGCTGCGGGAGAGCTGGTGCCTCTTCTGTCTTCCTTTCCCGCGCTCCATGTTCACGTCCTGGGTTCACCCTGCCAGGCCGAACTAAGCAGACAGAGCCACAAAAGTGCAGTAGCCTGCGTAGCCTAGGATGGCACTCTATGCACACAAACATCTCCCGGGTAGGCATCGCTTGGCCTTTTACTCTGGCGCTCAGGCGGACTCGCAGACTAAGCCAGTGCTTTCCCCACAGGAAAGGAGAGGTGACAGAATCCCTGCACACCGCCCGTGCACTGAATAGGGAGCTTTGGGGGACTGTCCCCACTCCTTCCCCTTAAACCCCGTGCCTCCTCCAAGCTTCCCCATCCTGGAGAAAGCCGGCTTCTGATGCCCAGTTCTTTCTGGGAGTTGTTGCTCACGTTCAGGGTAGGCGCCTGGTGGCAAGCCCATGTCTCCACCACGGATAGGTGGCCAAGGAGCTGCTGTCTCCTTGAGCCCAATGGCTGAGGACAGGCATGCTTTCTGCCCAGACTCCTTCCTCAGAATGGAGCCCTTTCCCCTGCCCTAAGCTTCCCCTCGTTTCTCCTTAGCAGCCAGGCTTCCATCTCTCTGTCGTGACAGACGTGTCCCTTTCCTTAAGGCTCTTTCCACAGGCGCCACCGCGCTTCTCTCTCAGGCAGAGGTGATGCCCAGGCAAAGAGGATTTCGCTCCATGCGGGTGTATTACACCGTGCTGTGGAGACCAGCTCTGGCAAGCAGCAGGCAGCATCCCACAGACCCCACTCTGATTTCCCAAAAAATGCTCTGCCTTCCCAAGGGGATGCCCCGGCAAAGAGTCTTTCGCTCTATGCGCGTTTCTCCCATCGTGCTGTGAATACTAGGCTAAGGCAAGCAGCAAAAGCAGCCCACAGAACCAACTCTGATTTCCCAGCGAGTGCTATGCTTTCGCAGAGGTTGTCAGCTTGGCGCGAACCGCACTTCGCTGCTGCTTCCTCAGCAAGGCTTTGGTCATTTGCTCTGTCGCGGCAGGGATGAAGAGTCGCGGGAGAGGTGGTGCCTCTTGGGCCTTCCATTCCCGGGCTCCCAGTTCGCGCCCAGGGTTCACCTTGCTAAGCCGAACTAAGCAGACACAGTCACAACCCTGCAGCAGTGTGCGTGGCCTAGCATGGCACTCTATGCCCATTACCATCTCCTGGCGTAGGTAAGGCTTAGCCTTTTGCTCTGACGCTCAGGCAGACTCGGGGTCTAGGCCAGTGCCTTCACCACAGGAGAGAGGAGGCGACAGCATCCCTGCACAGGGCCCGTGCACTGGGATGGGGAACTGTGGGGGACTGTCTCCACTCCTTACCAGGCACACCCCCTGCCACCCACAACACTGCCACATCTTGGTGGAAGACGGCATCTGACTGCCCGTTTCTCCATGGGGTTGTTTCTGCGAGTTCCGGGTATGGCACCTGGGGGCAAGCCCGACTGCCCTTGGGACAGGTGGCCTAGGAGATATTCTCCCCTTGGGACCAGAGGCACAGGACAGGCCTGCCATCTGCCCAGACTCCTTCCTCAGAGTGTAGCACGCGCCCTTGCCCTAGTCGTCCCCTCATGTCTCCTTAGCACCCAGGCTTCAATCTCTCCGCACAGGGAGCGGGTGACACTTGTCTTGCCACTGGCCTGCTGTTCGTGCCATGGCAGGCTATTCTGCTTCCCAAGCGTTTCCCGACTCCAAGGCCAAGGGCTCCTTCTCATCCCAGGGGGCGGCGTGCTGTGCCTTCACCACACTTGCTCCTGGGGAGGGCGGTGACAGACTTGTGCGACCATGCTTCTCTCTCAGGCAGAGGGGATGCTAGGGCAAAGGGTATTTCGCTCCTTGCGGTATCTTTCACAGTGCTGCGGAGACTAGCTAAGGCAAGCAGCAGCAGCATCCCCAAACCCAACTCTGATTTCCCTACGAATGCTGTGCTTTCCCAGGAGAGATGCCCAGGCAAAGAGGCTTTCACTGTATGCGGGTTTCTCCCACTGCCATTTCTCCCACTGGGAGACTGGGCTCAGACAAGCAGCAGCAGCCCGCAGATCATTTCTCAGCGAATGCTGTGTTTTCGCAGAGGTTTTGCCTTGGAGCGAACAGCACTTCGCCGCTGCTTCCTCAGCAAGGCTTCAGTCGCGTCAGGGAAGAAGAGATGCGGGAGAGCTGGTGCCTCTTGGGCCTTGCTTTCCCGGGCTCCATGTTCGCGTCCTGGGTTCACCCTGCCAGGCCGAACTAAGCGGACAGAGCCACAAAAGTGCAGTAGTGTGCATTTCCTAGGATGGCACTTTATGCACACAAACATCTCCCGGGTAGGCATCGCTTGGCCCTTTACTCTGCCGCTCAGGAGGACTCGCGGACTTAGCCAGTGCTTTCCCCACAGGAAAGGAGAGGTGACAGGATCCCTGCACACCGCCCGTGCACTGAATAGGGAGCTTGGGGGACTGTCCCCACTCCTTCCCCTTAAACCCCATGCCTCTTCCAAGCTTCCAAGTCCTGGAGGAAGCCGGCATCTGATGGCCAGTTCTTTCTGGGAGTTGTTTCTCGAGTTCAAGGTAGGCGCCAGGTGGCAAGCCCATGTCTCCACCACGGACAGGTGGCCAAGGAGCTGCTGTCTCCTTGAGTCCAAAGGCTCAGGACAGGCATGCTTTCTGCCCAGACTCCTTCCTCAGAGTGGAGCCCTTTCCCCTGCCCTAATCTTCCCCTCGTGTCTCCTTAGCAGCCAGGCTTTCCTCGCTCTGCCGTGACAGACGTGTCCCTTTCCTTAAGGCTCTTTCCACAGGCACCACCGCGCTTCTCTCTCAGGCAGAGGGGATGCCCAGGCAAAGAGGATTTCGCTCCATGCGGGTTTATTATACCGTGCTGTGGAGACCAACTCTGGCAAGCAGCAGGCCGCATCCCACAGACCCGACTCTGATTTCCCAAAGAATGCTGTGCTTTCCCAGAGGGAATGCTACGGCAAAGAGGCTTTCGCTCTATGCGTGTTTCTCCCACTGCCATTTCTCCCACTGGGAGACTGAGCTCAGGCAAGCAGCAGAAGCCCGCCAAACATTTCTCAGCGAATGCTGTGCATTCGCAGAGGCTTTGCCTTGGAGCGAACAGCACTTCGCCACTGCTTCCTCAGCAAGGCTTCAGTCGCGTCAGGGAAGAAGAGCTGCTGGAGAGCTGGTGCCTCTTCTGTCTTCCTTTCCCGCGCTCCATGTTCACGTCCTGGGTTCACCCTGCCAGGCCGAACTAAGCAGACAGAGCCACAAAAGTGCAGTAGCCTGCGTAGCATAGGATGGCACTCTATGCACACAAACATTTCACAGGGTAGGCATCGCTTGGCCTTTTACTCTGGCGGACTCGCAGACTAAGCCAGTGCTTTCCCCACAGGAAAGGAGAGGTGACAGGATCCCTGCACACCGCCCATGCACTGAATAGGGAGCTTGGGGGACTGTCCCCACTCCTTCCCCTTAAACCCCATGCCTCTTCCAAGCTTCCACATCCTGGAGGAAGCCGGCATCTGATGGCCAGTTCTTTCTGGGAGTTGTTTCTCGAGTTCAGGGTAGGCGCCTGGTGGCAAGCCCATGTCTCCACCACGGACAGGTGGCCAAGGAGCTGCTGTCTCCTTGAGCCCAAAGGCTCAGGACAGGCATGCTTTCTGCCCAGACTCCTTCCTCAGAGTGGAGCCCTTTCCCCTGCCCTAATCTTCCCCTCGTGTCTCCTTAGCAGCCAGGCTTTCCTCGCTCTGCCGTGACAGACGTGTCCCTTTCCTTAAGGCTCTTTCCACAGGCGCCACCGCGCTTCTCTCTCAGGCAGAGGGGTTGCCCAGGCAAAGAGGATTTCGCTCCATGCGGTTTATTACACCGTGCTGTGGAGACTAGCTCTGGCAAGCAGCAGGCAGCATCCCACAGACCAGACTCTGACTTCCCAAAGAACGCTGTGTTTTCCCAGAGGGGATGCCCCGGCAAAGAGGCTTTCGCTCTATGCGGGTTTCTCCCATCATGCTGCCAACACTAGGCTAAGGCAAGCAACAAAAGCAGCCCACAGAACCGACTCTGATTTCCTAGCGACTGCTATGCTTTCGCAGAGGTTTTCAGCTTGGTGCGAACCGCACTTCGCTGCTGCTTCCTTAGCAAGGCTATGGTCGTTCGCTCTGTGGAGGCAGGAATGAAGAGCCGCGGGAGAGCTGTTTCTCTTGGGCTTTGCATTCCCGGGCTCCCAGTTCGCGCCCAGGGTTCACCTTACTAAGCCGAACTAAGCAGACACAGTCACAACCCTGCAGCAGTGTGCGTGGCCTAGCATGGCACTCTATGCCCATTACCATCTCCTGGCGTAGGTAAGGCTTAGCCTTTTGCTCTGACGCTCAGGCAGACTCGGGGTCTAGGCCAGTGCCTTCACCACAGGAGAGAGGAGGCGACAGCATCCCTGCACAGGGCCCGTGCACTGGGATGGGGAACTGTGGGGGACTGTCTCCACTCCTTACCAGGCACACCCCCTGCCACCCACAACACTGCCACATCTTGGTGGAAGACAGCATCTGACTGCCCGTTTCTCCATGGGGTTGTTTCTGCGAGTTCCGGGTATGGCACCTGGGGGCAAGCCCGACTGCCCTTGGGACAGGTGGCCTAGGAGATATTCTCCCCTTGGGACCAGAGGCACAGGACAGGCCTGCCATCTGCCCAGACTCCTTCCTCAGAGTGTAGCACGCGCCCTTGCCCTAGTCGTCCCCTCATGTCTCCTTAGCACCCAGGCTTCAATCTCTCCGCACAGGGAGCGGGTGACACTTGTCTTGCCACTGGCCTGCTGTTCGTGCCATGGCAGGCTATTCTGCTTCCCAAGCGTTTCCCGACTCCAAGGCCAAGGGCTCCTTCTCATCCCAGGGGGCGGCGTGCTGTGCCTTCACCACACTTGCTCCTGGGGAGGGCGGTGACAGACTTGTGCGACCATGCTTCTCTCTCAGGCAGAGGGGATGCTAGGGCAAAGGGTATTTCGCTCCTTGCGGTATCTTTCACAGTGCTGCGGAGACTAGCTAAGGCAAGCAGCAGCAGCATCCCCAAACCCAACTCTGATTTCCCTACGAATGCTGTGCTTTCCCAGGAGAGATGCCCAGGCAAAGAGGCTTTCACTGTATGCGGGTTTCTCCCACTGCCATTTCTCCCACTGGGAGACTGGGCTCAGACAAGCAGCAGCAGCCCGCAGATCATTTCTCAGCGAATGCTGTGTTTTCGCAGAGGTTTTGCCTTGGAGCGAACAGCACTTCGCCGCTGCTTCCTCAGCAAGGCTTCAGTCGCGTCAGGGAAGAAGAGATGCGGGAGAGCTGGTGCCTCTTGGGCCTTGCTTTCCCGGGCTCCATGTTCGCGTCCTGGGTTCACCCTGCCAGGCCGAACTAAGCGGACAGAGCCACAAAAGTGCAGTAGTGTGCATTTCCTAGGATGGCACTTTATGCACACAAACATCTCCCGGGTAGGCATCGCTTGGCCCTTTACTCTGCCGCTCAGGAGGACTCGCGGACTTAGCCAGTGCTTTCCCCACAGGAAAGGAGAGGTGACAGGATCCCTGCACACCGCCCGTGCACTGAATAGGGAGCTTGGGGGACTGTCCCCACTCCTTCCCCTTAAACCCCATGCCTCTTCCAAGCTTCCAAGTCCTGGAGGAAGCCGGCATCTGATGGCCAGTTCTTTCTGGGAGTTGTTTCTCGAGTTCAAGGTAGGCGCCAGGTGGCAAGCCCATGTCTCCACCACGGACAGGTGGCCAAGGAGCTGCTGTCTCCTTGAGTCCAAAGGCTCAGGACAGGCATGCTTTCTGCCCAGACTCCTTCCTCAGAGTGGAGCCCTTTCCCCTGCCCTAATCTTCCCCTCGTGTCTCCTTAGCAGCCAGGCTTTCCTCGCTCTGCCGTGACAGACGTGTCCCTTTCCTTAAGGCTCTTTCCACAGGCGCCACCGCGCTTCTCTCTCAGGCAGAGGGGATGCCCAGGCAAAGAGGATTTCGCTCCATGCGGGTTTATTATACCGTGCTGTGGAGACCAACTCTGGCAAGCAGCAGGCCGCATCCCACAGACCCGACTCTGATTTCCCAAAGAATGCTGTGCTTTCCCAGAGGGAATGCTACGGCAAAGAGGCTTTCGCTCTATGCGTGTTTCTCCCACTGCCATTTCTCCCACTGGGAGACTGAGCTCAGGCAAGCAGCAGAAGCCCGCCAAACATTTCTCAGCGAATGCTGTGCATTCGCAGAGGCTTTGCCTTGGAGCGAACAGCACTTCGCCACTGCTTCCTCAGCAAGGCTTCAGTCGCGTCAGGGAAGAAGAGCTGCTGGAGAGCTGGTGCCTCTTCTGTCTTCCTTTCCCGCGCTCCATGTTCACGTCCTGGGTTCACCCTGCCAGGCCGAACTAAGCAGACAGAGCCACAAAAGTGCAGTAGCCTGCGTAGCATAGGATGGCACTCTATGCACACAAACATTTCACAGGGTAGGCATCGCTTGGCCTTTTACTCTGGCGGACTCGCAGACTAAGCCAGTGCTTTCCCCACAGGAAAGGAGAGGTGACAGGATCCCTGCACACCGCCCATGCACTGAATAGGGAGCTTGGGGGACTGTCCCCACTCCTTCCCCTTAAACCCCATGCCTCTTCCAAGCTTCCACATCCTGGAGGAAGCCGGCATCTGATGGCCAGTTCTTTCTGGGAGTTGTTTCTCGAGTTCAGGGTAGGCGCCTGGTGGCAAGCCCATGTCTCCACCACGGACAGGTGGCCAAGGAGCTGCTGTCTCCTTGAGCCCAAAGGCTCAGGACAGGCATGCTTTCTGCCCAGACTCCTTCCTCAGAGTGGAGCCCTTTCCCCTGCCCTAATCTTCCCCTCGTGTCTCCTTAGCAGCCAGGCTTTCCTCGCTCTGCCGTGACAGACGTGTCCCTTTCCTTAAGGCTCTTTCCACAGGCGCCACCGCGCTTCTCTCTCAGGCAGAGGGGTTGCCCAGGCAAAGAGGATTTCGCTCCATGCGGTTTATTACACCGTGCTGTGGAGACTAGCTCTGGCAAGCAGCAGGCAGCATCCCACAGACCAGACTCTGACTTCCCAAAGAACGCTGTGTTTTCCCAGAGGGGATGCCCCGGCAAAGAGGCTTTCGCTCTATGCGGGTTTCTCCCATCATGCTGCCAACACTAGGCTAAGGCAAGCAACAAAAGCAGCCCACAGAACCGACTCTGATTTCCTAGCGACTGCTATGCTTTCGCAGAGGTTTTCAGCTTGGTGCGAACCGCACTTCGCTGCTGCTTCCTTAGCAAGGCTATGGTCGTTCGCTCTGTGGAGGCAGGAATGAAGAGCCGCGGGAGAGCTGTTTCTCTTGGGCTTTGCATTCCCGGGCTCCCAGTTCGCGCCCAGGGTTCACCTTACTAAGCCGAACTAAGCAGACACAGTCACAACCCTGCAGCAGCGTGCGTGGCCTAGCATGGCACTCTATGCCTATTACCATCTCCTGGCGTAGGTAAGGCTTAGCCTTTTGCTCTGACGCTCAGGCAGACTCGGGGTCTAGGCCAGTGCCTTCACCACAGGAGAGAGAAGGCGACAGGATCCCTGCACACGGCCCGTGCACTGGGATGGGGAACTGTGGGGGACTGTCTCCACTCCTTACCAGGCACAAACCCTGCCACCCACAACACTGCCACATCTTGGTGGAAGACGGCATCTGACTGCCCGTTTATCCATGGGGTTGTTTCTGCGAGTTCCGGGTATGGCACCTTGGAGCAAGCCCGACTGCCGACGGGGCAGGTGGCCAAGGTGATGCGGTCCCTTTGGGACCAGAGGCACAGGACAGGCCTGCCTTCTGCCCAGACTCCTTCCACAGAGTGGAGCCCTTTCCCCTGCCCTAATCTTCCCCTCGTGTCTCTTTAGCAGCCAGGCTTCCGTCGCTCTGCCCTGACAAACGTGTCCATTTCCTTAAGGCTCTTTCCACAGGCGTCACCGCGCTTCTTTCTCAGGCTGAGGGGTTGCCCAGTCAAAGAGGATTTCGCTCCATGCGAGTGTATTACACCGTGCTGTGGAGACCAGCTCTGGCAAGCAGCAGGCAGCATCCCACAGACCCGACTTTGATTGCCCAAAGAATGGTGTGCTTTCCCAGAGGGGATGCCCTGTCAAAGAGGCTTTCGCTCTATGCGGGTTTCTCCCATCGTGCTGCGAATACTAGGCTAAGGCAAGCAGCAAAAGCAGCCCACAGAACCAACTCTGATTTCCCAGCGACTGCTATGCTTTTGCAGAAGTTTTCAGCTTGGTGCGAACCGCACTTCGCTGCTGCTTCCTCAGCAAGGCTTTGGTCGTTCGCTCTGTTGTGGCTGGGATGAAGAGCCGCGGGAGAGCTGGTGCCTCTTGGGCCTTGCATTCCTGGGCTCCCCGTTAGCGCCTGGGGTTCACCTTGCTAAGCCGAACTAAGCAGACATAATCACAACCCTACAGCAGCGTGCATGGTTTAGGAGGGCACTCTATGCCTATTACCATCTCCTGTCATAGGTAAGGCTTTGACTTTTGCTAATGCGCTCAGGCAGACTCGAGGTCTAGGCCAGTGCCTTCACCACAGGAGAGAGGAGGCAACAGGATCCCTGCACACGACCCGTGCACTGGGATGGGGAACTGTGGGGTCTGTATCCACTCCTTACCAGGCACACCCCTGCCACCCACAACACTGCCACATCTTGGTGGAAGACAGCATCTGACTGCCCGTTTCTCCATGGGGTTGTTTCTGCGAGTTCCGGGTATGGCAACTGGGGGCAAGCCCGACTGCCCTTGGGACAGGTGGCCTAGGAGATGCTCTCCCCTTGGGACCAGAGGCACAGGACAGGCCTGCCATCTGCCCGACTCCTTCCTCAGAGTGGAGCACGCGCCCCTGCCCTAGTCGTCCACTCATGTCTCCTTAGCAGCCAGGCTTCGATCTCTCCGCACAGGGAGTGGGTGACACTTGTCTTGCCACTGGCCTGATGTTCCTGCCATGGCAGGCTATCCTGCTTCCCAAGCGTTTCCGGACCCCAAGGCCAAGGGCTCCTTCTCATCCCAGGGGGCGGCATGCGGGGCCTTCCCCACACTTCCTCCTGGGGAGCGCGGTGACAGACTTGTGCGACCATGCTTCTCTCTCAGGCAGAGGGCATGCTAGGGCAAAGGGTATTTCGCTCCATGCGGGTATCTTCCACCGTGCTGCGGAGACTAGCTCAGGCAAGCAGCAGCAGCATCCCCAAACCCAACTCTAAATTCCCTACGAATGCGGTGCTTTCCCAGGGGTGATGCCCAGGCAAAGAGGCTTTCACTGTATGCGGGTTCTCCCACCGCGATTTCTCCCACTGGGAGACTGAGCTCAGGCAAGCAGCAGCAGCCCGCCGAACATTTCTCAGCGAATGCTGTGCTTTCGCAGAGGCTTTGCCTTGGAGCGAACAGCACTTCGCCGCTGCTTCCTCAGCAAGGCTTCAGTTTCGTCAGGGAAGAAGAGCTGCGGGAGAGCTGGTGCCTCTTCTGTCTTCCTTTCCCGGGCTCCATGTTCACGTCCTGGGTTCACCCTGCCAGGCCGAACTAAGCAGACAGAGCCACAAAAGTGCAGTAGCCTGCGTAGCCTAGGATGGCACTCTATGCACACAAACATCTCAAAGGGTAGGCATCGCTTGGCCTATTACTCTGGCGGACTCGCAGACTAAGCCAGTGCTTTCCGCACAGGAAAGGAGAGGTGACAGGATCCCTGCACACCGCCCATGCACTGAATAGGGAGCTTGGGGGACTGTCCCCACTCCTTCCCCTTAAACCCCATGCCTCTTCCAAGCTTCCACATCCTGGAGGAAGCCGGCATCTGATGGCCAGTTCTTTCTGGGAGTTGTTTCTCGAGTTCAGGGTAGGCGCCTGGTGGCAAGCCCATGTCTCCACCACGGACAGGTGGCCAAGGAGCTGCTGTCTCCTTGAGCCCAAAGGCTCAGGACAGGCATGCTTTCTGCCCAGACTCCTTCCTCAGAGTGGAGCCCTTTCCCCTGCCCTAATCTTCCCCTCGTGTCTCCTTAGCAGCCAGGCTTTCCTCGCTCTGCCGTGACAGACGTGTCCCTTTCCTTAAGGCTCTTTCCACAGGCGCCACCGCGCTTCTCTCTCAGGCAGAGGGGTTGCCCAGGCAAAGAGGATTTCGCTCCATGCGGTTTATTACACCGTGCTGTGGAGACTAGCTCTGGCAAGCAGCAGGCAGCATCCCACAGACCAGACTCTGACTTCCCAAAGAACGCTGTGTTTTCCCAGAGGGGATGCCCCGGCAAAGAGGCTTTCGCTCTATGCGGGTTTCTCCCATCATGCTGCCACACTAGGCTAAGGCAAGCAACAAAAGCAGCCCACAGAACCAACTCTGATTTCCTAGCGACTGCTATGCTTTCGCAGAGGTTTTCAGCTTGGTGCGAACCGCACTTCGCTGCTGCTTCCTTAGCAAGGCTATGGTCGTTCGCTCTGTGGAGGCAGGAATGAAGAGCCGCGGGAGAGCTGTTTCTCTTGTGCTTTGCATTCCCGGGCTCCCAGTTCGCGCCCAGGGTTCACCTTACTAAGCCGAACTAAGCAGACACAGTCACAACCCTGCAGCAGCGTGCGTGGCCTAGCATGGCACTCTATGCCTATTACCATCTCCTGGCGTAGGTAAGGCTTAGCCTTTTGCTCTGACGCTCAGGCAGACTCGGGGTCTAGGCCAGTGCCTTCACCACAGGAGAGAGGAGGCGACAGCATCCCTGCACAGGGCCCGTGCACTGGGATGGGGAACTGTGGGGGACTGTCTCCACTCCTTACCAGGCACACCCCCTGCCACCCACAACACTGCCACATCTTGGTGGAAGACGGCATCTGACTGCCCGTTTCTCCATGGGGTTGTTTCTGCGAGTGCCGGGTATGGCACCTGGGGGCAAGCCCGACTGCCCTTGGGACAGGTGGCCTAGGAGATATTCTCCCCTTGGGACCAGAGGCACAGGACAGGCCTGCCATCTGCCCAGACTCCTTCCTCAGAGTGTAGCACGCGCCCTTGCCCTAGTCGTCCCCTCATGTCTCCTTAGCACCCAGGCTTCAATCTCTCCGCACAGGGAGCGGGTGACACTTGTCTTGCCACTGGCCTGCTGTTCGTGCCATGGCAGGCTATTCTGCTTCCCAAGCGTTTCCCGACTCCAAGGCCAAGGGCTCCTTCTCATCCCAGGGGGCGGCGTGCTGTGCCTTCACCACACTTGCTCCTGGGGAGGGCGGTGACAGACTTGTGCGACCATGCTTCTCTCTCAGGCAGAGGGGATGCTAGGGCAAAGGGTATTTCGCTCCTTGCGGTATCTTTCACAGTGCTGCGGAGACTAGCTAAGGCAAGCAGCAGCAGCATCCCCAAACCCAACTCTGATTTCCCTACGAATGCTGTGCTTTCCCAGGAGAGATGCCCAGGCAAAGAGGCTTTCACTGTATGCGGGTTTCTCCCACCGCCATTTCTCCCACTGGGAGACTGGGCTCAGACAAGCAGCAGCAGCCCGCAGATCATTTCTCAGCGAATGCTGTGTTTTCGCAGAGGTTTTGCCTTGGAGCGAACAGCACTTCGCCGCTGCTTCCTCAGCAAGGCTTCAGTCGCGTCAGGGAAGAAGAGATGCGGGAGAGCTGGTGCCTCTTGGGCCTTGCTTTCCCGGGCTCCATGTTCGCGTCCTGGGTTCACCCTGCCAGGCCGAACTAAGCGGACAGAGCCACAAAAGTGCAGTAGTGTGCATTTCCTAGGATGGCACTTTATGCACACAAACATCTCCCGGGTAGGCATCGCTTGGCCCTTTACTCTGCCGCTCAGGAGGACTCGCGGACTTAGCCAGTGCTTTCCCCACAGGAAAGGAGAGGTGACAGGATCCCTGCACACCGCCCGTGCACTGAATAGGGAGCTTTGTGAGACTGTCCCCACTCCTTCCCCTTAAACCCCATGCCTCTTCCAAGCTTCCAAGTCCTGGAGGAAGCCGGCATCTGATGGCCAGTTCTTTCTGGGAGTTGTTTCTCGAGTTCAGGGTAGGCGCCTGGTGGCAAGCCCATGTCTCCACCACGGACAGGTGGCCAAGGAGCTGCTGTCTCCTTGAGCCCAAAGGCTCAGGACAGGCATGCTTTCTGCCCAGACTCCTTCCTCAGAGTGGAGCCCTTTCCCCTGCCCTAATCTTCCCCTCGTGTCTCCTTAGCAGCCAGGCTTTCCTCGCTCTGCCGTGACAGACGTGTCCCTTTCCTTAAGGCTCTTTCCACAGGCGCCACCGCGCTTCTCTCTCAGGCAGAGGGGATGCCCAGGCAAAGAGGATTTCGCTCCATGCGGGTTTATTACACCGTGCTGTGGAGACCAACTCTGGCAAGCAGCAGGCCGCATCCCACAGACCCGACTCTGATTTCCCAAAGAATGCTGTGCTTTCCCAGAGGGAATGCTACGGCAAAGAGGCTTTCGCTCTATGCGTGTTTCTCCCACTGCCATTTCTCCCACTGGGAGACTGAGCTCAGGCAAGCAGCAGAAGCCCGCCAAACATTTCTCAGCGAATGCTGTGCATTCGCAGAGGCTTTGCCTTGGAGCGAACAGCACTTCGCCGCTGCTTCCTCAGCAAGGCTTCAGTCGCGTCAGGGAAGAAGAGCTGCTGGAGAGCTGGTGCCTCTTCTGTCTTCCTTTCCCGCGCTCCATGTTCACGTCCTGGGTTCACCCTGCCAGGCCGAACTAAGCAGACAGAGCCACAAAAGTGCAGTAGCCTGCGTAGCATAGGATGGCACTCTATGCACACAAACATCTCAAAGGGTAGGCATCGCTTGGCCTATTACTCTGGCGGACTCGCAGACTAAGCCAGTGCTTTCCCCACAGGAAAGGAGAGGTGACAGGATCCCTGCACACCGCCCATGCACTGAATAGGGAGCTTGGGGGACTGTCCCCACTCCTTCCCCTTAAACCCCATGCCTCTTCCAAGCTTCCACATCCTGGAGGAAGCCGGCATCTGATGGCCAGTTCTTTCTGGGAGTTGTTTCTCGAGTTCAGGGTAGGCGCCTGGTGGCAAGCCCATGTCTCCACCACGGACAGGTGGCCAAGGAGCTGCTGTCTCCTTGAGCCCAAAGGCTCAGGACAGGCATGCTTTCTGCCCAGACTCCTTCCTCAGAGTGGAGCCCTTTCCCCTGCCCTAATCTTCCCCTCGTGTCTCCTTAGCAGCCAGGCTTTCCTCGCTCTGCCGTGACAGACGTGTCCCTTTCCTTAAGGCTCTTTCCACAGGCGCCACCGCGCTTCTCTCTCAGGCAGAGGGGTTGCCCAGGCAAAGAGGATTTCGCTCCATGCGGTTTATTACACCGTGCTGTGGAGACTAGCTCTGGCAAGCAGCAGGCAGCATCCCACAGACCAGACTCTGACTTCCCAAAGAACGCTGTGTTTTCCCAGAGGGGATGCCCCGGCAAAGAGGCTTTCGCTCTATGCGGGTTTCTCCCATCATGCTGCCACACTAGGCTAAGGCAAGCAACAAAAGCAGCCCACAGAACCAACTCTGATTTCCTAGCGACTGCTATGCTTTCGCAGAGGTTTTCAGCTTGGTGCGAACCGCACTTCGCTGCTGCTTCCTTAGCAAGGCTATGGTCGTTCGCTCTGTGGAGGCAGGAATGAAGAGCCGCGGGAGAGCTGTTTCTCTTGTGCTTTGCATTCCCGGGCTCCCAGTTCGCGCCCAGGGTTCACCTTACTAAGCCGAACTAAGCAGACACAGTCACAACCCTGCAGCAGCGTGCGTGGCCTAGCATGGCACTCTATGCCTATTACCATCTCCTGGCGTAGGTAAGGCTTAGCCTTTTGCTCTGACGCTCAGGCAGACTCGGGGTCTAGGCCAGTGCCTTCACCACAGGAGAGAGAAGGCGACAGGATCCCTGCACACGGCCCGTGCACTGGGATGGGGAACTGTGGGGGACTGTCTCCACTCCTTACCAGGCACAAACCCTGCCACCCACAACACTGCCACATCTTGGTGGAAGACGGCATCTGACTGCCCGTTTATCCATGGGGTTGTTTCTGCGAGTTCCGGGTATGGCACCTTGGAGCAAGCCCGACTGCCGACGGGGCAGGTGGCCAAGGTGATGCGGTCCCCTTGGGACCAGAGGCACAGGACAGGCCTGCCTTCTGCCCAGACTCCTTCCACAGAGTGGAGCCCTTTCCCCTGCCCTAATCTTCCCCTCGTGTCTCTTTAGCAGCCAGGCTTCCGTCGCTCTGCCCTGACAAACGTGTCCATTTCCTTAAGGCTCTTTCCACAGGCGTCACCGCGCTTCTTTCTCAGGCAGAGGGGTTGCCCAGGCAAAGAGGATTTCGCTCCATGCGAGTGTATTACACCGTGCTGTGGAGACCAGCTCTGGCAAGCAGCAGGCAGCATCCCACAGACCCGACTTTGATTTCCCAAAGAATGGTGTGCTTTCCCAGAGGGGATGCCCTGTCAAAGAGGCTTTCGCTCTATGCGGGTTTCTCCCATCGTGCTGCGAATACTAGGCTAAGGCAAGCAGCAAAAGCAGCCCACAGAACCAACTCTGATTTCCCAGCGACTGCTATGCTTTTGCAGAAGTTTTCAGCTTGGTGCGAACCGCACTTCTCTGCTGCTTCCTCAGCAAGGCTTTGGTCGTTCGCTCTGTTGTGGCTGGGATGAAGAGCCGCGGGAGAGCTGGTGCCTCTTGGGCCTTGCATTCCTGGGCTCCCCGTTAGCGCCTGGGGTTGACCTTGCTAAGCCGAACTAAGCAGACATAATCACAACCCTACAGCAGCGTGCATGGTTTAGGAGGGCACTCTATGCCTATTACCAATCCTGTCATAGGTAAGGCTTTGACTTTTGCTAATGCGCTCAGGCAGACTCGAGGTCTAGGCCAGTGCCTTCACCACAGGAGAGAGGAGGCAACAGCATCCCTGCACACGACCCGTGCACTGGGATGGGGAACTGTGGGGTCTGTATCCACTCCTTACCAGGCACACCCCTGCCACCCACAACACTGCCACATCTTGGTGGAAGACAGCATCTGACTGCCCGTTTCTCCATGGGGTTGTTTCTGCGAGTTCCGGGTATGGCAACTGGGGGCAAGCCCGACTGCCCTTGGGACAGGTGGCCTAGGAGATGCTCTCCCCTTGGGACCAGAGGCACAGGACAGGCCTGCCATCTGCCCGACTCCTTCCTCAGAGTGGAGCACGCGCCCCTGCCCTAGTCGTCCACTCATGTCTCCTTAGCAGCCAGGCTTCGATCTCTCCGCACAGGGAGTGGGTGACACTTGTCTTGCCACTGGCCTGCTGTTCCTGCCATGGCAGGCTATCCTGCTTCCCAAGCGTTTCCGGACCCCAAGGCCAAGGGCTCCTTCTCATCCCAGGGGGCGGCATGCGGGGCCTTCCCCACACTTCCTCCTGGGGAGCGCGGTGACAGACTTGTGCGACCATGCTTCTCTTTCAGGCAGAGGGCATGCTAGGGCAAAGGGTATTTCGCTCCATGCGGGTATCTTCCACCGTGCTGCGGAGACTAGCTCAGGCAAGCAGCAGCAGCATCCCCAAACCCAACTCTGAATTCCCTACGAATGCGGTGCTTTCCCAGGGGTGATGCCCAGGCAAAGAGGCTTTCACTGTATGCGGGTTCTCCCACCGCGATTTCTCCCACTGGGAGACTGAGCTCAGACAAGCAGCAGCAGCCCGCCGAACATTTCTCAGCGAATGCTGTGCTTTCGCAGAGGCTTTGCCTTGGAGCGAACAGCACTTCGCCACTGCTTCCTCAGCAAGGCTTCAGTCTCGTCAGGGAAGAAGAGCTGCGGGAGAGCTGGTGCCTCTTCTGTCTTCCTTTCCCGCGCTCCATGTTCACGTCCTGGGTTCACCCTGCCAGGCCGAACTAAGCAGACAGAGCCACAAAAGTGCAGTAGCCTGCGTAGCCTAGGATGGCACTCTATGCACACAAACATCTCCCGGGTAGGCATCGCTTGGCCTTTTACTCTGGCGCTCAGGCGGACTCGCAGACTAAGCCAGTGCTTTCCCCACAGGAAAGGAGAGGTGACAGAATCCCTGCACACCGCCCGTGCACTGAATAGGGAGCTTTGGGGGACTGTCCCCACTCCTTCCCCTTAAACCCCGTGCCTCCTCCAAGCTTCCCCATCCTGGAGAAAGCCGGCTTCTGATGCCCAGTTCTTTCTGGGAGTTGTTGCTCACGTTCAGGGTAGGCGCCTGGTGGCAAGCCCATGTCTCCACCACGGATAGGTGGCCAAGGAGCTGCTGTCTCCTTGAGCCCAATGGCTGAGGACAGGCATGCTTTCTGCCCAGACTCCTTCCTCAGAATGGAGCCCTTTCCCCTGCCCTAAGCTTCCCCTCGTTTCTCCTTAGCAGCCAGGCTTCCATCTCTCTGTCGTGACAGACGTGTCCCTTTCCTTAAGGCTCTTTCCACAGGCGCCACCGCGCTTCTCTCTCAGGCAGAGGTGATGCCCAGGCAAAGAGGATTTCGCTCCATGCGGGTGTATTACACCGTGCTGTGGAGACCAGCTCTGGCAAGCAGCAGGCAGCATCCCACAGACCCCACTCTGATTTCCCAAAAAATGCTCTGCCTTCCCAAGGGGATGCCCCGGCAAAGAGTCTTTCGCTCTATGCGCGTTTCTCCCATCGTGCTGTGAATACTAGGCTAAGGCAAGCAGCAAAAGCAGCCCACAGAACCAACTCTGATTTCCCAGCGAGTGCTATGCTTTCGCAGAGGTTGTCAGCTTGGCGCGAACCGCACTTCGCTGCTGCTTCCTCAGCAAGGCTTTGGTCATTTGCTCTGTCGCGGCAGGGATGAAGAGTCGCGGGAGAGGTGGTGCCTCTTGGGCCTTCCATTCCCGGGCTCCCAGTTCGCGCCCAGGGTTCACCTTGCTAAGCCGAACTAAGCAGACACAGTCACAACCCTGCAGCAGTGTGCGTGGCCTAGCATGGCACTCTATGCCCATTACCATCTCCTGGCGTAGGTAAGGCTTAGCCTTTTGCTCTGACGCTCAGGCAGACTCGGGGTCTAGGCCAGTGCCTTCACCACAGGAGAGAGGAGGCGACAGCATCCCTGCACAGGGCCCGTGCACTGGGATGGGGAACTGTGGGGGACTGTCTCCACTCCTTACCAGGCACACCCCCTGCCACCCACAACACTGCCACATCTTGGTGGAAGACGGCATCTGACTGCCCGTTTCTCCATGGGGTTGTTTCTGCGAGTTCCGGGTATGGCACCTGGGGGCAAGCCCGACTGCCCTTGGGACAGGTGGCCTAGGAGATATTCTCCCCTTGGGACCAGAGGCACAGGACAGGCCTGCCATCTGCCCAGACTCCTTCCTCAGAGTGTAGCACGCGCCCTTGCCCTAGTCGTCCCCTCATGTCTCCTTAGCACCCAGGCTTCAATCTCTCCGCACAGGGAGCGGGTGACACTTGTCTTGCCACTGGCCTGCTGTTCGTGCCATGGCAGGCTATTCTGCTTCCCAAGCGTTTCCCGACTCCAAGGCCAAGGGCTCCTTCTCATCCCAGGGGGCGGCGTGCTGTGCCTTCACCACACTTGCTCCTGGGGAGGGCGGTGACAGACTTGTGCGACCATGCTTCTCTCTCAGGCAGAGGGGATGCTAGGGCAAAGGGTATTTCGCTCCTTGCGGTATCTTTCACAGTGCTGCGGAGACTAGCTAAGGCAAGCAGCAGCAGCATCCCCAAACCCAACTCTGATTTCCCTACGAATGCTGTGCTTTCCCAGGAGAGATGCCCAGGCAAAGAGGCTTTCACTGTATGCGGGTTTCTCCCACTGCCATTTCTCCCACTGGGAGACTGGGCTCAGACAAGCAGCAGCAGCCCGCAGATCATTTCTCAGCGAATGCTGTGTTTTCGCAGAGGTTTTGCCTTGGAGCGAACAGCACTTCGCCGCTGCTTCCTCAGCAAGGCTTCAGTCGCGTCAGGGAAGAAGAGATGCGGGAGAGCTGGTGCCTCTTGGGCCTTGCTTTCCCGGGCTCCATGTTCGCGTCCTGGGTTCACCCTGCCAGGCCGAACTAAGCGGACAGAGCCACAAAAGTGCAGTAGTGTGCATTTCCTAGGATGGCACTTTATGCACACAAACATCTCCCGGGTAGGCATCGCTTGGCCCTTTACTCTGCCGCTCAGGAGGACTCGCGGACTTAGCCAGTGCTTTCCCCACAGGAAAGGAGAGGTGACAGGATCCCTGCACACCGCCCGTGCACTGAATAGGGAGCTTGGGGGACTGTCCCCACTCCTTCCCCTTAAACCCCATGCCTCTTCCAAGCTTCCAAGTCCTGGAGGAAGCCGGCATCTGATGGCCAGTTCTTTCTGGGAGTTGTTTCTCGAGTTCAAGGTAGGCGCCAGGTGGCAAGCCCATGTCTCCACCACGGACAGGTGGCCAAGGAGCTGCTGTCTCCTTGAGTCCAAAGGCTCAGGACAGGCATGCTTTCTGCCCAGACTCCTTCCTCAGAGTGGAGCCCTTTCCCCTGCCCTAATCTTCCCCTCGTGTCTCCTTAGCAGCCAGGCTTTCCTCGCTCTGCCGTGACAGACGTGTCCCTTTCCTTAAGGCTCTTTCCACAGGCGCCACCGCGCTTCTCTCTCAGGCAGAGGGGATGCCCAGGCAAAGAGGATTTCGCTCCATGCGGGTTTATTATACCGTGCTGTGGAGACCAACTCTGGCAAGCAGCAGGCCGCATCCCACAGACCCGACTCTGATTTCCCAAAGAATGCTGTGCTTTCCCAGAGGGAATGCTACGGCAAAGAGGCTTTCGCTCTATGCGTGTTTCTCCCACTGCCATTTCTCCCACTGGGAGACTGAGCTCAGGCAAGCAGCAGAAGCCCGCCAAACATTTCTCAGCGAATGCTGTGCATTCGCAGAGGCTTTGCCTTGGAGCGAACAGCACTTCGCCACTGCTTCCTCAGCAAGGCTTCAGTCGCGTCAGGGAAGAAGAGCTGCTGGAGAGCTGGTGCCTCTTCTGTCTTCCTTTCCCGCGCTCCATGTTCACGTCCTGGGTTCACCCTGCCAGGCCGAACTAAGCAGACAGAGCCACAAAAGTGCAGTAGCCTGCGTAGCATAGGATGGCACTCTATGCACACAAACATTTCACAGGGTAGGCATCGCTTGGCCTTTTACTCTGGCGGACTCGCAGACTAAGCCAGTGCTTTCCCCACAGGAAAGGAGAGGTGACAGGATCCCTGCACACCGCCCATGCACTGAATAGGGAGCTTGGGGGACTGTCCCCACTCCTTCCCCTTAAACCCCATGCCTCTTCCAAGCTTCCACATCCTGGAGGAAGCCGGCATCTGATGGCCAGTTCTTTCTGGGAGTTGTTTCTCGAGTTCAGGGTAGGCGCCTGGTGGCAAGCCCATGTCTCCACCACGGACAGGTGGCCAAGGAGCTGCTGTCTCCTTGAGCCCAAAGGCTCAGGACAGGCATGCTTTCTGCCCAGACTCCTTCCTCAGAGTGGAGCCCTTTCCCCTGCCCTAATCTTCCCCTCGTGTCTCCTTAGCAGCCAGGCTTTCCTCGCTCTGCCGTGACAGACGTGTCCCTTTCCTTAAGGCTCTTTCCACAGGCGCCACCGCGCTTCTCTCTCAGGCAGAGGGGTTGCCCAGGCAAAGAGGATTTCGCTCCATGCGGTTTATTACACCGTGCTGTGGAGACTAGCTCTGGCAAGCAGCAGGCAGCATCCCACAGACCAGACTCTGACTTCCCAAAGAACGCTGTGTTTTCCCAGAGGGGATGCCCCGGCAAAGAGGCTTTCGCTCTATGCGGGTTTCTCCCATCATGCTGCCAACACTAGGCTAAGGCAAGCAACAAAAGCAGCCCACAGAACCGACTCTGATTTCCTAGCGACTGCTATGCTTTCGCAGAGGTTTTCAGCTTGGTGCGAACCGCACTTCGCTGCTGCTTCCTTAGCAAGGCTATGGTCGTTCGCTCTGTGGAGGCAGGAATGAAGAGCCGCGGGAGAGCTGTTTCTCTTGGGCTTTGCATTCCCGGGCTCCCAGTTCGCGCCCAGGGTTCACCTTACTAAGCCGAACTAAGCAGACACAGTCACAACCCTGCAGCAGCGTGCGTGGCCTAGCATGGCACTCTATGCCTATTACCATCTCCTGGCGTAGGTAAGGCTTAGCCTTTTGCTCTGACGCTCAGGCAGACTCGGGGTCTAGGCCAGTGCCTTCACCACAGGAGAGAGAAGGCGACAGGATCCCTGCACACGGCCCGTGCACTGGGATGGGGAACTGTGGGGGACTGTCTCCACTCCTTACCAGGCACAAACCCTGCCACCCACAACACTGCCACATCTTGGTGGAAGACGGCATCTGACTGCCCGTTTCTCCATGGGGTTGTTTCTGCGAGTTCCGGGTATGGCACCTTGGAGCAAGCCCGACTGCCGACGGGGCAGGTGGCCAAGGTGATGCGGTCCCTTTGGGACCAGAGGCACAGGACAGGCCTGCCTTCTGCCCAGACTCCTTCCACAGAGTGGAGCCCTTTCCCCTGCCCTAATCTTCCCCTCGTGTCTCTTTAGCAGCCAGGCTTCCGTCGCTCTGCCCTGACAAACGTGTCCATTTCCTTAAGGCTCTTTCCACAGGCGTCACCGCGCTTCTTTCTCAGGCTGAGGGGTTGCCCAGTCAAAGAGGATTTCGCTCCATGCGAGTGTATTACACCGTGCTGTGGAGACCAGCTCTGGCAAGCAGCAGGCAGCATCCCACAGACCCGACTTTGATTGCCCAAAGAATGGTGTGCTTTCCCAGAGGGGATGCCCTGTCAAAGAGGCTTTCGCTCTATGCGGGTTTCTCCCATCGTGCTGCGAATACTAGGCTAAGGCAAGCAGCAAAAGCAGCCCACAGAACCAACTCTGATTTCCCAGCGACTGCTATGCTTTTGCAGAAGTTTTCAGCTTGGTGCGAACCGCACTTCGCTGCTGCTTCCTCAGCAAGGCTTTGGTCGTTCGCTCTGTTGTGGCTGGGATGAAGAGCCGCGGGAGAGCTGGTGCCTCTTGGGCCTTGCATTCCTGGGCTCCCCGTTAGCGCCTGGGGTTGACCTTGCTAAGCCGAACTAAGCAGACATAATCACAACCCTACAGCAGCGTGCATGGTTTAGGAGGGCACTCTATGCCTATTACCATCTCCTGTCATAGGTAAGGCTTTGACTTTTGCTAATGCGCTCAGGCAGACTCGAGGTCTAGGCCAGTGCCTTCACCACAGGAGAGAGGAGGCAACAGGATCCCTGCACACGACCCGTGCACTGGGATGGGGAACTGTGGGGTCTGTATCCACTCCTTACCAGGCACACCCCTGCCACCCACAACACTGCCACATCTTGGTGGAAGACAGCATCTGACTGCCCGTTTCTCCATGGGGTTGTTTCTGCGAGTTCCGGGTATGGCAACTGGGGGCAAGCCCGACTGCCCTTGGGACAGGTGGCCTAGGAGATGCTCTCCCCTTGGGACCAGAGGCACAGGACAGGCCTGCCATCTGCCCGACTCCTTCCTCAGAGTGGAGCACGCGCCCCTGCCCTAGTCGTCCACTCATGTCTCCTTAGCAGCCAGGCTTCGATCTCTCCGCACAGGGAGTGGGTGACACTTGTCTTGCCACTGGCCTGATGTTCCTGCCATGGCAGGCTATCCTGCTTCCCAAGCGTTTCCGGACCCCAAGGCCAAGGGCTCCTTCTCATCCCAGGGGGCGGCATGCGGGGCCTTCCCCACACTTCCTCCTGGGGAGCGCGGTGACAGACTTGTGCGACCATGCTTCTCTCTCAGGCAGAGGGCATGCTAGGGCAAAGGGTATTTCGCTCCATGCGGGTATCTTCCACCGTGCTGCGGAGACTAGCTCAGGCAAGCAGCAGCAGCATCCCCAAACCCAACTCTAAATTCCCTACGAATGCGGTGCTTTCCCAGGGGTGATGCCCAGGCAAAGAGGCTTTCACTGTATGCGGGTTCTCCCACCGCGATTTCTCCCACTGGGAGACTGAGCTCAGGCAAGCAGCAGCAGCCCGCCGAACATTTCTCAGCGAATGCTGTGCTTTCGCAGAGGCTTTGCCTTGGAGCGAACAGCACTTCGCCGCTGCTTCCTCAGCAAGGCTTCAGTTTCGTCAGGGAAGAAGAGCTGCGGGAGAGCTGGTGCCTCTTCTGTCTTCCTTTCCCGGGCTCCATGTTCACGTCCTGGGTTCACCCTGCCAGGCCGAACTAAGCAGACAGAGCCACAAAAGTGCAGTAGCCTGCGTAGCCTAGGATGGCACTCTATGCACACAAACATCTCCCGGGTAGGCATCGCTTGGCCTTTTACTCTGGCGCTCAGGCGGACTCGCAGACTAAGCCAGTGCTTTCCCCACAGGAAAGGAGAGGTGACAGAATCCCTGCACACCGCCCGTGCACTGAATAGGGAGCTTTGGGGGACTGTCCCCACTCCTTCCCCTTAAACCCCGTGCCTCCTCCAAGCTTCCCCATCCTGGAGAAAGCCGGCTTCTGATGGCCAGTTCTTTCTGGGAGTTGTTGCTCACGTTCAGGGTAGGCGCCTGGTGGCAAGCCCATGTCTCCACCACGGATAGGTGGCCAAGGAGCTGCTGTCTCCTTGAGCCCAAAGGCTGAGGACAGGCATGCTTTCTGCCCAGACTCCTTCCTCAGAATGGAGCCCTTTCCCCTGCCCTAAGCTTCCCCTCGTTTCTCCTTAGCAGCCAGGCTTCCATCTCTCTGTCGTGACAGACGTGTCCCTTTCCTTAAGGCTCTTTCCACAGGCGCCACCGCGCTTCTCTCTCAGGCAGAGGTGATGCCCAGGCAAAGAGGATTTCGCTCCATGCGGGTGTATTACACGGTGCTGTGGAGACCAGCTCTGGCAAGCAGCAGGCAGCATCCCACAGACCCCACTCTGATTTCCCAAAAAATGCTCTGCCTTCCCAAGGGGATGCCCCGGCAAAGAGTCTTTCGCTCTATGCGCGTTTCTCCCATCGTGCTGTGAATACTAGGCTAAGGCAAGCAGCAAAAGCAGCCCACAGAACCAACTCTGATTTCCCAGCGAGTGCTATGCTTTCGCAGAGGTTGTCAGCTTGGCGCGAACCGCACTTCGCTGCTGCTTCCTCAGCACGGCTTTGGTCATTTGCTCTGTCGCGGCAGGGATAAAGAGTCGCGGGAGAGGTGGTGCCTCTTGGGCCTTCCATTCCCGGGCTCCCAGTTCGCGCCCAGGGTTCACCTTGCTAAGCCGAACTAAGCAGACACAGTCACAACCCTGCAGCAGTGTGCGTGGCCTAGCATGGCACTCTATGCCCATTACCATCTCCTGGCGTAGGTAAGGCTTAGCCTTTTGCTCTGACGCTCAGGCAGACTCGGGGTCTAGGCCAGTGCCTTCACCACAGGAGAGAGGAGGCGACAGCATCCCTGCACAGGGCCCGTGCACTGGGATGGGGAACTGTGGGGGACTGTCTCCACTCCTTACCAGGCACACCCCATGCCACCCACAACACTGCCACATCTTGGTGGAAGATGGCATCTGACTGCCCGTTTCTCCATGGGGTTGTTTCTGCGAGTTCCGGGTATGGCACCTGGGGGCAAGCCCGACTGCCCTTGGGACAGGTGGCCTAGGAGATATTCTCCCCTTGGGACCAGAGGCACAGGACAGGCCTGCCATCTGCCCAGACTCCTTCCTCAGAGTGTAGCACGCGCCCTTGCCCTAGTCGTCCCCTCATGTCTCCTTAGCACCCAGGCTTCAATCTCTCCGCACAGGGAGCGGGTGACACTTGTCTTGCCACTGGCCTGCTGTTCGTGCCATGGCAGGCTATTCTGCTTCCCAAGCGTTTCCCGACTCCAAGGCCAAGGGCTCCTTCTCATCCCAGGGGGCGGCGTGCTGTGCCTTCACCACACTTGCTCCTGGGGAGGGCGGTGACAGACTTGTGCGACCATGCTTCTCTCTCAGGCAGAGGGGATGCTAGGGCAAAGGGTATTTCGCTCCTTGCGGTATCTTTCACAGTGCTGCGGAGACTAGCTAAGGCAAGCAGCAGCAGCATCCCCAAACCCAACTCTGATTTCCCTACGAATGCTGTGCTTTCCCAGGAGAGATGCCCAGGCAAAGAGGCTTTCACTGTATGCGGGTTTCTCCCACCGCCATTTCTCCCACTGGGAGACTGGGCTCAGACAAGCAGCAGCAGCCCGCAGATCATTTCTCAGCGAATGCTGTGTTTTCGCAGAGGTTTTGCCTTGGAGCGAACAGCACTTCGCCGCTGCTTCCTCAGCAAGGCTTCAGTCGCGTCAGGGAAGAAGAGATGCGGGAGAGCTGGTGCCTCTTGGGCCTTGCTTTCCCGGGCTCCATGTTCGCGTCCTGGGTTCACCCTGCCAGGCCGAACTAAGCGGACAGAGCCACAAAAGTGCAGTAGTGTGCATTTCCTAGGATGGCACTTTATGCACACAAACATCTCCCGGGTAGGCATCGCTTGGCCCTTTACTCTGCCGCTCAGGAGGACTCGCGGACTTAGCCAGTGCTTTCCCCACAGGAAAGGAGAGGTGACAGGATCCCTGCACACCGCCCGTGCACTGAATAGGGAGCTTGGGGGACTGTCCCCACTCCTTCCCCTTAAACCCCATGCCTCTTCCAAGCTTCCAAGTCCTGGAGGAAGCCGGCATCTGATGGCCAGTTCTTTCTGGGAGTTGTTTCTCGAGTTCAGGGTAGGCGCCTGGTGGCAAGCCCATGTCTCCACCACGGACAGGTGGCCAAGGAGCTGCTGTCTCCTTGAGCCCAAAGGCTCAGGACAGGCATGCTTTCTGCCCAGACTCCTTCCTCAGAGTGGAGCCCTTTCCCCTGCCCTAATCTTCCCCTCGTGTCTCCTTAGCAGCCAGGCTTTCCTCGCTCTGCCGTGACAGACGTGTCCCTTTCCTTAAGGCTCTTTCCACAGGCGCCACCGCGCTTCTCTCTCAGGCAGAGGGGATGCCCAGGCAAAGAGGATTTCGCTCCATGCGGGTTTATTACACCGTGCTGTGGAGACCAACTCTGGCAAGCAGCAGGCCGCATCCCACAGACGCGACTCTGATTTCCCAAAGAATGCTGTGCTTTCCCAGAGGGAATGCTACGGCAAAGAGGCTTTCGCTCTATGCGTGTTTCTCCCACTGCCATTTCTCCCACTGGGAGACTGAGCTCAGGCAAGCAGCAGAAGCCCGCCAAACATTTCTCAGCGAATGCTGTGCATTCGCAGAGGCTTTGCCTTGGAGCGAACAGCACTTCGCCGCTGCTTCCTCAGCAAGGCTTCAGTCGCGTCAGGGAAGAAAAGCTGCTGGAGAGCTGGTGCCTCTTCTGTCTTCCTTTCCCGCGCTCCATGTTCACGTCCTGGGTTCACCCTGCCAGGCCGAACTAAGCAGACAGAGCCACAAAAGTGCAGTAGCCTGCGTAGCATAGGATGGCACTCTATGCACACAAACATCTCAAAGGGTAGGCATCGCTTGGCCTTTTACTCTGGCGGACTCGCAGACTAAGCCAGTGCTTTCCCCACAGGAAAGGAGAGGTGACAGGATCCCTGCACACCGCCCATGCACTGAATAGGGAGCTTGGGGGACTGTCCCCACTCCTTCCCCTTAAACCCCATGCCTCTTCCAAGCTTCCACATCCTGGAGGAAGCCGGCATCTGATGGCCAGTTCTTTCTGGGAGTTGTTTCTCGAGTTCAGGGTAGGCGCCTGGTGGCAGGCCCATGTCTCCACCACGGACAGGTGGCCAAGGAGCTGCTGTCTCCTTGAGCCCAAAGGCTCAGGACAGGCATGCTTTCTGCCCAGACTCCTTGCTCAGAGTGGAGCCCTTTCCCCTGCCCTAATCTTCCCCTCGTGTCTCCTTAGCAGCCAGGCTTTCCTCGCTATGCCGTGACAGACGTGTCCCTTTCCTTAAGGCTCTTTCCACAGGCGCCACCGCGCTTCTCTCTCAGGCAGAGGGGTTGCCCAGGCAAAGAGGATTTCGCTCCATGCGGTTTATTACACCGTGCTGTGGAGACTAGCTCTGGCAAGCAGCAGGCAGCATCCCACAGACCAGACTCTGACTTCCCAAAGAACGCTGTGTTTTCCCAGAGGGGATGCCCCGGCAAAGAGGCTTTCGCTCTATGCGGGTTTCTCTCATCATGCTGCCAACACTAGGCTAAGGCAAGCAACAAAAGCAGCCCACAGAACCGACTCTGATTTCCTAGCGACTGCTATGCTTTCGCAGAGGTTTTCAGCTTGGTGCGAACCGCACTTCGCGGCTGCTTCCTTAGCAAGGCTATGGTCGTTCGCTCTGTGGAGGCAGGAATGAAGAGCCGCGGGAGAGCTGTTCCTCTTGGGCTTTGCATTCCCGGGCTCCCAGTTCGCGCCCAGGGTTCACCTTACTAAGCCGAACTAAGCAGACACAGTCACAACCCTGCAGCAGCGTGCGTGGCCTAGCATGGCACTCTATGCCTATTACCATCTCCTGGCGTAGGTAAGGCTTAGCCTTTTGCTCTGACGCTCAGGCAGACTCGGGGTCTAGGCCAGTGCCTTCACCACAGGAGAGAGAAGGCGACAGGATCCCTGCACACGGCCCGTGCACTGGGATGGGGAACTGTGGGGGACTGTCTCCACTCCTTACCAGGCACAAACCCTGCCACCCACAACACTGCCACATCTTGGTGGAAGACGGCATCTGACTGCCCGTTTATCCATGGGGTTGTTTCTGCGAGTTCCGGGTATGGCACCTTGGAGCAAGCCCGACTGCCGACGGGGCAGGTGGCCAAGGTGATGCGGTCCCCTTGGGACCAGAGGCACAGGACAGGCCTGCCTTCTGCCCAGACTCCTTCCACAGAGTGAAGCCCTTTCCCCTGCCCTAATCTTCCCCTCGTGTCTCTTTAGCAGCCAGGCTTCCGTCGCTCTGCCCTGACAAACGTGTCCATTTCCTTAAGGCTCTTTCCACAGGCGTCACCGCGCTTCTTTCTCAGGCAGAGGGGTTGCCCAGGCAAAGAGGATTTCGCTCCATGCGAGTGTATTACACCGTGCTGTGGAGACCAGCTCTGGCAAGCAGCAGGCAGCATCCCACAGACCCGACTTTGATTTCCCAAAGAATGGTGTGCTTTCCCAGAGGGGATGCCCTGTCAAAGAGGCTTTCGCTCTATGCGGGTTTCTCCCATCGTGCTGCGAATACTAGGCTAAGGCAAGCAGCAAAAGCAGCCCACAGAACCAACTCTGATTTCCCAGCGACTGCTATGCTTTTGCAGAAGTTTTCAGCTTGGTGCGAACCGCACTTCGCTGCTGCTTCCTCAGCTAGGCTTTGGTCGTTCGCTCTGTTGTGGCTGGGATGAAGAGCCGCGGGAGAGCTGGTGCCTCTTGGGCCTTGCATTCCTGGGCTCCCCGTTAGCGCCTGGGGTTGACCTTGCTAAGCCGAACTAAGCAGACATAATCACAACCCTACAGCAGCGTGCATGGCCTAGGAGGGCACTCTATGCCTATTACCATCTCCTGTCATAGGTAAGGCTTTGACTTTTGCTAATGCGCTCAGGCAGACTCGAGGTCTAGGCCAGTGCCTTCACCACAGGAGAGAGGAGGCAACAGGATCCCTGCACACGACCCGTGCACTGGGATGGGGAACTGTGGGGTCTGTATCCACTCCTTACCAGGCACACCCCTGCCACCCACAACACTGCCACATCTTGGTGGAAGACAGCATCTGACTGCCCGTTTCTCCATGGGGTTGTTTCTGCGAGTTCCGGGTATGGCAACTGGGGGCAAGCCCGACTGCCCTTGGGACAGGTGGCCTAGGAGATGCTCTCCCCTTGGGACCAGAGGCACAGGACAGGCCTGCCATCTGCCCGACTCCTTCCTCAGAGTGGAGCACGCGCCCCTGCCCTAGTCGTCCACTCATGTCTCCTTAGCAGCCAGGCTTCGATCTCTCCGCACAGGGAGTGGGTGACACTTGTCTTGCCACTGGCCTGCTGTTCCTGCCATGGCAGGCTATCCTGCTTCCCAAGCGTTTCCGGACCCCAAGGCCAAGGGCTCCTTCTCATCCCAGGGGGCGGCATGCGGGGCCTTCCCCACACTTCCTCCTGGGGAGCGCGGTGACAGACTTGTGCGACCATGCTTCTCTCTCAGGCAGAGGGCATGCTAGGGCAAAGGGTATTTCGCTCCATGCGGGTATCTTCCACCGTGCTGCGGAGACTAGCTCAGGCAAGCAGCAGCAGCATCCCCAAACCCAACTCTAAATTCCCTACGAATGCGGTGCTTTCCCAGGGGTGATGCCCAGGCAAAGAGGCTTTCACTGTATGCGGGTTCTCCCACCGCGATTTCTCCCACTGGGAGACTGAGCTCAGGCAAGCAGCAGCAGCCCGCCGAACATTTCTCAGCGAATGCTGTGCTTTCGCAGAGGCTTTGCCTTGGAGCGAACAGCACTTCGCCGCTGCTTCCTCAGCAAGGCTTCAGTCTCGTCAGGGAAGAAGAGCTGCGGGAGAGCTGGTGCCTCTTCTGTCTTCCTTTCCCGGGCTCCATGTTCACGTCCTGGGTTCACCCTGCCAGGCCGAACTAAGCAGACAGAGCCACAAAAGTGCAGTAGCCTGCATAGCCTAGGATGGCACTCTATGCACACAAACATCTCCCGGGTAGGCATCGCTTGGCCTTTTACTCTGGCGCTCAGGCGGACTCGCAGACTAAGCCAGTGCTTTCCCCACAGGAAAGGAGAGGTGACAGAATCCCTGCACACCGCCCGTGCACTGAATAGGGAGCTTTGGGGGACTGTCCCCACTCCTTCCCCTTAAACCCCGTGCCTCCTCCAAGCTTCCCCATCCTGGAGAAAGCCGGCTTCTGATGGCCAGTTCTTTCTGGGAGTTGTTGCTCACGTTCAGGGTAGGCGCCTGGTGGCAAGCCCATGTCTCCACCACGGATAGGTGGCCAAGGAGCTGCTGTCTCCTTGAGCCCAAAGGCTCAGGACAGGCATGCTTTCTGCCCAGACTCCTTCCTCAGAATGGAGCCCTTTCCCCTGCCCTAAGCTTCCCCTCGTTTCTCCTTAGCAGCCAGGCTTCCATCTCTCTGTCGTGACAGACGTGTCCCTTTCCTTAAGGCTCTTTCCACAGGCGCCACCGCGCTTCTCTCTCAGGCAGAGGTGATGCCCAGGCAAAGAGGATTTCGCTCCATGCGGGTGTATTACACCGTGCTGTGGAGACCAGCTCTGGCAAGCAGCAGGCAGCATCCCACAGACCCCACTCTGATTTCCCAAAAAATGCTCTGCCTTCCCAAGGGGATGCCCCGGCAAAGAGTCTTTCGCTCTATGCGCGTTTCTCCCATCGTGCTGTGAATACTAGGCTAAGGCAAGCAGCAAAAGCAGCCCACAGAACCAACTCTGATTTCCCAGCGAGTGCTATGCTTTCGCAGAGGTTGTCAGCTTGGCGCGAACCGCACTTCGCTGCTGCTTCCTCAGCAAGGCTTTGGTCATTTGCTCTGTCGCGGCAGGGATGAAGAGTCGCGGGAGAGGTGGTGCCTCTTGGGCCTTCCATTCCCGGGCTCCCAGTTCGCGCCCAGGGTTCACCTTGCTAAGCCGAACTAAGCAGACACAGTCACAACCCTGCAGCAGTGTGCGTGGCCTAGCATGGCACTCTATGCCCATTACCATCTCCTGGCGTAGGTAAGGCTTAGCCTTTTGCTCTGACGCTCAGGCAGACTCGGGGTCTAGGCCAGTGCCTTCACCACAGGAGAGAGGAGGCGACAGCATCCCTGCACAGGGCCCGTGCACTGGGATGGGGAACTGTGGGGGACTGTCTCCACTCCTTACCAGGCACACCCCCTGCCACCCACAACACTGCCACATCTTGGTGGAAGATGGCATCTGACTGCCCGTTTCTCCATGGGGTTGTTTCTGCGAGTTCCGGGTATGGCACCTGGGGGCAAGCCCGACTGCCCTTGGGACAGGTGGCCTAGGAGATATTCTCCCCTTGGGACCAGAGGCACAGGACAGGCCTGCCATCTGCCCAGACTCCTTCCTCAGAGTGTAGCACGCGCCCTTGCCCTAGTCGTCCCCTCATGTCTCCTTAGCACCCAGGCTTCAATCTCTCCGCACAGGGAGCGGGTGACACTTGTCTTGCCACTGGCCTGCTGTTCGTGCCATGGCAGGCTATTCTGCTTCCCAAGCGTTTCCCGACTCCAAGGCCAAGGGCTCCTTCTCATCCCAGGGGGCGGCGTGCTGTGCCTTCACCACACTTGCTCCTGGGGAGGGCGGTGACAGACTTGTGCGACCATGCTTCTCTCTCAGGCAGAGGGGATGCTAGGGCAAAGGGTATTTCGCTCCTTGCGGTATCTTTCACAGTGCTGCGGAGACTAGCTAAGGCAAGCAGCAGCAGCATCCCCAAACCCAACTCTGATTTCCCTACGAATGCTGTGCTTTCCCAGGAGAGATGCCCAGGCAAAGAGGCTTTCACTGTATGCGGGTTTCTCCCACCGCCATTTCTCCCACTGGGAGACTGGGCTCAGACAAGCAGCAGCAGCCCGCAGATCATTTCTCAGCGAATGCTGTGTTTTCGCAGAGGTTTTGCCTTGGAGCGAACAGCACTTCGCCGCTGCTTCCTCAGCAAGGCTTCAGTCGCGTCAGGGAAGAAGAGATGCGGGAGAGCTGGTGCCTCTTGGGCCTTGCTTTCCCGGGCTCCATGTTCGCGTCCTGGGTTCACCCTGCCAGGCCGAACTAAGCGGACAGAGCCACAAAAGTGCAGTAGTGTGCATTTCCTAGGATGGCACTTTATGCACACAAACATCTCCCGGGTAGGCATCGCTTGGCCCTTTACTCTGCCGCTCAGGAGGACTCGCGGACTTAGCCAGTGCTTTCCCCACAGGAAAGGAGAGGTGACAGGATCCCTGCACACCGCCCGTGCACTGAATAGGGAGCTTGGGGGACTGTCCCCACTCCTTCCCCTTAAACCCCATGCCTCTTCCAAGCTTCCAAGTCCTGGAGGAAGCCGGCATCTGATGGCCAGTTCTTTCTGGGAGTTGTTTCTCGAGTTCAGGGTAGGCGCCTGGTGGCAAGCCCATGTCTCCACCACGGACAGGTGGCCAAGGAGCTGCTGTCTCCTTGAGCCCAAAGGCTCAGGACAGGCATGCTTTCTGCCCAGACTCCTTCCTCAGAGTGGAGCCCTTTCCCCTGCCCTAATCTTCCCCTCGTGTCTCCTTAGCAGCCAGGCTTTCCTCGCTCTGCCGTGACAGACGTGTCCCTTTCCTTAAGGCTCTTTCCACAGGCGCCACCGCGCTTCTCTCTCAGGCAGAGGGGATGCCCAGGCAAAGAGGATTTCGCTCCATGCGGGTTTATTACACCGTGCTGTGGAGACCAACTCTGGCAAGCAGCAGGCCGCATCCCACAGACCCGACTCTGATTTCCCAAAGAATGCTGTGCTTTCCCAGAGGGAATGATACGGCAAAGAGGCTTTCGCTCTATGCGTGTTTCTCCCACTGCCATTTCTCCCACTGGGAGACTGAGCTCAGGCAAGCAGCAGAAGCCCGCCAAACATTTCTCAGCGAATGCTGTGCATTCGCAGAGGCTTTGCCTTGGAGCGAACAGCACTTCGCCGCTGCTTCCTCAGCAAGGCTTCAGTCGCGTCAGGGAAGAAGAGCTGCTGGAGAGCTGGTGCCTCTTCTGTCTTCCTTTCCCGCGCTCCATGTTCACGTCCTGGGTTCACCCTGCCAGGCCGAACTAAGCAGACAGAGCCACAAAAGTGCAGTAGCCTGCGTAGCATAGGATGGCACTCTATGCACACAAACATCTCAAAGGGTAGTATTCGCTTGGCCTTTTACTCTGGCGGACTCGCAGACTAAGCCAGTGCTTTCCCCACAGGAAAGGAGAGGTGACAGGATCCCTGCACACCGCCCATGCACTGAATAGGGAGCTTGGGGGACTGTCCCCACTCCTTCCCCTTAAACCCCATGCCTCTTCCAAGCTTCCACATCCTGGAGGAAGCCGGCATCTGATGGCCAGTTCTTTCTGGGAGTTGTTTCTCGAGTTCAGGGTAGGCGCCTGGTGGCAAGCCCATGTCTCCACCACGGACAGGTGGCCAAGGAGCTGCTGTCTCCTTGAGCCCAAAGGCTCAGGACAGGCATGCTTTCTGCCCAGACTCCTTCCTCAGAGTGGAGCCCTTTCCCCTGCCCTAATCTTCCCCTCGTGTCTCCTTAGCAGCCAGGCTTTCCTCGCTATGCCGTGACAGACGTGTCCCTTTCCTTAAGGCTCTTTCCACAGGCGCCACCGCGCTTCTCTCTCAGGCAGAGGGGTTGCCCAGGCAAAGAGGATTTCGCTCCATGCGGTTTATTACACCGTGCTGTGGAGACTAGCTCTGGCAAGCAGCAGGCAGCATCCCATAGACCAGACTCTGACTTCCCAAAGAACGCTGTGTTTTCCCAGAGGGGATGCCCGGCAAAGAGGCTTTCGCTCTATGCGGGTTTCTCCCATCATGCTGCCAACACTAGCCTAAGGCAAGCAACAAAAGCAGCCCACAGAACCGACTCTGATTTCCTAGCGACTGCTATGCTTTCGCAGAGGTTTTCAGCTTGGTGCGAACCGCACTTCGCTGCTGCTTCCTTAGCAAGGCTATGGTCGTTCGCTCTGTGGAGGCAGGAATGAAGAGCCGCGGGAGAGCTGTTTCTCTTGGGCTTTGCATTCCCGGGCTCCCAGTTCGCGCCCAGGGTTCACCTTACTAAGCCGAACTAAGCAGACACAGTCACAACCCTGCAGCAGCGTGCGTGGCCTAGCATGGCACTCTATGCCTATTACCATCTCCTGGCGTAGGTAAGGCTTAGCCTTTTGCTCTGACGCTCAGGCAGACTCGGGGTCTAGGCCAGTGCCTTCACCACAGGAGAGAGAAGGCGACAGGATCCCTGCACACGGCCCGTGCACTGGGATGGGGAACTGTGGGGGACTGTCTCCACTCCTTACCAGGCACAAACCCTGCCACCCACAACACTGCCACATCTTGGTGGAAGACGGCATCTGACTGCCCGTTTATCCATGGGGTTGTTTCTGCGAGTTCCGGGTATGGCACCTTGGAGCAAGCCCGACTGCCGACGGGGCAGGTGGCCAAGGTGATGCGGTCCCCTTGGGACCAGAGGCACAGGACAGGCCTGCCTTCTGCCCAGACTCCTTCCACAGAGTGGAGCCCTTTCCCCTGCCCTAATCTTCCCCTCGTGTCTCTTTAGCAGCCAGGCTTCCGTCGCTCTGCCCTGACAAACGTGTCCATTTCCTTAAGGCTCTTTCCACAGGCGTCACCGCGCTTCTTTCTCAGGCAGAGGGGTTGCCCAGGCAAAGAGGATTTCGCTCCATGCGAGTGTATTACACCGTGCTGTGGAGACCAGCTCTGGCAAGCAGCAGGCAGCATCCCACAGACCCGACTTTGATTTCCCAAAGAATGGTGTGCTTTCCCAGAGGGGATGCCCTGTCAAAGAGGCTTTCGCTCTATGCGGGTTTCTCCCATCGTGCTGCGAATACTAGGCTAAGGCAAGCAGCAAAAGCAGCCCACAGAACCAACTCTGATTTCCCAGCGACTGCTATGCTTTTGCAGAAGTTTTCAGCTTGGTGCGAACCGCACTTCGCTGCTGCTTCCTCAGCAAGGCTTTGGTCGTTCGCTCTGTTGTGGCTGGGATGAAGAGCCGCGGGAGAGCTGGTGCGTCTTGGGCCTTGCATTCCTGGGCTCCCCGTTAGCGCCTGGGGTTGACCTTGCAAAGCCGAACTAAGCAGACATAATCACAACCCTACAGCAGCGTGCATGGCCTAGGAGGGCACTCTATGCCTATTACCATCTCCTGTCATAGGTAAGGCTTTGACTTTTGCTAATGCGCTCAGGCAGACTCGAGGTCTAGGCCAGTGCCTTCACCACAGGAGAGAGGAGGCAACAGGATCCCTGCACACGACCCGTGCACTGGGATGGGGAACTGTGGGGTCTGTATCCACTCCTTACCAGGCACACCCCTGCCACCCACAACACTGCCACATCTTGGTGGAAGACAGCATCTGACTGCCCGTTTCTCCAGGGGGTTGTTTCTGCGAGTTCCGGGTATGGCAACTGGGGGCAAGCCCGACTGCCCTTGGGACAGGTGGCCTAGGAGATGCTCTCCCCTTGGGACCAGAGGCACAGGACAGGCCTGCCATCTGCCCGACTCCTTCCTCAGAGTGGAGCACGCGCCCCTGCCCTAGTCGTCCACTCATGTCTCCTTAGCAGCCAGGCTTCGATCTCTCCGCACAGGGAGTGGGTGACACTTGTCTTGCCACTGGCCTGCTGTTCCTGCCATGGCAGGCTATCCTGCTTCCCAAGCGTTTCCGGACCCCAAGGCCAAGGGCTCCTTCTCATCCCAGGGGGCGGCATGCGGGGCCTTCCCCACACTTCCTCCTGGGGAGCGCGGTGACAGACTTGTGCGACCATGCTTCTCTCTCAGGCAGAGGGCATGCTAGGGCAAAGGGTATTTCGCTCCATGCGGGTATCTTCCACCGTGCTGCGGAGACTAGCTCAGGCAAGCAGCAGCAGCATCCCCAAACCCAACTCTAAATTCCCTACGAATGCGGTGCTTTCCCAGGGGTGATGCCCAGGCAAAGAGGCTTTCACTGTATGCGGGTTCTCCCACCGCGATTTCTCCCACTGGGAGACTGAGCTCAGGCAAGCAGCAGCAGCCCGCCGAACATTTCTCAGCGAATGCTGTGCTTTCGCAGAGGCTTTGCCTTGGAGCGAACAGCACTTCGCCGCTGCTTCCTCAGCAAGGCTTCAGTCTTGTCAGGGAAGAAGAGCTGCGGGAGAGCTGGTGCCTCTTCTGTCTTCCTTTCCCGCGCTCCATGTTCACGTCCTGGGTTCACCCTGCCAGGCCGAACTAAGCAGACAGAGCCACAAAAGTGCAGTAGCCTGCGTAGCCTAGGATGGCACTCTATGCACACAAACATCTCCCGGGTAGGCATCGCTTGGCCTTTTACTCTGGCGCTCAGGCGGACTCGCAGACTAAGCCAGTGCTTTCCCCACAGGAAAGGAGAGGTGACAGAATCCCTGCACACCGCCCGTGCACTGAATAGGGAGCTTTGGGGGACTGTCCCCACTCCTTCCCCTTAAACCCCGTGCCTCCTCCAAGCTTCCCCATCCTGGAGAAAGCCGGCTTCTGATGGCCAGTTCTTTCTGGGAGTTGTTGCTCACGTTCAGGGTAGGCGCCTGGTGGCAAGCCCATGTCTCCACCACGGATAGGTGGCCAAGGAGCTGCTGTCTCCTTGAGCCCAAAGGCTGAGGACAGGCATGCTTTCTGCCCAGACTCCTTCCTCAGAATGGAGCCCTTTCCCCTGCCCTAAGCTTCCCCTCGTTTCTCCTTAGCAGCCAGGCTTCCATCTCTCTGTCGTGACAGACGTGTCCTTTCCTTAAGGCTCTTTCCACAGGCGCCACCGCGCTTCTCTCTCAGGCAGAGGTGATGCCCAGGCAAAGAGGATTTCGCTCCATGCGGGTGTATTACACCGTGCTGTGGAGACCAGCTCTGGCAAGCAGCAGGCAGCATCCCACAGACCCCACTCTGATTTCCCAAAAAATGCTCTGCCTTCCCAAGGGGATGCCCCGGCAAAGAGTCTTTCGCTCTATGCGCGTTTCTCCCATCGTGCTGTGAATACTAGGCTAAGGCAAGCAGCAAAAGCAGCCCACAGAACCAACTCTGATTTCCCAGCGAGTGCTATGCTTTCGCAGAGGTTGTCAGCTTGGCGCGAACCGCACTTCGCTGCTGCTTCCTCAGCAAGGCTTTGGTCATTTGCTCTGTCGCGGCAGGGATGAAGAGTCGCGGGAGAGGTGGTGCCTCTTGGGCCTTCCATTCCCGGGCTCCCAGTTCGCGCCCAGGGTTCACCTTGCTAAGCCGAACTAAGCAGACACAGTCACAACCCTGCAGCAGTGTGCGTGGCCTAGCATGGCACTCTATGCCCATTACCATCTCCTGGCGTAGGTAAGGCTTAGCCTTTTGCTCTGACGCTCAGGCAGACTCGGGGTCTAGGCCAGTGCCTTCACCACAGGAGAGAGGAGGCGACAGCATCCCTGCACAGGGCCCGTGCACTGGGATGGGGAACTGTGGGGGACTGTCTCCACTCCTTACCAGGCACACCCCCTGCCACCCACAACACTGCCACATCTTGGTGGAAGACGGCATCTGACTGCCCGTTTCTCCATGGGGTTGTTTCTGCGAGTTCCGGGTATGGCAACTGGGGGCAAGCCCGACTGCCCTTGGGACAGGTGGCCTAGGAGATATTCTCCCCTTGGGACCAGAGGCACAGGACAGGCCTGCCATCTGCCCAGACTCCTTCCTCAGAGTGTAGCACGCGCCCTTGCCCTAGTCGTCCCCTCATGTCTCCTTAGCACCCAGGCTTCAATCTCTCCGCACAGGGAGCGGGTGACACTTGTCTTGCCACTGGCCTGCTGTTCGTGCCATGGCAGGCTATTCTGCTTCCCAAGCGTTTCCCGACTCCAAGGCCAAGGGCTCCTTCTCATCCCAGGGGGCGGCGTGCTGTGCCTTCACCACACTTGCTCCTGGGGAGGGCGGTGACAGACTTGTGCGACCATGCTTCTCTCTCAGGCAGAGGGGATGCTAGGGCAAAGGGTATTTCGCTCCTTGCGGTATCTTTCACAGTGCTGCGGAGACTAGCTAAGGCAAGCAGCAGCAGCATCCCCAAACCCAACTCTGATTTCCCTACGAATGCTGTGCTTTCCCAGGAGAGATGCCCAGGCAAAGAGGCTTTCACTGTATGCGGGTTTCTCCCACCGCCATTTCTCCCACTGGGAGACTGGGCTCAGACAAGCAGCAGCAGCCCGCAGATCATTTCTCAGCGAATGCTGTGTTTTCGCAGAGGTTTTGCCTTGGAGCGAACAGCACTTCGCCGCTGCTTCCTCAGCAAGGCTTCAGTCGCGTCAGGGAAGAAGAGATGCGGGAGAGCTGGTGCCTCTTGGGCCTTGCTTTCCCGGGCTCCATGTTCGCGTCCTGGGTTCACCCTGCCAGGCCGAACTAAGCGGACAGAGCCACAAAAGTGCAGTAGTGTGCATTTCCTAGGATGGCACTTTATGCACACAAACATCTCCCGGGTAGGCATCGCTTGGCCCTTTACTCTGCCGCTCAGGAGGACTCGCGGACTTAGCCAGTGCTTTCCCCACAGGAAAGGAGAGGTGACAGGATCCCTGCACACCGCCCGTGCACTGAATAGGGAGCTTGGGGGACTGTCCCCACTCCTTCCCCTTAAACCCCATGCCTCTTCCAAGCTTCCAAGTCCTGGAGGAAGCCGGCATCTGATGGCCAGTTCTTTCTGGGAGTTGTTTCTCGAGTTCAGGGTAGGCGCCTGGTGGCAAGCCCATGTCTCCACCACGGACAGGTGGCCAAGGAGCTGCTGTCTCCTTGAGCCCAAAGGCTCAGGACAGGCATGCTTTCTGCCCAGACTCCTTCCTCAGAGTGGAGCCCTTTCCCCTGCCCTAATCTTCCCCTCGTGTCTCCTTAGCAGCCAGGCTTTCCTCGCTCTGCCGTGACAGACGTGTCCCTTTCCTTAAGGCTCTTTCCACAGGCGCCACCGCGCTTCTCTCTCAGGCAGAGGGGATGCCCAGGCAAAGAGGATTTCGCTCCATGCGGGTTTATTACACCGTGCTGTGGAGACCAACTCTGGCAAGCAGCAGGCCGCATCCCACAGACCCGACTCTGATTTCCCAAAGAATGCTGTGCTTTCCCAGAGGGAATGCTACGGCAAAGAGGCTTTCGCTCTATGCGGGTTTCTCCCACTGCCATTTCTCCCACTGGGAGACTGAGCTCAGGCAAGCAGCAGAAGCCCGCCAAACATTTCTCAGCGAATGCTGTGCATTCGCAGAGGCTTTGCCTTGGAGCGAACAGCACTTCGCCGCTGCTTCCTCAGCAAGGCTTCAGTCGCGTCAGGGAAGAAGAGCTGCTGGAGAGCTGGTGCCTCTTCTGTCTTCCTTTCCCGCGCTCCATGTTCACGTCCTGGGTTCACCCTGCCAGGCCGAACTAAGCAGACAGAGCCACAAAAGTGCAGTAGCCTGCGTAGCATAGGATGGCACTCTATGCACACAAACATCTCAAAGGGTAGTATTCGCTTGGCCTTTTACTCTGGCGGTCTCGCAGACTAAGCCAGTGCTTTCCCCACAGGAAAGGAGAGGTGACAGGATCCCTGCACACCGCCCATGCACTAAATAGGGAGCTTGGGGGACTGTCCCCACTCCTTCCCCTTAAACCCCATGCCTCTTCCAAGCTTCCACATCCTGGAGGAAGCCGGCATCTGATGGCCAGTTCTTTCTGGGAGTTGTTTCTCGAGTTCAGGGTAGGCGCCTGGTCGCAAGCCCATGTCTCCACCACGGACAGGTGGCCAAGGAGCTGCTGTCTCCTTGAGCCCAAAGGCTCAGGACAGGCATGCTTTCTGCCCAGACTCTTTCCTCAGAGTGGAGCCCTTTCCCCTGCCCTAATCTTCCCCTCGTGTCTCCTTAGCAGCCAGGCTTTCCTCGCTATGCCGTGACAGACGTGTCCCTTTCCTTAAGGCTCTTTCCACAGGCGCCACCGCGCTTCTCTCTCAGGCAGAGGGGTTGCCCAGGCAAAGAGGATTTCGCTCCATGCGGTTTATTACACCGTGCTGTGGAGACTAGCTCTGGCAAGCAGCAGGCAGCATCCCACAGACCAGACTCTGACTTCCCAAAGAACGCTGTGTTTTCCCAGAGGGGATGCCCGGCAAAGAGGCTTTCGCTCTATGCGGGTTTCTCCCATCATGCTGCCAACACTAGTCTAAGGCAAGCAACAAAGGCAGCCCACAGAACCGACTCTGATTTCCTAGCGACTGCTATGCTTTCGCAGAGGTTTTCAGCTTGGTGCGAACCGCACTTCGCTGCTGCTTCCTTAGCAAGGCTATGGTCGTTCGCTCTGTGGAGGTAGGAATGAAGAGCCGCGGGAGACCTGTTTCTCTTGGGCTTTGCATTCCCGGGCTCCCAGTTCGCGCCCAGGGTTCACCTTACTAAGCCGAACTAAGCAGACACAGTCACAACCCTGCAGCAGCGTGCGTGGCCTAGCATGGCACTCTATGCCTATTACCATCTCCTGTCATAGGTAAGGCTTTGACTTTTGCTCATGCACTCAGGCAGACTCGGGGTCTAGACCAGTGCCTTCACCACAGGAGAGAGAAGGCGACAGGATCCCTGTACACAGCCCGTGCACTGGGATGGGGAACTGTGGGGGACTGTCTCCACTCCTTACCAGGCACAAACCCTGCCACCCACAACACTGCCACATCTTGGTGGAAGACGGCATCTGACTGCCCGTTTATCCATGGGGTTGTTTCTGCGAGTTCCGGGTATGGCACCTTGGAGCAAGCCCGACTGCCGACGGGGCAGGTGGCCAAGGTGATGCGGTCCCCTTGGGACCAGAGGCACAGGACAGGCCTGCCTTCTGCCCAGACTCCTTCCACAGAGTGGAGCCCTTTCCCCTGCCCTAATCTTCCCCTCGTGTCTCTTTAGCAGCCAGGCTTCCGTCGCTCTGCCCTGACAAACGTGTCCATTTCCTTAAGGCTCTTTCCACAGGCGTCACCGCGCTTCTTTCTCAGGCAGAGGGGTTGCCCAGGCAAAGAGGATTTCGCTCCATGCGAGTGTATTACACCGTGCTGTGGAGACCAGCTCGGGCAAGCAGCAGGCAGCATCCCACAGACCCGACTTTGATTTCCCAAAGAATGGTGTGCTTTCCCAGAGGGGATGCCCTGTCAAAGAGGCTTTCGATCTATGCGGGTTTCTCCCATCGTGCTGCGAATACTAGGCTAAGGCAAGCAGCAAAAGCAGCCCACAGAACCAACTCTGATTTCGCAGCGACTGCTATGCTTTTGCAGAAGTTTTCAGCTTGGTGCGAACCGCACTTCGCTGCTGCTTCCTCAGCAAGGCTTTGGTCGTTTGCTCTGTTGTGGCTGGGATGAAGAGCCGCGGGAGAGCTGGTGCCTCTTGGGCCTTGCATTCCTGGGCTCCCCGTTAGCGCCTGGGGTTGACCTTGCAAAGCCGAACTAAGCAGACAAAATCACAACCCTACAGCAGCGTGCATGGCCTAGGAGGGCACTCTATGCCTATTACCATCTCCTGTCATAGGTAAGGCTTTGACTTTTGCTAATGCGCTCAGGCAGACTCGAGGTCTAGGCCAGTGCCTTCACCACAGGAGAGAGGAGGCAACAGTATCCCTGCACACGACCCGTGCACTGGGATGGGGAACTGTGGGGTCTGTATCCACTCCTTACCAGGCACACCCCTGCCACCCACAACACTGCCACATCTTGGTGGAAGACAGCATCTGACTGCCCGTTTCTCCATGGGGTTGTTTCTGCGAGTTCCGGGTATGGCAACTGGGGGCAAGCCCGACTGCCCTTGGGACAGGTGGCCTAGGAGATGCTCTCCCCTTGGGACCAGAGGCACAGGACAGGCCTGCCATCTGCCCGACTCCTTCCTCAGAGTGGAGCACGCGCCCCTGCCCTAGTCGTCCACTCATGTCTCCTTAGCAGCCAGGCTTCGATCTCTCCGCACAGGGAGTGGGTGACACTTGTCTTGCCACTGGCCTGCTGTTCCTGCCATGGCAGGCTATCCTGCTTCCCAAGCGTTTCCGGACCCCAAGGCCAAGGGCTCCTTCTCATCCCAGGGGGCGGCATGCGGGGCCTTCCCCACACTTCCTCCTGGGGAGCGCGGTGACAGACTTGTGCGACCATGCTTCTCTCTCAGGCAGAGGGCATGCTAGGGCAAAGGGTATTTCGCTCCATGCGGGTATCTTCCACCGTGCTGCGGAGACTAGCTCAGGCAAGCAGCAGCAGCATCCCCAAACCCAACTCTAAATTCCCTACGAATGCGGTGCTTTCCCAGGGGTGATGCCCAGGCAAAGAGGCTTTCACTGTATGCGGGTTCTCCCACCGCGATTTCTCCCACTGGGAGACTGAGCTCAGGCAAGCAGCAGCAGCCCGCCGAACATTTCTCAGCGAATGCTGTGCTTTCGCAGAGGCTTTGCCTTGGAGCGAACAGCACTTCGCCGCTGCTTCCTCAGCAAGGCTTCAGTTTCGTCAGGGAAGAAGAGCTGCGGGAGAGCTGGTGCCTCTTCTGTCTTCCTTTCCCGGGCTCCATGTTCACGTCCTGGGTTCACCCTGCCAGGCCGAACTAAGCAGACAGAGCCACAAAAGTGCAGTAGCCTGCGTAGCCTAGGATGGCACTCTATGCACACAAACATCTCCCGGGTAGGCATCGCTTGGCCTTTTACTCTGGCGCTCAGGCGGACTCGCAGACTAAGCCAGTGCTTTCCCCACAGGAAAGGAGAGGTGACAGAATCCCTGCACACCGCCCGTGCACTGAATAGGGAGCTTTGGGGGACTGTCCCCACTCCTTCCCCTTAAACCCCGTGCCTCCTCCAAGCTTCCCCATCCTGGAGAAAGCCGGCTTCTGATGGCCAGTTCTTTCTGGGAGTTGTTGCTCACGTTCAGGGTAGGCGCCTGGTGGCAAGCCCATGTCTCCACCACGGATAGGTGGCCAAGGAGCTGCTGTCTCCTTGAGCCCAAAGGCTGAGGACAGGCATGCTTTCTGCCCAGACTCCTTCCTCAGAATGGAGCCCTTTCCCCTGCCCTAAGCTTCCCCTCGTTTCTCCTTAGCAGCCAGGCTTCCATCTCTCTGTCGTGACAGACGTGTCCCTTTCCTTAAGGCTCTTTCCACAGGCGCCACCGCGCTTCTCTCTCAGGCAGAGGTGATGCCCAGGCAAAGAGGATTTCGCTCCATGCGGGTGTATTACACCGTGCTGTGGAGACCAGCTCTGGCAAGCAGCAGGCAGCATCCCACAGACCCCACTCTGATTTCCCAAAAAATGCTCTGCCTTCCCAAGGGGATGCCCCGGCAAAGAGTCTTTCGCTCTATGCGCGTTTCTCCCATCGTGCTGTGAATACTAGGCTAAGGCAAGCAGCAAAAGCAGCCCACAGAACCAACTCTGATTTCCCAGCGAGTGCTATGCTTTCGCAGAGGTTGTCAGCTTGGCGCGAACCGCACTTCGCTGCTGCTTCCTCAGCAAGGCTTTGGTCATTTGCTCTGTCGCGGCAGGGATGAAGAGTCGCGGGAGAGGTGGTGCCTCTTGGGCCTTCCATTCCCGGGCTCCCAGTTCGCGCCCAGGGTTCACCTTGCTAAGCCGAACTAAGCAGACACAGTCACAACCCTGCAGCAGTGTGCGTGGCCTAGCATGGCACTCTATGCCCATTACCATCTCCTGGCGTAGGTAAGGCTTAGCCTTTTGCTCTGACGCTCAGGCAGACTCGGGGTCTAGGCCAGTGCCTTCACCACAGGAGAGAGGAGGCGACAGCATCCCTGCACAGGGCCCGTGCACTGGGATGGGGAACTGTGGGGGACTGTCTCCACTCCTTACCAGGCACACCCCCTGCCACCCACAACACTGCCACATCTTGGTGGAAGACGGCATCTGACTGCCCGTTTCTCCATGGGGTTGTTTCTGCGAGTGCCGGGTATGGCACCTGGGGGCAAGCCCGACTGCCCTTGGGACAGGTGGCCTAGGAGATATTCTCCCCTTGGGACCAGAGGCACAGGACAGGCCTGCCATCTGCCCAGACTCCTTCCTCAGAGTGTAGCACGCGCCCTTGCCCTAGTCGTCCCCTCATGTCTCCTTAGCACCCAGGCTTCAATCTCTCCGCACAGGGAGCGGGTGACACTTGTCTTGCCACTGGCCTGCTGTTCGTGCCATGGCAGGCTATTCTGCTTCCCAAGCGTTTCCCGACTCCAAGGCCAAGGGCTCCTTCTCATCCCAGGGGGCGGCGTGCTGTGCCTTCACCACACTTGCTCCTGGGGAGGGCGGTGACAGACTTGTGCGACCATGCTTCTCTCTCAGGCAGAGGGGATGCTAGGGCAAAGGGTATTTCGCTCCTTGCGGTATCTTTCACAGTGCTGCGGAGACTAGCTAAGGCAAGCAGCAGCAGCATCCCCAAACCCAACTCTGATTTCCCTACGAATGCTGTGCTTTCCCAGGAGAGATGCCCAGGCAAAGAGGCTTTCACTGTATGCGGGTTTCTCCCACCGCCATTTCTCCCACTGGGAGACTGGGCTCAGACAAGCAGCAGCAGCCCGCAGATCATTTCTCAGCGAATGCTGTGTTTTCGCAGAGGTTTTGCCTTGGAGCGAACAGCACTTCGCCGCTGCTTCCTCAGCAAGGCTTCAGTCGCGTCAGGGAAGAAGAGATGCGGGAGAGCTGGTGCCTCTTGGGCCTTGCTTTCCCGGGCTCCATGTTCGCGTCCTGGGTTCACCCTGCCAGGCCGAACTAAGCGGACAGAGCCACAAAAGTGCAGTAGTGTGCATTTCCTAGGATGGCACTTTATGCACACAAACATCTCCCGGGTAGGCATCGCTTGGCCCTTTACTCTGCCGCTCAGGAGGACTCGCGGACTTAGCCAGTGCTTTCCCCACAGGAAAGGAGAGGTGACAGGATCCCTGCACACCGCCCGTGCACTGAATAGGGAGCTTGGGGGACTGTCCCCACTCCTTCCCCTTAAACCCCATGCCTCTTCCAAGCTTCCAAGTCCTGGAGGAAGCCGGCATCTGATGGCCAGTTCTTTCTGGGAGTTGTTTCTCGAGTTCAGGGTAGGCGCCTGGTGGCAAGCCCATGTCTCCACCACGGACAGGTGGCCAAGGAGCTGCTGTCTCCTTGAGCCCAAAGGCTCAGGACAGGCATGCTTTCTGCCCAGACTCCTTCCTCAGAGTGGAGCCCTTTCCCCTGCCCTAATCGTCCCCTCGTGTCTCCTTAGCAGCCAGGCTTTCCTCGCTCTGCCGTGACAGACGTGTCCCTTTCCTTAAGGCTCTTTCCACAGGCGCCACCGCGCTTCTCTCTCAGGCAGAGGGGATGCCCAGGCAAAGAGGATTTCGCTCCATGCGGGTTTATTACACCGTGCTGTGGAGACCAACTCTGGCAAGCAGCAGGCCGCATCCCACAGACCCGACTCTGATTTCCCAAAGAATGCTGTGCTTTCCCAGAGGGAATGCTACGGCAAAGAGGCTTTCGCTCTATGCGGGTTTCTCCCACTGCCATTTCTCCCACTGGGAGACTGAGCTCAGGCAAGCAGCAGAAGCCCGCCAAACATTTCTCAGCGAATGCTGTGCATTCGCAGAGGCTTTGCCTTGGAGCGAACAGCACTGCGCCGCTGCTTCCTCAGCAAGGCTTCAGTCGCGTCAGGGAAGAAGAGCTGCTGGAGAGCTGGTGCCTCTTCTGTCTTCCTTTCCCGCGCTCCATGTTCACGTCCTGGGTTCACCCTGCCAGGCCGAACTAAGCAGACAGAGCCACAAAAGTGCAGTAGCCTGCGTAGCATAGGATGGCACTCTATGCACACAAACATCTCAAAGGGTAGTATTCGCTTGGCCTTTTACTCTGGCGGACTCGCAGACTAAGCCAGTGCTTTCCCCACAGGAAAGGAGAGGTGACAGGATCCCTGCACACCGCCCATGCACTAAATAGGGAGCTTGGGGGACTGTCCCCACTCCTTCCCCTTAAACCCCATGCCTCTTCCAAGCTTCCACATCCTGGAGGAAGCCGGCATCTGATGGCCAGTTCTTTCTGGGAGTTGTTTCTCGAGTTCAGGGTAGGCGCCTGGTGGCAAGCCCATGTCTCCACCACGGACAGGTGGCCAAGGAGCTGCTGTCTCCTTGAGCCCAAAGGCTCAGGACAGGCATGCTTTCTGCCCAGACTCTTTCCTCAGAGTGGAGCCCTTTCCCCTGCCCTAATCTTCCCCTCGTGTCTCCTTAGCAGCCAGGCTTTCCTCGCTATGCCGTGACAGACGTGTCCCTTTCCTTAAGGCTCTTTCCACAGGCGCCACCGCGCTTCTCTCTCAGGCAGAGGGGTTGCCCAGGCAAAGAGGATTTCGCTCCATGCGGTTTATTACACCGTGCTGTGGAGACTAGCTCTGGCAAGCAGCAGGCAGCATCCCACAGACCAGACTCTGACTTCCCAAAGAACGCTGTGTTTTCCCAGAGGGGATGCCCGGCAAAGAGGCTTTCGCTCTATGCGGGTTTCTCCCATCATGCTGCCAACACTAGGCTAAGGCAAGCAACAAAGGCAGCCCACAGAACCGACTCTGATTTCCTAGCGACTGCTATGCTTTCGCAGAGGTTTTCAGCTTGGTGCGAACCGCACTTCGCTGCTGCTTCCTTAGCAAGGCTATGGTCGTTCGCTCTGTGGAGGCAGGAATGAAGAGCCGCGGGAGAGCTGTTTCTCTTGGGCTTTGCATTCCCGGGCTCCCAGTTCGCGCCCAGGGTTCACCTTACTAAGCCGAACTAAGCAGACACAGTCACAACCCTGCAGCAGCGTGCGTGGCCTAGCATGGCACTCTATGCCTATTACCATCTCCTGTCATAGGTAAGGCTTTGACTTTTGCTCATGCACTCAGGCAGACTCGGGGTCTAGACCAGTGCCTTCACCACAGGAGAGAGAAGGCGACAGGATCCCTGTACACAGCCCGTGCACTGGGATGGGGAACTGTGGGGGACTGTCTCCACTCCTTACCAGGCACAAACCCTGCCACCCACAACACTGCCACATCTTGGTGGAAGACGGCATCTGACTGCCCGTTTATCCATGGGGTTGTTTCTGCGAGTTCCGGGTATGGCACCTTGGAGCAAGCCCGACTGCCGACGGGGCAGGTGGCCAAGGTGATGCGGTCCCCTTGGGACCAGAGGCACAGGACAGGCCTGCCTTCTGCCCAGACTCCTTCCACAGAGTGGAGCCCTTTCCCCTGCCCTAATCTTCCCCTCGTGTCTCTTTAGCAGCCAGGCTTCCGTCGCTCTGCCCTGACAAACGTGTCCATTTCCTTAAGGCTCTTTCCACAGGCGTCACCGCGCTTCTTTCTCAGGCAGAGGGGTTGCCCAGGCAAAGAGGATTTCGCTCCATGCGAGTGTATTACACCATGCTGTGGAGACCAGCTCGGGCAAGCAGCAGGCAGCATCCCACAGACCCGACTTTGATTTCCCAAAGAATGGTGTGCTTTCCCAGAGGGGATGCCCTGTCAAAGAGGCTTTCGCTCTATGCGGGTTTCTCCCATCGTGCTGCGAATACTAGGCTAAGGCAAGCAGCAAAAGCAGCCCACAGAACCAACTCTGATTTCCCAGCGACTGCTATGCTTTTGCAGAAGTTTTCAGCTTGGTGCGAACCACACTTCTCTGCTGCTTCCTCAGCAAGGCTTTGGTCGTTCGCTCTGTTGTGGCTGGGATGAAGAGCCGCGGGAGAGCTGGTGCCTCTTGGGCTCCTCAGAGTGGAGCACGCGCCCCTGCCCTAGTCGTCCACTCATGTCTCCTTAGCAGCCAGGCTTCGATCTCTCCGCACAGGGAGTGGGTGACACTTGTCTTGCCACTGGCCTGCTGTTCCTGCCGTGGCAGGCTATCCTGCTTCCCAAGCGTTTCCGGACCCCAAGGCCAAGGGCTCCTTCTCATCCCAGGGGGCGGCATGCGGGGCCTTCCCCACACTTCCTCCTGGGGAGCGCGGTGACAGACTTGTGCGACCATGCTTCTCTCTCATGCAGAGGGCATGCTAGGGCAAAGGGTATTTCGCTCCTTGCGGTATCTTTCACAGTGCTGCGGAGACTAGCTAAGGCATGCAGCAGCAGCATCCCCAAACCCAACTCTGATTTCCCTACGAATGCTGTGCTTTCCCAGGAGAGATGCCCAGGCAAAGAGGCTTTCACTGTATGCGGGTTTCTCCCACCGCCATTTCTCCCACTGGGAGACTGGGCTCAGACAAGCAGCAGCAGCCCGCAGATCATTTCTCAGCGAATGCTGTGTTTTCGCAGAGGTTTTGCCTTGGAGCGAACAGCACTTCGCCGCTGCTTCCTCAGCAAGGCTTCAGTCGCGTCAGGGAAGAAGAGATGCGGGAGAGCTGGTGCCTCTTGGGCCTTGCTTTCCCGGGCTCCATGTTCGCGTCCTGGGTTCACCCTGCCAGGCCGAACTAAGCGGACAGAGCCACAAAAGTGCAGTAGTGTGCATTTCCTAGGATGGCACTTTATGCACACACACATCTCCCGGGTAGGCATCGCTTGGCTCTTTACTCTGCCGCTCAGGAGGACTCGCGGACTTAGCCAGTGCTTTCCCCACAGGAAAGGAGAGGTGACAGGATCCCTGCAACCGCCCGTGCACTGAATAGGGAGCTTTGTGAGACTGTCCCCACTCCTTCCCCTTAAACCCCGTGCCTCCTCCAAGCTTCCAAGTCCTGGAGGAAGCCGGCATCTGATGGCCAGTTCTTTCTGGGAGTTGTTTCTCGAGTTCAGGGTAGGCGCATGGTGGCAAGCCCTTGTCTCCACCATGGACAGGTGGCCAAGGAGCTGCTGTCTCCATGAGCCCAAAGGCTCAGGACAGGCATGCTTTCTGCCCAGACTCCTTCCTCAGAGTGGAGCCCTTTCCCCTGCCCTAATCTTCCCCTCGTGTCTCCTTAGCAGCCAGGCTTCCATCTCTCTGCCATGACAGACGTGTCCCTTTCCTTAAGGCTCTTTCCACAGGCGCCACCGCGCTACTCTCTCAGGCAGAGGGGATGCCCAGGCAAAGAGGATTTCGCTCCATGCGGTTTATTACACCGTGCTGTGGAGACTAGCTCTGGCAAGCAGCAGGCAGCATCCAACAGACCAGACTCTGACTTCCCAAAGAATGCTGTGTTTTCCCAGAGAGGATGCCCGGCAAAGAGGCTTTCGCTCTATGCGGGTTTCTCCCATCATGCTGCCAACACTAGGCTAAGGCAAGCAACAAAAGCAGCCCACAGAACCGACTCTGATTTCCTAGCGACTGCTATGCTTTCGCAGAGGTTTTCAGCTTGGTGCGAACCGCACTTCGCTGCTGCTTCCTTAGCAAGGCTATGGTCGTTCGCTCTGTGGAGGCAGGAATGAAGAGCCGCGGGAGAGCTGTTCCTCTTGGGCTTTGCATTCCCGGGCTCCCAGTTCGCGCCCAGGGTTCACCTTACTAAGCCGAACTAAGCAGACACAGTCACAACCCTGCAGCAGCGTGCGTGGCCTAGCATGGCACTCTATGCCTATTACCATCTCCTGTCATAGGTAAGGCTTTGACTTTTGCTCATGCGCTCAGGCAGACTCGGGGTCTAGACCAGTGCCTTCACCACAGGAGAGAGAAGGCGACAGGATCCCTGCACACGGCCCGTGCACTAGGATGGGGAACTGTGGGGGACTGTCTCCACTCCTTACCAGGCACAAACCCTGCCACCCACAACACTGCCACATCTTGGTGGAAGACGGCATCTGACTGCCCGTTTATCCATGGGGTTGTTTCTGCGAGTTCCGGGTATGGCACCTTGGAGCAAGCCCGACTGCCGACGGGGCAGGTGGCCAAGGTGATGCGGTCCCCTTGGGACCAGAGGCACAGGACAGGCCTGCCTTCTGCCCAGACTCCTTCCACAGAGTGGAGCCCTTTCCCCTGCCCTAATCTTCCCCTCGTGTCTCTTTAGCAGCCAGGCTTCCGTCGCTCTGCCCTGACAAACGTGTCCATTTCCTTAAGGCTCTTTCCACAGGCGTCACCGCGCTTCTTTCTCAGGCAGAGGGGTTGCCCAGGCAAAGAGGATTTCGCTCCATGCGAGTGTATTACACCGTGCTGTGGAGACCAGCTCTGGCAAGCAGCAGGCAGCATCCCACAGACCCGACTTTGATTTCCCAAAGAATGGTGTGCTTTCCCAGAGGGGATGCCCTGTCAAAGAGGCTTTCGCTCTATGCGGGTTTCTCCCATCGTGCTGCGAATACTAGGCTAAGGCAAGCAGCAAAAGCAGCCCACAGAACCAACTCTGATTTCCCAGCGACTGCTATGCTTTTGCAGAAGTTTTCAGCTTGGTGCGAACCGCACTTCGCTGCTGCTTCCTCAGCAAGGCTTTGGTCGTTCGCTCTGTTGTGGCTGGGATGAAGAGCCGCGGGAGAGCTGGTGCCTCTTGGGCCTTGCATTCCTGGGCTCCCCGTTAGCGCCTGGGGTTCACCTTGCTAAGCCGAACTAAGCAGACATAATCACAACCCTACAGCAGCGTGCATGGCCTAGGATGGCACTCTATGCCTATTACCATCTCCTGTCATAGGTAAGGCTTTGACTTTTGCTAATGCGCTCAGGCAGACTCGAGGTCTAGGCCAGTGCCTTCACCACAGGAGAGAGGAGGCAACAGGATCCCTGCACACGACCCGTGCACTGGGATGGGGAACTGTGGGGTCTGTATCCACTCCTTACCAGGCACACCCCTGCCACCCACAACACTGCCACATCTTGGTGGAAGACAGCATCTGACTGCCCGTTTCTCCATGGGGTTGTTTCTGCGAGTTCCGGGTATGGCAACTGGGGGCAAGCCCGACTGCCCTTGGGACAGGTGGCCAAGGAGATGCTCTCCCCTTGGGACCAGAGGCACAGGACAGGCCTGCCATCTGCCCGACTCCTTCCTCAGAGTGGAGCACGCGCCCCTGCCCTAGTCGTCCACTCATGTCTCCTTAGCAGCCAGGCTTCGATCTCTCCGCACAGGGAGTGGGTGACACTTGTCTTGCCACTGGCCTGCTGTTCCTGCCATGGCAGGCTATCCTGCTTCCCAAGCGTTTCCGGACCCCAAGGCCAAGGGCTCCTTCTCATCCCAGGGGGCGGCGTGCGGGGCCTTCCCCACACTTCCTCCTGGGGAGCGCGGTGACAGACTTGTGCGACCATGCTTCTCTCTCAGGCAGAGGGCATGCTAGGGCAAAGGGTATTTCGCTCCATGCGGGTATCTTCCACCGTGCTGCGGAGACTAGCTCAGGCAAGCAGCAGCAGCATCCCGAAACCCAACTCTGAATTCCCTACGAATGCGGTGCTTTCCCAGGGGTGATGCCCAGGCAAAGAGGCTTTCACTGTATGCGGGTTCTCCCACCGCGATTTCTCCCACTGGGAGACTGAGCTCAGGCAAGCAGCAGCAGCCCGCCGAACATTTCTCAGCGAATGCTGTGCTTTCGCAGAGGCTTTGCGTTGGAGCGAACAGCACTTCGCCACTGCTTCCTCAGCAAGGCTTCAGTCTCGTCAGGGAAGAAGAGCTGCGGGAGAGCTGGTGCCTCTTCTGTCTTCCTTTCCCGCGCTCCATGTTCACGTCCTGGGTTCACCCTGCCAGGCCGAACTAAGCAGACAGAGCCACAAAAGTGCAGTAGCCTGCGTAGCCTAGGATGGCACTCTATGCACACAAACATCTACCGGGTAGGCATCGCTTGGCCTTTTACTCTGGCGGACTCGCAGACTAAGCCAGTGCTTTCCCCACAGGAAAGGAGAGGTGACAGAATCCCTGCACACCGCCCGTGCACTGAATAGGGAGCTTTGGGGGACTGTCCCCACTCCTTCCCCTTAAACCCCGTGCCTCCTCCAAGCTTCCCCATCCTGGAGAAAGCCGGCTTCTGATGGCCAGTTCTTTCTGGGAGTTGTTGCTCACGTTCAGGGTAGGCGCCTGGTGGCAAGCCCATGTCTCCACCACGGATAGGTGGCCAAGGAGCTGCTGTCTCCTTGAGCCCAAAGGCTGAGGACAGGCATGCTTTCTGCCCAGACTCCTTCCTCAGAATGGAGCCCTTTCCCCTGCCCTAAGCTTCCCCTCGTTTCTCCTTAGCAGCCAGGCTTCCATCTCTCTGTCGTGACAGACGTGTCCCTTTCCTTAAGGCTCTTTCCACAGGCGCCACCGCGCTTCTCTCTCAGGCAGAGGTGATGCCCAGGCAAAGAGGATTTCGCTCCATGCGGGTGTATTACACCGTGCTGTGGAGACCAGCTCTGGCAAGCAGCAGGCAGCATCCCACAGACCCCACTCTGATTTCCCAAAAAATGCTCTGCCTTCCCAAGGGGATGCCCCGGCAAAGAGTCTTTCGCTCTATGCGCGTTTCTCCCATCGTGCTGTGAATACTAGGCTAAGGCAAGCAGCAAAAGCAGCCCACAGAACCAACTCTGATTTCCCAGCGAGTGCTATGCTTTCGCAGAGGTTGTCAGCTTGGCGCGAACCGCACTTCGCTGCTGCTTCCTCAGCAAGGCTTTGGTCATTTGCTCTGTCGCGGCAGGGATGAAGAGTCGCGGGAGAGGTGGTGCCTCTTGGGCCTTCCATTCCCGGGCTCCCAGTTCGCGCCCAGGGTTCACCTTGCTAAGCCGAACTAAGCAGACACAGTCACAACCCTGCAGCAGTGTGCGTGGCCTAGCATGGCACTCTATGCCCATTACCATCTCCTGGCGTAGGTAAGGCTTAGCCTTTTGCTCTGACGCTCAGGCAGACTCGGGGTCTAGGCCAGTGCCTTCACCACAGGAGAGAGGAGGCGACAGCATCCCTGCACAGGGCCCGTGCACTGGGATGGGGAACTGTGGGGGACTGTCTCCACTCCTTACCAGGCACACCCCCTGCCACGCACAACACTGCCACATCTTGGTGGAAGACGGCATCTGACTGCCCGTTTCTCCATGGGGTTGTTTCTGCGAGTGCCGGGTATGGCACCTGGGGGCAAGCCCGACTGCCCTTGGGACAGGTGGCCTAGGAGATATTCTCCCCTTGGGACCAGAGGCACAGGACAGGCCTGCCATCTGCCCAGACTCCTTCCTCAGAGTGTAGCACGCGCCCTTGCCCTAGTCGTCCCCTCATGTCTCCTTAGCACCCAGGCTTCAATCTCTCCGCACAGGGAGCGGGTGACACTTGTCTTGCCACTGGCCTGCTGTTCGTGCCATGGCAGGCTATTCTGCTTCCCAAGCGTTTCCCGACTCCAAGGCCAAGGGCTCCTTCTCATCCCAGGGGGCGGCGTGCTGTGCCTTCACCACACTTGCTCCTGGGGAGGGCGGTGACAGACTTGTGCGACCATGCTTCTCTCTCAGGCAGAGGGGATGCTAGGGCAAAGGGTATTTCGCTCCTTGCGGTATCTTTCACAGTGCTGCGGAGACTAGCTAAGGCAAGCAGCAGCAGCATCCCCAAACCCAACTCTGATTTCCCTACGAATGCTGTGCTTTCCCAGGAGAGATGCCCAGGCAAAGAGGCTTTCACTGTATGCGGGTTTCTCCCACCGCCATTTCTCCCACTGGGAGACTGGGCTCAGACAAGCAGCAGCAGCCCGCAGATCATTTCTCAGCGAATGCTGTGTTTTCGCAGAGGTTTTGCCTTGGAGCGAACAGCACTTCGCCGCTGCTTCCTCAGCAAGGCTTCAGTCGCGTCAGGGAAGAAGAGATGCGGGAGAGCTGGTGCCTCTTGGGCCTTGCTTTCCCGGGCTCCATGTTCGCGTCCTGGGTTCACCCTGCCAGGCCGAACTAAGCGGACAGAGCCACAAAAGTGCAGTAGTGTGCATTTCCTAGGATGGCACTTTATGCACACAAACATCTCCCGGGTAGGCATCGCTTGGCCCTTTACTCTGCCGCTCAGGAGGACTCGCGGACTTAGCCAGTGCTTTCCCCACAGGAAAGGAGAGGTGACAGGATCCCTGCACACCGCCCGTGCACTGAATAGGGAGCTTGGGGGACTGTCCCCACTCCTTCCCCTTAAACCCCATGCCTCTTCCAAGCTTCCAAGTCCTGGAGGAAGCCGGCATCTGATGGCCAGTTCTTTCTGGGAGTTGTTTCTCGAGTTCAGGGTAGGCGCCTGGTGGCAAGCCCATGTCTCCACCACGGACAGGTGGCCAAGGAGCTGCTGTCTCCTTGAGCCCAAAGGCTCAGGACAGGCATGCTTTCTGCCCAGACTCCTTCCTCAGAGTGGAGCCCTTTCCCCTGCCCTAATCGTCCCCTCGTGTCTCCTTAGCAGCCAGGCTTTCCTCGCTCTGCCGTGACAGACGTGTCCCTTTCCTTAAGGCTCTTTCCACAGGCGCCACCGCGCTTCTCTCTCAGGCAGAGGGGATGCCCAGGCAAAGAGGATTTCGCTCCATGCGGGTTTATTACACCGTGCTGTGGAGACCAACTCTGGCAAGCAGCAGGCCGCATCCCTCAGACCCGACTCTGATTTCCCAAAGAATGCTGTGCTTTCCCAGAGGGAATGCTACGGCAAAGAGGCTTTCGCTCTATGCGGGTTTCTCCCACTGCCATTTCTCCCACTGGGAGACTGAGCTCAGGCAAGCAGCAGAAGCCCGCCAAACATTTCTCAGCGAATGCTGTGCATTCGCAGAGGCTTTGCCTTGGAGCGAACAGCACTTCGCCGCTGCTTCCTCAGCAAGGCTTCAGTCGCGTCAGGGAAGAAGAGCTGCTGGAGAGCTGGTGCCTCTTCTGTCTTCCTTTCCCGCGCTCCATGTTCACGTCCTGGGTTCACCCTGCCAGGCCGAACTAAGCAGACAGAGCCACAAAAGTGCAGTAGCCTGCGTAGCATAGGATGGCACTCTATGCACACAAACATCTCAAAGGGTAGTATTCGCTTGGCCTTTTACTCTGGCGGACTCGCAGACTAAGCCAGTGCTTTCCCCACAGGAAAGGAGAGGTGACAGGATCCCTGCACACCGCCCATGCACTAAATAGGGAGCTTGGGGGACTGTCCCCACTCCTTCCCCTTAAACCCCATGCCTCTTCCAAGCTTCCACATCCTGGAGGAAGCCGGCATCTGATGGCCAGTTCTTTCTGGGAGTTGTTTCTCGAGTTCAGGGTAGGCGCCTGGTGGCAAGCCCATGTCTCCACCACGGACAGGTGGCCAAGGAGCTGCTGTCTCCTTGAGCCCAAAGGCTCAGGACAGGCATGCTTTCTGCCCAGACTCTTTCCTCAGAGTGGAGCCCTTTCCCCTGCCCTAATCTTCCCCTCGTGTCTCCTTAGCAGCCAGGCTTTCCTCGCTATGCCGTGACAGACGTGTCCCTTTCCTTAAGGCTCTTTCCACAGGCGCCACCGCGCTTCTCTCTCAGGCAGAGGGGTTGCCCAGGCAAAGAGGATTTCGCTCCATGCGGTTTATTACACCGTGCTGTGGAGACTAGCTCTGGCAAGCAGCAGGCAGCATCCCACAGACCAGACTCTGACTTCCCAAAGAACGCTGTGTTTTCCCAGAGGGGATGCCCGGCAAAGAGGCTTTCGCTCTATGCGGGTTTCTCCCATCATGCTGCCAACACTAGGCTAAGGCAAGCAACAAAGGCAGCCCACAGAACCGACTCTGATTTCCTAGCGACTGCTATGCTTTCGCAGAGGTTTTCAGCTTGGTGCGAACCGCACTTCGCTGCTGCTTCCTTAGCAAGGCTATGGTCGTTCGCTCTGTGGAGGCAGGAATGAAGAGCCGCGGGAGAGCTGTTTCTCTTGGGCTTTGCATTCCCGGGCTCCCAGTTCGCGCCCAGGGTTCACCTTACTAAGCCGAACTAAGCAGACACAGTCACAACCCTGCAGCAGCGTGCGTGGCCTAGCATGGCACTCTATGCCTATTACCATCTCCTGTCATAGGTAAGGCTTTGACTTTTGCTCATGCACTCAGGCAGACTCGGGGTCTAGACCAGTGCCTTCACCACAGGAGAGAGAAGGCGACAGGATCCCTGTACACAGCCCGTGCACTGGGATGGGGAACTGTGGGGGACTGTCTCCACTCCTTACCAGGCACAAACCCTGCCACCCACAACACTGCCACATCTTGGTGGAAGACGGCATCTGACTGCCCGTTTATCCATGGGGTTGTTTCTGCGAGTTCCGGGTATGGCACCTTGGAGCAAGCCCGACTGCCGACGGGGCAGGTGGCCAAGGTGATGCGGTCCCCTTGGGACCAGAGGCACAGGACAGGCCTGCCTTCTGCCCAGACTCCTTCCACAGAGTGGAGCCCTTTCCCCTGCCCTAATCTTCCCCTCGTGTCTCTTTAGCAGCCAGGCTTCCGTCGCTCTGCCCTGACAAACGTGTCCATTTCCTTAAGGCTCTTTCCACAGGCGTCACCGCGCTTCTTTCTCAGGCAGAGGGGTTGCCCAGGCAAAGAGGATTTCGCTCCATGCGAGTGTATTACACCATGCTGTGGAGACCAGCTCGGGCAAGCAGCAGGCAGCATCCCACAGACCCGACTTTGATTTCCCAAAGAATGGTGTGCTTTCCCAGAGGGGATGCCCTGTCAAAGAAGCTTTCGCTCTATGCGGGTTTCTCCCATCGTGCTGCGAATACTAGGCTAAGGCAAGCAGCAAAAGCAGCCCACAGAACCAACTCTGATTTCCCAGCGACTGCTATGCTTTTGCAGAAGTTTTCAGCTTGGTGCGAACCACACTTCTCTGCTGCTTCCTCAGCAAGGCTTTGGTCGTTCGCTCTGTTGTGGCTGGGATGAAGAGCCGCGGGAGAGCTGGTGCCTCTTGGGCTCCTCAGAGTGGAGCACGCGCCCCTGCCCTAGTCGTCCACTCATGTCTCCTTAGCAGCCAGGCTTCGATCTCTCCGCACAGGGAGTGGGTGACACTTGTCTTGCCACTGGCCTGCTGTTCCTGCCGTGGCAGGCTATCCTGCTTCCCAAGCGTTTCCGGACCCCAAGGCCAAGGGCTCCTTCTCATCCCAGGGGGCGGAATGCGGGGCCTTCCCCACACTTCCTCCTGGGGAGCGCGGTGACAGACTTGTGCGACCATGCTTCTCTCTCAGGCAGAGGGCATGCTAGGGCAAAGGGTATTTCGCTCCTTGCGGTATCTTTCACAGTGCTGCGGAGACTAGCTAAGGCATGCAGCAGCAGCATCCCCAAACCCAACTCTGATTTCCCTACGAATGCTGTGCTTTCCCAGGAGAGATGCCCAGGCAAAGAGGCTTTCACTGTATGCGGGTTTCTCCCACCGCCATTTCTCCCACTGGGAGACTGGGCTCAGACAAGCAGCAGCAGCCCGCAGATCATTTCTCAGCGAATGCTGTGTTTTCGCAGAGGTTTTGCCTTGGAGCGAACAGCACTTCGCCGCTGCTTCCTCAGCAAGGCTTCAGTCGCGTCAGGGAAGAAGAGATGCGGGAGAGCTGGTGCCTCTTGGGCCTTGCTTTCCCGGGCTCCATGTTCGCGTCCTGGGTTCACCCTGCCAGGCCGAACTAAGCGGACAGAGCCACAAAAGTGCAGTAGTGTGCATTTCCTAGGATGGCACTTTATGCACACACACATCTCCCGGGTAGGCATCGCTTGGCTCTTTACTCTGCCGCTCAGGAGGACTCGCGGACTTAGCCAGTGCTTTCCCCACAGGAAAGGAGAGGTGACAGGATCCCTGCAACCGCCCGTGCACTGAATAGGGAGCTTTGTGAGACTGTCCCCACTCCTTCCCCTTAAACCCCGTGCCTCCTCCAAGCTTCCAAGTCCTGGAGGAAGCCGGCATCTGATGGCCAGTTCTTTCTGGGAGTTGTTTCTCGAGTTCAGGGTAGGCGCATGGTGGCAAGCCCTTGTCTCCACCATGGACAGGTGGCCAAGGAGCTGCTGTCTCCATGAGCCCAAAGGCTCAGGACAGGCATGCTTTCTGCCCAGACTCCTTCCTCAGAGTGGAGCCCTTTCCCCTGCCCTAATCTTCCCCTCGTGTCTCCTTAGCAGCCAGGCTTCCATCTCTCTGCCATGACAGACGTGTCCCTTTCCTTAAGGCTCTTTCCACAGGCGCCACCGCGCTACTCTCTCAGGCAGAGGGGATGCCCAGGCAAAGAGGATTTCGCTCCATGCGGTTTATTACACCGTGCTGTGGAGACTAGCTCTGGCAAGCAGCAGGCAGCATCCAACAGACCAGACTCTGACTTCCCAAAGAATGCTGTGTTTTCCCAGAGAGGATGCCCGGCAAAGAGGCTTTCGCTCTATGCGGGTTTCTCCCATCATGCTGCCAACACTAGGCTAAGGCAAGCAACAAAAGCAGCCCACAGAACCGACTCTGATTTCCTAGCGACTGCTATGCTTTCGCAGAGGTTTTCAGCTTGGTGCGAACCGCACTTCGCTGCTGCTTCCTTAGCAAGGCTATGGTCGTTCGCTCTGTGGAGGCAGGAATGAAGAGCCGCGGGAGAGCTGTTCCTCTTGGGCTTTGCATTCCCGGGCTCCCAGTTCGCGCCCAGGGTTCACCTTACTAAGCCGAACTAAGCAGACACAGTCACAACCCTGCAGCAGCGTGCGTGGCCTAGCATGGCACTCTATGCCTATTACCATCTCCTGTCATAGGTAAGGCTTTGACTTTTGCTCATGCGCTCAGGCAGACTCGGGGTCTAGACCAGTGCCTTCACCACAGGAGAGAGAAGGCGACAGGATCCCTGCACACGGCCCGTGCACTAGGATGGGGAACTGTGGGGGACTGTCTCCACTCCTTACCAGGCACAAACCCTGCCACCCACAACACTGCCACATCTTGGTGGAAGACGGCATCTGACTGCCCGTTTATCCATGGGGTTGTTTCTGCGAGTTCCGGGTATGGCACCTTGGAGCAAGCCCGACTGCCGACGGGGCAGGTGGCCAAGGTGATGCGGTCCCCTTGGGACCAGAGGCACAGGACAGGCCTGCCTTCTGCCCAGACTCCTTCCACAGAGTGGAGCCCTTTCCCCTGCCCTAATCTTCCCCTCGTGTCTCTTTAGCAGCCAGGCTTCCGTCGCTCTGCCCTGACAAACGTGTCCATTTCCTTAAGGCTCTTTCCACAGGCGTCACCGCGCTTCTTTCTCAGGCAGAGGGGTTGCCCAGGCAAAGAGGATTTCGCTCCATGCGAGTGTATTACACCGTGCTGTGGAGACCAGCTCTGGCAAGCAGCAGGCAGCATCCCACAGACCCGACTTTGATTTCCCAAAGAATGGTGTGCTTTCCCAGAGGGGATGCCCTGTCAAAGAGGCTTTCGCTCTATGCGGGTTTCTCCCATCGTGCTGCGAATACTAGGCTAAGGCAAGCAGCAAAAGCAGCCCACAGAACCAACTCTGATTTCCCAGCGACTGCTATGCTTTTGCAGAAGTTTTCAGCTTGGTGCGAACCGCACTTCGCTGCTGCTTCCTCAGCAAGGCTTTGGTCGTTCGCTCTGTTGTGGCTGGGATGAAGAGCCGCGGGAGAGCTGGTGCCTCTTGGGCCTTGCATTCCTGGGCTCCCCGTTAGCGCCTGGGGTTCACCTTGCTAAGCCGAACTAAGCAGACATAATCACAACCCTACAGCAGCGTGCATGGCCTAGGATGGCACTCTATGCCTATTACCATCTCCTGTCATAGGTAAGGCTTTGACTTTTGCTAATGCGCTCAGGCAGACTCGAGGTCTAGGCCAGTGCCTTCACCACAGGAGAGAGGAGGCAACAGGATCCCTGCACACGACCCGTGCACTGGGATGGGGAACTGTGGGGTCTGTATCCACTCCTTACCAGGCACACCCCTGCCACCCACAACACTGCCACATCTTGGTGGAAGACAGCATCTGACTGCCCGTTTCTCCATGGGGTTGTTTCTGCGAGTTCCGGGTATGGCAACTGGGGGCAAGCCCGACTGCCCTTGGGACAGGTGGCCAAGGAGATGCTCTCCCCTTGGGACCAGAGGCACAGGACAGGCCTGCCATCTGCCCGACTCCTTCCTCAGAGTGGAGCACGCGCCCCTGCCCTAGTCGTCCACTCATGTCTCCTTAGCAGCCAGGCTTCGATCTCTCCGCACAGGGAGTGGGTGACACTTGTCTTGCCACTGGCCTGCTGTTCCTGCCATGGCAGGCTATCCTGCTTCCCAAGCGTTTCCGGACCCCAAGGCCAAGGGCTCCTTCTCATCCCAGGGGGCGGCGTGCGGGGCCTTCCCCACACTTCCTCCTGGGGAGCGCGGTGACAGACTTGTGCGACCATGCTTCTCTCTCAGGCAGAGGGCATGCTAGGGCAAAGGGTATTTCGCTCCATGCGGGTATCTTCCACCGTGCTGCGGAGACTAGCTCAGGCAAGCAGCAGCAGCATCCCGAAACCCAACTCTGAATTCCCTACGAATGCGGTGCTTTCCCAGGGGTGATGCCCAGGCAAAGAGGCTTTCACTGTATGCGGGTTCTCCCACCGCGATTTCTCCCACTGGGAGACTGAGCTCAGGCAAGCAGCAGCAGCCCGCCGAACATTTCTCAGCGAATGCTGTGCTTTCGCAGAGGCTTTGCGTTGGAGCGAACAGCACTTCGCCACTGCTTCCTCAGCAAGGCTTCAGTCTCGTCAGGGAAGAAGAGCTGCGGGAGAGCTGGTGCCTCTTCTGTCTTCCTTTCCCGCGCTCCATGTTCACGTCCTGGGTTCACCCTGCCAGGCCGAACTAAGCAGACAGAGCCACAAAAGTGCAGTAGCCTGCGTAGCCTAGGATGGCACTCTATGCACACAAACATCTACCGGGTAGGCATCGCTTGGCCTTTTACTCTGGCGGACTCGCAGACTAAGCCAGTGCTTTCCCCACAGGAAAGGAGAGGTGACAGAATCCCTGCACACCGCCCGTGCACTGAATAGGGAGCTTTGGGGGACTGTCCCCACTCCTTCCCCTTAAACCCCGTGCCTCCTCCAAGCTTCCCCATCCTGGAGAAAGCCGGCTTCTGATGGCCAGTTCTTTCTGGGAGTTGTTGCTCACGTTCAGGGTAGGCGCCTGGTGGCAAGCCCATGTCTCCACCACGGATAGGTGGCCAAGGAGCTGCTGTCTCCTTGAGCCCAAAGGCTGAGGACAGGCATGCTTTCTGCCCAGACTCCTTCCTCAGAATGGAGCCCTTTCCCCTGCCCTAAGCTTCCCCTCGTTTCTCCTTAGCAGCCAGGCTTCCATCTCTCTGTCGTGACAGACGTGTCCCTTTCCTTAAGGCTCTTTCCACAGGCGCCACCGCGCTTCTCTCTCAGGCAGAGGTGATGCCCAGGCAAAGAGGATTTCGCTCCATGCGGGTGTATTACACCGTGCTGTGGAGACCAGCTCTGGCAAGCAGCAGGCAGCATCCCACAGACCCCACTCTGATTTCCCAAAAAATGCTCTGCCTTCCCAAGGGGATGCCCCGGCAAAGAGTCTTTCGCTCTATGCGCGTTTCTCCCATCGTGCTGTGAATACTAGGCTAAGGCAAGCAGCAAAAGCAGCCCACAGAACCAACTCTGATTTCCCAGCGAGTGCTATGCTTTCGCAGAGGTTGTCAGCTTGGCGCGAACCGCACTTCGCTGCTGCTTCCTCAGCAAGGCTTTGGTCTTTTGCTCTGTCGCGGCAGGGATGAAGAGTCGCGGGAGAGGTGGTGCCTCTTGGGCCTTCCATTCCCGGGCTCCCAGTTCGCGCCCAGGGTTCACCTTGCTAAGCCGAACTAAGCAGACACAGTCACAACCCTGCAGCAGTGTGCGTGGCCTAGCATGGCACTCTATGCCCATTACCATCTGTGGCGTAGGTAAGGCTTAGCCTTTTGCTCTGACGCTCAGGCAGACTCGGGGTCTAGGCCAGTGCCTTCACCACAGGAGAGAGGAGGCGACAGCATCCCTGCACAGGGCCCGTGCACTGGGATGGGGAACTGTGGGGGACTGTCTCCACTCCTTACCAGGCACACCCCCTGCCACCCACAACACTGCCACATCTTGGTGGAAGACGGCATCTGACTGCCCGTTTCTCCATGGGGTTGTTTCTGCGAGTTCCGGGTATGGCACCTGGGGGCAAGCCCGACTGCCCTTGGGACAGGTGGCCTAGGAGATATTCTCCCCTTGGGACCAGAGGCACAGGACAGGCCTGCCATCTGCCCAGACTCCTTCCTCAGAGTGTAGCACGCGCCCTTGCCCTAGTCGTCCCCTCATGTCTCCTTAGCACCCAGGCTTCAATCTCTCCGCACAGGGAGCGGGTGACACTTGTCTTGCCACTGGCCTGCTGTTCGTGCCATGGCAGGCTATTCTGCTTCCCAAGCATTTCCCGACTCCAAGGCCAAGGGCTCCTTCTCATCCCAGGGGGCGGCGTGCTGTGCATTCACCACACTTGCTCCTGGGGAGGGCGGTGACAGACTTGTGCGACCATGCTTCTCTCTCAGGCAGAGGGGATGCTAGGGCAAAGGGTATTTCGCTCCTTGCGGTATCTTTCACAGTGCTGCGGAGACTAGCTAAGGCAAGCAGCAGCAGCATCCCCAAACCCAACTCTGATTTCCCTACGAATGCTGTGCTTTCCCAGGAGAGATGCCCAGGCAAAGAGGCTTTCACTGTATGCGGGTTTCTCCCACCGCCATTTCTCCCACTGGGAGACTGGGTTCAGACAAGCAGCAGCAGCCCGCAGATCATTTCTCAGCGAATGCTGTGTTTTCGCAGAGGTTTTGCCTTGGAGCGAACAGCACTTCGCCGCTGCTTCCTCAGCAAGGCTTCAGTCGCGTCAGGGAAGAAGAGATGCGGGAGAGCTGGTGCCTCTTGGGCCTTGCTTTCCCGGGCTCCATGTTCGCGTCCTGGGTTCACCCTGCCAGGCCGAACTAAGCGGACAGAGCCACAAAAGTGCAGTAGTGTGCATTTCCTAGGATGGCACTTTATGCACACACACATCTCCCGGGTAGGCATCGCTTGGCCCTTTACTCTGCCGCTCAGGAGGACTCGCGGACTTAGCCAGTGCTTTCCCCACAGGAAAGGAGAGGTGACAGGATCCCTGCAACCGTCCGTGCACTGAATAGGGAGCTTTGTGAGACTGTCCCCACTCCTTCCCCTTAAACCCCGTGCCTCCTCCAAGCTTCCAAGTCCTGGAGGAAGCCGGCATCTGATGGCCAGTTCTTTCTGGGAGTTGTTTCTCGAGTTCAGGGTAGGCGCATGGTGGCAAGCCCTTGTCTCCACCATGGACAGGTGGCCAAGGAGCTGCTGTCTCCATGAGCCCAAAGGCTCAGGACAGGCATGCTTTCTGCCCAGACTCCTTCCTCAGAGTGGAGCCCTTTCCCCTGCCCTAATCTTCCCCTCGTGTCTCCTTAGCAGCCAGGCTTCCATCTCTCTGCCATGACAGACGTGTCCCTTTCCTTAAGGCTCTTTCCACAGGCGCCACCGCGCTACTCTCTCAGGCAGAGGGGATGCCCAGGCAAAGAGGATTTCGCTCCATGCGGTTTATTACACCGTGCTGTGGAGACTAGCTCTGGCAAGCAGCAGGCAGCATCCAACAGACCAGACTCTGAATTTCCAAAGAATGCCCTGTTTTCCCAGAGAGGATGCCCGGCAAAGAGGCTTTCGCTCTATGCGGGTTTCTCCCATCATGCTGCCAACACTAGGCTAAGGCAAGCAACAAAAGCAGCCCACAGAACCGACTCTGATTTCCTAGCGACTGCTATGCTTTTGCAGAGGTTTTCAGCTTGGTGCGAACCGCACTTCGCTGCTGCTTCCTTAGCAAGGCTATGGTCGTTCGCTCTGTGGAGGCAGGAATGAAGAGCCGCGGGAGAGCTGTTCCTCTTGGGCTTTGCATTCCCGGGCTCCCAGTTCGCGCCCAGGGTTCACCTTACTAAGCCGAACTAAGCAGACACAGTCACAACCCTGCAGCAGCGTGCGTGGCCTAGCATGGCACTCTATGCCTATTACCATCTCCTGTCATAGGTAAGGCTTTGACTTTTGCTCATGCGCTCAGGCAGACTCGGGGTCTAGACCAGTGCCTTCACCACAGGAGAGAGAAGGCGACAGGATCCCTGCACACGGCCCGTGCACTAGGATGGGGAACTGTGGGGGACTGTCTCCACTCCTTACCAGGCACAAACCCTGCCACCCACAACACTGCCACATCTTGGTGGAAGACGGCATCTGACTGCCCGTTTATCCATGGGGTTGTTTCTGCGAGTTACGGGTATGGCACCTTGGAGCAAGCCCGACTGCCGACGGGGCAGGTGGCCAAGGTGATGCGGTCCCCTTGGGACCAGAGGCACAGGACAGGCCTGCCTTCTGCCCAGACTCCTTCCACAGAGTGGAGCCCTTTCCCCTGCCCTAATCTTCCCCTCGTGTCTCTTTAGCAGCCAGGCTTCCGTCGCTCTGCCCTGACAAACGTGTCCATTTCCTTAAGGCTCTTTCCACAGGCGTCACCGCGCTTCTTTCTCAGGCAGAGGGGTTGCCCAGGCAAAGAGGATTTCGCTCCATGCGAGTGTATTACACCGTGCTGTGGAGACCAGCTCTGGCAAGCAGCAGGCAGCATCCCACAGACCCGACTTTGATTTCCCAAAGAATGGTGTGCTTTCCCAGAGGGGATGCCCTGTCAAAGAGGCTTTCGCTCTATGCGGGTTTCTCCCATCGTGCTGCGAATACTAGGCTAAGGCAAGCAGCAAAAGCAGCCCACAGAACCAACTCTGATTTCCCAGCGACTGCTATGCTTTTGCAGAAGTTTTCAGCTTGGTGCGAACCGCACTTCGCTGCTGCTTCCTCAGCAAGGCTTTGGTCGTTCGCTCTGTTGTGGCTGGGATGAAGAGCCGCGGGAGAGCTGGTGCCTCTTGGGCCTTGCATTCCTGGGCTCCCCGTTAGCGCCTGGGGTTCACCTTGCTAAGCCGAACTAAGCAGACATAATCACAACCCTACAGCAGCGTGCATGGCCTAGGATGGCACTCTATGCCTATTACCATCTCCTGTCATAGGTAAGGCTTTGACTTTTGCTAATGCGCTCAGGCAGACTCGAGGTCTAGGCCAGTGCCTTCACCACAGGAGAGAGGAGGCAACAGGATCCCTGCACACGACCCGTGCACTGGGATGGGGAACTGTGGGGTCTGTATCCACTCCTTACCAGGCACACCCCTGCCACCCACAACACTGCCACATCTTGGTGGAAGACAGCATCTGACTGCCCGTTTCTCCATGGGGTTGTTTCTGCGAGTTCCGGGTATGGCAACTGGGGGCAAGCCCGACTGCCCTTGGGACAGGTGGCCTAGGAGATGCTCTCCCCTTGGGACCAGAGGCACAGGACAGGCCTGCCATCTGCCCGACTCCTTCCTCAGAGTGGAGCACGCGCCCCTGCCCTAGTCGTCCACTCATGTCTCCTTAGCAGCCAGGCTTCGATCTCTCCGCACAGGGAGTGGGTGACACTTGTCTTGCCACTGGCCTGCTGTTCCTGCCATGGCAGGCTATCCTGCTTCCCAAGCGTTTCCGGACCCCAAGGCCAAGGGCTCCTTCTCATCCCAGGGGGCGGCGTGCGGGGCCTTCCCCACACTTCCTCCTGGGGAGCGCGGTGACAGACTTGTGCGACCATGCTTCTCTCTCAGGCAGAGGGCATGCTAGGGCAAAGGGTATTTCGCTCCATGCGGGTATCTTCCACCGTGCTGCGGAGACTAGCTCAGGCAAGCAGCAGCAGCATCCCGAAACCCAACTCTGAATTCCCTACGAATGCGGTGCTTTCCCAGGGGTGATGCCCAGGCAAAGAGGCTTTCACTGTATGCGGGTTCTCCCACCGCGATTTCTCCCACTGGGAGACTGAGCTCAGGCAAGCAGCAGCAGCCCGCCGAACATTTCTCAGCGAATGCTGTGCTTTCGCAGAGGCTTTGCCTTGGAGCGAACAGCACTTCGCCACTGCTTCCTCAGCAAGGCTTCAGTCTCGTCAGGGAAGAAGAGCTGCGGGAGAGCTGGTGCCTCTTCTGTCTTCCTTTCCCGCGCTCCATGTTCACGTCCTGGGTTCACCCTGCCAGGCCGAACTAAGCAGACAGAGCCACAAAAGTGCAGTAGCCTGCGTAGCCTAGGATGGCACTCTATGCACACAAACATCTCCCGGGTAGGCATCGCTTGGCCTTTTACTCTGGCGCTCAGGCGGACTCGCAGACTAAGCCAGTGCTTTCCCCACAGGAAAGGAGAGGTGACAGAATCCCTGCACACCGCCCGTGCACTGAATAGGGAGCTTTGGGGGACTGTCCCCACTCCTTCCCCTTAAACCCCGTGCCTCCTCCAAGCTTCCCCATCCTGGAGAAAGCCGGCTTCTGATGGCCAGTTTTTTCTGGGAGTTGTTGCTCACGTTCAGGGTAGGCGCCTGGTGGCAAGCCCATGTCTCCACCACGGATAGGTGGCCAAGGAGCTGCTGTCTCCTTGAGCCCAAAGGCTGAGGACAGGCATGCTTTCTGCCCAGACTCCTTCCTCAGAATGGAGCCCTTTCCCCTGCCCTAAGCTTCCCCTCGTTTCTCCTTAGCAGCCAGGCTTCCATCTCTCTGTCGTGACAGACGTGTCCCTTTCCTTAAGGCTCTTTCCACAGGCGCCACCGCGCTTCTCTCTCAGGCAGAGGTGATGCCCAGGCAAAGAGGATTTCGCTCCATGCGGGTGTATTACACCGTGCTGTGGAGACCAGCTCTGGCAAGCAGCAGGCAGCATCCCACAGACCCCACTCTGATTTCCCAAAAAATGCTCTGCCTTCCCAAGGGGATGCCCCGGCAAAGAGTCTTTCGCTCTATGCGCGTTTCTCCCATCGTGCTGTGAATACTAGGCTAAGGCAAGCAGCAAAAGCAGCCCACAGAACCAACTCTGATTTCCCAGCGAGTGCTATGCTTTCGCAGAGGTTGTCAGCTTGGCGCGAACCGCACTTCGCTGCTGCTTCCTCAGCAAGGCTTTGGTCTTTTGCTCTGTCGCGGCAGGGATGAAGAGTCGCGGGAGAGGTGGTGCCTCTTGGGCCTTCCATTCCCGGGCTCCCAGTTCGCGCCCAGGGTTCACCTTGCTAAGCCGAACTAAGCAGACACAGTCACAACCCTGCAGCAGTGTGCGTGGCCTAGCATGGCACTCTATGCCCATTACCATCTGTGGCGTAGGTAAGGCTTAGCCTTTTGCTCTGACGCTCAGGCAGACTCGGGGTCTAGGCCAGTGCCTTCACCACAGGAGAGAGGAGGCGACAGCATCCCTGCACAGGGCCCGTGCACTGGGATGGGGAACTGTGGGGGACTGTCTCCACTCCTTACCAGGCACACCCCCTGCCACCCACAACACTGCCACATCTTGGTGGAAGACGGCATCTGACTGCCCGTTTCTCCATGGGGTTGTTTCTGCGAGTTCCGGGTATGGCACCTGGGGGCAAGCCCGACTGCCCTTGGGACAGGTGGCCTAGGAGATATTCTCCCCTTGGGACCAGAGGCACAGGACAGGCCTGCCATCTGCCCAGACTCCTTCCTCAGAGTGTAGCACGCGCCCTTGCCCTAGTCGTCCCCTCATGTCTCCTTAGCACCCAGGCTTCAATCTCTCCGCACAGGGAGCGGGTGACACTTGTCTTGCCACTGGCCTGCTGTTCGTGCCATGGCAGGCTATTCTGCTTCCCAAGCATTTCCCGACTCCAAGGCCAAGGGCTCCTTCTCATCCCAGGGGGCGGCGTGCTGTGCCTTCACCACACTTGCTCCTGGGGAGGGCGGTGACAGACTTGTGCGACCATGCTTCTCTCTCAGGCAGAGGGGATGCTAGAGCAAAGGGTATTTCGCTCCTTGCGGTATCTTTCACAGTGCTGCGGAGACTAGCTAAGGCAAGCAGCAGCAGCATCCCCAAACCCAACTCTGATTTCCCTACGAATGCTGTGCTTTCCCAGGAGAGATGCCCAGGCAAAGAGGCTTTCACTGTATGCGGGTTTCTCCCACCGCCATTTCTCCCACTGGGAGACTGGGCTCAGACAAGCAGCAGCAGCCCGCAGATCATTTCTCAGCGAATGCTGTGTTTTCGCAGAGGTTTTGCCTTGGAGCGAACAGCACTTCGCCGCTGCTTCCTCAGCAAGGCTTCAGTCGCGTCAGGGAAGAAGAGATGCGGGAGAGCTGGTGCCTCTTGGGCCTTGCTTTCCCGGGCTCCATGTTCGCGTCCTGGGTTCACCCTGCCAGGCCGAACTAAGCGGACAGAGCCACAAAAGTGCAGTAGTGTGCATTTCCTAGGATGGCACTTTATGCACACACACATCTCCCGGGTAGGCATCGCTTGGCCCTTTACTCTGCCGCTCAGGAGGACTCGCGGACTTAGCCAGTGCTTTCCCCACAGGAAAGGAGAGGTGACAGGATCCCTGCAACCGTCCGTGCACTGAATAGGGAGCTTTGTGAGACTGTCCCCACTCCTTCCCCTTAAACCCCGTGCCTCCTCCAAGCTTCCAAGTCCTGGAGGAAGCCGGCATCTGATGGCCAGTTCTTTCTGGGAGTTGTTTCTCGAGTTCAGGGTAGGCGCATGGTGGCAAGCCCTTGTCTCCACCATGGACAGGTGGCCAAGGAGCTGCTGTCTCCATGAGCCCAAAGGCTCAGGACAGGCATGCTTTCTGCCCAGACTCCTTCCTCAGAGTGGAGCCCTTTCCCCTGCCCTAATCTTCCCCTCGTGTCTCCTTAGCAGCCAGGCTTCCATCTCTCTGCCATGACAGACGTGTCCCTTTCCTTAAGGCTCTTTCCACAGGCGCCACCGCGCTACTCTCTCAGGCAGAGGGGATGCCCAGGCAAAGAGGATTTCGCTCCATGCGGTTTATTACACCGTGCTGTGGAGACTAGCTCTGGCAAGCAGCAGGCAGCATCCAACAGACCAGACTCTGACTTCCCAAAGAATGCTGTGTTTTCCCAGAGAGGATGCCCGGCAAAGAGGCTTTCGCTCTATGCGGGTTTCTCCCATCATGCTGCCAACACTAGGCTAAGGCAAGCAACAAAAGCAGCCCACAGAACCGACTCTGATTTCCTAGCGACTGCTATGCTTTTGCAGAGGTTTTCAGCTTGGTGCGAACCGCACTTCGCTGCTGCTTCCTTAGCAAGGCTATGGTCGTTCGCTCTGTGGAGGCAGGAATGAAGAGCCGCGGGAGAGCTGTTCCTCTTGGGCTTTGCATTCCCGGGCTCCCAGTTCGCGCCCAGGGTTCACCTTACTAAGCCGAACTAAGCAGACACAGTCACAACCCTGCAGCAGCGTGCGTGGCCTAGCATGGCACTCTATGCCTATTACCATCTCCTGTCATAGGTAAGGCTTTGACTTTTGCTCATGCGCTCAGGCAGACTCGGGGTCTAGACCAGTGCCTTCACCACAGGAGAGAGAAGGCGACAGGATCCCTGCACACGGCCCGTGCACTAGGATGGGGAACTGTGGGGGACTGTCTCCACTCCTTACCAGGCACAAACCCTGCCACCCACAACACTGCCACATCTTGGTGGAAGACGGCATCTGACTGCCCGTTTATCCATGGGGTTGTTTCTGCGAGTTCCGGGTATGGCACCGTGGAGCAAGCCCGACTGCCGACGGGGCAGGTGGCCAAGGTGATGCGGTCCCCTTGGGACCAGAGGCACAGGACAGGCCTGCCTTCTGCCCAGACTCCTTCCACAGAGTGGAGCCCTTTCCCCTGCCCTAATCTTCCCCTCGTGTCTCTTTAGCAGCCAGGCTTCCGTCGCTCTGCCCTGACAAACGTGTCCATTTCCTTAAGGCTCTTTCCACAGGCGTCACCGCGCTTCTTTCTCAGGCAGAGGGGTTGCCCAGGCAAAGAGGATTTCGCTCCATGCGAGTGTATTACACCGTGCTGTGGAGACCAGCTCTGGCAAGCAGCAGGCAGCATCCCACAGACCCGACTTTGATTTCCCAAAGAATGGTGTGCTTTCCCAGAGGGGATGCCCTGTCAAAGAGGCTTTCGCTCTATGCGGGTTTCTCCCATCGTGCTGCGAATACTAGGCTAAGGCAAGCAGCAAAAGCAGCCCACAGAACCAACTCTGATTTCCCAGCGACTGCTATGCTTTTGCAGAAGTTTTCAGCTTGGTGCGAACCGCACTTCGCTGCTGCTTCCTCAGCAAGGCTTTGGTCGTTCGCTCTGTTGTGGCTGGGATGAAGAGCCGCGGGAGAGCTGGTGCCTCTTGGGCCTTGCATTCCTGGGCTCCCCGTTAGCGCCTGGGGTTCACCTTGCTAAGCCGAACTAAGCAGACATAATCACAACCCTACAGCAGCGTGCATGGCCTAGGATGGCACTCTATGCCTATTACCATCTCCTGTCATAGGTAAGGCTTTGACTTTTGCTAATGCGCTCAGGCAGACTCGAGGTCTAGGCCAGTGCCTTCACCACAGGAGAGAGGAGGCAACAGGATCCCTGCACACGACCCGTGCACTGGGATGGGGAACTGTGGGGTCTGTATCCACTCCTTACCAGGCACACCCCTGCCACCCACAACACTGCCACATCTTGGTGGAAGACAGCATCTGACTGCCCGTTTCTCCATGGGGTTGTTTCTGCGAGTTCCGGGTATGGCAACTGGGGGCAAGCCCGACTGCCCTTGGGACAGGTGGCCTAGGAGATGCTCTCCCCTTGGGACCAGAGGCACAGGACAGGCCTGCCATCTGCCCGACTCCTTCCTCAGAGTGGAGCACGCGCCCCTGCCCTAGTCGTCCACTCATGTCTCCTTAGCAGCCAGGCTTCGATCTCTCTGCACAGGGAGTGGGTGACACTTGTCTTGCCACTGGCCTGCTGTTCCTGCCATGGCAGGCTATCCTGCTTCCCAAGCGTTTCCGGACCCCAAGGCCAAGGGCTCCTTCTCATCCCAGGGGGCGGCGTGCGGGGCCTTCCCCACACTTCCTCCTGGGGAGCGCGGTGACAGACTTGTGCGACCATGCTTCTCTCTCAGGCAGAGGGCATGCTAGGGCAAAGGGTATTTCGCTCCATGCGGGTATCTTCCACCGTGCTGCGGAGACTAGCTCAGGCAAGCAGCAGCAGCATCCCGAAACCCAACTCTGAATTCCCTACGAATGCGGTGCTTTCCCAGGGGTGATGCCCAGGCAAAGAGGCTTTCACTGTATGCGGGTTCTCCCACCGCGATTTCTCCCACTGGGAGACTGAGCTCAGGCAAGCAGCAGCAGCCCGCCGAACATTTCTCAGCGAATGCTGTGCTTTCGCAGAGGCTTTGCCTTGGAGCGAACAGCACTTCGCCACTGCTTCCTCAGCAAGGCTTCAGTCTCGTCAGGGAAGAAGAGCTGCGGGAGAGCTGGTGCCTCTTCTGTCTTCCTTTCCCGCGCTCCATGTTCACGTCCTGGGTTCACCCTGCCAGGCCGAACTAAGCAGACAGAGCCACAAAAGTGCAGTAGCCTGCGTAGCCTAGGATGGCACTCTATGCACACAAACATCTCCCGGGTAGGCATCGCTTGGCCTTTTACTCTGGCGGACTCGCAGACTAAGCCAGTGCTTTCCCCACAGGAAAGGAGAGGTGACAGAATCCCTGCACACCACCCGTGCACTGAATAGGGAGCTTTGGGGGACTGTCCCCACTCCTTCCCCTTAAACCCCGTGCCTCCTCCAAGCTTCCCCATCCTGGAGAAAGCCGGCTTCTGATGGCCAGTTCTTTCTGGGAGTTGTTGCTCACGTTCAGGGTAGGCGCCTGGTGGCAAGCCCATGTCTCCACCACGGATAGGTGGCCAAGGAGCTGCTGTCTCCTTGAGCCCAAAGGCTGAGGACAGGCATGCTTTCTGCCCAGACTCCTTCCTCAGAATGGAGCCCTTTCCCCTGCCCTAAGCTTCCCCTCGTTTCTCCTTAGCAGCCAGGCTTCCATCTCTCTGTCGTGACAGACGTGTCCCTTTCCTTAAGGCTCTTTCCACAGGCGCCACCGCGCTTCTCTCTCAGGCAGAGGTGATGCCCAGGCAAAGAGGATTTCGCTCCATGCGGGTGTATTACACCGTGCTGTGGAGACCAGCTCTGGCAAGCAGCAGGCAGCATCCCACAGACCCCACTCTAATTTCCCAAAAAATGCTCTGCCTTCCCAAGGGGATGCCCCGGCAAAGAGTCTTTCGCTCTATGCGCGTTTCTCCCATCGTGCTGTGAATACTAGGCTAAGGCAAGCAGCAAAAGCAGCCCACAGAACCAACTCTGATTTCCCAGCGAGTGCTATGCTTTCGCAGAGGTTGTCAGCTTGGCGCGAACCGCACTTCGCTGCTGCTTCCTCAGCAAGGCTTTGGTCATTTGCTCTGTCGCGGCAGGGATGAAGAGTCGCGGGAGAGGTGGTGCCTCTTGGGCCTTCCATTCCCGGGCTCCCAGTTCGCGCCCAGGGTTCACCTTGCTAAGCCGAACTAAGCAGACACAGTCACAACCCTGCAGCAGTGTGCGTGGCCTAGCATGGCACTCTATGCCCATTACCATCTGTGGCGTAGGTAAGGCTTAGCCTTTTGCTCTGACGCTCAGGCAGACTCGGGGTCTAGGCCAGTGCCTTCACCACAGGAGAGAGGAGGCGACAGCATCCCTGCACAGGGCCCGTGCACTGGGATGGGGAACTGTGGGGGACTGTCTCCACTCCTTACCAGGCACACCCCCTGCCACCCACAACACTGCCACATCTTGGTGGAAGACGGCATCTGACTGCCCGTTTCTCCATGGGGTTGTTTCTGCGAGTTCCGGGTATGGCACCTGGGGGCAAGCCCGACTGCCCTTGGGACAGGTGGCCTAGGAGATATTCTCCCCTTGGGACCAGAGGCACAGGACAGGCCTGCCATCTGCCCAGACTCCTTCCTCAGAGTGTAGCACGCGCCCTTGCCCTAGTCGTCCCCTCATGTCTCCTTAGCACCCAGGCTTCAATCTCTCCGCACAGGGAGCGGGTGACACTTGTCTTGCCACTGGCCTGCTGTTCGTGCCATGGCAGGCTATTCTGCTTCCCAAGCATTTCCCGACTCCAAGGCCAAGGGCTCCTTCTCATCCCAGGGGGCGGCGTGCTGTGCCTTCACCACACTTGCTCCTGGGGAGGGCGGTGACAGACTTGTGCGACCATGCTTCTCTCTCAGGCAGAGGGGATGCTAGGGCAAAGGGTATTTCGCTCCTTGCGGTATCTTTCACAGTGCTGCGGAGACTAGCTAAGGCAAGCAGCAGCAGCATCCCCAAACCCAACTCTGATTTCCCTACGAATGCTGTGCTTTCCCAGGAGAGATGCCCAGGCAAAGAGGCTTTCACTGTATGCGGGTTTCTCCCACCGCCATTTCTCCCACTGGGAGACTGGGCTCAGACAAGCAGCAGCAGCCCGCAGATCATTTCTCAGCGAATGCTGTGTTTTCACAGAGGTTTTGCCTTGGAGCGAACAGCACTTCGCCGCTGCTTCCTCAGCAAGGCTTCAGTCGCGTCAGGGAAGAAGAGATGCGGGAGAGCTGGTGCCTCTTGGGCCTTGCTTTCCCGGGCTCCATGTTCGCGTCCTGGGTTCACCCTGCCAGGCCGAACTAAGCGGACAGAGCCACAAAAGTGCAGTAGTGTGCATTTCCTAGGATGGCACTTTATGCACACACACATCTCCCGGGTAGGCATCGCTTGGCCCTTTACTCTGCCGCTCAGGAGGACTCGCGGACTTAGCCAGTGCTTTCCCCACAGGAAAGGAGAGGTGACAGGATCCCTGCAACCGTCCGTGCACTGAATAGGGAGCTTTGTGAGACTGTCCCCACTCCTTCCCCTTAAACCCCGTGCCTCCTCCAAGCTTCCAAGTCCTGGAGGAAGCCGGCATCTGATGGCCAGTTCTTTCTGGGAGTTGTTTCTCGAGTTCAGGGTAGGCGCATGGTGGCAAGCCCTTGTCTCCACCATGGACAGGTGGCCAAGGAGCTGCTGTCTCCATGAGCCCAAAGGCTCAGGACAGGCATGCTTTCTGCCCAGACTCCTTCCTCAGAGTGGAGCCCTTTCCCCTGCCCTAATCTTCCCCTCGTGTCTCCTTAGCAGCCAGGCTTCCATCTCTCTGCCATGACAGACGTGTCCCTTTCCTTAAGGCTCTTTCCACAGGTGCCACCGCGCTACTCTCTCAAGCAGAGGGGATGCCCAGGCAAAGAGGATTTCGCTCCATGCAGTTTATTACACCGTGCTGTGGAGACTAGCTCTGGCAAGCAGCAGGCAGCATCCCACAGACCAGACTCTGACTTCCCAAAGAATGCTGTGTTTTCCCAGAGAGGATGCCCCGGCAAAGAGGCTTTCGCTCTATGCGGGTTTCTCCCATCATGCTGCCAACACTAGGCTAAGGCAAGCAACAAAAGCAGCCCACAGAACCGACTCTGATTTCCTAGCGACTGCTATGCTTTCGCAGAGGTTTTCAGCTTGGTGCGAACCGCACTTCGCTGCTGCTTCCTTAGCAAGGCTATGGTCGTTCGCTCTGTGGAGGCAGGAATGAAGAGCCGCGGGAGAGCTGTTCCTCTTGGGCTTTGCATTCCCGGGCTCCCAGTTCGCGCCCAGGGTTCACCTTACTAAGCCGAACTAAGCAGACACAGTCACAACCCTGCAGCAGCGTGCGTGGCCTAGCATGGCACTCTATGCCTATTACCATCTCCTGTCATAGGTAAGGCTTTGACTTTTGCTCATGCGCTCAGGCAGACTCGGGGTCTAGACCAGTGCCTTCACCACAGGAGAGAGAAGGCGACAGGATCCCTGCACACGGCCCGTGCACTGGGATGGGGAACTGTGGGGGACTGTCTCCACTCCTTACCAGGCACAAACCCTGCCACCCACAACACTGCCACATCTTGGTGGAAGACGGCATCTGACTGCCCGTTTATCCATGGGGTTGTTTCTGCGAGTTCCGGGTATCGCACCTTGGAGCAAGCCCGACTGCCGACGGGGCAGGTGGCCAAGGTGATGCGGTCCCCTTGGGACCAGAGGCACAGGACAGGCCTGCTTTCTGCCCAGACTCCTTCCACAGAGTGGAGCCCTTTCCCCTGCCCTAATCTTCCCCTCGTGTCTCTTTAGCAGCCAGGCTTCCGTCGCTCTGCCCTGACAAACGTGTCCATTTCCTTAAGGCTCTTTCCACAGGCGTCACCGCGCTTCTTTCTCAGGCAGAGGGGTTGCCCAGGCAAAGAGGATTTCGCTCCATGCGAGTGTATTACACCGTGCTGTGGAGACCAGCTCGGGCAAGCAGCAGGCAGCATCCCACAGACCCGACTTTGATTTCCCAAAGAATGGTGTGCTTTCCCAGAGGGGTTGCCCTGTCAAAGAGGCTTTCGCTCTATGTGGGTTTCTCCCATCGTGCTGCGAATACTAGGCTAAGGCAAGCAGCAAAAGCAGCCCACAGAACCAACTCTGATTTCCCAGCGACTGCTATGCTTTTGCAGAAGTTTTCAGCTTGGTGCGAACCGCACTTCGCTGCTGCTTCCTCAGCAAGGCTTTGGTCGTTCGCTCTGTTGTGGCTGGGATGAAGAGCCGCGGGAGAGCTGGTGCCTCTTGGGCCTTGCATTCCTGGGCTCCCCGTTAGCGCCTGGGGTTCACCTTGCTAAGCCGAACTAAGCAGACATAATCACAACCCTACAGCAGCGTGCATGGCCTAGGATGGCACTCTATGCCTATTACCATCTCCTGTCATTGGTAAGGCTTTGACTTTTGCTAATGCGCTCAGGCAGACTCGAGGTCTAGGCCAGTGCCTTCACCACAGGAGAGAGGAGGCAACAGGATCCCTGCACACGACCCGTGCACTGGGATGGGGAACTGTGGGGTCTGTATCCACTCCTTACCAGGCACACCCCTGCCACCCACAACACTGCCACATCTTGGTGGAAGACAGCATCTGACTGCCCGTTTCTCCATGGGGTTGTTTCTGCGAGTTCCGGGTATGGCAACTGGGGGCAAGCCCGACTGCCCTTGGGACAGGTGGCCTAGGAGATGCTCTCCCCTTGGGACCAGAGGCACAGGACAGGCCTGCCATCTGCCCGACTCCTTCCTCAGAGTGGAGCACGCGCCCCTGCCCTAGTCGTCCACTCATGTCTCCTTAGCAGCCAGGCTTCGATCTCTCCGCACAGGGAGTGGGTGACACTTGTCTTGCCACTGGCCTGCTGTTCCTGCCATGGCAGGCTATCCTGCTTCCCAAGCGTTTCCGGACCCCAAGGCCAAGGGCTCCTTCTCATCCCAGGGGGCGGCGTGCGGGGCCTTCCCCACACTTCCTCCTGGGGAGCGCGGTGACAGACTTGTGCGACCATGCTTCTCTCTCAGGCAGAGGGCATGCTAGGGCAAAGGGTATTTCGCTCCATGCGGGTATCTTCCACCGTGCTGCGGAGACTAGCTCAGGCAAGCAGCAGCAGCATCCCAAAACCCAACTCTGAATTCCCTACGAATGCGGTGCTTTCCCAGGGGTGATGCCCAGGCAAAGAGGCTTTCACTGTATGCGGGTTCTCCCACCGCGATTTCTCCCACTGGGAGACTGAGCTCAGGCAAGCAGCAGCAGCCCGCCGAACATTTCTCAGCGAATGCTGTGCTTTCGCAGAGGCTTTGCCTTGGAGCGAACAGCACTTCGCCGCTGCTTCCTCAGCAAGGCTTCAGTCTCGTCAGGGAAGAAGAGCTGCGGGAGAGCTGGTGCCTCTTCTGTCTTCCTTTCCCGCGCTCCATGTTCACGTCCTGGGTTCACCCTGCCAGGCCGAACTAAGCAGACAGAGCCACAAAAGTGCAGTAGCCTGCGTAGCCTAGGATGGCACTCTATGCACACAAACATCTCCCGGGTAGGCATCGCTTGGCCTTTTACTCTGGCGCTCAGGCGGACTCGCAGACTAAGCCAGTGCTTTCCCCACAGGAAAGGAGAGGTGACAGAATCCCTGCACACCGCCCGTGCACTGAATAGGGAGCTTTGGGGGACTGTCCCCACTCCTTCCCCTTAAACCCCGTGCCTCCTCCAAGCTTCCCCATCCTGGAGAAAGCCGGCTTCTGATGGCCAGTTCTTTCTGGGAGTTGTTGCTCACGTTCAGGGTAGGCGCCTGGTGGCAAGCCCATGTCTCCACCACGGAGAGGTGGCCAAGGAGCTGCTGTCTCCTTGAGCCCAAAGGCTGAGGACAGGCATGCTTTCTGCCCAGACTCCTTCCTCAGAATGGAGCCCTTTCCCCTGCCCTAAGCTTCCCCTCGTTTCTCCTTAGCAGCCAGGCTTCCATCTCTCTGTCGTGACAGACGTGTCCCTTTCCTTAAGGCTCTTTCCACAGGCGCCACCGCGCTTCTCTCTCAGGCAGAGGGGATGCCCAGGCAAAGAGGATTTCGCTCCATGCGGGTGTATTACACCGTGCTGTGGAGACCAGCTCTGGCAAGCAGCAGGCAGCATCCCACAGACCCCACTCTGATTTCCCAAAAAATGCTCTGCCTTCCCAAGGGGATGCCCCGGCAAAGAGTCTTTCGCTCTATGCGCGTTTCTCCCATCGTGCTGTGAATACTAGGCTAAGGCAAGCAGCAAAAGCAGCCCACAGAACCAACTCTGATTTCCCAGCGAGTGCTATGCTTTCGCAGAGGTTGTCAGCTTGGCGCGAACCGCACTTCGCTGCTGCTTCTTCAGCAAGGCTTTGGTCTTTTGCCCTGTCGCGGCAGGGATGAAGAGTCGTGGGAGAGGTGGTGCCTCTTGGGCCTTCCATTCCCGGGCTCCCAGTTCGCGCCCAGGGTTCACCTTGCTAAGCCGAACTAAGCAGACACAGTCACAACCCTGCAGCAGTGTGCGTGGCCTAGCATGGCACTCTATGCCCATTACCATCTCCTGGCGTAGGTAAGGCTTAGCCTTTTGCTCTGACGCTCAGGCAGACTCGGGGTCTAGGCCAGTGCCTTCACCACAGGAGAGAGGAGGCGACAGCATCCCTGCACAGGGCCCGTGCACTGGGATGGGGAACTGTGGGGGACTGTCTCCACTCCTTACCAGGCACACCCCCTGCCACCCACAACACTGCCACATCTTGGTGGAAGACGGCATCTGACTGCCCGTTTCTATATGGGGTTGTTTCTGCGAGTGCCGGGTATGGCACCTGGGGGCAAGCCCGACTGCCCTTGGGACAGGTGGCCTAGGAGATATTCTCCCCTTGGGACCAGAGGCACAGGACAGGCCTGCCATCTGCCCAGACTCCTTCCTCAGAGTGTAGCACGCACCCTTGCCCTAGTCGTCCCCTCATGTCTCCTTAGCACCCAGGCTTCAATCTCTCCGCACAGGGAGCGGGTGACACTTGTCTTGCCACTGGCCTGCTGTTCGTGCCATGGCAGGCTATTCTGCTTCCCAAGCGTTTCCCGACTCCAAGGCCAAGGGCTCCTTCTCATCCCAGGGGGCGGCGTGCTGTGCCTTCACCACACTTGCTCCTGGGGAGGGCGGTGACAGACTTGTGCGACCATGCTTCTCTCTCAGGCAGAGGGGATGCTAGGGCAAAGGGTATTTCGCTCCTTGCGGTATCTTTCACAGTGCTGCGGAGACTAGCTAAGGCAAGCAGCAGCAGCATCCCCAAACCCAACTCTGATTTCCCTACGAATGCTGTGCTTTCCCAGGAGAGATGCCCAGGCAAAGAGGCTTTCACTGTATGCGGGTTTCTCCCACCGCCATTTCTCCCACTGGGAGACTGGGCTCAGACAAGCAGCAGCAGCCCGCAGATCATTTCTCAGCGAATGCTGTGTTTTCGCAGAGGTTTTGCCTTGGAGCGAACAGCACTTCGCCGCTGCTTCCTCAGCAAGGCTTCAGTCGCGTCAGGGAAGAAGAGATGCGGGAGAGCTGGTGCCTCTTGGGCCTTGCTTTCCCGGGCTCCATGTTCGCGTCCTGGGTTCACCCTGCCAGGCCGAACTAAGCGGACAGAGCCACAAAAGTGCAGTAGTGTGCTTTTCCTAGGATGGCACTTTATGCACACAAACATCTCCCGGGTAGGCATCGCTTGGCCCTTTACTCTGCCGCTCAGGAGGACTCGCGGACTTAGCCAGTGCTTTCCCCACAGGAAAGGAGAGGTGACAGGATCCCTGCAACCGCCCGTGCACTGAATAGGGAGCTTTGTGAGACTGTCCCCACTCCTTCCCCTTAAACCCCGTGCCTCCTCCAAGCTTCCAAGTCCTGGAGGAAGCCGGCATCTGATGGCCAGTTCTTTCTGGGAGTTGTTTCTCGAGTTCAGGGTAGGCGCATGGTGGCAAGCCCTTGTCTCCACCATGGACAGGTGGCCAAGGAGCTGCTGTCTCCTTGAGCCCAAAGGCTCAGGACAGGCATGCTTTCTGCCCAGACTCCTTCCTCAGAGTGGAGCCCTTTCCCCTGCCCTAATCTTCCCCTCGTGTCTCCTTAGCAGCCAGGCTTCCATCTCTCTGCCATGACAGACGTGTCCCTTTCCTTAAGGCTCTTTCCACAGGCGCCACCGCGCTACTCTCTCAAGCAGAGGGGATGCCCAGGCAAAGAGGATTTCGCTCCATGCGGTTTATTACACCGTGCTGTGGAGACTAGCTCTGGCAAGCAGCAGGCAGCATCCCACAGACCAGACTCTGACTTCCCAAAGAATGCTGTGTTTTCCCAGAGGGGATGCCCCGGCAAAGAGGCTTTCGCTCTATGCGGGTTTCTCCCATCATGCTGCCAACACTAGGCTAAGGCAAGCAACAAAAGCAGCCCACAGAACCAACTCTGATTTCCTAGCGACTGCTATGCTTTCGCAGAGGTTTTCAGCTTGGTGCGAACCACACTTCGCTGCTGCTTCCTTAGCAAGGCTATGGTCGTTCGCTCTGTGGAGGCAGAAATGAAGAGCCGCGGGAGAGCTGTTCCTCTTGGGCCTTGCATTCCCGGGCTCCCAGTTCGCGCCGAGGGTTCACCTTACTAAGCCGAACTAAGCAGACACAGTCACAACCCTGCAGCAGCGTGCATGGCCTAGCATGGCACTCTATGCCTATTGCCATCTCCTGGCGTAGGTAAGGCTTTGCCTTTTGCTCGGGCGCTCAGGCAGACTCGGGGTCTAGGCCAGTGCCTTCAGCACAGGAGAGAGGAAGCGACAGGATCCCTACACAAGGCCGGTGCACTTGGATGGGGAACTGTGGGGGACTGTCTCCACTCCTTACCAGGCACACCCCCTGCCACCCACAACACTGCCACCTCTTGGTGGAAGTCGGCATCTGACTGCCCGTTTCTCCATGGCGTTGTTTCTGCGAGTTCCGGGTATGGCACCTGGGGGCAAGCCCGATTGCCCTTGGGACAGGTGGCCAGGAGATGCTGTCCCCTTGGGACCAGAGGCACAGGACAGGCCTGCCTTCTGCCCAGACTCCTTTCTCAGAGTGGAGCACGCGTCCCTGTCCTAGTCGTCCCTTCATGTCTCCTTAGCAGCCAAGATTTCTCTCTCCGCACAGGGATCGTGTGTCATTTGTCTTGCCACTGGCCCGCTGTTCCTGCCAGGGCAGGCTCTCCTGCTTCCCGACCTTTTCCCGACCACAAGGCCACGGCTCCTTCTCTTCTCTGGGGGCGGCGTGCTGCGCCTTCCCCACACTTGCTCCTGTGGAGCGCAGCAACAGACATGTGCAACCACGCTTCTCTCTCAGATCTCAAATACACAACATAACCCTACAGCTAAAGAAGTTGCAGAAAGAACAACAAGGAACGCCTAAACCCAGCAGGAGAGGAGGAATAATAAAGATCAGAACAGAAATCAATGAAATAAAAACAAAGAAACAAAGAAACAAAAACCACAAAATACCAAGAACAACAACAACAAAAAAACAATAGAACAAATCAATGAAACTAGGAGCTGGTTCTTTGAAAGAATTAATAAGATTGATAAACCCCTTTCCAGACTTATCAAAAAGAAAAGAGAAAGAACCCAAATAAATAATATCTTGAATGAAAGAGTAGAGATCACAACCAACACCAAAGAAATACAAACAATTATAAGAACATACTATGAGCAACTCTATGCCAACAAATTCAACAATCTGGAAGAAATGGATACATACCTCGAGACATATAAACTACCACAACTGAACCAGGAAGAAATAGAAAACCTTAACAGACCTATAACGAGTACGGAGATTGAAACAGTCATCAAAAATCTCCAAACAAACAAAAGCCCCGGGCCAGATGGCTTCCCTGGGGAATTCTGCCAAACATTTAATTTTTTTTTAAAGATTTTATTTATTTATTTGACAGAGAGAGAGAGGGAGATCAAGCACAGGCAGACAGAGTGGCAGGCAGAGTCAGAGGGAGAAGCAGGCTCCCTGCGGAGCAAGGAGTTAGATGTGGGACTCGATCCCAGGACGCTGGGATCATGACCTGAGCTGAAGGCAGCTGCTTAACCAACTGAGCCACCCAGGCGTCCCTCTGCCAAACATTTAAAGAAGAATTAATTCCTATTCTAATGATACTGTTCCAAAAAAATAGAAATGGAAGGAAAACTTCCAAACTTTTTTTACTGAGGCCAGCATCACCTTGATCCCAAAACCAGACAAGGATCCCATCAAAAAAGAGAACTACAGACCAATATCGTTGATGAACACAGATGCGAAAATTCTCACCAAAATAATAGCCAATAGTATTCAACAGTACATTAAAGGATTATTCACCACGACCAAGTGGGATTTATTCCACGGCTACAAGGTTGGTTCAACATCTGCAAATCAATCAATGTGATACAACACATCAATAAAAGAAAGAACAAGAACCATATGATACTCTCCATAGATGCTGAAAAAGCATTTGACAAAGTGCAGTATCCCTTCCTGATTAAAACTCTTCAAAGTGTAGGGACAGAGGGCACATATCATCAATATTATCAAAGCCATCTATGATAAACCCACTGCAAATATCATTCTCAATGGAGAAAAACTGAATACTTTTCCGCTGAGGTCAGGAACACGGCAGGGATGTCTGTTATCACCACTGCTATTCAATAACGTACTAGAAGTCCTAGCCTCAGCAATCAGACAACAAAAAGAAATTAAAGACACCCAAATTTTGCCAAATTGGCAAAAGAGAAGTCAAACTATCCCTGTTTTCAGATGATATGATACTGTATGTGGAAAACTTAAAGGACTCCACTCCAAATCTGCTATAACTTGTATAGGAATTCTGTAAAGTGTCAGGATATAAAATCAATGCACAGAAATTGGTTGCATTTTTTTTAAACCAACAAGACTGAAGAAATAGAAATTAAGGAGTGAATCCCATTTACAATTGCACCCCAAACCCTAAGATACCTAGGAATAACGCTAACCAAAGAGACAAAGAATCTATACTCAGAAAACACTAAAGTACTCATGAAAGAAATTGAAGAAGACACAAAGAAATGGAAAAATGTTCCATGCTCCTGTATTGGAAGAACAAATATTGTGAAAATGTCTATGCTACCTAAAGCAATCTACACATTTAATGCAATCCCTATCAAAATCCCATCCATTTTTTTCAAAGAAATGGGACAAATAATCCTAAAATATATATGGAAATATCTCGAATAGCCAGATAAATATTGAAAAAGAAAGCCAAAGTTGTTGGCATCACAATTCCAGACCTCAAGATCTATTACAAAGTTGTCATCATCAAGATAGTAGGGAACTGTCCCCAAAACAGACATAGATCAATGAAACAGAATAGAGAGCCCAGAAATACACCCTCAACTCTATGGTCAACTAATCATCAACAAAGCAGGAAGGAATGGCCAATGGAAAAAAGACAGCCTCTTCAACAAATGGTGTTGGGAAAGTACAACAGCCACATGTAGAATAATGAAATTGGACCATTTCCTTACACCATACATGAACATAGCCTGGAAATGGATGAAGAAGCATAATGTGAGAAAGGAATCCATCAAAATCCTTGAGGAGAGAACAGGTAGCAACCTCTTTGACCTCAGCAGCAGCAACTTCCTAGGAATATCGCCAAAGGCAAGGGAAGCAAGGGCAAGAATGAACTATTGGGATTTCATCAGATCAAAAAGCTTTTGCCCAGCAAAGGAAACAGTTAACAAAGCCAAAAGATGACTGTCAGAAGTTATCTGGGTGAAGATATTTGCAAATGACATAACAGATAAAGGGCCAGTATCCAAAATCTATAAAGAGCTTATCAAACTCAACACCCTAAGAACAAATAATCCAATGAAGAAATGGGCAGAGGACATGAACAGACATTTCTGCAAAGAATACATCCAAATGGCCAACAGACACATGAAAAAATGCTCCACATTACTCGGCATCAGGGAAATACAAATCAAAACCAGAATGAGATACCACCTCACACCTTTCAGAATGGCTAAAATGAACAAGTCAGTCAATGACAGATGCTGGCGAGGGTGTGGAGAAAGGGCAACCCTCCTACACTGTACGTGGGAATGCAAGCTGGTGCAACCACTCTGGAAAACAGCGTGGAAGTGCCTCAAAATGCTGAAAATAGAACTACCCTATGACCCAGTGATTGTAGTACTGGGTATATACCCTACAGATACAAACGTGGCATTCTGAAGGGGCACATGCACCCAAATATTTATAGCAGCAATGTCCACAATCGTTAAACTATGGAAAGAACCTAAATGTCCTTCAACAGATGAATCAATAAATAAGATGTGGTATATATGCACAATGGAATACTATGCAGCCATCAAAAGAAATGAAATCCTGCTATTTGTGATGACGTGGATGGAACTAGAGGGTATTATGCTTGGCGAAATAAATCAATCTGAGAAAGACAACTATCCTATGATCTCCCTGATATGATGAAGTAGAGATGCAACATAGACGGTTTCAGGTGTACGAAAAGGAAAATAAAAGAAGATGGGATTGGGAGGGAGACAAACCATAAAAGACTGAATCTCACAAAACAGACTGAGGGTTGCTGGGGGGAGGTGTGTTGGGAGAGGATGGTGGGAGTATGGACATTGGGGAGGGCAGGTGCTATGGTGGGTGATGGTGAGTGCTGTGAAATGTGTAAACCTGGAGATTCACAGACGTGTACCCCTAGGGATAAAAACACATTATATGTTTATAAAAAATTAAAAAAAATAATTTAAAAAATCCATTAAAGAAAAAACACATATTGCAAGCCAGAGTTAATCTCATATTCAATCAAAAAAGTTTGAAAGTTTTCCTTTTAAAGATCAGAAAAAAGACAAGTGTGTCCACTTTCACTACTCTCATTTGACATAGTACTGGATGTCCTAGCCAGAGAAACATGGAACACAAAGAAATAAGAGACTTCAAAAAAAAAAAAGAAGAGGTAAAATTTTCTTTTTTTGGATAACATGAACTTACATATTAAAAAATCCTAAACACTTCACAAAAAAATTTGAATAAACAAATTTAGTAAAGCTGCCAATAACAAGATCAATATATAAAAGACAAGAATTTTGTTTTGTTTCATTTTTTTTAATATGGACTGCTTCCCAGTTTTTCATGTCATCCTTGTTCAGTGATCACGCTAATTTTCTCTGCATCATTCCAATTTTAGTATATGTGCTGCCAAAGTAAGCACAAGACAGGAGCATTTTAACACTCTAATGATGAACTATCTGAAAAACTAAAGAAAACAATCTAATTCACAATAGCATCAAAAATTATAAAATACTTAGGAATAGATTTAACTAAGAAGATGAAAGATCTGTACTCCATAAATTATGGCATTGATAAAGAAATGGAAGGAGACACAAATGGAAAGATAGCTCATATTTATGAATGGTAAGAATTAACATTGTTAAAATGTCCATACTCCCGAAAACCATCTGTAAATCCAATTCCTATCAAAAATCCAATGTTAGGGGCGCCTGGGTGGCTCAGTGGGTTAAGCCGCTGCCTTCAGCTCAGGTCATGATCCCAGGGTCCTGGGATCGAGCCCCGCATCAGGCTCTCTGCTCAGCAGGAAGCCTGCTTCCTCTTCTCTCTCCGCCTGCCTCTCTGCCTGATTGTCATCTCTCTCTGTCAAATAAATAAATTAAAAATCTTAAAAAAAATCCAATATTATTTTTTTACAGAAGTAAGTAAAGAATCCTAAAATTTATATGAGACCATAAAAGACAACAAATAATCAAAGCAGTTCTGAGAAACAATGAGGAAGAGAAATTACACTTCTTGATTTGAAACTATACTACAAAGCCCTCATGCTCAAAACAATAAAGTATACTGGCATAAAAACAGACCAATAAACAAGTAGAACAGAATTGAGAGTCCAGAAATAAATCCTTTCATACAGTCACCTAATATTGGACAGGGGCCAACATATGTAATGGGTAAATAATCTGTTCAATAAATGATATTTAAAACTGAATAGTCACATAAACAGTATGAAACTGGAACCTTATATCACTCATAAGTTTTAACTTGAAATAGATGAAAGGTGATGCATGAAACTTCATTTCCTAAAGGAAAACATAGGAAAAATTCTCCTTGACATTGGTCTTGCCAATAGTTTTCTGGATACCAGACCAAAAACAAAAGCAAAAAAAGCAAAAATAAATAAATGGTATTACATCAAACTAAAGTTTCTGCATTGCCAAAAAAAGAGAGAGAGAAAGAATGAAAACACAATCCACAGAATGTAAGAAAATACTTACAAATCTTATATCTGAAAAGAGGTTAATAACCAACAGATACAAATAGAAAAAATATATATAATTAAAAAAATAGCAATAGGATCTCAATAGACTTTTTTTTTCAAAAAAGTTATATAAATGACCAACAGGAGCATTAAAAAGTGCTCAACGTAAAAAACTCAGGGCAAAGTCATTATGTTGTTGTTGCTGTTGTTTACCTCTGAAAAACACAGCAAGATATTACTACCTATTAGAATATATACCACCAAAAAATTGAAACTAACAAATTTTGGTAAATATTGGGGAAAATGGGGAACTTATGCACTGTGATAGGGATATAAATTTGTATGGAAAACAGTATGGAGATTATTCATATTATTAAAAGTAAAATTACCATATGATTCAGTAATCCCACTTCTAGGTATATATCTAAAGGAAACGAAGTCACTGTTCAAAGACATATCTGCACTCTTATGTTTATTATAAAATTATTAACTCTAAGCAAGAGATGGAAATAACTTCAGTATCCATTAATGGATGAATGAATAAAATAAGTATGGTAAATATATACTATGGAATACTACTTAACCATGAAAAATTAAGAAATACTGCCATTTACAACAGCCTGGATGGCTCTTGAAGGTGTTATACTAAGTGAAATATTTCAGAGATTTTATATATTTTTTAATTTATGTATTGTGATATCCCTTACATACAGAATCTGAGGAAAAGGCAAACTAATGGAAACTTAGAGTTGAGTTGACAAGGGGTGAACCTGGCGTGGAGTAAGGTGGTCAAAGGGTGCAAACTTGCAACTATAATATGAAAAAGTTCTGGGGATCTAATGTACAGCATCATGATCATAGTTAATAAAATATACATACTTTTTTATTGTGCTTCCCTTTATTAAACTTTGTATATATCACATTCTTACAAGTTGAAAGTTTATAGCAATCTTGTATAAAAGAGGTCTGCTGCCACCATTTTTCTAACAACATTTGTTCATTTTGTGTCTCTCTGTCACATGTTGGTAATTCTTGCAATATTTCAAGTTTTTTCATTATTATTGTATTTGTTATGGTGATCTGTGATCAGTAATTATGACCCACTGAAAACTCAGAACTAGTTTACTTAAGGTATATACATTGTTTTTGTTTAAAAACATAATGCTTTTGAACAGTACAGTATAGTGTTTAATTTTTATATGCACTGGGAAACATAATTTTTTATATGCACTGGGAAACCAAAAAAAATAATAATAATTTGACTTAGTTTATTGAGATAATCACTTTATTGAGGCAGTCTGGAACAAAACCCACAAGACCTCTGAAGTTTATCTCTACTATACTATATACATAAAAGTTGCTATGAGAGTAGATCTTAAAATTCCTTACGATACATGCATAAAAAACATGGCCACTATACGAGATAGTAGATGTATTAACATTTTTATGTAGATTATATTGCAATAAAGATGTATACCAATTTATCAAATTGTACAAAATTGACACAATGTTAAAAGTTTGCAATGTTATAAGAAATCATTTCTTAAATTTACAAATTATAATATGTCGATTATTTTTCAATAAAGCTTGAAAAAACTTTTTTTAGAATTAATCTATTTTTCAAAAAAGGAAGTAAGGAAGTAGAAACTGCAACTAACTCTGAAATAATAGAATATAAAATCCATTTTCGTTATATACACTGTGACAAAAACTATTACTTAGTTTACAATGAAGGAGTACTTATGAAGCATGCAGGATGGTCTATAAATAAGGCTGAAAGAGCTCAGCTTTAAGGTTTAAATTTAAAATCTTCTTTTGAAATACTAAACTGACCACCCAGTTTTCCAAACATAAATGTCTTAACTGCATGAATTTATTTCATACAACTCTATCATCTAGGTTCATAAGAAAGCAGCATGCAAATTTTGAATAAGACAGACTTGCTTAAGCTTCTTTATGTTCAACAGTAAAGGATACTTCCCTCAAAATAAAGAGAAGAAAAATCAGCATATTTATTCTGATAATTATTATTCATAGTGAGATTCATATTGAATTAGGGAATATATATCCTCAGAGGGGGTAAAGTAAAATGAAATTTATTTTGGTAAATGTGTCTATGAATAGTCAATACAATGCCTCAATATAAATGAATATTACCATTTTGAACAATTTAATTACTATTATTAGAATTATTAGAAGTATAAAAATAGCTATCATTTTAGCATGGAATATGAGACTCTCATGCTCCATGCTTCATCACACCCACAAAACAACTCTGCATAATAAGTATTATCATCACCATTTCATGGGTGAAAAAACTGAGGCTAACACATTTAGATAACTGGTTTATGATTACATGGCTAGTAAAGATGCATCACACTAATTTAGGCTTTATGATTTCAGAATTGTCCTCTTTCCACTGCACATTCTATTACTCTGTAAATACTTGGCCTGTTTTCATTTAGTTCTTTAATTTTGTTCATGTGGTGATGGCTTAAAGCTTTATTTAAAGGAAGCTTAAAAAATTCATTTAACCAAAAGCTCCCAAGAATTAAAAATGTCATGGATCTAATGTAGACATGGATATCATTAGTTAATGGGTAACTATTTTCCACTCTAGTAAGATAACAATCAGAGTATCTTTCTAAGTTTTAGTCTCTCAGTGTTAAAAAGGACTTTGTTAAAATAGAAATATTTAGACAAAGTGATCAAAAGTCTGGATCAGGTCACTTTAAGATAAATATTAGGAAACTGAGGAAACAAATGGAGATTTAAACACTGAGCTATGATATAATGAATGGTTTCAAGTATTTAGTAGTGTCTAGAAAAGCCCTTTAAAGCCTGGTCTTAGCCTAGCATTGCAGCTTCTGGGATATCTGTCTATCTATCATCTATCTATCTAGATATAAATTTGAAAACTTTTTTAACTTAAAGATTTTGAGAAATAGAACATAATCAGCACCATAGAAGATCTGTTTATGATAACAACCTAGCCCCTCATCCCAGTTTGTTAATATTCTCTCTTATTTAATGTAACATTGTGCAAATAGACCACTACTGATCTGCCGTTATGAATGAAATAGCTATAATCATCTGTTTGCATATCCTGGTGAAAATATTCATTTAGTTCCATGTTGTATTTCTAGGAATGGACCAAATCTTTATTTTTATTTTTAAGTTTTCTAAATATTGTCCAACTTACCTCAAATGTTTTCATTATGGGCACTTTCATTCTTTCACATTCTTGCAAGACAATTTTACTGTTGCCCAATATGGTAAGTGTGTAATAGTATGTCATTTTAGGTTTTAATTTATTTTTAATTTAATTTAATTTAATTCCAGATTCATAATAAAGCTAAACAGTTTTTATATATGAGTGGTCATTTGGATTACCCTTTCTGTAAAGTACATGCTCCAATCTTTTGATATCTTAACATTGTGTCATACTGACTTCTTTAATAGTAGATTTTCTGAATGAACTTTTAGCTGTGTAGGTCTTCTCTATTTTATTTTGAACTTGTTTTCATTTCAAAATCTTTATATTTATTTTCATAATCTGCTTTTATTTTGCTTTGTCTATTATCTATCTATCTATCTATCTATCTATCTATTTATTTGCAAGCAAGAGAGAGCGAGCAAGTGAGAGCGCAGGGAGGGATAGAAAAAGAAGGGAAAAGAATCTTAAGCAGGCTCCAGGCTCAGCACAGAGCCCAACTCTGGGCTCTATTTCACAACCCTGACATCATGACCTGAGCCAAAGTGAAAGAAATAAAATAAAATTAAGGTGTTAAAAAAAAAGTAAAAAGAATTGGAGGGTTAATTAAGTGAGCCACCCAGGCACCCCTGTGGTATCTTAAATTAGCTGTCATATCTATAAAGTTTTAGAGTATCCATTTGGTTCATTTATAAAACCTTTCTCAATATCATTTTTAGTTTCAGTTTTTTGTTCAATTTGCTTCCCCTCTCATTTCTTTGAGCAGAGTAATCAAGCCATTTTACAATCTTTATTGATCATTTTAACATCATACTTAATCCCATTTTGTCTATCAAATCTTGTTAATGGTTTTTCTTTGTGTGCTTTGTTCCATTTTGCTATGTTCAAGACATTATATTTGAAACTCTTATTGAGTAGGGATAATTAAGAGCTATAATAATGGTATGGTCCTCCTTGGCAGGATATCTCTTATATCTGAGACTCTACAAGACAATCATACTCCAAATTCAGTGATTGACTTTATCAGTTTACACAGAAGTCTTATTTCTGCTTCTCCTTGTGCTTTGGGGATCTCAACTTACATTTGGGTTGTACCAAAGTCCTCAAATTTGATTGCTGCTGGATTTTGAATTTTGTTTCTCTAGTATCAAGAGTCTATTAACAACACAGCTCAGTGTGTTTTAGCAGTTTCAAATGCTCTCATAGCTAAAATGGCTTCAGGGCATATATCTCTAGGCTCTCATTGTATTTCGTATTTTGGCCCAGTAATCCCACACTTAATTTTTATAATCTTTCTGATATTTTTAATTTTAAAAGCTATTTTGTCTGGATTTTTAGTTGTCCTAAGTAGGAGTTTTTAGATCACCATTACTAGAATCAACACCAAATATACATGAAAATGTCCGCAGTAGTTTATCACATCTTTATGGCTTTGAACTTCCATAAGCTGAGGCATCCTTCTCTAATCACTTAGGCAAACTCCAATTTACCCTTTAAAACAACACAAGAATTGCTTCATTTAAGAACATGTTCAGGGATGACTCTTCCCCACTGTTCTTACCAACATTCCCACACACTCTTTGCTTCCCACACCTTGTTTATGAACTTTCATTAGGTATATCACCGTGACCAGAATTTTGCTCTATTGTATTTTGGTCCTTTAAAGCTTTAATTAAATATGAATTCCATAGAAAGTCTGTCCCATTTCTTTCAAACCTGGGTTAGTTATTTCTTCTCATTCTTTGTCCGAAGTTACTTTATTAGAGAAACTTATAGCTCTATTGTGACTTTGGATCCTTTACAGTTTTTTGACTGGAAAAATCACCCATCCCTGAGATTTTTACGCAGCTTCCTAGCTGATATTATTCAGAAATCTGTTCAAAACAGACTTTTTCAGGGAGGCCCTTTCGGACCACTCAGTTAAAAAGCCTCTTCTCAATCACTGCTCTTTTTAAAATGTGCTTATTTAGTTCAAATATGCATCACTATTAAAGAAAAACCAGTACTTTTTTTTTCCAGTACTTTTTTTTTTAAGTTGGCTTACTTATCATCTATCTCTCCCATTAAAATGATTCCTCTGGGCTGGGGTTTTGTTGTGCTCATCTTAGGCCAAGCACTCAATAAATTGTCTCTGAATGAGTGAATTGTTTGACTCCCTTGCTAGATTCTCAACTTCATGAGGCCAAGGATTGTTCTATTCAGTCCTTCTTTATCCTCAATGTCTGTTATATTGCAGTCACTTACGTGACTAATGGGAAAAATCACAGAAAGAAAGAGTTAAAACTACAGAAAAACCCTGTAGGTTCAATAACACAAAGCTTTCTAAAATTATTTAGCCCAGGAATTGAATAATGGCTGCACTTTTGATTTTTTTTTAATGGTATTGAATTTAATTTAAATGGAAATACTTGATTGGTAGAATAATAAAACAATTATAAAAGCAACTTGCTCCTTAAAGTAAGAATTATATAGGGCATGTCTTCTAGAAGCAATATTTTCAAATGTCAAATATCTGAAAGCATAGAAGGAGAAGTAAGAGTGTGAATTGTATTTCAATGCTCTTTTCTTTATATTCAGCAAACAGCTTCATTCACACCTTTCCAATTTTTTCAACTCTTTTGACAAAGCCTTCAGAGGAGTTACTGCTGATGACAACCATCACAGCCTAACAGGAGAAATTTTATAAAGAAAAATAATAGCATGTTTTTCCCACGTTGTTAAGGATATGGTGAAGCTCTGTCGGATTCAAAGGAGGAATGTGAAGTTCCATGCTATATATAATAATAACTTATTTTAATAGTGGCTTTGCAATTTTTCAGATATATCCATTTACTGAAACCACTATCAAATAAACAAAAACAAACAAATTAACAGGGGTTCGAGACAGAAGTTATCTAATCTAAAAATAGCACATGTTCACAGAATACACAACACATATCCCAAGTACTACTCTAGGTTTCAAGTAATAGTCAAAACAATAGTAAAAATGATTCAGACCCTACCAGTCAAATCATAAATGGGACCTTAACTGTAAATCCTTATCTTTAGATCAAAGCGGGTATTTAATTGGGTGCTGAAGATACATTATAGAACTAATATGTTATAGAACTCCTCTGAAATGAGTCATTTCTTCCATCACTTTTCTTGCACAGCTGCTGACCCATGTTTTGGTTCCTGGAAATAGCTGCTACCCTGTCATACTTCTTAAAAGCACATATATTGATAACTCTACTCATTCCTCCATTCCTCTGTGACTGTCACTGTGTTAAAATGTGGAGTCAGCTGACTCACTTGTGGTGGTAATAAAGTAGATGAGTTTTCAAAGTATTTTGTTATTTCTAAAAATGCAAAAACCAAAATCCATTGAAATCATAAGGGGTGTTTCAGGGAGAGCTGTAGGATGTGGTTTCTTGTGTAATCCACAGAGATTAGCTCCAACACATATTTAAACTCTCCTCTAGGAGCAACCTTAGTGGTAAAGCAAGAAGATAAACAGATGTATACACACCCTGGCACAAAATTATCACTTATGCTTGGCTTCCTAGTCTCCTCGTCTTACTTATATATCCTAACTTCTCTCTGAAATCAGGGAACACAGAATCTCAATCAGTTGACATTTTTCTACTGAATTACCCAATAGTCTGATCATACCCCTAAGACTTTTTTAAATTATTTCACTCATAATCCCAAATCTGCTTTGCTTCCTCATCTTAGTACACTGTAATTTGATTTCAAAATGAGGACAGTTGTCAGTAATGCCACATTCATTCATCTATTTTACAATTCCATGTACTTATAACTATGAAGATATGTTAATAACATCCATTCCAATAAGCCACCCTAAACTTATTGGCATGAAACAAGACCTCAAGAAAGAGAATTCAAAATCATCCATGTATTTGCAACTTATTGCAATAAAGCCTTTATCAATAGACTTCCCTGTGCACATGGTGGTCAAATTGCTGGTGAAAAACAGCCAGATCTAGTATAAGCTTTCTTATGCCTTCTAGGTAACCCAAGTGAGCCTTTATTGATACTGGGAAGGGATAAAGCAGGAAAGGGATAAACAGTGATGTAAGAATTGGCTAGACAAAGTAATGACTCTCATTACAAAGTGAGTATTTTAAAGCAAAGAGTCTGTTGGGAATATTGTTTTATAAAATAGTGGTTTTATAAATTAACTTTTTAAAATTCAATTAGTTAACATATAGTGTACCATTAGTTTCAAATGTAGATTTCAGTTATTCATCCATAGCATATAATAGCTAATGCTCAGTACTTACTGTTATAGCTTCTTGAAAGCAGAATTTTAACCCACTGAGCCACCCAGGCGCCCTTGAAAGCAGACTTTTAGATCCCATTTTCTGATTACTTCCACATAGTACAACACTTTCCTGCTAGCAACCTTCAAAACATACTGTTTGTTAGAGGAATTTCTTGAATAATAAATAAATAGGAATTTATTTAAATTTATAAATATATAAAATAAATAGGAATTTGTTTAAATTTATTTAAATATTGCACACTGTTTCATTGTTCATAAATAAGGTGATGATATTATAGCCATTAGTTGGTAGCACTGATATATCACTTTCTTTTTACTTCTCAGTGCATTCTCTTTACACAAAATAGATATATATTTTAAAAGAATCTGAATCTGTGGCAAACTTTTAGAAAGCCCTATACAGTAAAGTTTATCATTTTAAGTAATCTCAATTATCTTCCCCAATTGTGATAGTATATCCTTCTATCTAGGCCAGATATTGTATGAGGGATTTGAAGAGACATACTTTTCTAAATTTCACATTTCTCATCTGCAAAATGCTTATCATGATCCTACAATAAAATACACTTACAATTTTTTGATGAAAATTTATTTATTTATTTTAAGATTTTATTTCTTTATCAGAGAGAGTGGGCGAGAGAGCAAGCACAGGCAGACAGAATGGCAGGCAGAGGCAGAGGGAGAAGCAGGCTCCTGGCCGAGCAAGGAGCCCGATGCGGGACTCGATCCCAGGACGCTGGGATCATGACCTGAGCCAAAGACAGCTGCTTAACCAACTGAGCCACCCAGGCATCCCTTTTGATGAAAATTTAATCTGTATAAACAATATATTTGCTGTAATGCGTGGTTCATGGAAAATATTTAATTATAAGCAACAACAGTATTAGAAATTAAGTAAATGTGTCTCTAATATTTAAAGTTTTAACACATAATTCCAGTGCTTTGCCTTATTTTCTCAAATCCCTTTACCACTTTCACTGACAGAGTCAAATGTACTTTTTCTACTAGTAGCCAGCTCTTTGTCTTTTGCCAGAAAGATGCCCTTGTGAATTATTTATAATAGAGATATTAGCAATAATAATAATAATAATAATAAGTAGCAATAAAAATGTTTTAAAAAAGTTTTCTTAACTAATTAGGGTTCTTAGACATCAATTAGAGGAACCACCTCCAGCAAGCAAATTAATCTGCAAAACATTCCCAGAATTAACAAGTCAGTCAGATATAGGGTTGTCCGTAGACTGAAAGGTGAAGCAAAAGGACTAGGTTTGGAAAATAGGTAAGGACACTGAAGAAAATGATCAAATTTTTGGGCAAAATAAATTCTTAGGTGTCCTTTCAATGGAGTCCTGGGCATTATGTGGCAGAAACTCTGGAGATTATGTCAATCCATTGGAGTCACCCCGTTTATTAGCTTGCTATTGACAAAGGTATTTACAAACTGTAGAGCAAGAGGTTGTAATGTAGAAAACTGATGATAATGCACAAGATTCTTGTTAACAATAATGCTAGTTAGTGATTTTTCATTAGAGAACATAAATTCTATAACCCAAATTATGGGCCCAGAGCACTTCTGCTGCACAACTCTGCTTATATCCCAAATACCCATGTGAACTAATTTTAATATCTGCTTCTCTTATTAATTTTTGAATAAAAATTCTTGACACAAATATTTTATAATTGTGTGATAATCATGCATTTAATTTCTTGGAGAACAAAACACACTTTAGCATAACTGGGTTCGTTCACAGAACCAGCCTTGATAAAACACTTCTGTATGTTAGAAATGATGTAATAAATGTAGAATATTGGGCACTTGTTTGGTATTCTTTGCCATGTTTTGCACTATCTAAAAAGAGATCAGTGAACTTGGACTGGAGTTAGTAGACATGGAAGAAAATAAAATATTACAGAGAAGAATACTCTGTGGTCCACAACCTAAACGGGCTGGGATTCCCATCATTTGGATCCCTGTAGCTTTACAAAAGTCCATTAAATTTTTGTATCTCCGATTAAAGTTGATTCCCCAGTACTTTTTCAAACATCTCTTGTCAAGTATTGTTTCCCAGAAAAAAAGGGATGTTGCACATGTATCTGCCTTTGTCTCTGGTCATGATCTCAGTCAGGATCCTTGGATCGAGCCCCATATCGGGCTTCCTGCTCATTAGGGAATATACTTCTCAGTCTCTCTCTGCCGCTACATCCCCCTGCCCCACTCATGCTCTCTCTCTCTCTCTCTCAAATAAATAAATACAATCTTTAATTTTTTAATTAAAAATAAGATAAATAAGGTCTCTGTTCCTTTCTGATCTACCACTTGTAGGCTCTCTCTTTGCTTAGAGGACCCCTTTCAATATTTCCTGTAGAGCTGGTTTGGTATTTGCAAATTCTTTCAGTTTTTGTTTGTCCTGGAAGCTTTTAATCTCTCCTTCTATTTTCAATGATAGCCTAGCTGGATATAGTATTCTTGGCTGCATGTTTTTCTCGTTTAGTGCTCTAAAAATATCATGCCAGCTCTTTCTGGCCTGCCAGGTCTCTGTGGATAAGTCAGCTGCCAATCTAATATTTTTACCATTGTATGTTACAGACTTCTTTTCCCGAGCTGCTTTCAGGATTTTCTCTTTGTCACTGAGACTTGTAAATTTTACTATTAGGTGACGGGGTGTGGGCCTATTCTTATTGATGTTGATGGGTGTTCTCTGAACCTCCTGAATTTTGATGCTCGTTCCCTTTGCCATATTGGGGAAATTCTCCCCAATAATTCTCTCCAGTATACCTTCTGCTCCCCTCTCTCTTTCTTCTTCTTCTGGAATCCCAATTATTCTAATGTTGTTTCGTCTTATGGTGTCACTTAATTCTCGAATTCTCCCCTCGTGGTCCAGTAGCTGTTTGTCCCTCTTTTGCTCAGCTTCTTTATTCTCTGTCATTTGGTCTTCTATATCACTAATTCTTTGTTCTGCCTCATTTATCCTAGCAGTTAGAGCCTCCATTTTTGATTGCACCTCATTAATAGCTTTTTTGATTTCAACTTGGTTAGATTTTAGTTCTTTTATTTCTCCAGAAAGGGCTTTTATATCTCTCGAGAGGGTTTCTCTAATATCTTCCATGCCTTTTTCGAGCCCGGCTAGAACCTTGAGAATTGTCATTCTGAACTCTAGATCTGACATATTACCGATGTCTGTATTGATTAGGTCCCTAGCCTTCGGTACTGCCTCTTGTTCTTTTTTTTGCGTTGAATTTTTACGTCTCGTCATTTTGGCCAGATAAGAGTAAATGAAGGGGCAAGTAAAATACTAAAAGGGTGGCAACAACCCCAGGAAAATATGCTTTAACCAAATTAGAAGAGGTCCAAAATCGTGGGTGGGGAGAAAGGGGATAAAAAGAGGTTCAAAAAGAAAGAAAGAAAAAAAAAAAGAAAAAAGAAAAGAAAAAAAAAAATTTTTTTTTTTAAAAAAGAAAACACCTGAGAAAAATGTAAAAAAGAAAAAATATATATATTAGATAAACTAGTAAAAAATCGTTAAAAAGGAAAAAGGTAACAGTTAAAAAAAAAAAAATTTTACCCGAAGGCGAGAAGAAAAAAAAAAAAAAAAAAATGAAAAAGAAAAAATTAAATTAACTGCAAGACTAAAAAAAATCACAGGAAAAAAGCCATGAGTTCCGTGCTTGGCTTTCTCCTCCTCTGGAATTCTGCTGCTCTCCTTGGTATTGAAACCGCACTCCTTGGTAGGTGAACTTGGTCTCGGCTGGATTTCTTGTTGATCTTCTGGGGGAGGGGCCTGTTGTAGTGATTCTCAAGTGTCTTTGCCCCAATCCATCAAAATCCTTGAGAACACAGGCAGCAACCTCTTCGACCTCTGCCGCAGCAACATCTTCCTAGGAACAACGCAAAAGGCAAGGGAAGCAAGGGCAAAAATGAACTATTGGGATTTCATCAAGATCAAAAGCTTTTGCACAGCAAAGGAAACAGTTAACAAAATCAAAAGACAACTGACAGAATGGGAGAAGATATTTGCAAACGACATATCAGATAAAGGACTAGTGTCCAGAATCTATAAAGAACTTAGCAAACTCAACACCCAAAAAACAAATAATCCAATCAAGAAATGGGCAGAGGACATGAACAGACATTTCTGCAAAGAAGACATCCAGATGGCCAACAGACACATGAAAAAGTGCTCCATATCACTCGGCATCAGGGAAATACAAATCAAAACCACAATGAGATATCACCTCACACCAGTCAGAATGGCTAAAATCAACAAGTCAGGAAATGACAGATGCTGGCGAGGATGCGGAGAAAGGGGAACCCTCCTACACTGTTGGTGGGAATGCAAGCTGGTGCAGCCACTCTGGAAAACAGCATGGAGGTTCCTCAGAATGTTGAAAATAGAACTGCCCTATGACCCAGCAATTGCACTATTGGGTATTTACCCTAAAGATACAAATGTAGTGATCCAAAGGGGCACATGCACCCGAATGTTTATAGCAGCAATGTCCACAATAGCCAAACTATGGAAAGAACCTAGATGTCCATCCACAGATGAATGGATCAAGAAGATGTGGTATATATACACAATGGAATACTATGCAGCCATCAAAAGAAATGAAATCTTGCCATTTGCGACAACATGGATGGAACTAGAGCGTATCATGCTTAGCGAAATAAGTCAAGCAGAGAAAGACAACTATCATATGATCTCCCTGATATGAGGAAGTGGTGATGCAACATGGAGGCTTAAGTGGGTAGGAGAAGAATAAATGAAACAAGATGGGATTGGGAGGGAGACAAACCATAAGTGACTCTTAATCTCACAAAACAAACTGAGGGTTGCTGGGGGGAGGGGGTTTGGGAGAAGGGGGTGGGATTATGGACATTGGGGAGGGTATGTGCTTTGGTGAGTGCTGTGAAGTGTGTAAACCTGGTGATTCACAGACCTGTACCCCTGGGGATAAAAATATATGTTTATAAAAAATAAAAAGTTAAAAAAAAAAATAAGATAAATAAAATAAAATAAAAAGTCTGGTCTTACTGCCCCATTTAGCTCCTTTTTTTTTTTTTGAGTTGTATTTAAAGCAGCATGAGAGAACATGAGACTCTCAAACTTAAAAAAAAAAGGAAAAAATTGAGTTTTGTTAGGATTTAAGATCTTGTCTGCTAGACAAAAACATTGGCTTTGTTAACATGTGAAAATTAACAAAAGAGAATAAGATAGAATTCTAATAATTTTTGTAGAAATTAGAAATTTCTTCCAACCCAATTACATACAGACCCATTAAGTAAATTCATTCCAATGTCCCAAACCAACCTTTTCTAATAGTAATGCATCTGTGTAAACAGGGTCAACCCAAGGAATAAATAAATATTATTATTTTTTTCCTGTCTCTTCCACAGTCACATATGGGTATATTGGTAGCAAGACAATTATCTATCTTCTAAGACATGATATCATAAGGAAGGGTATTCTGTCCATTTGGAACAACTGAAAATCATTGTAATTTTATCTTGGTGCAGTAACTTGAGATGGCACAGTGTGGGTTATGAATATATTTTATTTTTTTTTACTGGGAAGAAGAGATTATAGAGATATTGGTTATCCAAGAGAGACTGACAGGTGTTGATAGTTGCCAGGTCAATATCCATCTGCTTTTTCCTTTAATATCAGAAAGCACTGAGGGATTGACAACAAAGAAACTTAAAACAACATCAAATATTTTATTGTCTCTTTTCTAGTTACATTGCAACCATATGACAAGGTATCAGTCATACAAGATATCATTCTCTTTTACCTCTATCTTTCTGCCAGAAATGTGGGCTTAATAGTGAGAACCACAACAGCAATTTTTGCAACTGTGAATAAAAAGCCAGGAAAACCTCTAAGATACTTCACTTGACTTTCTTAAGACTCTGAACCAACACCAGAAAACACTCTCTGTAGTCTTCTTGTTAAATGAAAAAATATGGTTAAACCACTTTTGACAGTCTACTACCTACAGCAAAATGTAAATCTTAATTGAAATAGGTCCTCTCAGCTGTGCTTAAGCAACTGAGTCCTGAGCTTTTCAGGTTTTCAGTCTGAAAGAGTACACCTCTGGTGCTCTGAAAGGGAAGAGAAAGGACACCCTGTTCTCCATATAAATTAAAGAAGAGAAATCTGTGCATTTAAGTGGGCCATATAAAATTTATCAAGCAATTATCTCCTAACTCCTTCCTATCCAAATTACCTGATATGCTCTCCCTACTCCTTTATTCCACGTTACTGCCTTTTCCAGGATTCTGTATCACATCACAACATGTCTTCTGTTATTTCCTTCTTGCAAGCTAGTTTTGTTTTCTCCATCTAAAAAAATCAACAATCATTGTGTATTTCAATTCCCATTTTCCTCAAATGCACTGATTCTTCTTATCTATTACTCTTTTCTCATACTCAGTGTCTTTGTCTTTATGGGGTTTGTACTTTGCTTTTCCCCATCCTTTACTGCCATTATATAATCAAATCTAACAACTTCTTAGAGAAAGTTAAAAATTCCTGCATAGCCACACGTGAACACAAAGTCACTGATTTTTAGCAAACCTATAAGATAGTCAGACATCCATTCAATTTCTTTTTATTAAGATTTTATTTATTTATTTATTTATTTATTTATTTATTTATTTGACAGAGAGAGATGACAAGCAGGCAGAGAGGCAGGCAGAGAGAGAGGAGGAAGCAGGCTCCCTGCTGAGCAGAGAGCCTGATTTGGGGCTCTGTCCCAGGACGCTGGGATCATGACCTGAGCCGAAGACAGTGGCTTAACCCACTGAGCCACCCATGCGTCCCTCCATTCAATTTCTTTTTTTTTAAGGATTTTATTTATTTATTTGAGAGAGAGAGACAGTGAGAGAGAACATGAGCGAGGAGAAGGTCAGAGGGAGAAGCAGACTCCCCATGGAGCTGGGAGCCCGATGTGGGACTTGATTCTGGGACTCCAGGATCATGACCTGAGCTGAAGGCAGTCGTCCAACCAACTGAGCCACCCAGGCGCCCCTCTCCATTCAATTTCTTAACTGAGTCTCAAATGCATCCTGAGTTCTAACCTAAATCTAAGTTCTACTTCTTACACGTTGTTCTATGACCAAATTCTTTCAGTTCAGTATTTTGTAACATTTAAATATTAATCAATTGATGCTTTGTTTGTGTATTTCTATGAAAATAATTTGAATACTGTAGATTTATTGTTATATTTATAGATTTATAATCAAAGTTTCATCAGTTGAAGTTTTTGGAAATTTAAGATATAATGATTAACCTAAAGTGATACTGCCTCAAATCCCTGTGATATCAAGGCCCAACACCTGATTATAGCCAAACCTGTGGTGGATAGTTCCATGGGAAATTGCAGTTACTTAACACTGATAGCATCTCATGTTCTCTCTCTCATTTTAGAATGTCTCCAACACAACCCAAAAGTGTAGGAGAGTTAATGTCCTCTGAGGACAGCTCTCAGTGAAGTGGAAATAAGAACCATAGGTAAAATTGTCAGTTTTCAGGTCTTCATGAGGACAACTTAAAGAAGTTTCTCAGGACCTTTCAGTAAAAGCAAGCCTTCATTTTCTATCCACAACAATTATATCAACAATGTACCTCTTTGACAAAGTTGCTTCTTCACTGTATCACTTTCCCATTCTTTTCTACCTTGGATAATCTCCCAGATAAACCAACAGTACTCAAATCCTTTGTCCTACTCTTTGCTCTCAGGATAAATGGAGCCAAAATACTTAGATTAATATCAAGTTCTGAATGGGATCTTAGAGCTATTTCTGTCCAGATTTTCATAAACATAGGGACCTTTGAATTATCAGGCTATAAATAAGTTCTAAATGGAGGGGGCAAAAGCAAAAAGTAGAAATTTTTATGTTTGATTTTTCATCATGATTAATTGACTTTATTGATTATTAAAAATACTAACCTTATAAAAGTGTGGATCTTTGTAAAACAATGTCATAATGTAAGAAATAAGTTGCATAGTCCTTTTGAGAATATTAAACCAAGTGTTCAGGTGCCATCTAATTTCTTGTTTAATCCAGAACTTTGGTGTGCATTATCTTGAGGAATGTTGAAAATAGAACTGCCCTATGACCCAGCAATTGCACTATTGGGTATTTACCCTAAAGATACAAACGTAGTGATCCAAAGGGGCACGTGTACTCGAATGTTTATAGCAGCAATGTCCACAATAGCCAAACTATGGAAAGAACCTAGATGCCCATCAACAGATGAATGGATCACGAAGATGTGGTATATATACACAATGGAATACTATGCAGCCATCAAAAGAAATGAAATCTTGCCATTTGCAACAACATGGATGGAACTAGAGCATATCTCATTGGTCACCTGTGCGTGGCCAGGCCTGACTGCATGGCCTTTGCCCTTAAAAGCTAGACTGTGAAACAGCGAAGGGTTGCCTTCTCTCATAAGAGGTGTGGCCCCAAACTTTCGGTTAGATTCTTGATGCTTGGCATGAAATAAAGCTTTGCTTGACCTTCGCTTTACATCAGTCTCGCTCCTTTAATCATAGACCCATTAATGAGGCACAACAGTATTAATCTTATAGTTATAAGTCCACAATGCATCCATCATCCATTCTACCCCTTAACATTCCCCTTTGGACAGACCCATGATCTAGAACAAGCCTTATTTTATAGTGCCTTGTAGGAGATTTTTGCTGCTGCCTAAATTGCCTACTTTCCTCTCACCATTACCACGGAAATTGGGTCCACTGAAACAAAGGGGCAGTGTAAGAAATTAACAACTTCCATAAATCGATTTAAATAACAAAGTATAAGATAGTGATACCTTTTTTTCTGCCACTTAACCAATTCTTGCAAGAATAAGGTCATATAAGAGAATTTACAACACATGCTAGCATTATCCTACTGGACCCAGATCATTTGTATGTTTCTCTGTCTCTGAGAAATGTAGTTATTTACATGACTGAAACCTACAAATTGTTTGATATGACTACTAATATCACCTACATTATTTTAAAGCCTGTTTAAGGCTTCTGAAATACATAGGTTTGTAAACACTTATTAAGCATCTTGTATATATCAAACACTTTAAAAATCTCTGCTTTAAAAACAAAACAAAAAACCTCTACCTCAATGGAACTTTGAGTCTGAAAAAGATACAGGCAATATACAAGGCAACAGATAGAATAATTACATATTTGATTATATACTCCGAGGATGTCACATTAAATTGATATGAAAATGATGAGAAGGATCTGGATTTCTTGTCAAAATTTTTTGCCTTAAAAAGAAATTGATATTTAGGGAAAGTTGTTACTGAAAGAGGTCCTGTGTCAACCAAAAATGTCTGAATCAATTTTCCAGTTGTGATCATTGCTTTGTTTAGCTGTCTTATATTAAGACTGAATTTAGTAATTCAGTCTCAGGTTTCAGTAAGTCTTTTTTTAAATGATTTTATTTATTTATTAGAGAGAGAGAGGGAGGGGCAGAGGGAAAGGAAGAACCAGTTCCTTGCTGAGCAGGCAGCTGATGCAGGACTGGATCCTAGTACCCTGGCATCATGACCTAAGCTGAAGGAAGACACTTAACCAACTGAGCCATGTAAACTTCTTAAAGGTAAAAAAGTTTATACTTCTAGTAGTTCCACAGACATTTCTCACATCCATAAGAAAGCATGTACTGGGGGGAGGAGTCAAGATGGCGGAGAAGTAGCAAGCTGAGACTGCTTCAGCTAGCCGGAGATCAGCTAGATAGCTTATCTAAAGATTGCAAACACCTGAAAATCCATCGGCAGACCGAAGAGAAGAACAACAGCAATTCTGGAAACAGAAAAACAACCACTTTCTGAAAGGTAGGACCGGCGGAGAAGTGAATCCAAAGCGACGGGAAGATAGACCCCGGGGGGAGGGGCCGGCTCCCGGCAAGCGGCGGAGCAACCGTGCACAAAATCAGGACTTTTAAAAGTCTGTTCCGCTGAGGGACATCAGTCCAGAGGCTAAACCGGGGCGAAGCCCACGCGGGGTCAGCGTGGCCTCAGGTCCCGCAGGGTCACAGAAGGATCGGGGGTGTCTGAGTGTCGCAGAGCTTGCGGGTATTGGAACGGGAAAGCCGGCTACAGAAACAGAGCCGACAGTAAGCTCGCAGCTCGGTGTTACCTTGAACCGATCGCAGGCTCGGTGAGCTCGGAGCGCGGCCGGAGGTCAGGCAGACGGGAGTAACTGGGCGCTGTTCTCTGAGGGCGCACTGAGGAGTGGGGCCCTGGGCTCTCGGCTCCTCCGGGCCGGAGACCAGGAGGCCGCCATTTGTGTTCCCGTCCTCCGGAACTCTACGGAAAGCGCTCAGGGAACAAAAGCTCCTGAAAGCAAACCCGAGCGGATTACTCACCCCGGCCCCGGGTAAGGGCGGTGTAATTCCGCCTGGGGCAAAGACACTTGAGAATCACTACAACAGGCCCCTCCCCCAGAAGATCAACAAGAAATCCAGCTGAGACCAAGTTCACCTACCAAGGAGTGCGGTTTCAATACCAAGGAGAGCAGCAGAATTCCAGAGGAGGAGAAAGCCAAGCACGGAACACATGGCTTTTTTTTCTGTGATTTTTTTTTAGTCTTGCAGTTAATTTAATTTTTTCTTTTTCATTTTTTTTTTCTTTTTTTCTTTTTCTTCTCGCCTTCGGGTAAAATTTTTTTTTTTTTAACTGTTACCTTTTTCTTTTTTAACGATTTTTTACTAGTTTATCTAATATATATATTTTTTCTTTTTTACATTTTTCTCAGGTGTTTTCTTTTTTAAAAAAATTTTTTTTTTCTTTTCTTTTTTTTTCTTTCTTCCTTTTTGAACCTCTTTTTATCCCCTTTCTCCCCACTCACGATTTTGGATCTCTTCTAATTTAGTTAAAGCATATTTTCCTGGGGTTGTTGCCACCCTTTTAGTATTTTACTTGCCCCTTCATTTACTCTTATCTGGCCAAAATGACAAGACGTAAAAATTCAACACAAAAAAAAGAACAAGAGGCAGTACCAAAGGCTAGGGACCTAATCAATACAGACATCGGTAATATGTCAGATCTAGAGTTCAGAATGACAATTCTCAAGGTTCTAGCCGGGCTCGAAAAAGGCATGGAAGATATTAGAGAAACCCTCTCGAGAGATATAAAAGCCCTTTCTGGAGAAATAAAAGAACTAAAATCTAACCAAGTTGAAATCAAAAAAGCTATTAATGAGGTGCAATCAAAAATGGAGGCTCTCACTGCTAGGATAAATGAGGCAGAAGAAAGAATTAGTGATATAGAAGACCAAATGACAGAGAATAAAGAAGCTGAGCAAAAGAGGGACAAACAGCTACTGGACCACGAGGGGAGAATTCGAGAATTAAGTGACACCATAAGACGAAACAACATTAGAATAATTGGGATTCCAGAAGAAGAAGAAAGAGAGAGGGGAGCAGAAGGTATACTGGAGAGAATTATTGGGGAGAATTTCCCCAATATGGCAAAGGGAACGAGCATCAAAATTCAGGAGGTTCAGAGAACGCCCCTCAAAATCAATAAGAATAGGCCCACACCCCGTCACCTAATAGTAAAATTTACAAGTCTCAGTGACAAAGAGAAAATCCTGAAAGCAGCCCGGGAAAAGAAGTCTGTAACATACAATGGTAAAAATATTAGATTGGCAGCTGACTTATCCACAGAGACCTGGCAGGCCAGAAAGAGCTGGCATGATATTTTTAGAGCACTAAACGAGAAAAACATGCAGCCCAGAATACTATATCCAGCTAGGCTATCATTGAAAATAGAAGGAGAGATTAAAAGCTTCCAGGACGAACAACAACTGAAAGAATTTGCAAATACCAAACCAGCTCTACAGGAAATATTGAAAGGGGTCCTCTAAGCAAAGAGAGAGCCTACAAGTGGTAGATCAGAAAGGAACAGAGACCATATACAGTAACAGTCACCTTACAGGCAATACAATGGCACTAAATTCATATCTCTCAATAGTTACCCTGAATGTGAATGGGCTAAATGCCCCTGTCAAAAGACACAGGGTATCAGAATGGATAAAAAAACAAAACCCATCTATATGTTGCCTCCAAGAAACTCATTTTAAGCCCGAAGACACCTCCAAATTTAAAGTGAGGGGGTGGAAAAGAATTTACCATGCTAATGGACATCAGAAGAAAGCAGGAGTGGCAATCCTTATATCAGATCAATTAGATTTTAAGCCAAAGACTATAATAAGAGATGAGGAAGGACACTATATCATACTCAAAGGGTCTGTCCAACAAGAAGATTTAACAATTTTAAATATCTATGCCCCCAACGTGGGAGCAGCCAACTATATAAACCAATTAATAACAAAATCAAAGAAACACATCAACAACAATACAATAATAGTAGGGGACTTTAACACTCCCCTCACTGAAATGGACAGGTCATCCAAGCAAAAGATCAGCAAGGAAATAAAGGCCTTAAACGACACACTGGACCAGATGGACATCACAGATATATTCAGAATATTTCATCCCAAAGCAACAGAATACACATTCTTCTCTAGTGCACATGGAACATTCTCCAGAATAGATCACATCCTCGGTCCTAAATCAGGACTCAACCGGTATCAAAAGATTGGGATCATTCCCTGCATATTTTCAGACCACAATGCTCTAAAGCTAGAACTCAACCACAAAAGGAAGTTTGGAAAGAACCCAAATACATGGAGACTAAACAGTATCCTTCTAAAGAATGAATGGGTCAACCAGGAAATTAAAGAAGAATTGAAAAAAATCATGGAAACAAATGATAATGAAAATACAACGGTTCAAAATCTGTGGGACACAATAAAGGCAGTCCTGAGAGGAAAATATATAGCGGTACAAGCCTTTCTCAAGAAACAAGAAAGGTCTCAGGTACACAACCTAACCCTACACCTAAAGGAGCTGGAGAAAGAACAAGAGAGAAACCCTAAGCCCAGCAGGAGAAGAGAAATCATAAAGATCAGAGCAGAAATCAATGAAATAGAAACCAAAAAAACAATAGAAAAAATCAACGAAAGTAGGAGCTGGTTCTTTGAAAGAATTAATAAAATTGATAAACCCCTGCCCCGACTTATCAAAAAGAAAAGAGAAAGGACCCAAATAAATAAAATCATGAATGAAAGAGGAGAGATCACAACTAACACCAAAGAAATACAAACTATTATAAGAACATACTATGAGCAACTCTACGGCAATAAATTTGACAATCTGGAAGAAATGGATGCATTCCTAGAAACATATAAACTACCACAACTGAACCAGGAAGAAATAGAAAGCCTGAACAGACCCATAACCAGTAAGGAGATTGAAACAGTCATTAAAAATCTCCAAACAAACAAAAGCCCAGGGCCAGATGGCTTCCCGGGGGAATTCTACCAAACATTTAAAGAAGAACTAATTCCTATTCTCTTGAAACTGTTCCAAAAAATAGAAATGGAAGGAAAACTTCCAAACTCATTTTATGAGGCCAGCATCACCTTGATCCCAAAACCAGACAAGGATCCCACCAAAAAAGAGAGCTATAGACCGATATCCTTGATGAACACAGATGCGAAAATACTCAACAAAATACTAGCCAATAGGATTCAACAGTACATTAAAAAGATTATTCACCACGACCAAGTGGGATTTATTCCAGGGCTGCAAGGTTGGTTCAACATCCGCAAATCAGTCAATGTGATACAACACATCAATAAAAGAAAGAACAAGAACCATATGATACTTTCAATAGATGCTGAAAAAGCATTTGACAAAGTACAACATCCCTTCCTGATCAAAACTCTTCAAAGTGTAGGGATAGAGGGCACATACCTCAATATCATCAAAACCATCTATGAAAAACCCACCGCAAATATCATTCTCAATGGAGAAAAACTGAAAGCTTTTCCACTAAGGTCAGGAACACGGCAGGGATGTCCATTATCACCACTGCTATTCAACATAGTACTAGAGGTCCTAGCCTCAGCAATCAGACAACAAAAGGAAATTAAAGGCATCCAAATCGGCAAAGAAGAAGTCAAATTATCACTCTTCGCAGATGATATGATACTATATGTGGAAAACCCAAAAGACTCCACTCCAAAACTGCTAGAACTTATACAGGAATTCAGTAAAGTGTCAGGATATAAAATCAATGCACAGAAATCAGTTGCATTTCTCTACACCAACAGCAAGACAGAAGAAAGAGATATTAAGGAGTCAATCCCATTTACCATTGCATCCAAAACCATAAGATACCTAGGAATAAACCTAACCAAAGAGACACAGAATCTATACTCAGAAAACTATAAAGTACTCATGAAAGAAATTGAGGAAGACACAAAGAAATGGAAAAATGTTCCATGCTCCTGGATTGGAAGAATAAATATTGTGAAAATGTCTATGCTACCTAAAGCAATCTACACATTTAATGCAATTCCTATCAAAGTACCATCCATCTTTTTCAAAGAAATGGAACAAATAATGCTAAAATTTATATGGAACCAGAAAAGACCTCGAATAGCCAAAGGGATATTGAAAAAGAAAGCCAACGTTGGTGGCATCACAATTCCGGACTTCAAGCTCTATTACAAAGCTGTCATCATCAAGACAGCATGGTACTGGCACAAAAACAGACCCATAGATCAATGGAACAGAATAGAGAGCCCAGAAATAGACCCTCAAATCTATGGTCAACTCATCTTCGACAAAGCAGGAAAGAATGTCCAATGGAAAAAAGACAGCCTCTTCAATAAATGGTGCTGGGAAAATTGGACAGCCACATGCAGAAAAATGAAATTGGACCATTTCCTTACACCACACACAAAAATAGACTCAAAATGGATGAAGGACCTCAATGTGCGAAAGGAATCCATCAAAATCCTTGAGGAGAACACAGGCAGCAACCTCTTCGACCTCTGCCGCAGCAACATCTTCCTAGGAACAACGCAAAAGGCAAGGGAAGCAAGGGCAAAAATGAACTATTGGGATTTCATCAAGATCAAAAGCTTTTGCACAGCAAAGGAAACAGTTAACAAAATCAAAAGACAACTGACAGAATGGGAGAAGATATTTGCAAACGGCATATCAGATAAAGGACTAGTGTCCAGAATCTATAAAGAACTTAGCAAACTCAACACCCAAAGAACAAATAATCCAATCAAGAAATGGGCAGAGGACATGAACAGACATTTCTGCAAAGAAGACATCCAGATGGCCAACAGACACATGAAAAAGTGCTCCATATCACTCGGCATCAGGGAAATACAAATCAAAACCACAATGAGATATCACCTCACACCAGTCAGAATGGCTAAAATCAACAAGTCAGGAAATGACAGATGCTGGCGAGGATGTGGAGAAAGGGGAACCCTCCTACACTGTTGGTGGGAATGCAAGCTGGTGCAGCCACTCTGGAAAACAACATGGAGGTTCCTCAGAATGTTGAAAATAGAACTGCCCTATGACCCAGCAATTGCACTATTGGGTATTTACCCTAAAGATACAAATGTAGTGATCCAAAGGGGCACATGCACCCGAATGTTTATAGCAGCAATGTCCACAATAGCCAAACTATGGAAAGAACCTAGATGTCCATCCACAGATGAATGGATCAAGAAGATGTGGTATATATACACAATGGAATACTATGCAGCCATCAAAAGAAATGAAATCTTGCCATTTGCGACAACATGGATGGAACTAGAGCGTATCATGCTTAGCGAAATAAGTCAAGCAGAGAAAGACAACTATCATATGATCTCCCTGATATGAGGAAGTGGTGATGCAACATGGAGGCTTAAGTGGGTAGGAGAAGAATAAATGAAACAAGATGGGATTGGGAGGGAGACAAACCATAAGTGACTCTTAATCTCACAAAACAAACTGAGGGTTGCTGGGGGGAGGGGGTTTGGGAGAAGGGGGTGGGATTATGGACATTGGGGAGGGTATGTGCTTTGGTGAGTGCTGTGAAGTGTGTAAACCTGGTGATTCACAGACCTGTACCCCTGGGGATAAAAATATATGTTTATAAAAAAAAAAAAAAAAAAAAAAAAAGAAAGGACCAATACCCAACTTTTGTAGCAACATGGACGGGACTGGAAGAGATTATTATGCTGAGTGAAATAAGTCAAGCAGAGAGAGTCAATTATCATATGGTTTCACTTATTTGTGGAGCATAACAAATAGCATGGAGGACATGGGGAGTTAGAGAGGAGAAGGGAGTTGGGGGAAATTGGAAGGGGAGGTGAACCATGAGAGACTATGGACTCTGAAAAACAATCTGAGGGTTTTGAAGGGGTGGGGGGTGAGAGGTTGGGGTACTAGGTGGTGGGTATTATAAAGGGCACGAATTGCATGGAGCACTGGGTGTGGTGAAAAATAATGAATACTGTTATGCTGAAAATAAAAAATAAATTTATAAAAAAAAAAAAAGAAACAAAACTGATAAACATAGGGAAAGAGAAGGAAAAATAAAATAAGATTAAAATAGAGAAGGAAGCAAACCATAAGAGATGCTGAACTCTAGAACACAAACAGGTTTTGCTGGAGGGGAGGTCAGTGGAGGGGTGGGGGTAACTGGGTGATGGGCTTTAAGGAGGCATTTGATGTAATGAGAACTATGTATTTTATGCAATTGATGAGTCATTAAATTCAACCCCTGAAACTTAAAAAAAAAAAAAAAAAAAAAAAGAAAGCATGTACTGATGTAAAATGCCAGCAAATCAAATTATTTAAAAAAGAAAGAAAGAAAGAAAAGATATATCTGGATAAAGAGAAAAACAGAAAATCTAATAATATATTGAATTATTAGAGCAAAGAGTGGAGGAAGAGAAAATAAATATGAAATAGAGATTTCCACTAAAAGAAAAACATTGAATAAGGCAGGAGATTTAGAAAGTTATTATGACAGACGAGAAAAAATAAAATAGGAATTTTTAGAAAATAGCAATGAATTAAAAGGTAAATTAGCTGTTTGTTGTTGTTGTTGTTGCTAATTTACCTATTTCAGCTAATAAACAAAGAAAGGTTTCATTTAGGGATAAAGTTTCTATATATATATATATTTTTTCCATTTAGGGTAAGATATATATATATATATAATATGTATATATATATATATTAATTTTAATTGTTAGAAAATGTGTCACAGAAAGTGTTTATACTTTAAGATACAGATGCAACATGTTACGAAGTACATTGTTTGAACGTCTAATTTGTAAATGCTGTTAGAGGAAACTTGTTGGAAATGTCCTTATGTGGTTGTGTTTCTGGAACTAAGTATATTTATTAATAAGGAATAGTTTAAAACTATGAAATGACCTGGAGTGGACAATTTTCCTAATCCTATAAGCTCTTTGCAGCCCTTTTATTAGACCCCTTCAGGAATATCAGCTTAATTTATCTAATTAAATTTTATATTAATGTGCTTTTGACTTTTGGCCTTTCTTTTCCTTCTGTTCTTTTTTTCCCCTAAATTACATGTTTCTGTTTAAGAGCTACTATCAATTCTTTGATATGAATTCTCAACATCAATTTACTAACTCCAGAGATGAAGCAGCATCAATATTTAGAAGCGAAGAATACAAAGCCTAGGGCATCTGGATGGCTCAGTCAGTGAAGCATCTGCCTTCGACTCAGGTGGTGATCCCAGGGTCGTGGGATGGAACCCCAGGTTGAACTTTCTGCTCAGCTGGGAGCCTACTTCTCCCTCTCCCTCTGCCTGCAACTCCCTTTGCTTGCGTTCTCCCTCTCTTTGTCAACTAAATAAAATAAAGTAAAATAAAATAATGTAAATAATACATTTATTTATTTATTAAAATGCAATTATTACACAATACATAATGTATTGCATAATTATAATAATGATTAAATAATTTATTGAATATTTATATTAAATATATCAATTTAATTAAATAAATATTTTTTAGAATTTTAAATATTTCAAATTTAGATTGTTAAATATTAAATCATTAATTTAATAAATAAATATCTAAACATAATTAAATAAAATAATTCATTTATTAAAATGAATAAAATAATGTTGTCATTACCTGAGCATGTATTTTTAAATAGTCTAAAAAAACCATCTAATAAAGTCTAAATACATTGAGTTCAGATATTTATACAAGTTAACCCAGATACTCAACCCACAGACAGTTTCAAAACATTTGTTTTTATCTACTACTCAAAATACGGTTGTAATGTATTTATTTATAAGTTTGACATAGCAAGGAAACTTGGAGGAAAAGGAGACATTTGCTTTTAATATTTGAAAATTATTTTGTTGATTTAAAAAAAATAAAGACCTTAACACATGAGCATTTCTTCTTAAATAACACTGTGAAGTTTCTGAGTCGCATTCTATTAAAAGTGCTGGTAAAATGGCCTCAGTTACTCATTTAAATTATCAGCTGAATGGGTAACAAATGAAGTAGAGAGCTTTTTAATTATTTATGAATGTATTGCTTGTGGATGGAGTGCCACATAGAGTTACCTCTCTTTTTGGCTTTGTTTTGTGAGCAGCAGTGGAATCTATGAATGAGATTAAACATAAGGACATTCACAGAAATTCTTAATGAACTTCTGGGGAAGGGCAATAAGTGCAAGGAAAAAACTGCAGCAAGACTAATTACAAATTTCAAGTGGTCATCGCTTAATTATAGAAGCTTTTAAGTTCAAGTAATATATCTATTTTATGAGCCTATCATATTGTATTAATTACCACAAACTGCACTTTTGAACACTTATCTTTTCACATATTTCTTATTCTTAGTACTTAAAATTACCCTTATGATTGATAAGTAAATGGATTTTACTGACAATGCATTTATTTACATAAATAAATAATGCTGTTTATATATATATAAAAACAATTGAATATGTGTATGTGTTCAATGAAATTTTTTTTCAAATTAACATCTTAATTCTACCACATTGGTTCCAAATAGATATAGACTTTATAGATTCATCAAATATTTTATTCTCAAATTTATATCTCCTTTGTGAAGTAAATGAAACTCTAGATATTAAATATAATCCTATCACATGTAACAGTTACTAGTGCATCCCAGGGCATACATAGGTCAGGTCCTACTCAAGGCATCACGGGTAACTGGATTTAACTTTCTATCCTAGGAGTCTTCTGTATATTTCTGTGGCTTTTATACTACAATCAGGAGGAAGAATTCCTTTGCTAAAAGCTTCCAAATCACTATGTGAGTAGATTATTTGTAGACTAGTGATATAATATTATAGTTTAATATGTAAAGCATGATAAAATAAAATGCTATTGCCATATTTAATTTGTTCAGTAAAGCATTCATTTAGTTATCAAGCATTCATTTGCTTTTTTTAAAAAGATTTTGTTTATTTATTTGACAGACAGAGATCACAAGTAGACAGAGAGGCAGGCAGAGAGAAAGGAAGGGAAGCAGGGTCCCTGCTGAGCAGAGAGCCTGATGTGGGGCTCTATCCCAGGACTCTGGGATCATGACCTGAGCAGAAGGCAGAGGCTTTAACGCACTGAGCCACCCAAGAGCCGCAAGCATTCATTTTCTTTATACAGAAGAGATAGAACAATATTATATAGTAGAAAATACAGTAAATAATCTAGAAACCTTGATCATTTTGTTTTGGCAATTTTAGAACATAAAATTAGCTAAAGCTCAAGTGCAAGTTATATTTGTATCATAGGAAGAAAAGTTACTTAAAAGTTTGTTTATTACCATAGTTTAACACTTCAACAAAATGATAATGAGTCAAAAATTAATGAATATATGAAGTATACAATAAAAACAATAATCTTGAGTGTATGTGACTCACTGTAGGTATTGATAGGCTAGAAACCAAAGGGAAAGTATCTATAGGGTTTGTTCAGTTCCATGCTCATCAGATTAATAGGCTTTCTCATATTGCTTCCTTCACCACATTAATTTGTCTAATGAAGTTTTCAAGAGTTAGAGACAGTGATAGGTTCATGGCTGGAGAGAAGGTACAGAATCTAAGATAGTTCAGCAGTGCTTATTATTTAAGAGAAAGACAGCATGGGAGGTGAGGGGGGGAAGGAAAGGGATAAGAAGAGAGAATCTTAAGCAACCTCCTTGCCTAGCACAGAGCCTGTAGGGGCTTCATCTCATCGCCCTGAGATAACAACCTGAGCTGAAATCTAGTGTCAGATGCTTATCTAATTGAGTCACCCAAGTGCACCATTTTTTTTCCTGTATCTTTATTCTCATCTCTTTCTGTAACTGAGTTTCCCTTCAAAATCAGGACTTGCATACACAACCTAAATAATTATTTTGGAATTTGATCACGTGGAAGAGGAGAGAATGAGAAGAGCTAAGTGGTCCAGGAGAAACATATATGAGTTCAGACTGAGTGGATTATGATTGTGGACAACTGAGCATCAATCCTAATGCACAGAATACATCTCAGAATTATTTTCCTGAAACAAGAAAGAATCTGTTTAACCCACTGGCTTCTGCATCCTATCCACAGTGGTTAAAATTCATCCCAGAAGTAATTAATGTCCCTGACTTTTCTATTACTGGGCATGAGAGAGGAGCTGAGTGGGCTTGGTCAGTGTCCCACCTAATGAAAGGCAGAGCAGATTCAGGCCAAAAAAAAAATTATTAGTTCTTTCCAAATTAGATTTAATGGGATTCTATTTTTCATTCCTGAATTCATTTTACATTTTATATTTTATCGATTTTTCTAAGCTTTGGCCAATATTCACTGCATTTTTGAATAGCTTTTATCTATTATTGTAAATCATTTTTCTGCTACATTTGTTTAGTCATGGTTATCCATTTCTTCTTCCAAGTTTTTCAGATATGTGATATCAATTTCCAAATAAATTATTTAAAATGTTTATTTTTTATACTAAACTTCCATGAAAAACATTGATACATGTATTATGGCATATTGTTCCCCTTTCAACTTATTTTTTAAAATGTGAATGTTCCTTGGCAAATATATATTGTTTCTTTTTATGTTTATGTAGATTCTTCATAATTTTCCCAAGCTCATTGGCTTATGGTTTATATTTTTTAATAATTTTCCAACTGCCAATTAATAGATTTTTTTCCATTACCTTGTCTAAGTTGCTATTGCCATTATAAGTAAAAAGCATCTGGAAATCTATATCCCTGTCCAGTTTCCTCAGATCACTCATTATTTTCAGGATCTAGTTGGATTTTCTTACAGGTTCCAGGTGGACAAGCTTTTGAACTGGTGCTAATTATTATTTCCGTTTCTGGCTTCCTGCATTTACCAGCTGAGGGATCATTTTTAACAATTATGATGAAATGAGGCATCATATTCTTATTCTCAACTTCATTAATAATGATATTAGTGTAACATGTCCTACAAGATAATAATAGATACATGTAAAATAATTTCATTGACCAAAAAAGTGGTGGAAAATGTAAATAAAACACAGTGGCAACCAACTAGTCATTTCAAGTTGAGCTATTTTTTCCCCCTTTATCTCCCTCCCTCTTTAATTTCCTGTAGCACATTCCTACAAAGTATTTTAAGGTGTTTTAAATGCACATACATAGAGATCATCATGGAGTCTAAATCTAATAATTCCTTGTCAGTTTTAAATATTTTAAGTATTGTTCATTCCTATGTCAGTTGTCTATTAACTTTTTCTCCACACTGCACTTAATTGCAAGGAAATATTTAATTTTAATATAAATTAATTAATCACTTTAATAAATATTTTTACATTATGGATTAATCTTTGATGCTTATTTCTTAATTTTTTTAACTTTTAATATTTTATTTATTGAGAGAGAGAGAGAGAGAACAAGTGCCAGCAGGGGAAGCTGCAGAGGGAGAGGGAAAAGAAGAAGCATGTTCCCCACCAAGCAGGGAGTCAAGCTCAGTCTCAGGGCCTTGGGATCATGATCTGAGGTGAAGGCAGAGGCTTAGCTGACTGAGCCATTGAGTCTAATTGTTATCTTTGATATTTAAGGAAATACTTTATCATCTCTAATTGATCCCCTATGTCACAAATACAGTTTTCTCTATGGTGCTATTAATTTTATTGTCTTCAAATTAGACTCCTTTTCTAGAAGCATTTTTAATCAGTCTCTTAGGTCTATAATTTAGTTTTTATACATTTCATTTAGTATTTTATTTTATCTTCATCATCTCTGAGTATTTCTGACCAGTACTCATTGGTCAAATCTTTCTTATTAATCTATTCCAAAAATTTGTTTGTTTCTATAAGATTTTGTTATTACTGCTGTTGTTCTTAGGTTTTGCCTTTATATTCTTTTTGTTTTGATTTGTTGTTTTATGCTTTGGTGTTTTTGTTGTATTGTTTTGTTTTTCTTTTGAATTAATACAATTAAACCTTTAGATTTCCTTCATACCTTTAATTATTGTCACTTGTTTCACAAATGATATTACCATAGTACAGTAATTCTAAATATTTCTGAATTAGCTGTATTATTTCTTTTTAGGTATAAAGTTAACTTCCAGGATTACATGGACTTAATATTTTGGTCATTCTATTCTAGTTTTATTGCCTTATCATTGGAAAATATAGCCTGATACTTAACTCTAGGGAATGATGTGGGAGAGCTAGGTTCTTGTCTCTTGGAGTCAAAGAAGGAATCTCATGGGCAATGGAGAGTGAGTAAGTGACAGAAGTTTATCAAGTGAATATATAGAAAAAGCTCTCACAACTAAGAGGGGTCCCCACACAGTTAACAATGAGTGCCTTCAGGGTTTATTTTTTATAAAAAGGTAACCAGGCAACTTTAATCCTTTTAACATCTCTATCAATAACTGCTGCAATGGCTTACCTCCTTTTTAGGGTCTGATTATTCTTTTTTGGTTACAGGTGTTAATCATAGAGACACCCACCCCACATGACCCACCCCATACACCTAGGGCAGGGTGGTCCTCCATCCCACAGGCCTAGATTAGGGTGCTCTTCCCTGGGGTAGGGTGGCCCAATTTATCTCTTTACTCTGGTTTTCCCACACCACATTTTGGGGATTTCTGAGAGCCTGTTCACAAAGTTCCCTATGGATCTCTTCCTCCCTAGCCCCACCTGTCCGTTACTCATTTTGAGAGTTGATATTACCAAAGTACTGTAATTCTTAAAATTTCTGAATTAGCTGTATTATTTCATTTTAGGTATGAAGTTAACTTCCAATTATATGAATTTAATATTTTGGTCATTGTTTTCTAATTTTATTGCCTCATTCTTGAAAAATATAACCTGATATTTAACTCTAGGAATTTATTGGCATATACTTCTGACCTAAATAATGGCCTGTTTGTGTAAATGTTCAACTTATGCTTATATACTTACTGAAGACTATGGTTTTGGGGTCAGGATGGCTACATTTATTAATAGATCAGGACTATTAGATTCTCTAAATTTTGATGTCTCTTAATTTAATCTAATTAAATTATCAGTTAATGAAAGAAGTTAAATTTTTTATGTACTACTGCATCTAAACTTATCAAAGTCTTTTGCTATAATTAGACAAGTATGTCATCCTGTTTTTATACCAAGTCTTACATTAAAAAAATCATACTATCTGAAATATTATTTTTTATTATTATTATTATTTTTAAAGATTGTATTCATTGGGGTATCTGAGTGGTTCAGTCAGTTAAGTGTCTACCTATAGCTCAGGTCATAATACCCGGGTCCTGGGATAGAGCCCCACAGGGGGTTCCCTGCTCAGTGGGGTGCTTCTCCCTCTCCCTCTGTTATTCCCCCTGCTGTGTGCATGTTTTTCTTTTCTCACTCTCTCTCAAATAAATAAGTAAAATTTAGAGATTATCTCTCTCAAATAAATAAGTCAAATTTTTTTTCTCAATGGGAGGGAGAAGCAGACTCTCCACTGAGCAGGGAGCCTGATGCAGGCTCAATACCAGGACCCTGGGATCATCACCTGAGCTGAAGGCAGACACTTGAACCGACTAAGTCACCCAGGCACTCCAGTTGTTTATTTATTTATTTATTTTTATTATGCATATGTTTTATCTCTCTTTTCTTCAAGTCTTTTTTTCGATCTTTTTACTTTTTTCATAAAACTGAATTATTTCAAGATGACTTGGTCATCCTCTTTTCCCCCACCCCATAGGTCATAGAGTACATTTTAACTGTTAAAATAATATTAGTATTTAAGTGCTGCCTACACAAATTAAGGAAAATTATCTGTGGTCTGTATTCCTGAAAATATTTTTTTTTATTATGCCTTCCTATTCCAATGACATTTTATAAGGATCTAAATGTTTACATTTGTGATTATTTTTTTCAAGATAATAAAGCTATTACCTCATTCTTTTTTATATCTGATGTTATTTAAAAAATTTCTGTCAGTCTGATTCTTGTTTCTTTATTAATGAATTATTTTTTTTTCTCTCTAACACTTATGATTTTGTGTTTTTTTTGTCTTTGGTATGTATGCCCTAGTTTGGGATTCATAGTGTCAACTATAGTTATGAATATTTTCTTTCTTTTCTTGTATGTAAGTTTTAATCCAGTGTCTTGACTATTTTATGCTTGAGAAATAGATGTACATTAATATTCAAATATTTCCTTCCTTTTTCTTCTTTCATTTAAAAAAAGTCATTTATTTTATTTTATTTAAAAAAATATTTATTTATTTATTTGGTGTAGAGAGTGAGGGTCATGAAGAGTGGCTGATTATATACTTTCAATTTGGGAGGAGCTGAGGGATAGCACAAGCCTCCAAGGTATTTTATAAACAAGGTTTCCAGGACCTCTAGGGGGCTAGCTATTGTTAGGGAAAGGTCATTTATTACTATTTGGTAAAAACTCAGGGAAGAGACTCTTCTGATGTGTATCAGTGGGTATATGCTTGGGAGATGATTGCCAATGTATATCTTGAGGGCAGGGGTGGGGAGTAGAGATAAAGAAGTTTCCAAAGTAATTTTTACATGTGAAAGTAGATTTTCAGTATCCTGGGGGGTGGACTAAGAATGCTTTTTGCCCTGAGTGGATGTGTCCACATGGAAGCAGCTGAGTCCCCAGAGGAACTTCAAGGACTTGTCAACAGGCTATGAGTAGTAAGGAAATCTAATTTTTTCTCTAGCTTTTGTTCCACACACATCACCTACATCTTACACCTCTTTTATATTGATAATTTTAAGGCTTTGCTGGTATCCAGATGACTATATCCTTAAGTGACTTCTTATCTCTATTGGATCCATTACGTATTCTATCCATTGTATTCTTAATTCAACTAGATTACATATATTTAATCTATTAGCACCACTAGGTTCTTATTCTTGTTTTTATTTCAAAATCTTTCCTTATTTCCTTACATTATTTATTGGGTATATTTTAAATCCCTGATATACTCACTTATTATATATAAGCTGTCAACCTTATTCTTATTTTGAGGTAGCTATATCTTTTTGGGTTTTAGGACATCATACCAACAATGCCAAATAATTTTCAGAAAACAGCAGGATCTCCAAGAATTCAACTAAATTCTGACACTATCTACCTGAACATAGTGTAAGATTTTATCAGTTAAGGGATCAGTCCTCCAAGACTATCTCCAACCCCACCTCAGATGCCAGTCTCACTGTAGGCCCTAGGTTATTACCTGTGCTTGTGACTGAGCAACTACAGGTTGGAGGTCCCAGTGGCCTACTTCTTACGTTCTTTTAATTTGTTACAGGGACTCACAAAACTCAGAAAAATACTTACTTTATGTTTGCCAGCTTATTAAAAGATATAATAGAAGATTTAAGTCAATAGATAGATAAAGAAGTGCACAGGGCAAGGTATGGAGAATGGGCACAGAGCTTCTATTACCTTCTGGAAGACTGCCACTCTTCCTGCCTTTTCATACATTTAACAAACTAAAAGCTTTCTGAACCCAGTCCTTTCAGGTTTTCTGTGGAAGCTTCGTGACATAGTCATGACTGACTAAATCATTGTCATTTGCTGATCTAATCTCCAGCTCCTCTTCCCTCCCCAGATAATCCTGAATTGGGAGGAAGGGGAGGCATGTTGGGCAAAAAGTTATGAAGGCTTTCACCAAGTGGTTGGTCCTTAAGGCAAACAGCCCTTGGCTTGAGTGAGGTCTGAAGGTCACTTTATTAACATAACAAAACACACCTCTCTCACCCTTATCACAAAAAATTCCAAGAGTTTTAGGAGCTGTGAGTCAGTAGCCATGGTTGAAAACTAAATATTCAGATGACCAAAATATATTTCTTGAAAACCACTCCATTACACTACATGCTTAAGTATTTAATTATGTGATCTTTTAAACTAATATTTTTCTAAGAGTCTAAACTGTTCTGTCAGTTATCTGGATTGGGGAGTGATGTATTGCCAAATTTCTATCATTTCAGTCCAGGAAGTCAAAGAGAAACAACAGGAGAGCCCCTTAGGGCAGGAAGTTCAAAGTTACAATGTTTACTACTACTCCCTTTTCTTGATTTTTTTTTAAACAAGCAAATCATCTCTTCAGAGTTGCTGTTTAAAGCCAAGAATATGCGGAATTGGGAGGAAAAAATAGTTAAATTTGGAGACTTGCAGAGGTAGAATCAGAGTAGTGAAAGCCATTACAGTAACTGAACTAACTGAGGTCAGTCTTTGGTGAATCACAGAAACAGGTGGAGTTGTCAAACAAAGGAATCTTTGTTTACAACATACAAGGAGATCACAGGGAATAAGTTCCAAGGCCTTGACTGTTTGAACAGGAGAGAGAGATTTTTATTTCGTATTTAAGATGAATACTCAGAAGGGAGAGTTTTATTATCCCGTGTATGGTTGGTCATAAGGTTGTGGATGCATGCACATCCACATATGTATTTGTGCAATATGTATTGCATGTTCACCTGAATGAAGCTTGTATTCCACCGAGGGCAGAAACTTCAACGTTAGAATAAAGCAGAGGTAACTGTTGGACAAGGGAAAGGGACTCTGCAGGCTTCAAGAGCAGATATAAAGTAGATGGGGTCTTGGACTCATTTTCTGGGACAAGGAATGCAAGGCCTTGATTACTTTTGAAATAGCACTAGGAGTTTTACCACTGATTTATTGTCTCAATAGCTTAGGCTATTTCCTGGTCTGGTGGTGACTGTTAGTTTTCCCATTGCCTTGTTCCCTCAAAATCCTTAACTAGTGAGGTTTTTGCATTTCTTTGTAAGAACCTCCCAGGAAGTTTTGGAAGAAGTGTGCTTGGGCAAGTACACAGGTGGGGTATAGATCATTGAAAATAGCTGGGGACAAAAAATGACTTTTCTTATGTCAGGAAAACTATATCTCATCTTTAATTTTCTGGGAACCTCTAACTCTTTCTGCTGATGTTAGCAGCAGGCATCTGAGATACTACTGATTGTTCTCTTGAACCTAAGGAAAAGGGAATGTAGAAAGCAAAAGACAAAACTTTAAAATCTATCCTGCAACTCATCAATTCACTGCAGCCACCTCTCTGTCTTTCCCGTTCTCTTTTTCTCTCTTTCTCTTTTTCTCTCACTTTCTCTCTCACATACGCACAACACACGCAAATCAACTTAAAACAATTTTTAATTTTCCCTATTCCATTTTAATATACTTGAGGCATGATCATTTTCTTAGTAAATACAAGAAAAAAAATCGAGGATTCCATCATTCTGTGTGATTAAAGTATTGAGGAATTTACTTCCAATAGCACTTATAAAAACATATTTTATTTAAGTAATATTATATAATCAGGTGCCTGCATTTTTCTTATTCTCCAACTAGTGGTATTTGGCAATTAATATTTTGTCAATCAATATTCCCCTATATCTGAATGTGTGGGCAGTGAGAGGTGAGTTAGAGGCAAGGATGGTGAACACTCCCAACAACTGCAGACTACATATATCTTAAGCCATGATTTTGTTTGCAAAGGTCAACATTGATAATGTCCTAGTCATACCTCCGTGTACCAGGAAAGAAGTAGCATATTTCTTGAAAGACACAGCTATCAAAGCTCCATTGAGAAACCGTAAAGATGGAGAAGGGATTTGCAAATACTATATCTGATAATGGACATCTACTCTGATTATTAAAAAATGAAAAAAAAATAAAAAACCTTACTAATAACCAAACAGAGTATCCAATTTTACATGTGAAGGAAATAATGGAAGAGACATGTCACCAAAAGGATATGGATGGCTTATAAGCACATGACAAATTTCTCAACATTTAGACATTAAAGAAATACAAATTAAAATCCTAATGAGGCATGCTTACATATCTATTAGAATGGCTAAAATTATAAAGGCTAATTGTACTTCGTCTGAGCTAGATTGGGAAGCAACAAAAAATCTAAACTGTTGTTGGCATATATCATGATACCACCACTTTGGAAAATAGTTTGAAAATTTTTTTAAATGCAAAATATGTTGCAGTTACACAAATAGCCATTTTACTTCTAGGCATTTAACCAAGAGAAACATACCCTATGTTCATACAAGGACTTGTATGTGAATTTCATAGCAGCTTTTAGAATTGAAAACAGTGGAAATGTTGTTCATCAATGTCCATCAATAGAGAAAAGACAAATTATGATCTATTCATTAAAGAGATTACTATTCAACATCAAAATGAACTATTTACAATTGGAGATTCTCAAAGTAATGATGCTGAGAAAAGAAAAGCCAGGCAATGAATAGTATATACTGTGTGATTCCATGACTATAAAAAATATAGAAAATACAAATGTATATATAGTCACAGTCATCAAATATTTTGGTGTGATTTTAGTGCCTTCTTCTGTGCTCCCATAGCTTCCTACACTTGGATCTCCGAGCATTTGTTACACCATGTGAAAATATGAACTCTTTTTCTTTATTCTGTCTTACTAGAATAAGAATCCTTGAAATTTTATGGACATTTGAACTCTCAGTTATTAGCAGAAATTCTATCACACAGTAAGTTTCCAAATATAAAAGCCAGAGTTTTACAATGACTTCTAAGCTTTCACATGATCTAGCCACTCATTTAACCTCGGTGACCTCTTTCCCTGCTACTCTTCAGTCACTCACAGTGGCCTCCTTGCTATTCCTCAGATATGCCATGCATGATCCAACCTTATGGCCTTCAAGATAGCCAATTCCTTTGTCTGGAGTGACCTTATTGCTGATAGTTCTGGGCAAATTCATCACCTTTCCATACCTTTGTTCAATTGTCAGCTTCATTGTAACTACCCTGATCTTCCTATTGAAACTTTTAGCTCCCCATCCCCTGCCTAGCAACCTTGATTTTTCTCACCCTGATCGAATTTTTCTTTTTCCCCATTGTACTCATCATTTTTGAATGCACTATGCAATTTTTATTAAGGTTTATAGCTTTTAATTGTCTCACCCATTAAAATAAAAGTTCTAGGGCGCCTGGGTGGCTCAGTGGGTTAGGCCGCTGCCTTCGGCTTCAGGTCATGATCTCAGGGTCCTGGGATCGAGTCCCGCATGGGGCTCTCTGCTCAGCAGGGAGCCTGCTTCCTCCTCTCTCTCTCTCTCTGCCTGCCTCTCTGCCTACTTGTGATCTCTCTCTCTGTCAAATAAATAAATAAAATATTTAAAAAAAATAAAATAAAATAAAAGTTCTACAAAGCCAAGTATTTCATTTACCAGTGTAGTCTGAAGTAATATCTGCCATATAATAGGTTCAATAGACAATTGGTAAATTTCAGAATAAATTAATGTTGAGAGTATACTGACTTTCATAAGTCATTTCAATAATTTTTTCCAAAAAATAAACTATGTAAAACATTCCTTAAATTTACTTTCAAAATATTTTATAGCATATAATGGACAATATACATAAGCCTTAAAGAAACAATCATATAAATAACCATTTCATACCTACTTAAAAACTGCATAATACCACACTCCTAGATCCTCTCTGAACGCTCTAAAATAACCCTTCAAAGGAAATACATTTTTTAAAATAACAGATTTTATGTCAAATAATTTAATAAAAGTTTCATTCATCTATGTAGATCATAATAAATGTTTTTAATAAGCATGAAATTATAACTCTGAAGTGTGCTAAAATGAAACCACCTGCGAAGGGTGAGAGAACAAAAATAAACATCATTTTTCCAAATAAGAGGAATTTATTACCTTTGAATCAAAGCATGTGGATTTGTTCAAACTGGCCATAAAGGAATATGGAGACACAAACCATAGAAACGTTTGCTGCTTTTCTGCATTTTTCAAAGCTGAGTTTTTAGCTGGAGGCCGCTCCTTTATGAAAAATTGCTGATACCATATAGTAAAAGCTATTATATGATCTTTTACAAACCATTTCCTATCTTTGCATTCTCATGTGCCAAGACAGACACGGATTATTTAAAACCCTGAAGAGAGTTCTCTTGCATTTAAATTGCCTGTAACCTTCGTGTAATAGATTTATGATTGATGATAGATTTAGTTAAAATATAACTATTTTACATATTTACTCTCAGTAAACAATTTCAACCTATGTTCACTTAAGTAACTTGGTGCATAATCCCTTTTCTATTAAACCATGGTGCAAGGACCAATGCCGCGTTTCCGAGGGAACCCCAAGCTATTTTTCTAGAATGGCCATATGCTTATATATCAGGTGACCTGTTTGCACTCCCTTTGTGGAGCACCTACCCTGGAGGTCATGTAATAACCAATGACCAAAAAAACAAACAAAAAACCCAAACATCCAGGTCAAAGTGCCATCCCTGCCTGGAGACAAGGAGACTGCTCAGACACATCCAGGGCAGGCATCTCAGCCCAGGCCTGTGCTGGGGAAGCTGGTTCCTGGCTTTGGGCGCAATCTGGAAGCCAGCAAACTGACCCAAGAGTGCAGCTGGCGTTAGGACTGATGATCTTTTGCAGCCAGGCCGCGGGCAGACACCCGCTCAGGGAGCCAGGCTAGGAGGCTGCCCAGCGCGCCAGCGCTGGCAAGGCTCGCACACCGCAAGGGCTTAGCCCTGCAACCCAGCCCAGGCCCAGCCTCAGGAGGGATGGTGGCGGGGGGGGCGCAGAGAAGGGGCTTTTTCTAATTCCCAAAGCAGGAAGTGAGCTCCCGGAGGACTCAGGAGGGAGGTGGGCGGGGGCGGGTCAGGGGCGGCCCAGAGAAGGGGCTTTGCTAATTGCCAAGACGGGAAGTGAGCTCACGGAGGACTTGGCAGAGACTCTGGGAGGACCAGGAGGGGCTGGCGGAGGAGGGGCGCGCAGCGCCAGGGTGTTGTGCTGTGGCCCAGTCGGGACTGCAGGACCCACCGGACTCGCCGCTGCCTGTGCTCTACTGCGCTCCAGCCCAGCCCCCCAGGCAGCTCTGTCCTGTTCCTGCTGCCTGCTGCCCCTCCCCGCCCCATGGCTTCTCAGGAGAACCCTCTGCTCACAGGTAAAGTGACACCTCGCCGCGCCCTCACCTGGAGCAGAAAACGAGGGCCACTAGCGGGGGTCGGGGGTGTCCGGGCCTAGGCTCCCGCGAACCCCAGGGCACTGGGACAACCCCGGACACCGCGCCACACCCTGTCCGCAAGGGGTCCAGCCTGGGACAGCGCTGCAGGAGGTACCCCCCACCCGCCAGCGGGCAGGCTAGCCCCCGTCCTTGGCACACCCACGCGCATGTCAGAGCCTCCTGCCATTCCCAGGGCACCCAGAACCCAGAGAGTGAGGCCTTGGGTGCTTTCTTGTGACAGATTCAAGGCAATTCTTCGACTTTGGGGCTTCAGAGTTAACATAGTTTTCATTTGAGATTATTATTTTTGTGTGGGGGCCATAGCTTTTCATTTGCCCTATGGTTGTTTTCACTCCCGGTTCTGAAGAAGCCCCTAAATCCTAACCCTGTTGAGGACTCCAAAAGCTCTCAGAGCAGCAGGGCTGGGGGACAGTGTGGCACATGGTTTGGTTTCTCCTCTGGCCTGATTCTTTGGCAGCCCCGCTCTGTCCTCAGACTTCAGAGCAATATGTGAACAAGTGGAGAAGGGACCAGGGGGTCAGGAAGGTGGCCACCGAAGAGTGACTTCTCTGGAGGGTGGCTGAGCTAGCAAGTGAGCATGTTAGTCCACCTCTGCCTGCAGTCAGGATGGAGCAGAACAGGGGCCAGGGAAGGGGAGGAGGAGCAGAGAGCAGGGACAAAGGGACCAAAGAGGAGATTCGGATGAAGGGAAGTAATGGGGAGCAAAGAGAAGAAACTCTAGAAGACAGGCATGTAGAAAGGAAAAGGGATGAAGTGGGCATTGGGAAAGGGCACCACCAGGGAAGGAGAGAGGGGAAGGGAAGAGAGAGGAAGAGAGGAAAGGGGAAAGGGAGAAGGGAGGAGTCAGCATGCCAGGGCTCCCCCTGCATCTGAAGAAGAGGTGGCTGGTCCAGCTTGTCAAACAGGGTGCTCACTCTTTGGTCCCAGTTTCTGCTCCCAGTGCTACTGGGCTTTGCAAGGAAGGCAGGCTGTCCCCTGGGATCTACTGGAGCCCACTGGAGCCCACATGAGGGTGGGAGAGGTAAGATGCCACCGGGTCCTGTCCTGAGCTGCTCCCAGCCACCAGCCTCACCACATGGTGCAAGAGGGACCCCAGAACAAAGGAAGGACACAGGCCCGCATGTCTGCCGGTGGCCCTAGACACTTAGCTCATCGCAGTGAACCACACCGCCTCCTCAACCCAGGTTTTCAAAGCCTCCTTCTTCGTTCCTGGCTTTCATGTCTCTAGAAACATGAGCCAGATCTAACTCATCTCTGACAGACAATTCTGACTCACCCTGTGTCAGATTTTTATTAGTGGCTGTGAGAGAGTAAGTTAGCAATGCTCCAACAAACGGACTGTTTCCTCCCACTTGACCTCAACAGTCTTATACATTTTCTTAGAGAAAAACATCTTGTCTCCTTCCATTAAGCTCATAACATGGTCTAATAGTATACACGTGCCTTCGTTTGATGCGAAGCGATACAGAGGTCCTTTGTTTTTTTTTTTTTAATTTTATAAGGTAAAGTCAGTGAACACATCCAACTTGACGAATACGTCTCTAAAATGTCAATCCAGGCAAAGCTTTTTCTGCCTACAGTTTGGAGCCTACGTGGTGACGTTTTTAAAATGCTTTCAGTCCCTCAGTGAGGCTCTTAGAAGCTAGCCAGGGCCTACTACGTGCCAGGCACTGTGTCAGGTGTTGGAGCTAAAGGGAAGGAGAGCTTGGAGGCTGGCTGGGGAGGGACATCCATGACACAACCACAGCTAGAAACGGAGGCCAGTGCTTGAAAAGAGAGAGCAGGCTGCATGGAGAGTGTGTACCATGGGGCTTGTGGGCTCACGAATAAGTGGGAGTAACTGGAGTGGGGAGATGGGGGAGAGGAAGAGGGTCTTCCCATCAATGGGAATCACCTGTGCTTGGAGGCAGGCACCATGAGGGGTCTCCACAGGAAGAGGGAGGCAGTGTGGTTGAAGGGCAGAGAGATGGGGCAGAACAGGCATCAGTCAGTTGGAGGGGTATGAAGAGACTGATGGGAGGATTATGGGTGCCTTTGGAGGACTGAGAATTTGTTAGAAGATCAGTGCAGATTTCTATGGAGACAAATGCCAGGAACTGATAGGTCTTTGAAAGGTCACTCTGGCTGCCTTTTGGCAAAGGGGTTGGTAAAAGGCACTTGCAGGTGTGAACACACCAGGTGGGAGGTGAGTGCAGGAAATCAGGTGAGGGAGCATGGGAACTTGGTCCGGAGCTATAGAAGGGAGAATAGCCTTTAAGGAGTTCCACAAATTGGCACCAGCTGTCGCTTCATTACAGAGCTGGAAGGGGGAGGTGGGTGTGTTCTGGATATTACAGAAATTACATGAGAAAGGGACGTCTTTTTAGATCTCTTTTTCAACTAGAGGAACTCTCACCTTATTGATAGAATTCCAGAGTGGGAACCGATGGACATGAGGACATCTTTGAAATGTCTGAATATGTTCTTCAACATCTTTGCAAGTGACGAGGAGACCTTGACCTTAGGAGTCCTCGGCCCTCTTTGTAGCCAAAAAGACTTCACCTACAGATTTGGGTTCTCCCTTTTAAAGTCAAGGAGACAGTCCTTCCAAAGGACACCTCCTATCATTTTACCCTCTCATCATGCCTCACGTGCTGGGATCTCCAAGACCCTCTGTTCCAGGTTGTGAGTATCCACTTTGGCCGGGCTGGTCTTGCCAAGAACACCACCACAGGAAATCTAGAGCCTGTAGTGCTATGAATAACATCATCTAAGACTGTATTTGCTGCCCTCATGGCCTCTTCCCACCATGACTCACTGAAGCTTTTTACACATTGTATCCATTAAGCTATAGTTCCCAAACTCATCTTCTCTACTGCCATTAATTTTTAGGGGTTTAAAGTTTGCCTGCAAACCTTAAACTTGTCCCCCTTAATTGGATCCCTGTGCCCCCAAAATGTCTTTGAATGCCTTTCACCATGATCCTTGAATGAGATCTCAGACCACTGCTGGTATCTAACACTTCTTGGCACCGTGTCTGTTAGGTTCTTGGAAGAGGAGGTGGGTATGGAGATGAGTGGGGATGGGAGTGGGAGGATTTCTCCCTTCAATTCCCTTTTTGTTTTTTCAAATAATGGGTTCTGAGGGGGAGGGAAAGGTTAACCAGACCATTTATTTTCCATCTCCCATCGATAAAATGTTTACCACTCCCCACTGGAAGAATTTGGGTCTTTCATTTAAATCTCCCAAACCCAGACCACCACCATGTGGATTCAGCCATCTTCTGATTCACCTCCAGACTGTCACCTCCTAACTGCTCAAGCCACAGGTTAAGGGCGAAATGTTCAATGCCCAAGCAAGTAAGTGGGGAACACGTTTATCTAAGCAATTGCATGCAGCTCTGTATCTGCATACAGGGGGTCTCTCCCAAGCCTTTCCAACCTCAGAAAAACAAGACAAAGCCCCAGCGATCTGGGGTATATATCATTCATTCATTCCTGGGTTCAACACTCATGGCGGATCCCCACCAAGACAGTGGGAGAGCAAGGACTGGAGAAATCCTCGAGGCTGAAGTCTGAGGAGGATTTCAAATTCATCAGTTGTGGATAACCCTTGGTGCTCATCATATCACGTGTCCTCCTTAATGCCTATCACCCAGTTACTCCATATCTCCCACTTCCCTTCCCACGAGCATCTTTCACTTTGTTTCCTATAGTTAAAGGTGCCTCATGGTTTGTCTCCCTTTCTGATGACTCCCATTCAGATTTCCCTTCCTTCCCTCTGATCCTCTGTACTACATCTTAATCTCAACAGTCAAGCAGTGGTAGTGTTTCAGTCATGGAGTCATGCATATTCTAAATCTGATGAGGTGGATTCCTACACTGCCTTTGTCTCTGCTAGAGCGCTAACATTTGTTATATTATTGCTCCTGTGTTCATGTTTCTCGTTCACTGAATGTCTGATAAAAGAATTAGTAAAATGTGTGACTGCAGAAAATACAATGGTCATGGATGATGAAGATTTTCTCCTTGACCAGACTGGAGTCAAGTTCCTCTGAGTCCTCTTTCTGTCCAGCCTTGACCTCAGGCTCCACCCACTGAGCCCAGTTTTAGCAAGAAAACTGCTTAGTCATTTTTCAGCAATCTCCTATCCTACTCTTGATATCTGATCAAATTCCTTATCTCTCACCCCTGGTATCTTACCACTCTTTTTTTTTTTTTAAAAGATTTATTTATTTTGACAGAGAGAGAGCCTGAGCAGGGGGAATAGCAGAGGGAGAGAGAGAACCAGACTCCCCACTGAGCAGCAAGCCCAATGCCAGGCTTGATCCTGGGATCAGATCATGACCTAAGCCAAAGCCAGAGATTTAACCAACTAAGCCACCCAGGTTCTTCAGTATCTATAACGCTTAATATCTGATCAAATCCCTTATTGCCAGGGCACCTGGTTGATGCAGCTGGTTGAACGTTTGACTCTTGGTTTCTGCTCTGGTCATGATGTCACGGTTCTGAGATTAAGCCTCACGTCAGGGTCTATGCTCAGTGAAGAGACTGATTAAAATTCTCTTTCCCTCTCCCTCTACCCCTACCCCTGCTCCCTCTCTCTAAAATGTATTAATAAGTCTTTTAAAAAATTCCTTATCCCCTGATCTCAATAGTTTATGACCCTAGCCTTCCTTCAACAATACTACTGTCTAGATGGTTTAGCCAGAATCCCTTCATCCTTACCCTTGATGTTCCATCTTAATTTTACATTCAGTGACCCCCACCATGCTCTTTAGCTGTAAATCTCCATTTGTCTGAGCTGAGCCAGATTTCTCTCCCATACTATAAAATAAAATCCAATCGTAGTAGCATCCCTTGAATAAAATCTTCCTTACTGTCTTTAATGGGTGTCACAATTTTTTTTTTTTCTTTAACAGTCAGGAGGGTGCTAATGGAGTACCATGACAAAAGGCCTAACTTCCTATAATGGACATTTCCTTGCTTTACCTGACAAATACTCTTTCTCTCTTCTAAGGAAAATTTCCAGTTCTCAGTATAACTGCCAACTGGCCCAGGGGTGGACAAGTGAGTCAGATGAGACCAAAATGAAAATTCTGTGAGACACTGGACCTTGAGGATTCAAGCCAAGGACAAAAATGTGTTGGTACTTCATTATTCTGATGGTCCATTAACTCTTAGTTTTTTGATTCCTGTGTCTATCACTGCCCCTGTCTTTTTGAAGATAATGACCATTCATCTGAGTACACGGTTCACAGAATCCCTTTGCAATGGCCCATGCGGGCCAAGGTAGTAGAGCATAATAGATCTCTGTAAGTTTTTAAAAAATGTCTTTGTCCCTGTTGCCCATGGCCATTAAAGACAAAAGGTCGGGGGTAGGGGGATATTGGAAAAGGTGAAGTTCTAGTTACTCACTGATTTTTTGATTGGTAGAGAGAAAGCAACACCTACACACAGGGCCAGTGGGTGAGTGGAGGAAACATCTTTGGCTCTAGGAGGAATGGGGGAAGGAGAAATATTAATATTCTTTGTCTTTGGAACTGCCCCTGAAGACTTCCCCACACAGGAAAATGACCTAGCGTGACTTTCCTAAACTTCGGCAAGCCCCTTCAATTTAACTGACATCTAGATCTGATACTCCCTGCTGGATAACTCTGATCATTATTTGATTGTTATTTATTTTATTTTAAAATTATTTTTAAAGAAAATTTTAATCTAAATACAATTAATTAACATATAATACTAGTTTCAGACATACAGGTTAGTGATTCATCAGTCTTTTATAACACCCAGTGCTCACTGTATCACATACCTTCCTTAATGTACATCACCCAGTTACCCCATCCACCCATCCCCCTCCCCTTCAAGAACCCTCAGTTTGTTTACTGTGATTAAGAGTCTCTTCTGAGGGGTACCTGGCTGGCTCAGTGTGTTAAAGCCTCTGCCTTCAACTCAGGTTATGATCTCAGGGTCCTGGGATTGAGCCCCACATCAGGCTCTCTGCTCCGTGGGGAGTCTGCTTCATCCTCTCTCTCTCTTCCTGCCTCTCTGCCTACTTGTGATCTCTGTTTGTCAAATAAGTAAATAAAAATCCTTTTTTTTATAAAGTCTCTTCTGGTTTGTCTCCCTCTTTGACTTCATCTTGTTTTATTTTTTTCCTTTATTCCCCCATGATTCTGTTTTTTTTTCTTAAACTCCACATATGAGTGAGATTATATGATAATTGTCTTTCTCTGACTGACTTATTTCACTTGGCATAATACCCTCTACTTTCATCCCTCTCGTTGCAAATAATTGCCATTTATTTTAACTCGACAGAGAAGGCCACTAGAAACAGAGGTGATGGCCCCAGCTCCTGACCCTCCATGCAGAACATCTGTCAACACCTGTGGACATCTTTTCCTCCCCCCATTCCTATAAATGTTGCTCAGTTGTTACATGGCATGGACAAATGCTGTTGGCTGGTGGCATGGACACACTGGACAAGCTTGGCCTTCGGTAAAACAAAGACTGGATTCAATTACTCAAACTGAAACAGGAATGCTTGGATGAACAAGCCTGCCAGGAATTCCCACTGGAGGTACTCAACCTGTGCCCCTTCCCTCTTTGGACCAAGAACCTGAACTTGAGAGATGAATGGCTTATCCAAGGTTATGGCAAGGTTACACAGAGCTGAAACTAGACACAGGTGTACATGCCTATTGATCAAGGCTGGCTGTGCAATCGAACTGCCTCAAATCTTGATTCTTTTTGCCACTTCTTATTCTCTGACCCTGTTTTTCATAGCTTAGGATGTAGGAATAATAAAAATATCAGCTAATGGGGTATCCTGACATTTTGATGTTTTAGTTCTTGTCAGACATGTACCATAATGCTTAGCACATGGATATGTGTGTGCACACACATGCACATGCTTGACACTCAAAACATTGTTCCCTGATATTAACTTTATCAGTGCACTTTGCATCCATCACCAATTGTCTGTTTTGTCACAAACTGATTAAAGCAGAACTGTCAAGTGAGGAATTTCAAAGCCAAAGCATTAAGTGCTTTGAAAAACCAGCACCTGGGAGGATTTGTCTCAGCATCTGTGATTAGAAGGCAGCAAAAAGAGACTTTGGGGACACAGTTCACCCCTTCGTGGAGCAGCCATTCAGAACTTTCTCCGAAGGGCTAATGCCTAATCTTCCAAAGACCAGCAAGAACAAGCTTATGGTCTATTAAAATCAGATTTTTAAAAGATTTTTATTTATTTATTTGAGAGAGAGAGAGAGAGAGTGAGAGAGAGAGAGCATGAGAGGGGAGAAGGTTAGAGGGAGAAGCGGACTCCCCATGAAGCTGGGAGCCTGATGCAGTCCTTGATCCTGGGACTCCAGAATCAAAATCCGATTGATTGACTCAATACAGTCAGGGAAGACATTCCTCAGGAGTCACAGAATGCTGGTTGCCATGATGGAGGAGTCTTTTACAAAGTCTGGGCTCTCACAGAAGGAGTCTGAAGCACGTGTATGGAAAGCAGAGGTCAGTTCTGGATTAGAAGCTCTTTCTGAGGGGAAATGAGTAGAAGCAGGGATAAACCAGGACTTGGGCTCTGCCTTATTCAGTTCAAGTTGCTGCAACAAATGATGACAGACCGGGTGGCTGAAACAGCAAAACATGTACTATTCCTTGCAGTTCTAGAGACTGAGAAGTCCAAAAGCAAGATCCTGGGAGATCTGATATCTAGCAAGGGACTGCTTCATTATCCATAGATGCCCATATTTCTGTTGTAGCCTTGCATGGATGACAGCTGGCAGAACAATCTCTCAGGTCTTTTCTCAGAAGTGCTTTTATCTCATTCACAAGTGTTCCAATCTCATGACCTCATCACCTCTCAAAGCCCATACCTCCTGATGGCACTCCTTGAGGGTCAGGGCTTCAACATCTGAAATGGGACAAGACACACACATTCAGTCCATTAGCAAGTGTTGTCATGAGGACAGCGTAGCTTATCAACTGGGTATCCCCAGGAATCCATGGGACTAGCAAAGCAGAATCTGGGGGCGTCACTGGTAGGAAAGCAGGAGTTCCCCAAAAGACAGTCCTCATAGCATTTTACAGAGACAGCATGACCCTTGAGAAACAATAGTTTCCGTGACCCATACACCAGCCTTTATCTCTGCCTGTCCTCCCTGCTGGATTCACAGCAAGCCTACTTCTTTCTTTTCCAGTACAAATGGATTTCCACTCTTTGAATCATGATGTATTTTTGCTCTTTTGCAGTTAGTAGGTTGTCCCTCAGGATTCTGCATGTCTGGATTTGCAATCATGGAAACTGCCAAAGGTCTAGGGACCTGCGCGGCAGAACCCGGCCTCTACCACTATTGCCCAAGGTAGGGACTCTGGTCCCTTGAGCGTCCTGTGCTGCTGTCAAAGTTCTGTGTGCATTCGCTTATTGGTTTTTTTTTAAATGTAATTGCTTATACGTGTGTTTGATCATGCTCAAGTGGCCTTGCTGTGGAAATAGTGGCCAAGCTACACCTGGAAGTCACTGAAGAAAGTTCTAAGAACTCCTGGTTGGTATGAGGCTAGAGAGAGAGAGAGAAAGAGAGAAAAGAAATCTGCCTCTCTGCATTTTGCAAGTCCCTGGGCAAAATCTGTTGGCTGTGCACTCCTCACACGGAGATTCCAGGCAGGGAGGCCCTCCTGAGCCTCATCTCCCTGAGTTCCTCCTCCAGGAGCAATCCCTAGTTTGAGACGAGGGTTAGGAAAGGAAGAGCAGCAAAGCAGGGTCCAGAAGGAAGGACTGCCACAGACCATGGAGCACCAGAGGGCCAGGCTGGTACCTTCTCACTGTTGGGGTACAAATGGGCTCAGCTCAGCAGGTACAGGGGTGCCCTTGGCCCCTCTGGTGGGCTTTGCAGTGCCCCAAACTCAGGAAGAAAAAGGGCTGGCTCAGGTGACTTATTTTTGACAGGGAAGGAGCTGACAGCAAATGAATTAAACAAGTAGGGAATGATGTTGGAAAGTTGGAGGGTTTGTCCTTTATATCTCAGCTTTCTCTTCTATCTTCCCTTGCTCTGTAGTGTGTTCTTAAAGAAGATTTTGGCCTGATATTCCTGTTCACTGATTTACTCCTGAGCTGTGTCTTTTATGCTGTTCAGCTCATCTGGTGAATTCTTTTACTGTAAAAAGTATCTTGCCCTTGCAAGGGCAAGGGCAAGACCTGAGAAATCCCAGAGATTTCAGCTTGCCATCCAGAAGGAAACCAGGCTATTTGGAATGCTGGAAAGGATTCAGAGTAGGGGAAATCGTCTTGGACATCTGAGACCACCCCCACATTCAGCGGTCCCCTGGACACAAACCCAGACCTTGATACTGATCCTGAACCATGCTCTCAACTCAGACCCCTGTGATCCTCACCACAGTGCATTCAGATCAGTGCAGCCATGCCCATAGGCACAAACTCTTAAGCCTAGATTCTGTCCTGAGAGTTCTGTCCCCGACAGCCTGGCTCCAAAGCCTCAGAGATTGGGGACAGTGAGGAACACCATAGGACTCACCCTGCCACCCTGAAAGGAACCATGCCATTTGGAACTCTAGAAAGGATTCAGAGGAACTGAAATCTGCATTCCTACCTCTGGACACCCCCATATTCAGCAGGCCCCTGGATGCAAACCTGGAGCTTGACACTCACCCTGAACAAATCCCTCGACTGCCCCCTTCCCCAGAAAGATGGACAGAGTGCTGGCAGATCGGGCCTGCCATGTGGTGGGCCCTAACCATAACCTTTGGTTTGGTTCTCAGGATTCTGACCCCAAAATCCTTGCAGTAGGTGCCCTACAATTTTGGGACACCTGGGCAATCCCAGAGGACTCAGCCTGCCGCCCAGAAGGAAACTGCCATTTGGAACTCCGGAAAGGATTCAGAGGAGCAGAAATCTGCATGCCCAGCTGAGGACACACCCACACAGAGCTGACTCCTGGACACAAAGCCAGAGCCAGACACTCACCCTCACCTACACTGTCAACTCAGACCATCTCCATGGGGTCTTCAGGTCAGTCCTGCCATGTCCCTGGTCCCTAACACTAACCCTTGGATGGGTTCTGTAATGATCTCCTTATTTCAGGTTATGTGGTGGTTCTACAGGACATTGTCCTGGTGTGGGATCAAACACACTGAAGCATCCCGTGTGAAGTGGCAAACGTGGTAAAGAAATGACGGCTGGGGAATCTGAGTGTGGAGACAGCACGTATTTGTGCTGCTATAACAAGCTGACTGCACTTTGAAATCACCACAGAGGAAATGACTCTTCCAAACATCCATGTTAGCACGACGACACGGAAGTAGAGAGAACATCAGTCTTTGGGATGGAGGCCAAGCCCTCCCAGATCCAGGTCACCCAACATGGAGAGGACACATGTTAGCAAGAGACTCGTGGGAGGATTAAATCATGGGCCCCTGTATCTCAGGTGCAGAAGAAGCAGTGGATTTGGAATTTCAGTTTTCCACAACGTTCCAGCACAAGCTGGTTAGAACTGTGCAAAAGCAGGAAGGGAAGCCCCAGTAAAGTGGACTGGGGATGCCAGGAGGGGAGGCTGGAAGTGGGCGCCTGGTGCTCAGTGCCCATTACAGACCCCACATTGCAATCCCCCACAGGAGAGACTCACCAATTTCAGGCCCCACAGGGGAAGCCGGAGATTCATCTCCTGACTTTTTGTAGGACCTTTGCAGCTCAGCTGGTGAGAATTCTCCATCACCTTGCCTTTCTCCAGGGAACTTTCCTTCAAGCACCCTTCCCAACTTCTTCCTCCTCCATGAAATAATGTTCCTCTCCTTTGTTTCTCGCACTTGCCTGTGATGGAACCGTAGCTTGCTCAGCCGAGACTGCCATTCTCTGCTCTTCCCAAATAAACCCATGCTGCTGGTCAAATAACTGGCAGATTGAGTTTAAGGCAAATCGAACTAATAAATTCAGAACTTGCAAGTAACACAATCAATATGCACAAATTAGTGGCACTCCTACGTCCTCGGAAGGAACCATCAGAAAGAGACTACGGAGAACGATCTCATTTACACCTGCATCCAAGACAGCAAGATACCCGGGAGGCTCCTGAACCAAGAAGGTGACAGACCTGTCCTCTGACAGCCCTGCAACAATGACGACAGACAGGGAGGGGGACACACGGAGATGGGGAGGCACTGTGCTCAGGGAAGAACCCACACTGGGAAAATGCTCCTCTCCCCAAAACCGTCTAAAGAGTCCTCACTCTGGCTCCTGAATTTCCAGACTTCGGCGCAAGCCTGGATTGGGTGTGGACACGGGAAGGACCCCGCAGGGCTGAGGTGAGGGGAGCACAAGCACCGAAGCAGGCGGACGCTCCCTGACTGCAGACCATCTGAGGAGCCCCAGGAACCGAATCCGCGAGCACACAAACACAGACAAGGACCGAGGAGCACCCGAGCCCAGAAAGGGGGGACCCCACAGCCCCGCGCACAGCACAGCAGGAGGCCACGTCTCCTCACACAAAACGACGGAAGTCCCAGTGTCTACACAGGGCGCCCTTCCTCTGTGGGGTCCTGAGACCACGAACCCCTTGACAGTCCACTCAGGCGGCTTCTCCTCACCTCCTCCAGCGTCTGGTCCTTAGGAGGTTGGACTGCTGCCAGTGTGGGCGCGTCCTCCACAACGGGTCCGGTCAGTTTGGCTGCAGAGCCACACCCTCCTCAGCTTGTCCTGTCAGGGTGGGAGGCGCCCCACATTCTCCAGAAGTCTCCACAGTGGGTCCTGAAGAGGCGGGGCTCTGGTCCCACCTGTGGCTGTGCAGCCTGGGCTCAGGGCGGGACCTGCGGTCTGCCGCCCTCTGCAGGCGGTGGAAGGCAGTGCAGGACTGTGGGAGCTCACCCTTCAGTGGAAGGTCCTGCTCCCTCCTGGGGTCCAGCTGATGCCATTTCATTCCAGAAATGCAAGCTGCATGTAGCCCAATCCCCCCCAACTTCCCCCAAATAGCTAAGGAACAATGAATTGGAAACAATGTGGAATTACAACAGTCCTTGACCCAAACAGTGGCACTGAACATGGCCCTGATGCAGACCCACACTCTGACCTCAACTTGGTCTCAAGCCTGGACCCTACCCTAATCCAAGACCCTAACCCTAGCCCCCAACCCAAACAATGTTCACAAGAATCAAAAGGTAGAAACTGCAAATATCTATCAATGGCAAGTGCATAAGCAAAGTGTGGTGAAGGTTTTCAATTTGGGTTCAGGTTTTAGTCAGAGTTCTAGATCAGGCTTTGGGTTTAGTGTTAGGGTGAGGATTTAGAGTGAAGGACAAGGGAACAGAGTTATATTTTAGGGCTTTCAGTTTTTGATTTAGGCTTTAAGATTCAGGGCTTATGGGATAAAGTTCAAGGTCAAATTTGGGGTTTGGCTTTATGCTGAGATTTGGGTTCAGGGTTCATGACTTGGAGGTCTGGTTTAGGGTTTGGGTTCGTGGTTCAGGGCTTGGGTCCAGGGCTCAGGTACAGGCATTGGGTTCCATTTCAGGTTTGGGATTCAGGGTTCTAGTTTGGGCTTTAAGGTCAGCTTAGGTTTCAGCGTTGTTAGGGGTTAAGGTTAGGTTTAGGGATGACACATTTTCTTCAGTTGTCATCATGGACAAAAAAATTCTATCTGAAGTTTCTAAGTCAGAAATGTATTTCATCTGGGGGCGCCTGGGTGGCTCTGCGTGTTAAACCACTGCCTTGGGCTCAGGTCATGATCTCAGGGTCCTGGGATAGAGCCCTTCATCAGGTACTCTGCTTGGGGGGGAGCCTGCTTCCCCATCTTTCTCTCTGCCTGCCTCTCTACCTACTTGTGTTCTCTGTCTGTCAAATAAATAGAATTAGTAAAAGCTATTATATGATCTTTTACAAACCATTTCCTATCTTTGCATTCTCATGTGCCAAGATAGACAGGGATTATTTAAAACCCTGAAGAGAGTGCTCTTGCATTTAAATTGCCTGTAACCTTCGTGTAATAGGTTTATGATTGATGATAGATTTAGTTAAAATATAACTACTTAAAATATTTACTCTCAGTAAACGATTTCAACCTATGCTCATTTAAGTAACTTGGTGCATAATCCCTTTTCTATTAAACCATAGTGCAAGGACCAATGCCGCTTTTCCGAGAGAACCCCAAGCTATTTTTCTAGAATGGCCGTAAGCCTATATATCAGGCGTCCTGTTTTCACTCCCTTTGTGGAGCACCTACCCTGGAGGTTATGTAATAACCAATGACCAAAAAAAGAAACAACCCAAACATTTAGGTCGAAGTGCCATACCTGCCTGGAGACAAGGAGACTGCTCAGACACATCCAGGGCAGGCATCTCAGCCCAGGCCTGTGCTGGGGAAGCTGGTTCCTGGCTTTGGGCGCAATCTGGAAGCCAGCAAACTGACCCAAGAGTGCAGCCGGCGTTTGGGACTGATGATCTTTTCGCAGCCAGTCCGCACGCGGACACCCGCTCAGGGAGCCAGGCTAGGAGGCTGCGCAGCGCCTGAGCTGGCAATGCTCGCAGCCCGCCAGGGCTTCGCCCCGCACCCCAGCCGTGGCCGGGCCTCAGGAGGGAGTGGGGCTGAGGCGGCGCAGAGAAGGGGCTTTGCTAATTTCCAAAGCGGGAAGTGAGCTCGCGGAGGACTCAGGAGGGAGGGGGGCGGGGGCTGGGCGGGAGCGGCCGGGAGAATGGGCTCTGCTAATTGCCAAGGTGGGAAGTGAGCTCCTGGAGGGCGTGGCGGAGAGTCTGTGAGGAGGTGGAGGGGCTGGCGGAGGAGGGGCGTGCAGCGCCATGGTGCTGTGCTGAGGCCCAGGCGGGACTTCAAGCCCACCATATTCGCCGCCCCTGCGCTCCCGCGCTCCAGACCAGCGACTGAGGCGGATGCCCCGCTGTACCGTTCCCGCCGCCTGCTGCCCCTCCCCGCCCCTTGGCTTCTCCGGAGCACCCTCTGCTCACAGGTAAAGTGACACTGCGCTGCGCCCTCACCTGGAGCAGAAAACGCAGGCCACGAGCTGGGGGTGGGGGGATGTACAGGCCTAGCCTCTCCCGAACCACAGGGCACCGGGACCACCCGGGACGCCGCGCCGCACCCTGTCCGCAAGGGGTCGGCCGGGGACACCGCTGCACGAGGTAAACCCCCCCGCAAGCAGGCGGGTAGCCCCCATGGTTCTGCACCCCCACGTGCGTTCAGAGCCTCCTGCCATTCCCAGGGCACCCAGAACCCAGAGAGTGAGTCCTTGGGTGCTTTTTAGTGAGAGATTCAAGGCAATTATTCGACTTTGAGACTTCACAGTTAACATAGTTTTCATTTGAGATTATTATTTTTGTGTGGGGGGCCATAGCTTTTCTTTTGACCTATGGTTGTTTTCACTCCCGATTCCGAGAAGCCCCTAAATCCTAACCCTGTTGAGGACTCTGTAAGCTGTCAGAGCAGCAGTGCTCGGGACAGTGTGGACACATGGTTTGGTTTCTCCTCTGGCCTGATTCTGTGGCAGCCCTGCTCTGTCCTCCTCAGACTTCAGAGCAATATCTGAACAAGTGGACAAGGGACCAGGGGGTCAGGAAGGTGGCCACCGAAGAGTGACTTCTCTGGAGGGTGGCTGAGCTAGCAAGTGAGCATGTTAGGCCAGCTCTGCCTGCAGTCAGGATGGAGCAGAACAGGGGCCAGGGAAGGGGAGGAGGAGCAGATAGCAGGGACAAAGGGACCAAAGAGGAGATTCGGATGAAGGGAAGTAATGGGGAGGAAAGAGAAGAAACTCTAGAAGACAGGCATGTAGAAAGGAAAAGGGATGAAGTGGGCATTGGGAAAGGGCACCACCAGGGAAGGAGAGAGGGGAAGGGAAGAGGGAAAAAGAGAGGAAAGGGGAAAGGGAGAAGGGAGGAGTCAGCATGCCAGGGCTCCCCCTGCATCTGAAGAAGAGGTGGCTGGTCTAGCTTGTCAATCGGGGTGCTCACTCTTTGGTCCCAGTTTCTGCTCCCAGTGCTACTGGGCTTTGCAAGGAAGGCAGGCTGTCCCCTGGGACCTACTGAAGCCCACTGGAGCCCACATGAGGGTGGGAGAGGTATGATGACACGGGGTCCTGTCCTGAGCTGCTCCCAGCCACCAGCCTCACCACATGGTGCAAGAGGGACCCCAGAACAAAGGAAGGACACAGGCACGCATATCTGCCGGTGGCCCTGGGCACTTAGCTCATCGCAGTAAACCACACCGCCTCCTCAACCCATTCTTTCAAAGCCTCCTTATTCATTCCTGGCTTTCATGTCTCTAGGAACATGAGCCAGATCTAACTCATCTCTGACAGACCATTCTGACTCACCCTGTGTCAGATTTTTATTAGTGGCTGTGATAGAGTAAGATAGCAATGCTCCAAAAAACGGACTGTGTCCTCCCACTTGACCTCAACAGTCTTATACATTTTCTTAGCGAAAACATCTTGTCTCCTTCCATTAAGCTCATAACGTGGTCTAATAGTATACACGTGCCTTCGTTGGATGCAAAGCGATACAGAGGTCCTTTTTTTTTTTTTTTAATTTACAAGGTAAAGTCAGTGAACACATCCAACTAGACGAATACATCTCTAAAATGTCAATCCTGGCAAAGCTTTTTCTGCCTACAGTTTGGAGCCTACATGGTGACGTTTTTAAAATGCTTTCAGTCCCTCAGTGAGGCTCTTAGAAGCTGGCCAGGGCTTACTACGTGCCAGGCACTGTGTTAGGTGTTGGAGCTAAAGGGAAGGAGAGCTTGGAGGCTGGCTGGGAGGGATATCCATGACACAACCACAGCTAGAAACGGAGGCCAGTGCTAGAAAAGAGAGAGCAGGCTGCATGGAGAGTGTGTACCATGCGGCTTGTGAGCTCATGAATAAGTGGGAGTAACTGGAGTGGGGAGGTTGGGGAGAAGAAGAGGGTCTTCCCATCAATGGGAATCACCTGTGCTTGGAGGCAGGCACCATGAGGGGTCTCCACAGGAAGAGGGAGGCAGTGTGGTTGAAGGGCAGAGAGATGGGGCAGAACAGGCATCAGTCAGTTGGAGGGGTATGAAGAGACTGATGGGAGGATTATGGGTGCCTTTGGAGGACTGAGAATTTGTTAGAAGATCAGTGCAGATTTCTATGGAGACAAATGCCAGGAACTGATAGGTCTTTGAAAGGTCACTCTGGCTGCCTTTTGGCAAAGGGGTTGGTAAAAGGCACTTGCAGGTGTGAACACACCAGGTGGGAGGTGAGTGCAGGAAATCAGGTGAGGGAGCATGGGAACTTGGTCCGGGGCTATAGAAGGGAGAATAGCCTTTAAGGAGTTCCACAAATTGGCACCAGCTGTGGCTTCATTACAGAGCTGGAAGGGGGAGGTGGGTGTGTCCTGGAGGTTACAGAAATTACATGAGAAAGGGACGTCTTTTTAGATCTCTTTTTCAACTAGAGGAACTCTCACCTTATTGATAGAATTCCAGAGTGGGAACCGATGGACATGAGGACATCTTTGAAATGTCTGAATATGTTCTTCGACATCTTTGCAAGTGACGAGGAGACCTTGACCTTAGGAGGCCTCGGCCCTCTTTGTAGCCAAAAAGACTTCACCTACAGATTTGGGTTCTCCCTTTTAAAGTCAAGGAGACAGTCCTTCCAAAGGACACCTCCTATCATTTTACCCTCTCATCATGCCTCACGTGCTGGGATCTCCAAGACCCTCTGTTCCAGGTTGTGAGTATCCACTTTGGCCGGGCTGGTCTTGCCAAGAACACCACCACAGGAAATCTAGAGCCTGTAGTGCTATGAATAACATCATCTAAGACTGTATTTGCTGCCCTCATGGCCTCTTCCCACCATGACTCACTGAAGCTTTTTACACATTGTATCCATTAAGCTATAGTTCCCAAAGCTCATCTTCTCTACTGCCATTAATTTTTAGGGGTTTTAAGGTTTGCCTGCAAACCTTAAACTTGTCCCCCTTAATTGGATCCCTGTGCCCCCAAAATGTCTTTGAATGCCTTTCACCATGATCCTTGAATGAGATCTGAGACCACTGCTGGTACCTAACACTTCTTGGCACCTTGTCTGTTAGGTTCTTGGAAGAGGAGGTGGGTATGGAGATGAGTGGGGATGTGAGTGGGAGGATTTCTCCCTTCACTTCCCTTTTGTTTTTTCCAATAATGGGTTTTGAGGGGGAGGGAAAGTTTAACCAGACCATTTATTTTCCATCTCCCATCGATAAAATGTTTACCACTCCCCACTGGAAGAATTTAGTTCTTTCGTTTGAATCTCCAGGAAAATCTCCCAAACCCAGACCACCACCATGTGGATTCAGCCATCTTCTGATTCACCTCCAGATTGTCTCCTCCTAACTGCTCAAGCCACAGGTTAAGGGCGAAATGTTCAATGCCCAAGCAATAAGTGGGGAACACGTTTATCTAAGCAATTGTATGCAGCTCTGTATCTGCATACAGGGGGTCTCTCCCTAGCCATTCCAACCTCAGAAAAACAAGGCAAAGCCCCAGCGATCTGAAGTATATATCATTCATTCATTCCTGTGTTCAACACTCATGGCTGATCCCCACCAAGACAGTGGGAGAGCAAGGACTGGAGAAATCCTGGAAGCTGAAGTCTGAGGAGGATTTCAAATTCAAGTCAGAGATGAAAGAAACATCTAGACTCGGTCCTCAGGTACATGCAGTATTCAGAACTGAGGCTAGAACCAGAGACCATTCTAATGAAAGGCCTCTACAGGTGGGCTCTCACAGGTGGGCTCCGACTCAGTTTCCTGTATATTCATTCTTGAAATAGCTATTCGGGTCAACATGCAGAAGAAAATCATTTAATAAAACTGACAATGAGGAGAGTTAAGTGTCTGTCTTGGCACATGAGAATGCAAAGATAGGAAATGGTTTGTAAAAGATCATATAATAGCTTTTACTAATTCTATTTATATGACAGACAGAGATCACAAGTAGGCAGAGATGCAGGCAGAGAGAAAGATGGGGAAGCAGGCTCCCCGCCAAACAGAAAGCCTGATGAAAGGCTCGATCCCAGGACCCTGAGATCAGGACCTGAGCCCAAGGCAGAGGCTTAACACGCGGAGCCACCCAGGCGCCCCCAGATGAAATACATTTCTGATTTAGAAACTTCAGATAGAATTTTTTTGTCCATGATGACAACTGAAGAAAATGTGTCATCCCTAAACCTAACCTTAACCCCTAACAACGCTGAAACCTAAGCTGACCTTAAAGCCCAAACTAGAACCCTGAATCCCAAACCTGCAATGGAACCTAATGCCTGTACTGAGCCCTGGACCCAAGCCCTGAACCACGAACCCAAACCCTAAACCAGACCTCCAAGTCATGAACCCTGAACCCAAATCTCAGCATGAAGCCAAACCCCAAATTTGACCTTGAACTTTATCCCATAAGCCCTGAGTCTTAAAGCCTGAATCATAAACTAAAAGCCCTAAACTATAACTCTGTTCCCTTGTCCTTCACTCTAAATCCTCACCATAACACTAAACCCAAAGCCTGATCTAGAACTCTGACTAAAACCTGAACCTGAACCCAAATTCAAACCCTTCACCACACTTTGCTTATGCACTTGCCATTGATGGATATTTGCAGTTTCTACCTTTTGATTCTTGTGAACATTGTTTGGGTTGGGGGCTAGGGTTAGAGTCTTGGATTAGGGTAGGGTCCAGGCTTGAGACCAAGTTGAGGTCAGAGTGTGGGTCTGCATCAGGGCCATGTTCAGTGCCACTGTTTGGGTCAAGGACTGTTGTAATTCCACATTGTTTCCAATTCATTGTTCCTTAGCTATTTGGGGGAAGTTGGGGGGTATTGGGCTACATGCAGCTTGCATTTCTGGAATGAAATGGCATCAGCTGGACCCCAGGAGGGAGCAGGACCTTCCACTGAAGGGTGAGCTCCCACAGTCCTGCACTGCCTTCCACCGCCTGCAGAGGGCGGCAGACCGCAGGTCCTGCCCTGAGCCCAGGCTGCACAGCCACAGGTGGGACCAGAGCCCCGCCTCTTCAGGACCCACTGTGGAGACTTCTGGAGAATGTGGGGCGCCTCCCACCCTGACAGGACAAGCTGAGGAGGGTGTGGCTCTGCAGCCAAACTGACCGGACCCGTTGTGGAGGACGCGCCCACACTGGCAGCAGTCCAACCTCCTAAGGACCAGACGCTGGAGGAGGTGAGGAGAAGCCGCCTGAGTGGACTGTCAAGGGGTTCGTGGTCTCAGGACCCCACAGAGGAAGGGCGCCCTGTGTAGACACTGGGACTTCCGTCGTTTTGTGTGAGGAGACGTGGCCTCCTGCTGTGCTGTGCGCGGGGCTGTGGGGTCCCCCCTTTCTGGGCTCGGGTGCTCCTCGGTCCTTGTCTGTGTTTGTGTGCTCGCGGATTCGGTTCCTGGGGCTCCTCAGATGGTCTGCAGTCAGGGAGCGTCCGCCTGCTTCGGTGCTTGTGCTCCCCCCACCTCAGCCCTGCGGGGTCCTTCCCGTGTCCACACCCAATCCAGGCTTGCACCGAAGTCTGGAAATTCAGGAGCCAGAGTGAGGACTCTTTAGACGGTTTTGGGGAGAGGAGCATTTTCCCAGTGTGGGTTCTTCCCTGAGCACAGTGCCTCCCCATCTCCGTGTGTCCCCCTCCCTGTCTGTCGTCATTGTTGCAGGGCTGTCAGAGGACAGGTCTGTCACCTTCTTGGTTCAGGGGCCTCCCGGGTATCTTGCTGTCTTGGATGCAGGTGTAAATGAGATCGTTCTCCGTAGTCTCTTTCTGATGGTTCCTTCCGAGGACGTAGGAGTGCCACTAATTTGTGCATATTGATTGTGTTCCTTGCAAGTTCTTGAATTTATTAGTTCGATTTGCCTTAAACTCAATCTGCCAGTTATTTGACCAGCAGCATGGGTTTATTTGGGAAGAGCAGAGAATGGCAGTCTGGGCTGAGCAAGCTACGGTTCCATCACAGGCAAGTGCGAGAAACAAAGGAGAGGAACATTATTTCATGGAGGAGGAAGAAGTTGGGAAGGGTGCTTGAAGGAAAGTCCCCCAGAGAAAGGCAGGGTGATGGAGAATTCTCACCAGCTGAGCTGCAAAGCTCCTACAAAAAGTCAGGAGATGAACCTCCGGCTTCCCCTGTGGGGCCTGAAATTGGTGAGTCTCTCCTGTGGGGGATTGCAATGTGGGGTCTGTAATGGGCACTGAGCACCAGGCGCCCACTTCCAGCCTCCCCTCCTGGCATCCCCAGTCCACTTTACTGGGGCTTCCCTTCCTGCTTTTGCACAGTTCTAACCAGCTTGTGCTGGAACGTTGTGGAAAACTGAAATTCCAAATCCACTGCTTCTTCTGCACCTGAGATACAGGGGCCCATGATTTAATCCTCCCACGAGTCTCTTGCTAACATGTGTCCTCTCCATGTTGGGTGACCTGGATCTGGGAGGGCTTGGCCTCCACCCCAAAGTCTGATGTTCTCTCTGCTTCCGTGTCGTCGTGCTAACATGGATGTTTGGAAGAGTCATTTCCTCTGCGGTGATTTCAAAGTGCAGTCAGCTTGTTATAGCAGCACAAATACGTGCTGTCTCCACACTCAGATTCCCCAGCCGTCATTTCTTTACCACGATTGCCACTTCACACGGGATGCTTCAGTGTGTTTGTTCCCACACCAGGACAATGTCCTGTAGAACCACCACATAACCTGAAATGAGGAGATCATTAAAGAACCCATCCAAGTGTTAGTGTTAGGGACCAGGGTCATGGCAGGACTGACCTGAAGACCCCATGGAGAGCTGTCTGGGTGGCTGAGTTGACAGTGTAGGTGAGGGTGAGTGTCTGGCTCTGGCTTTGTGTCCAGGAGTCAGCTCTGTGTGGGTGTGTCCTCAGCTGGGCATGCAGATTTCAGTTCCTCTGAATCCTTTCTGGAGTTCCAAATGGCATGGTTCCTTTTAGGGTGGCAGGGTGAGTCCTATGGTGTTCCTCACTGTCCCCAATCTCTGAGGCTTTGGATCCAACCGTCGGGGACAGACCTCTCAGGACAGAATCTAGGCTTAAGAGTTTGTGCCTATGGGCATGGCTGCACTGATCTGAAAGCACTGTGGCGAGGATCACAGGGGTCTGAGTTGAGAGCATGGTTCAGGATCAGTATCAAGGTCTGGGTTTGTGTCCAGGGGACCGCTGAATGTGGGGGTGGTCTCAGATGTCCAAGACGATTTCCCCTACTCTGAATCCTTTCCAGCATTCCAAATAGCCTGGTTTCCTTCTGGGTGGCAAGCTGAAATCTCTGGGATTTCTCAGGTCTTGCCCTTGCACTTGCAAGGGCAAGATACTTTTTACAGTAAAAGAATTCACCAGATGAGCTGAACAGCAGAAAAGACACAGCTCAGGGGTAAATCAGTGAACAGGAATATCATGCCAAAATCTTCTTTGAGAACACACTACAGAGCAAGAGAAGATAGGAGAGAAAGCTGAGATATAAAGGACAAACCCTCCAACTTTCCAAAATCATTCCCTACTTGTTTAATTCCATTGCTGTCAGCTCCTTCCCACTCAAAAATAAGTCACCGGAGCCAGCCTTTTTTCTTTGAGTTTGGGGCACTGCAAAGCCCACCAGAGGGGCCAAGGGCACCCCTGTACCTGATGAGCTGAGCCCATTTGTACCCCAACAGTGAGAAGGTACCAGCCTGGCCCTCTGGTGCTCCATGGTCTGTGGCAGTCCTTCCTTCTGGACCCTGCTTTGCTGCTCTTCCTTCCCTAACCCTGGACTCAAACTAGGGATTGCTCCTGGAGGAGGAACTCAGGGAGATGAGGCTCAGGAGGGCCTCCCTGCCTGGAATCTCCGTGTGAGGAGTGCACAGCCAACAGATTTTGCCCAGGGACTTGCAAAATGCAGAAAGGCAGATTTCTTTTCTCTCTTTCTCTCTCTCTCTCTAGCCTCATACCAACCAGGAGTTCTTAGAACTTTCTTCAGTGACTTCTAGGTGTGGCTTGGCCACTATTTCTACAGCAAGGCCACTTGAGCATGATAAAACACACGTATAAGCAATTACATTTAAAAAAAAAAAACAATAAGCCAATGCACACAGACCTTTGACAGCAGCACAGGACGCTCAAGGGACCAGAGTCCCTACCTTGGGCAATAGTGGTAGAGGCCGGGTTCTGCCGCGAAGGTCCCTAGACAAATGGCAGTTGCCACGATTGCAAATCCAGACATGCAGAATCCTGACTGACATCCTACTAACTGCAAAAGAGCAAAAATTCATCAGGATTCAGAGAGTGGAAATCCATTTGTACTGGAAAAGAAAGAAGTAGGCTTGCTGTGAATCTAGCAGGGAGGACAGGCAGAGATAAAGGCTGGTGTATGGGTCACGGAAACTATTGTTTCTCAAGGGTCATGCTGTCTCTGTAAAATGCTATGAGGACTGTCTCTTGGGGAACTCCTGTTTTCCTACCAGTGACGCCCCCAGATTCTGCTTTGCTAGTCCCATGGATTCCTGGGGATACCCAGTTGATAAGCTACGCTGTCCTCATGACAACACTTGCTAATGGACTGAATGTGTGTGTCTTGTCCCATTTCAGATGTTGAAGCCCTGACCCTCAAGGAGTGCCATCAGGAGGTATGGGCTTTGAGAGGTGATGAGGTCATGAGATTGGAACACTTGTGAATGAGATAAAAGCACTTCTGAGAAAAGACCTGAGAGATTGTTCTGCCAGCTGTCATCCATGCAAGGCTACAACAGAAATATGGGCATCTATAGATAATGAAGCAGTCCCTTGCTAGATATCAGATCTCCCAGGATCATGCTTTTGGACTTCTCAGTCTCTAGAACTGCAAGGAATAGTACATGTTTTGCTGTTTCAGCCACCCAGTCTGTCATCATTTGTTGCAGCAACTTGAACTGAATAAGGCAGAGCCCAAGTCCTGGATAATCCCTGCTTCTACTCATTTCCCCTCAGGAAGAGCTTCTAATCCAGAACTGACCTCTGCTTTCCATACACGTGCTTCAGACTCCTTCTGTGAGAGCCCAGACTTTGTAAAAGACTCCTCCATCATGGCAACCAGCATTCTGTGACTCCTGAGGAATGTCCTCCCTGACTGTATTGAGTCAATCAATCTGATTTTGATTCAGGAGTCCCAGGATCGAGGACTGCATCAGGCTCCCAGCTTCATGGGGAGTCCGCTTCTCCCTCTGACCTTCTCCCCTCTCATGCTCTCTCTCTCTCTCTCTCTCAAATAAATAAATAAAAATCTTTTAAAAATCTGATTTTAACAGACCATAAGCTTGTTCTTGCTGGTCTTTGGAAGATTAGGCATTAGCCCTTCGGAGAAAGTTCTGAATGGCTGCTCCACGAAGGGGTGAACTGTGTCCCCAAAGTCTCTTTTTGCTGCCTTCTAATCACAGATGCTGAGACAAATCCTCCCAGGTGCTGGTTTTTCAAAGCACTTAATGCTTTGGCTTTGAAGTTCCTCACTTGACAGTTCTGCTTTAATCAGTTTGTGACAAAACAGCCAATTGGTGGTGGATGTAAAGTGCACTAATAAGGTTAATATCAGGGAACAATGTTTTGAGTGTCAAGCATGTGCATGTGTGTGCACACACATATCCATGTGCTAAGCATTATGGTACATGTCTGACAAGAACTAAAACATCAAAATGTCAGGATACCCCATTAGCTGATATTTTTATTATTCCTACATCCTAAGCTATGAAAAACAGGGTCAGAGAATAAGAAGTGGCAAAAAGAATCATGATTTGAGGCAGTTCGATTGCACAGCCAGCCTTGATCAATAGGCATGTACACCTGTGTCTAGTTTCAGCTCTGTGTAACCTTGCCATAACCTTGGATAAGCCATTCATCTCTCAAGTTCAGGTTCTTGGTCCAAAGAGGGAAGGGGCACGGGTTGAATACCTCCAGTGGGACTTCCTGGCAGGCTTGTTCATCCAAGCATTCCTGTTTCAGTTTGAGTAATTGAATCCAGTCTTTGTTTTACCGAAGGCCAAGCTTGTCCAGTGTGTCCATGCCACCAGCCAACAGCATTTGTCCATGCCATGTAACAACTGAGCAACATTCATAGGAATGGGGGGAGGAAAAGATGTCCACAGGTGTTGACAGATGTTCTGCATGGAGGGACAGGAGCTGGGGACATCACCTCTGTTTCTAGTGGCCTTCTCTGTCGACTTAAATTAAATGGCAATTATTTGCAATGACAGGGATGAAAGTAGAGGGTATTATGCCAAGCGAAATAAGTCAGTCAGAGAAAGAAAATTATCATATGATCTCACTCATATGTGGAGTTTAAGAAACAAAACAGAATCATAGGGGAATAAAGGACAAAAATAAAACAAGATGAAGTCAAAGAGGGAGACAAACCAGAAGAGACTTTAAAAAAAAAAGGATTTTTATTTACTTATTTGACAAACAGAGATCACAAGTAGGCAGAGAGGCAGGAAGAGAGAGAGAGGAGGATGCAGACTCCCCAGGGAGCAGAGAGCCTGATGTGGGGCTCGATCCCAGGACCCTGAGATCATAACCTGAGTTGAAGGCAGAGGCTTTAACCCACTGAGCCAGCCAGGTACCCCTCAGAAGAGACTCTTAATCACAGTAAACAAACTGAGGGTTCTTGGAGGGGAGGGGGATGGGTGGATGGGGTAACTGGGTGATGGACATTAAGGAAGGCATGTGATACAGTGAGCACTGGGTGTTATAAAAGACTGATGGGGCGCCTGGATGGCTCAGTGGATTAAGCCGCTGCCTTTGGCTCAGGTCATGATCTGAGGGTCCTGGGATCGAGTCCTGCGTCGGGCTCTCTGCTCAGCAGGGAGCCTGCTTCCCTCTCTCTCTCTCTGGCTGCCTCTCTGTCTACTTATGATTTCTCTCTGTTAAATAAATAAATCTTTAAAAAAAAATAAAAATAAAAGACTGATGAATCACTAACCTGTATGTCTGACACTAGTATTATATGTTAATTAATTGTATTTAGATTAAAATTTTCTTTAAAAATAATTTTAAAATAAAATAAATAACAATCAAATAATGATCAGAGTTATCCAGCAGGGAGTATCAGATCTAGATGTCAGTTAAATTGAAGGGGCTTGCCGAAGTTTAGGAGAGTCACGCTAGGTCATTTTCCTGTGTGGGGAAGTCTTCAGGGGCACTTCCAAAGACAAAGAATATTAATATTTCTCCTTTCCCCATTCCTCCTAGAGCCAAAGATGTTTCCTCCACTCACCCACTGGCCCTGTGTGTAGGTGTTGCTTTCTCTCTACCAATCAAAAAATCAGTGAGTAACTAGAACTTCACCTTTTCCAATATCCCCCTACCCTCGACCTTTTGTCTTTAATGGCCATGGGCAACAGGGACAAAGACATTTTTTAAAAACTTACAGAGATCTATTATGCTCTACTACCTTGGCCCGCATGGGCCATTGCAAAGGGATTCTGTGAACCGTGTACTCAGATGAATGGTCATTATCTTCAAAAAGGCAGGGGCAGTAATAGACACAGGAATCAAAAAAGTAAGAGTTAATGGACCATCAGAATAATGAAGTACCAACACTTTTTTGTCCTTGGCTTGAATCCACAAGGTCCAGTGTCTCAACAGAACTTTCATTTTGGTTTCATCTGACTCACTTGTCTACCCCTGGGCCAGTTAGCAGTTATACTGAGAACGGGAAATTTTCCTTAGAAGAGAGAAAGAGTATTTGTCAGGTAAAGCAAGGAAATGTCCATTATAGGAAGTTAGGCCTTTTGTCATGGTACTCCATTAGCACCCTCCTGACTGTTAAAGAAAAAAAAAATTTGTGACACCCATTAAAGACAGTAAGGAAGATTTTATTCAGGAGATGCTACTACGATTGGATTTTATTTTATAGTATGGGAGAGAAATCTGGCTCAGCTCAGACAAATGGAGATTTACAGCTAAAGAGCATGGTGGGGGTCACTGAATGTAAAATTAAGATGGAACATCAAGGGTAAGGATGAAGGGATTCTGGCTAAACCATCTGGACAGTAATATTGTTGAAGGAAAGCTAGGGTCCTAAACTATTGAGATCAGGGGATAAGGAATTTTTTAAAACACCTATTAATACATTTTAGAGAGAGGGAGCAGGGGTAGGGGTAGAGAGAGAGGGAAAGAGAATTTTAATCAGACTCTTCACTGAGCATAGAGCCTGACGTGAGGCTTAATCTCAGGACCGTGACATCATGACCAGAGCAGAAACTAAGCTGTTCAACCAGCTGCATCAACCAGGTGCCCTGGGTATAAGGGATTTGATCAGATATTAAGTGTTATAGATACTGAAGCACCTGGGTGGCTTAGTTGGTTAAATCTCTGGCTTTGGCTTAGGTCATGATCTGGTCCCAGGATCAAGCCTGGCATTGGGCTTGCTGCTCAGTGGGGAGTCTGGTTCTCTCTCTCCCTCTGCTATTCCCCCTGCTCAGGCTCTCTCTCTGTCAAAATAAATAAATCTTAAAAAAAAAAAAAAGAGTGTTAAGATACCAGGGGTGAGAGATAAGGAATTTGATCAGATATCAAGAGTAGGATAGGAGATTGCTGAAAAATGACTAAGCAGATTTCTTGCTAAACCTGGGCTAAGTGGGTGGAGCCTGAGGTCAAGGCTGGACAGAAAGAGGACTCAGAGGAACTTGACTCCAGTCTGGTCAAGGAGAAAATCTTCATCATCCATGACCATTGTATTTTCTGCAGTCACACATTTTACTAATTCTTTTATCAGACATTCAGTGAACGAGAAAGATGAACACAGCAGCAATAATATAACAAATGTAAGCGCTCTAGCAGAGACAAAGGCAGTGTAGGAATCCACCTCATCAGATTTAGAATATGCATGACTCCATGACTGAAACACTACCACTGCTTGACTGTTGAGATTAAGATGTAGTACAGAGGATCAGAGGGAAGGAAGGGAAATCTGAATGGGAGTCATCAGAAAGGGAGACAAACCATGAGGCACCTTTAACTATAGGAAACAAACTGAGAGATGCTGTGTGGGAAGGGAAGTGGGAGACATGGAGTAACTGGGTGATAGGCATTAAGGAGGACACGTGATATGATGAGCACCAAGGGTTATCCACAACTGATGATATTGAAATCCTCCTCAGACTTCAGCCTCGAGGATTTCTCCAGTCCTTGCTCTCCCACTGTCTTGGTGGGGATCCGCCATGAGTGTTGAACCCAGGAATGAATGAATAATATATACCCCAGATCGCTGGGGCTTTGTCTTGTTTTTCTGAGGTTGGAAAGGCTTGGGAGAGACCCCCTGTATGCAGATACAGAGCTGCATGCAATTGCTTAGATAAACGTGTTCCACACTTACTTGCTTGGGCATTGAACATTTCACCCTTAACCTGTGGCTTGAGCAGTTAGGAGGTGACAGTCTGGAGGTGAATCAGAAGATGGCTGAATCCACATGGTGGTGGTCTGGGTTTGGGAGATTTTCCTGGAGATTCAAATGAAAGATCTAAGTTCTTCCAGTTGGGAGTGGTAAACATTTTATCAATGGGAGATGGAAATAAATGGTCTGGTTAACCTTTCCCTCCCTCTCAAAACCCATTATTGGAAAAAACAAAAGGGAAGTGAAGGGAGAAATCCTCCCACTCTCATCCCCACTCATCTCCATACCCACCTCCTCTTCCAAGAACCTAACAGACAAGGTGCCAAGAAGTGTTAGGTACCAGCAGTGGTCTCAGATCTCATTCGCGGATCATGGTGAAAGGCATTCAAAGACATTGTGGGGGCACAGGGATCCAATTAAGGGGGACAAGTTTAAGGTTTGCAGGCAAACCTTAAAACCCCTAAAAATTAATGGCAGTAGAGAAGATGAGCTTTGGGAACTATAGCTTAATGGATACAATGTGTAAAAAGCTTCAGTGAGTCATGGTGGGAAGAGGCCATGAGGGCAGCAAATACAGTCTTAGATGATGTTATTCATAGCACTACAGGCTCTAGATTTCCTGTGGTGGTGTTCTTGGCAAGACCAGCCCGGCCAAAGTGGATACTCACAACCTGGAACAGAGGGTCTTGGAGATCCCAGCACGTGAGGCATGATGAGAGGGTAAAATGATAGGAGGTGTCCTTTGGAAGGACTGTCTCCTTGACTTTAAAATGGAGAACCCAAATCTGTAGGTGAAGTCTTTTTGGCTACAAAGAGGGCCGAGGCCTCCTAAGGTCAAGGTCTCCTCGTCACTTGCAAAGATGTTGAAGAACATATTCAGACATTTCAAAGACGTCCTCATGTCCATCGGTTCCCACTCTGGAATTCTATCAATAAGGTGAGAGTTCCTCTAGTTGAAAAAAAGATCTAAAAAGACGTCCCTTTCTCATGTAATTTCTGTAACCTCCAGGACACACCCACCTCCCCCTTCCAGCTCTGTAATGAAGCCACAGCTGGTGCCAATTTGTGGAACTCCTTAAAGGCTATTCTCCCTTCTATAGCTCCGGACCAAGTTCCCATGCTCCCTCACCTGATTTCCTGCACTCACCTCCCACCTGGTGTGTTCACACCTGCAAGTGCCTTTTACCAACCCCTTTGCCAAAAGGCAGCCAGAGTGACCTTTCAAAGACCTATCAGTTCCTGGCATTTGTCTCCATAGAAATCTGCACTGATCTTCTAACAAATTCTCAGTCCTCCAAAGGCACCCATAATCCTCCCATCAGTCTCTTCATACCCCTCCAACTGACTGATGCCTGTTCTGCCCCATCTCTCTGCCCTTCAACCACACTGCCTCCCTCTTCCTGTGGAGACCCCTCATGGTGCCTGCCTCCAAGCACAGGTGATTCCCATTGATGGGAAGACCCTCTTCCTCTCCCCCATCTCCCCACTCCAGTTACTCCCACTTATTCGTGAGCCCACAAGCCCCATGGTACACACTCTCCATGCAGCCTGCTCTCTCTTTTCAAGCACTGGCCTCCGTTTCTAGCTGTGGTTGTGTCATGGATGTCCCTCCCCAGCCAGCCTCCAAGCTCTCCTTCCCTTTAGCTCCAACACCTGACACAGTGCCTGGCACGTAGTAGGCCCTGGCTAGCTTCTAAGAGCCTCACTGAGGGACTGAAAGCATTTTAAAAACGTCACCACGTAGGCTCCAAATTGTAGGCAGAAAAAGCTTTGCCTGGATTGACATTTTAGAGACGTATTCGTCAAGTTGGATGTGTTCACTGACTTTACCTTATAAAATTAAAAAAAAAAAACAAAGGACCCCTGTATCGCTTCGCATCAAATGAAGGCACATGTATACTATTAGACCATGTTATGAGCTTAATGGAAGGAGACAAGATGTTTTTCTCTAAGAAAATGTATAAGACTGTTGAGGTCAAGTGGGAGGAAACAGTCCGTTTGTTGGAGCATTGCTAACTTACTCTCTCACAGCCACTAATAAAAATCTGACACAGGGTGAGTCAGAATTGTCTGTCAGAGATGAGTTAGATCTGGCTCATGTTTCTAGAGACATGAAAGCCAGGAACGAAGAAGGAGGCTTTGAAAACCTGGGTTGAGGAGGCGGTGTGGTTCACTGCGATGAGCTAAGTGTCTAGGGCCACCGGCAGACATGCGGGCCTGTGTCCTTCCTTTGTTCTGGGGTCCCTCTTGCACCATGTGGTGAGGCTGGTGGCTGGGAGCAGCTCAGGACAGGACCCGGTGGCATCTTACCTCTCCCACCCTCATGTGGGCTCCAGTGGGCTCCAGTAGATCCCAGGGGACAGCCTGCCTTCCTTGCAAAGCCCAGTAGCACTGGGAGCAGAAACTGGGACCAAAGAGTGAGCACCCTGTTTGACAAGCTGGACCAGCCACCTCTTCTTCAGATGCAGGGGGAGCCCTGGCATGCTGACTCCTCCCTTCTCCCTTTCCCCTTTCCTCTCTTCCTCTCTCTTCCCTTCCCCTCTCTCCTTCCCTGGTGGTGCCCTTTCCCAATGCCCACTTCATCCCTTTTCCTTTCTACATGCCTGTCTTCTAGAGTTTCTTCTCTTTGCTCCCCATTACTTCCCTTCATCCGAATCTCCTCTTTGGTCCCTTTGTCCCTGCTCTCTGCTCCTCCTCCCCTTCCCTGGCCCCTGTTCTGCTCCATCCTGACTGCAGGCAGAGGTGGACTAACATGCTCACTTGCTAGCTCAGCCACCCTCCAGAGAAGTCACTCTTCGGTGGCCACCTTCCTGACCCCCTGGTCCCTTCTCCACTTGTTCACATATTGCTCTGAAGTCTGAGGACAGAGCGGGGCTGCCACAGAATCAGGCCAGAGGAGAAACCAAACCATGTGCCACACTGTCCCCCAGCCCTGCTGCTCTGAGAGCTTTTGGAGTCCTCAACAGGGTTAGGATTTAGGGGCTTCTTCAGAACCGGGAGTGAAAACAACCATAGGGCAAATGAAAAGCTATGGCCCCCACACAAAAATAATAATCTCAAATGAAAACTATGTTAACTCTGAAGCCCCAAAGTCGAAGAATTGCCTTGAATCTGTCACAAGAAAGCACCCAAGGCCTCACTCTCTGGGTTCTGGGTGCCCTGGGAATGGCAGGAGGCTCTGACATGCGCGTGGGTGTGCCAAGGACGGGGGCTAGCCTGCCCGCTGGTGGGTGGGGGGTACCTCCTGCAGCGCTGTCCCAGGCTGGACCCCTTGCGGACAGGGTGTGGCGCGGTGTCCGGGGTTGTCCCAGTGCCCTGGGGTTCGCGGGAGCCTAGGCCCGGACACCCCCGACCCCCGCTAGTGGCCCTCGTTTTCTGCTCCAGGTGAGGGCGCGGCGAGGTGTCACTTTACCTGTGAGCAGAGGGTTCTCCTGAGAAGCCATGGGGCGGGGAGGGGCAGCAGGCAGCAGGAACAGGACAGAGCTGCCTGGGGGGCTGGGCTGGAGCGCAGTAGAGCACAGGCAGCGGCGAGTCCGGTGGGTCCTGCAGTCCCGACTGGGCCACAGCACAACACCCTGGCGCTGCGCGCCCCTCCTCCGCCAGCCCCTCCTGGTCCTCCCAGAGTCTCTGCCAAGTCCTCCGTGAGCTCACTTCCCGTCTTGGCAATTAGCAAAGCCCCTTCTCTGGGCCGCCCCCGACCCGCCCCCGCCCACCTCCCTCCTGAGTCCTCCGTGAGCTCACTTCCTGCTTTGGGAATTAGAAAAAGCCCCTTCTCTGCGCCCCCCCCGCCACCATCCCTCCTGAGGCTGGGCCTGGGCTGGGTTGCAGGGCTAAGCCCTTGCGGTGTGCGAGCCTTGCCAGCGCTGGCGCGCTGGGCAGCCTCCTAGCCTGGCTCCCTGAGCGGGTGTCTGCCCGCGGCCTGGCTGCAAAAGATCATCTGTCCTAACGCCGGCTGCACTCTTGGGTCAGTTTGCTGGCTTCCAGATTGCGCCCAAAGCCAGGAACCAGCTTCCCCAGCACAGGCCTGGGCTGAGATGCCTGCCCTGGATGTGTCTGAGCAGTCTCCTTGTCTCCAGGCAGGGATGGCACTTTGACCTGGATGTTTGGGTTTTTTGTTTGTTTTTTTGGTCATTGGTTATTACATGACCTCCAGGGTAGGTGCTCCACAAAGGGAGTGCAAACAGGTCACCTGATATATAAGCATATGGCCATTCTAGAAAAATAGCTTGGGGTTCCCTCGGAAACGCGGCATTGGTCCTTGCACCATGGTTTAATAGGAAAGGGATTATGCACCAAGTTACTTAAGTGAGCATAGGTTGAAATTGTTTACTGAGAGTAAATATGTAAAATAGTTATATTTTAACTAAATCTATCATCAATCATAAATCTATTACACGAAGGTTACAGGCAATTTAAATGCAAGAGAACTCTCTTCAGGGTTTTAAATAATCCGTGTCTGTCTTGGCACATGAGAATGCAAAGATAGGAAATGGTTTGTAAAAGATCATATAATAGCTTTTACTATATGGTATCAGCAATTTTTCATAAAGGAGCGGCCTCCAGCTAAAAACTCAGCTTTGAAAAATGCAGAAAAGCAGCAAACGTTTCTATGGTTTGTGTCTCCATATTCCTTTATGGCCAGTTTGAACAAATCCACATGCTTTGATTCAAAGGTAATAAATTCCTCTTATTTGGAAAAATGATGTTTATTTTTGTTCTCTCACCCTTCGCAGGTGGTTTCATTTTAGCACACTTCAGAGTTATAATTTCATGCTTATTAAAAACATTTATTATGATCTACATAGATGAATGAAACTTTTATTAAATTATTTGACATAAACTCTGTTATTTTTAAAAATGTATTTCCTTTGAAGGGTTATTTTAGAGCGTTCAGAGAGGATCTAGGAGTGTGGTATTATGCAGTTTTTAAGTAGGTATGAAATGGTTATTTATATGATTGTTTCTTTAAGGCTTATGTATATTGTCCATTATATGCTATAAAATATTTTGAAAGTAAATTTAAGGAATGTTTTACATAGTTTATTTTTTGGAAAAAATTATTGAAATGACTTATGAAAGTCAGTATACTCTCAACATTAATTTATTCTGAAATTTACCAATTGTCTATTGAACCTATTATATGGCAGATATTACTTCAGACTACACTGGTAAATGAAATACTTGGCTTTGTAGAACTTTTATTTTATTTTATTTTTTTTAAATATTTTATTTATTTATTTGACAGAGAGAGAGATCACAAGTAGGCAGAGAGGCAGGCAGAGAGAGAGAGAGAGGAGGAAGCAGGCTCCCTGCTGAGCAGAGAGCCCGATGCGGGACTTGATCCCAGGACCCTGAGATCATGACCTGAGCTGAAGGCAGCGGCCTAACCCACTGAGCCACCCAGGCGCCCTAGAACTTTTATTTTAATGGGTGAGACAATTAAAAGCTATAAACCTTAATAAAAATTGCATAGTGCATTCAAAAATGATGAGTACAATGGGGAAAAAGAAAAATTCGATCAGGGTGAGAAAAATCAAGGTTGCTAGGCAGGGGATGGGGAGCTAAAAGTTTCAATAGGAAGATCAGGGTAGTTACAATGAAGCTGACAATTGAACAAAGGTATGGAAAGGTGATGAATTTGCCCAGAACTATCAGCAATAAGGTCACTCCAGACAAAGGAATTGGCTATCTTGAAGGCCATAAGGTTGGATCATGCCTGGCATATCTGAGGAATAGCAAGGAGGCCACTGTGAGTGACTGAAGAGTAGCAGGGAAAGAGGTCACCGAGGTTAAATGAGTGGCTAGATCATGTGAAAGCTTAGAAGTCATTGTAAAACTCTGGCTTTTATATTTGGAAACTTACTGTGTGATAGAATTTCTGCTAATAACTGAGAGTTCAAATGTCCATAAAATTTCAAGGATTCTTATTCTAGTAAGACAGAATAAAGAAAAAGAGTTCATATTTTCACATGGTGTAACAAATGCTCGGAGATCCAAGTGTAGGAAGCTATGGGAGCACAGATGAAGGCACTAAAATCACACCAAAATATTTGATGACTGTGACTATATATACATTTGTATTTTCTAGATTTTTTATAGTCATGGAATCACACAGTATATACTATTCATTGCCTGGCTTTTCTTTTCTCAGCATCATTACTTTGAGAATCTCCAATTGTAAATAGTTCATTTTGATGTTGAATAGTAATCTCTTTAATGAATAGATCATAATCTGTCTTTTCTCTATTGATGGACATTGATGAACAACATTTCCACTGTTTTCAATTCTAAAAGCTGCTATGAAATTCACATACAAGTCCTTGTATGAACATAGGGTATGTTTCTCTTGGTTAAATGCCTAGAAGTAAAATGGCTATTTGTGTAACTGCAACATATTTTGCATTTAAAAAAATTTTCAAACTATTTTCCAAAGTGGTGGTATCATGATATATGCCAACAACAATTTAGATTTTTTGTTGCTTCTCATTCTAGCTCAGACCAAGTACAATTAGCCTTTATAATTTTAGCCATTCTAATAGATATGTAAGCATGCCTCATTAGGATTTTAATTTGTATTTCTTTAATGTCTAAATGTTGAGAAATTTGTCATGTGCTTATAAGCCATCCATATCCTTTTGGTGACATGTCTCTTCCATTATTTCCTTCACATGTAAAATTGGATACTCTGTTTGGTTATTAGTAAGGTTTTTTATTTTTTTTTCATTTTTTAATAATCAGAGTAGATGTCCATTATCAGATATAGTATTTGCAAATCCCTTCTCCATCTTTACGGTTTCTCAATGGAGCTTTGATAGCTGTGTCTTTCAAGAAATATGCTACTTCTTTCCTGGTACACGGAGGTATGACTAGGACATTATCAATGTTGACCTTTGCAAACAAAATCATGGCTTAAGATATATGTAGTCTGCAGTTGTTGGGAGTGTTCACCATCCTTGCCTCTAACTCACCTCTCACTGCCCACACATTCAGATATAGGGGAATATTGATTGACAAAATATTAATTGCCAAATACCACTAGTTGGAGAATAAGAAAAATGCAGGCACCTGATTATATAATATTACTTAAATAAAATATGTTTTTATAAGTGCTATTGGAAGTAAATTCCTCAATACTTTAATCACACAGAATGATGGAATCCTCGATTTTTTTTCTTGTATTTACTAAGAAAATGATCATGCCTCAAGTATATTAAAATGGAATAGGGAAAATTAAAAATTGTTTTAAGTTGATTTGCGTGTGTTGTGCGTATGTGAGAGAGAAAGTGAGAGAAAAAGAGAAAGAGAGAAAAAGAGAACGGGAAAGACAGAGAGGTGGCTGCAGTGAATTGATGAGTTGCAGGATAGATTTTAAAGTTTTGTCTTTTGCTTTCTACATTCCCTTTTCCTTAGGTTCAAGAGAACAATCAGTAGTATCTCAGATGCCTGCTGCTAACATCAGCAGAAAGAGTTAGAGGTTCCCAGAAAATTAAAGATGAGATATAGTTTTCCTGACATAAGAAAAGTCATTTTTTGTCCCCAGCTATTTTCAATGATCTATACCCCACCTGTGTACTTGCCCAAGCACACTTCTTCCAAAACTTCCTGGGAGGTTCTTACAAAGAAATGCAAAAACCTCACTAGTTAAGGATTTTGAGGGAACAAGGCAATGGGAAAACTAACAGTCACCACCAGACCAGGAAATAGCCTAAGCTATTGAGACAATAAATCAGTGGTAAAACTCCTAGTGCTATTTCAAAAGTAATCAAGGCCTTGCATTCCTTGTCCCAGAAAATGAGTCCAAGACCCCATCTACTTTATATCTGCTCTTGAAGCCTGCAGAGTCCCTTTCCCTTGTCCAACAGTTACCTCTGCTTTATTCTAACATTGAAGTTTCTGCCCTCGGTGGAATACAAGCTTCATTCAGGTGAACATGCAATACATATTGCACAAATACATATGTGGATGTGCATGCATCCACAACCTTATGACCAACCATACACGGGATAATAAAACTCTCCCTTCTGAGTATTCATCTTAAATACGAAATAAAAATCTCTCTCTCCTGTTCAAACAGTCAAGGCCTTGGAACTTATTCCCTGTGATCTCCTTGTATGTTGTAAACAAAGATTCCTTTGTTTGACAACTCCACCTGTTTCTGTGATTCACCAAAGACTGACCTCAGTTAGTTCAGTTACTGTAATGGCTTTCACTACTCTGATTCTACCTCTGCAAGTCTCCAAATTTAACTATTTTTTCCTCCCAATTCCGCATATTCTTGGCTTTAAACAGCAACTCTGAAGAGATGATTTGCTTGTTTAAAAAAAAATCAAGAAAAGGGAGTAGTAGTAAACATTGTAACTTTGAACTTCCTGCCCTAAGGGGCTCTCCTGTTGTTTCTCTTTGACTTCCTGGACTGAAATGATAGAAATTTGGCAATACATCACTCCCCAATCCAGATAACTGACAGAACAGTTTAGACTCTTAGAAAAATATTAGTTTAAAAGATCACATAATTAAATACTTAAGCATGTAGTGTAATGGAGTGGTTTTCAAGAAATATATTTTGGTCATCTGAATATTTAGTTTTCAACCATGGCTACTGACTCACAGCTCCTAAAACTCTTGGAATTTTTTGTGATAAGGGTGAGAGAGGTGTGTTTTGTTATGTTAATAAAGTGACCTTCAGACCTCACTCAAGCCAAGGGCTGTTTGCCTTAAGGACCAACCACTTGGTGAAAGCCTTCATAACTTTTTGCCCAACATGCCTCCCCTTCCTCCCAATTCAGGATTATCTGGGGAGGGAAGAGGAGCTGGAGATTAGATCAGCAAATGACAATGATTTAGTCAGTCATGACTATGTCACGAAGCTTCCACAGAAAACCTGAAAGGACTGGGTTCAGAAAGCTTTTAGTTTGTGAAATGTATGAAAAGGCAGGAAGAGTGGCAGTCTTCCAGAAGGTAATAGAAGCTCTGTGCCCATTCTCCATACCTTGCCCTGTGCACTTCTTTATCTATCTATTGACTTAAATCTTCTATTATATCTTTTAATAAGCTGGCAAACATAAAGTAAGTATTTTTCTGAGTTTTGTGAGTCCCTGTAACAAATTAAAAGAACGTAAGAAGTAGGCCACTGGGACCTCCAACCTGTAGTTGCTCAGTCACAAGCCTAGGGCCTACAGTGAGACTGGCATCTGAGGTGGGGTTGGAGATAGTCTTGGAGGACTGATCCCTTAACTGATAAAATCTTACACTATGTTCAGGTAGATAGTGTCAGAATTTAGTTGAATTCTTGGAGATCCTGCTGTTTTCTGAAAATTATTTGGCATTGTTGGTATGATGTCCTAAAACCCAAAAAGATATAGCTACCTCAAAATAAGAATAAGGTTGACAGCTTATATATAATAAGTGAGTATATCAGGGATTTAAAATATACCCAATAAATAATGTAAGGAAATAAGGAAAGATTTTGAAATAAAAACAAGAATAAGAACCTAGTGGTGCTAATAGATTAAATATATGTAATCTAGTTGAATTAAGAATACAATGGATAGAATACGTAATGGATCCAATAGAGATAAGAAGTCACTTAAGGATATAGTCATCTGGATACCAGCAAAGCCTTAAAATTATCAATATAAAAGAGGTGTAAGATGTAGGTGATGTGTGTGGAACAAAAGCTAGAGAAAAAATTAGATTTCCTTACTACTCATAGCCTGTTGACAAGTCCTTGAAGTTCCTCTGGGGACTCAGCTGCTTCCATGTGGACACATCCACTCAGGGCAAAAAGCATTCTTAGTCCACCCCCCAGGATACTGAAAATCTACTTTCACATGTAAAAATTACTTTGGAAACTTCTTTATCTCTACTCCCCACCCCTGCCCTCAAGATATACATTGGCAATCATCTCCCAAGCATATACCCACTGATACACGTCAGAAGAGTCTCTTCCCTGAGTTTTTACCAAATAGTAATAAATGACCTTTCCCTAACAATAGCTAGCCCCCTAGAGGTCTGGAAACCTTGTTTATAAAATACCTTGGAGGCTTGTGCTATCCCTCAGCTCCTCCCAAATTGAAAGTATATAATCAGCCACTCTTCATGACCCTCTCTCTCTACTCCAAATAAATAAATAAATATTTTTTAAATAAAATAAAAATAAATGACTTTTTTTAAATGAAAGAAGAAAAAGGAAGGAAATATTTGAATATTAATGTACATCTATTTCTCAAGCATAAAATAGTCAAGACACTGGATTAAAACTTACATACAAGAAAAGAAAGAAAATATTCATAACTATAGTTGACACTATGAATCCCAAACTAGGGCATACATACCAAAGACAAAAAAAACACAAAATCATAAGTGTTAGAGAGAAAAAAAAATAATTCATTAATAAAGAAACAAGAATCAGACTGACAGAAATTTTTTAAATAACATCAGATATAAAAAAGAATGAGGTAATAGCTTTATTATCTTGAATAAAATAATCACAAATGTAAACATTTAGATTCTTCTAAAATGTCATTGGAATAGGAAGGCATAATAAAAAAAAATATTTTCAGGAATACAGACCACAGATAATTTTCCTTAATTTGTGTAGGCAGCACTTAAATACTAATATTATTTTAACAGTTAAAATGTACTCTATGACCTATGGGGTGGGGGAAAAGAGGATGACCAAGTCATCTTGAAATAATTCAGTTTTATGAAAAAAGTAAAAAGATCGAAAAAAAGACTTGAAGAAAAGAGAGATAAAACATATGCATAATAAAAATAAATAAATAAATAAACAACTGGAGTGCCTGGGTGACTTAGTCGGTTCAAGTGTCTGCCTTCAGCTCAGGTGATGATCCCAGGATCCTGGTATTGAGCCCTGCATCAGGCTCCCTTCTCAGTGGAGAGTCTGCTTCTCCCTCCCATTGAGAAAAAAAATTTGACTTATTTATTTGAGAGAGATAATCTCTAAATTTTACTTATTTATTTGAGAGAGAGTGAGAAAAGAAAAACATGCACACAGCAGGGGGAATAACAGAGGGAGAGGGAGAAGCACCCCACTGAGCAGGGAACCCCCTGTGGGGCTCTATCCCAGGACCCGGGTATTATGACCTGAGCTATAGGTAGACACTTAACTGACTGAACCACTCAGATACCCCAATGAATACAATCTTTAAAAATAATAATAATAATAATAATAATAATAATAATAAATAATATTTCAGATAGTATGATTTTTTTAATGTAAGACTTGGTATAAAAACAGGATGACATACTTGTCTAATTATAGCAAAAGACTTTGATAAGTTTAGATGCAGTAGTACATAAAAAATTTAACTTCTTTCATTAACTGATAATTTAATTAGATTAAATTAAGAGACATCAAAATTTAGAGAATCTAATAGTCCTGATCTATTAATAAATGTAGCCATCCTGACCCAAAACCATAGTCTTCAGTAAGTATATAAGCATAAGTTGAACATTTACACAAACAGGCCATTATTTAGGTCAGAAGTATATGCCAATAAATTCCTAGAGTTAAATATCAGGTTATATTTTTCAAGAATGAGGCAATAAAATTAGAAAACAATGACCAAAATATTAAATTCATATAATTGGAAGTTAACTTCATACCTAAAATGAAATAATACAGCTAATTCAGAAATTTTAAGAATTACAGTACTTTGGTAATATCAACTCTCAAAATGAGTAACGGACAGGTGGGGCTAGGGAGGAAGAGATCCATAGGGAACTTTGTGAACAGGCTCTCAGAAATCCCCAAAATGTGGTGTGGGAAAACCAGAGTAAAGAGATAAATTGGGCCACCCTACCCCAGGGAAGAGCACCCTGATCTAGGCCTGTGGGATGGAGGACCACCCTGCCCTAGGTGTATGGGGTGGGTCATGTGGGGTGGGTGTCTCTATGATAAACACCTGTAACCAAAAAAGAATAATCAGACCCTAAAAAGGTGGTAAGCCATTGCAGCAGTTATTGATAGAGATGATTAAAGTTGCCTGGTTACCTTTTTATAAAAAATAAACCCTGAAGGCACTCATTGTTAACTGTGTGGGGACCCCTCTTAGTTGTGAGAGCTTTTTCTATATATTCACTTGATAAACTTCTGTCACTTACTCACTCTCCATTGCCCACAAGATTCCTTCTTTGACTCCAAGAGACAAGAACCTAGCTCTCCCACATCATTCCCTAGAGTTAAGTATCAGGCTATATTTTCCAATGATAAGGCAATAAAACTAGAATAGAATGACCAAAATATTAAGTCCATGTAATCCTGGAAGTTAACTTTATACCTAAAAAGAAATAATACAGCTAATTCAGAAATATTTAGAATTACTGTACTATGGTAATATCATTTGTGAAACAAGTGACAATAATTAAAGGTATGAAGGAAATCTAAAGGTTTAATTGTATTAATTCAAAAGAAAAACAAAACAATACAACAAAAACACCAAAGCATAAAACAACAAATCAAAACAAAAAGAATATAAAGGCAAAACCTAAGAACAACAGCAGTAATAACAAAATCTTATAGAAACAAACAAATTTTTGGAATAGATTAATAAGAAAGATTTGACCAATGAGTACTGGTCAGAAATACTCAGAGATGATGAAGATAAAATAAAATACTAAATGAAATGTATAAAAACTAAATTATAGACCTAAGAGACTGATTAAAAATGCTTCTAGAAAAGGAGTCTAATTTGAAGACAATAAAATTAATAGCACCATAGAGAAAACTGTATTTGTGACATAGGGGATCAATTAGAGATGATAAAGTATTTCCTTAAATATCAAAGATAACAATTAGACTCAATGGCTCAGTCAGCTAAGCCTCTGCCTTCACCTCAGATCATGATCCCAAGGCCCTGAGACTGAGCTTGACTCCCTGCTTGGTGGGGAACATGCTTCTTCTTTTCCCTCTCCCTCTGCAGCTTCCCCTGCTGGCACTTGTTCTCTCTCTCTCTCTCTCAATAAATAAAATATTAAAAGTTAAAAAAATTAAGAAATAAGCATCAAAGATTAATCCATAATGTAAAAATATTTATTAAAGTGATTAATTAATTTATATTAAAATTAAATATTTCCTTGCAATTAAGTGCAGTGTGGAGAAAAAGTTAATAGACAACTGACATAGGAATGAACAATACTTAAAATATTTAAAACTGACAAGGAATTATTAGATTTAGACTCCAAGATGATCTCTATGTATGTGCATTTAAAACACCTTAAAATACTTTGTAGGAATGTGCTACAGGAAATTAAAGAGGGAGGGAGATAAAGGGGGAAAAAATAGCTCAACTTGAAATGACTAGTTGGTTGCCACTGTGTTTTATTTACATTTTCCACCACTTTTTTGGTCAATGAAATTATTTTACATGTATCTATTATTATCTTGTAGGACATGTTACACTAATATCATTATTAATGAAGTTGAGAATAAGAATATGATGCCTCATTTCATCATAATTGTTAAAAATGATCCCTAAGCTGGTAAATGCAGGAAGCCAGAAACGGAAATAATAATTAGCACCAGTTCAAAAGCTTGTCCACCTGGAACCTGTAAGAAAATCCAACTAGATCCTGAAAATAATGAGTGATCTGAGGAAACTGGACAGGGATAAGGCAATAAAACTAGAATAGAATAGAATAGAATGCCATTACTTATAATGGCAATAGCAACTTAGACAAGGTAATGGAAAAAAATCTATTAATTGGCAGTTGGAAAATTATTAAAAAATATAAACCATAAGCCAATGAGCTTGGGAAAATTATGAAGAATCTACATAAACATAAAAAGAAACAATATATATTTGCCAAGGAACATTCACATTTTAAAAAATAAGTTGAAAGGGGAACAATATGCCATAATACATGTATCAATGTTTTTCATGGAAGTTTAGTATAAAAAATAAACATTTTAAATAATTTATTTGGAAATTGATATCACATATCTGAAAAACTTGGAAGAAGAAATGGATAACCATGATTAAACAAATGTAGCAGAAAAATGATTTACAATAATAGATAAAAGCTATTCAAAAATGCAGTGAATATTGGCCAAAGCTTAGAAAAATCGATAAAATATAAAATGTAAAATGAATTCAGGAATGAAAAATAGAATCCCATTAAATCTAATTTGGAAAGAACTAATAATTTTTTTTTTTGGCCTGAATCTGCTCTGCCTTTCATTAGGTGGGACACTGACCAAGCCCACTCAGCTCCTCTCTCATGCCCAGTAATAGAAAAGTCAGGGACATTAATTACTTCTGGGATGAATTTTAACCACTGTGGATAGGATGCAGAAGCCAGTGGGTTAAACAGATTCTTTCTTGTTTCAGGAAAAGAATTCTGAGATGTATTCTGTGCATTAGGATTGATGCTCAGTTGTCCACAATCATAATCCACTCAGTCTGAACTCATATATGTTTCTCCTGGACCACTTAGCTCTTCTCATTCTCTCCTCTTCCACGTGATCAAATTCCAAAATAATTATTTAGGTTGTGTATGCAAGTCCTGATTTTGAAGGGAAACTCAGTTACAGAAAGAGATGAGAATAAAGATACAGGAAAAAAAATGGTGCACTTGGGTGACTCAATTAGATAAGCATCTGACACTAGATTTCAGCTCAGGTTGTTATCTCAGGGCGATGAGATGAAGCCCCTACAGGCTCTGTGCTAGGCAAGGAGGTTGCTTAAGATTCTCTCTTCTTATCCCTTTCCTTCCCCCCCTCACCTCCCATGCTGTCTTTCTCTTAAATAATAAGCACTGCTGAACTATCTTAGATTCTGTACCTTCTCTCCAGCCATGAACCTATCACTGTCTCTAACTCTTGAAAACTTCATTAGACAAATTAATGTGGTGAAGGAAGCAATATGAGAAAGCCTATTAATCTGATGAGCATGGAACTGAACAAACCCTATAGATACTTTCCCTTTGGTTTCTAGCCTATCAATACCTACAGTGAGTCACATACACTCAAGATTATTGTTTTTATTGTATACTTCATATATTCATTAATTTTTGACTCATTATCATTTTGTTGAAGTGTTAAACTATGGTAATAAACAAACTTTTAAGTAACTTTTCTTCCTATGATACAAATATAACTTGCACTTGAGCTTTAGCTAATTTTATGTTCTAAAATTGCCAAAACAAAATGATCAAGGTTTCTAGATTATTTACTGTATTTTCTACTATATAATATTGTTCTATCTCTTCTGTATAAAGAAAATGAATGCTTGCGGCTCTTGGGTGGCTCAGTGCGTTAAAGCCTCTGCCTTCTGCTCAGGTCATGATCCCAGAGTCCTGGGATAGAGCCCCACATCAGGCTCTCTGCTCAGCAGGGACCCTGCTTCCCTTCCTTTCTCTCTGCCTGCCTCTCTGTCTACTTGTGATCTCTGTCTGTCAAATAAATAAACAAAATCTTTTTAAAAAAAGCAAATGAATGCTTGATAACTAAATGAATGCTTTACTGAACAAATTAAATATGGCAATAGCATTTTATTTTATCATGCTTTACATATTAAACTATAATATTATATCACTAGTCTACAAATAATCTACTCACATAGTGATTTGGAAGCTTTTAGCAAAGGAATTCTTCCTCCTGATTGTAGTATAAAAGCCACAGAAATATACAGAAGACTCCTAGGATAGAAAGTTAAATCCAGTTACCCGTGATGCCTTGAGTAGGACCTGACCTATGTATGCCCTGGGATGCACTAGTAACTGTTACATGTGATAGGATTATATTTAATATCTAGAGTTTCATTTACTTCACAAAGGAGATATAAATTTGAGAATAAAATATTTGATGAATCTATAAAGTCTATATCTATTTGGAACCAATGTGGTAGAATTAAGATGTTAATTTGAAAAAAAATTTCATTGAACACATACACATATTCAATTGTTTTTATATATATATAAACAGCATTATTTATTTATGTAAATAAATGCATTGTCAGTAAAATCCATTTACTTATCAATCATAAGGGTAATTTTAAGTACTAAGAATAAGAAATATGTGAAAAGATAAGTGTTCAAAAGTGCAGTTTGTGGTAATTAATACAATATGATAGGCTCATAAAATAGATATATTACTTGAACTTAAAAGCTTCTATAATTAAGCGATGACCACTTGAAATTTGTAATTAGTCTTGCTGCAGTTTTTTCCTTGCACTTATTGCCCTTCCCCAGAAGTTCATTAAGAATTTCTGTGAATGTCCTTATGTTTAATCTCATTCATAGATTCCACTGCTGCTCACAAAACAAAGCCAAAAAGAGAGGTAACTCTATGTGGCACTCCATCCACAAGCAATACATTCATAAATAATTAAAAAGCTCTCTACTTCATTTGTTACCCATTCAGCTGATAATTTAAATGAGTAACTGAGGCCATTTTACCAGCACTTTTAATAGAATGCGACTCAGAAACTTCACAGTGTTATTTAAGAAGAAATGCTCATGTGTTAAGGTCTTTATTTTTTTTAAATCAACAAAATAATTTTCAAATATTAAAAGCAAATGTCTCCTTTTCCTCCAAGTTTCCTTGCTATGTCAAACTTATAAATAAATACATTACAACCGTATTTTGAGTAGTAGATAAAAACAAATGTTTTGAAACTGTCTGTGGGTTGAGTATCTGGGTTAACTTGTATAAATATCTGAACTCAATGTATTTAGACTTTATTAGATGGTTTTTTTAGACTATTTAAAAATACATGCTCAGGTAATGACAACATTATTTTATTCATTTTAATAAATGAATTATTTTATTTAATTATGTTTAGATATTTATTTATTAAATTAATGATTTAATATTTAACAATCTAAATTTGAAATATTTAAAATTCTAAAAAATATTTATTTAATTAAATTGATATATTTAATATAAATATTCAATAAATTATTTAATCATTATTATAATTATGCAATACATTATGTATTGTGTAATAATTGCATTTTAATAAATAAATAAATGTATTATTTACATTATTTTATTTTACTTTATTTTATTTAGTTGACAAAGAGAGGGAGAACGCAAGCAAAGGGAGTTGCAGGCAGAGGGAGAGGGAGAAGTAGGCTCCCAGCTGAGCAGAAAGTTCAACCTGGGGTTCCATCCCACGACCCTGGGATCACCACCTGAGTCGAAGGCAGATGCTTCACTGACTGAGCCATCCAGATGCCCAAGGCTTTGTATTCTTCGCTTCTAAATATTGATGCTGCTTCATCTCTGGAGTTAGTAAATTGATGTTGAGAATTCATATCAAAGAATTGATAGTAGCTCTTAAACAGAAACATGTAATTTAGGGGAAAAAAAGAACAGAAGGAAGAGAAAGCCCAAAAGTCAAAAGCACATTAATATAAAATTTAATTAGATAAATAAAGCTGATTTTCCTGAAGGGGTCTAATAAAAGGGCTGCAAAGAGCTGATAGGATTAGGAAAATTGTCCACTCCTGGTCATTTCATAATTTTAAACTATTCCTTATTAATAAATATACTTAGTTCCAGAAACACAACCACATAAGGACATTTCCACCAAGTTTCCTCTAACAGCATTTACAAATTAGACGTTCAAACAATGTAGTTCGTTACATGTTGCATCTGTATCTTAAAGTATAAACACTTTCTGTGACACATTTTCTAACAATTAAAATTAATATATATATATATATACATATTATATATATAATATGTACATATATATATATATCTTACCCTAAATGGAAAAAAAATATATATATCGAAACCTTATCCCCAAATGAAACCTTTCTTTGTTTATTAGCTTAAATAGGTAAATTAGCAACAACAACAACAACAAACAGCTAATATTATAGAGGTAGGAACAATTTACCTTTTCATTCATTGTTATTTTCTAAAAATTCCTATTTTATTTTCTCATCTGTCATAATAATTTTCTAAATCTCCTGCCTTATTCAATTTTTTTCTTTTAGTGGAAATCTCTATTTCATATTTATTTTCTCTTCCTCCACTCTTTGCTCTAATAATTCAATGTATTATTAGATTTTCTGTTTTTCTCTTTATCCAGATATATCTTTTCTTTCTTTCTTTCTTTTTTAAATAATTTGATTTGCTGGCATTTTACATCAGTACATGCTTTCTTATGGATGTGAGAAATGTCTGTGGAACTACTAGAAGTATAAACTTTTTTACCTTTAAGAAGTTTACATGGCTCAGTTGGTTAAGTGTCTTCCTTCAGATTAGGTCATGATGCCAGGGTACTAGGATCCAGTCCTGCATCAGCTGCCTGCTCAGCAAGGAGTCTGGTTCTTCCTCTCCCTCTGCCCCTCCCTCTCTCTCTCTAATAAATAAATAAAATCATTAAAAAAAAAGACTTACTGAAACCTGAGACTGAATTACTAAATTCAGTCTTAATATAAAACAGCTAATCAAAGCAATGATCACAACTGGAAAATTTATTCAGATCATGGTTTAACATTTTTGGTTGACACAGGACCTTTTTCAGTAACAACTTTCCCTAAATATCAATTTCTTTTTAAGGCAAAAAATTTTGACAAGAAATCCAGATCCTTCTCATCATTTTCATATCAATTTAATGTGACATCCTCGGAGTATATAATCAAATATGTAATTATTCTATCTGTTGCCTTGTATATTGCCTGTATCTTTTTCAGACTCAAAGTTCCATTGAGGTAGAGGTTTTTTGTTTTGTTTTTAAAGCAGAGATTTTTAAAGTGTTTGATATATACAAGATGCTTAATAAGTGTTTACAAACCTATGTATTTCAGAAGCCTTAAACAGGCTTTAAAATAATGTAGGTGATATTAGTAGTCATATCAAACAATTTGTAGGTTTCAGTCATGTAAATAACTACATTTCTCAGAGACAGAGAAACATACAAATGATCTGGGTCCAGTAGGATAATGCTAGCATGTGTTGTAAATTCTCTTATATGACCTTATTCTTGCAAGAATTGGTTATGTGGCAGAAAAAAAGGTATCACTATCTTATACTTTGTTATTTAAATCGATTTATGGAAGTTGTTAATTTCTTACACTGCCCCTTTGTTTCAGTGGACCCAATTTCCATGGTAATGGTGAGAGGAAAGTAGGCAATTTAGGCAGCAGCAAAAATCTCCTACAAGGCACTATAAAATAAGGCTTGTTCTAGATCATGGGTCTGTCCAAAGGGGAATGTTAAGGGGTAGAATGGATGATGGATGCATTGTGGACTTATAACTATAAGATTAATACTGTTATGCCCCAATAATGGGTCTATGATTAAAGGAGCGAGACTGATGTAAATCGAAGGTCAAGCAAAGCTTTATTTCATGCCAAGCATCAAGAATCTAACTGAACGTTCGGGGCCACACCTCTTATGAGAGAAGGCAACCCTTCCCTGTTTCACAGTCTAGCTTTTAAGGGCAAAGGCCATGCAGTCAGGCCTGGCCACGCACAGGTGACCAATGAGATTTTAACACACACAGGAAACTCCACAGTGAGGCTAGGTGACCAATTGAGGTTCAATTGACCCTAGTATAGACATTTGACCCAGCCTATTACACCTTGATTAGGATTGGTGCCAAAACGGTTCCCAAAGGGCGGAGGAGTGGGGCATACTCCTTAGTATCTAGGGAGACAATATGCAAACACCGCCCCTCCTCCCGCTGATTGATGTCTCCACCTGGCCTGACCCACTCTTGTATATGGGCTTTGTTACCTGGAGCTGATTTCCAGGACTTGTTTTTAAGTGAATCCCCTGGGGGAAGGGGAGCAAGGACAGTTTAAGGGTTAACCTCAATGAAAGCCTCTTGCTAAAATATAAAAATATAAAATAGGTCCTTACATTACAACAACTCAGTAGGGAAAGTCCCAGTGTGGTGATAAAAGAAGTGATGTAACTTGCATTGCACATTTTATTTTTAAAACGTGTAAGTTGTATTTTTCCCTGCCATGACATCATACTTTATCTTCATCTCTGTCTACTAGTTTAAAAGTAGTTAAACAAACTCAACAATTTTTTTGAAATTTTTTTTTATTTATTTAAGAGCAAAAGCCAGAGAGAGAGAGAGAGAGAGAGAATGAGCAATATGGGGCTCGATCCCAGGACTCTTGAGATCATGAACTGAGCCAAAGGCAGACACTTAACTGAATGGGCAAATGAGACTCCCACAAACTCAACAATTTTATAAAATTTTTATTTGTTGGGGTGCCTGGCTGTATCAGTCAGTAAAATATGTAACTCTTGATCTTGGGGTTTTACGTTTGAAATCCACCTTGGGTGTAGAGGTTTTTAAAAATAAAATCTTTAAAATTTTTTTTCCTTTTTTTATTTAAGCCATTGTATGGCAGTGTTGATCACTATATTGTACACCTGAAACTAATATTATCCTTATTTTAACTAACTGGAATTTAAATAAAAACTTTAAAAATAAAATAAAAATAATAATCATAAAAATAAAAAAGAGGAAAAATTATTTGGCAGGCAATTTTATTAATTGCATAATTATTTATTATTATCATAGTCTGTGTGTGTCGGTGGGAAGTGGCTGGTATTACATTGAGTTCCATATGTGTGTAACACTGAGGTCCATGTCTGTAGTCAGTCTTTTTTTTTTCATTTAATTTATTTTCAGTGATCCAAAATTCATTGTTTATGCACCACACCCAGTGCTTCATGTAATAAATTCCCTCCTTAATACCCACCACTGGGCTCACCCAACCACCTGCCACCCTCCTCTTCAAAACCCTCAGTTTGTTTCTCAGAGTCCACAGTCTCTCATGGTTTGTCTCTCCCTCCAATTTCCCCCAGCACACTTCTCTCCATCTCCCAGTGTCCTCCACGTTATTCCTTATGTATTGAGCCTTATAAAAACTTTTATTTCTTTCCCTATTCTCCTTTGCATATGTTTACCTTAGATGTTAAAATGTTATAAACCTCTCCTGCCTGGTCCATTTTCTCTCTCTTCTCTCATGATTTCTCATGCTCTCCCTGCCAACCCCACATGCCTTACAATATCTGGATATGACTAATTTCTTCCTGAGCTACTTTATTCTACTCTGCCATATGGTTGCCCTTCCCTCTTCTGTACCATAACTTCTATCCCCTGCATTTGTGCTTTAACAATACCTAATTCTTTTCACTACATCTGTATCTTTGAGGTCAATACTCAGTAGTGCAATCGCTGGGTCATAGGCTAGCTCTATTTTACTGGAAAGAAGGGCCATATGCACCCAAGTGTTCATAGCAGCAATGTCCACAATAGCCGTTCTGTTGAAAGAGCCAAGATCCCCTTCAACAGACAAACGGATAAAGAAGATGTGATCTATGGATACAATGGAATATCACTCAGTCATCAGAAAGGATAAATACCCAACTTTTGCATCAACATGGATGGGACTGGAGGAGATTATGTTAAGTGAAATAAGTCAAGCAGAGAAAGTCAATCATCATATGGTTTCACTTATTTGTGGAACCTAAGGAATAGCATGGAGGACATTAGGAGAAGGAAAGGAAAAATGAAGTGGGGGGATTGGAGGGGGAAATGAAACATGAAAAACTATGGACTCCAAGAAACAAACTGAGGGTTTTAAAGATGAGAAGGATGTGGGGATGGGTGAGCCTGGTGATGGGTATTAAGGAGGGCACATATTGCATGGGGCACTGGGTCTTTTACACAAACAATGAATCATGGAACACTACTTCAAAAACTAATGATGTATTTCATGGTAACCAACATAACATAATTTAAAAAAAAAAAAGGAGGGGGACAATTCCTAACACTCAATCTTTGCTAGTTTCTTGTTTACCTCCTTTTAAGAGTAAGCTCATTAGTGGTTTTTTGTTTGTTTGTTTGTTTTGTCTCAACTAAAAGAAGAAAAATAATACACATTATTTTGAAAACTTTTTGAACAGTGTACAAACGTTAGTCAAGTCCACAATGTCTCATCTCTTCTTCCTCCTAACATGGCTAAGTTCAAAAACCCTTTATCTGGGAAAAGATCATTCTCCTGCCACCTTGTGTAAGATTTTGGCTTTAGCTTAGATTATCCTTTCTTTCCTTTTCTGAAAATAAGTTGAAAATATTAATAGCCTCATTTTCTTCTTCCAAAATATGACTGCTTCTTTACCAAGTGCAAAAGCAACCCATTTTGACCATAGTAAACAGCTTGGACCTACTTTTTTGGCTCACTGTTTTAGTGAGACAAGTGGAGTGAAGATGACACACCATTTCCAAATGTATTAATAATTGGTAGACCATACTTCTAAATTGAAGTTTTGTTGCCATTAAACTACGACCAGACTCGCTATAATTACAGAGGTAAATTCTTTATATTTACCATATTTGAAATTACTATAAAATACCAAAATAAAATTATGATTATGTGAAGAGTCTGTCATATTAAGAAGATGACTTTGAAATTATTGCTTATCTAAATGAAATTTCCCATTTTATAATCTTGTATAAGCTTCCGTTGTCATTTCCTATTTAAAATCTATTAGAAGGCACTCTTATTTTCCCTTAAGTGGGAAGTCAAATGTGGAACAAATTCATCCCAAAGGAACTGATTCTATATTCCACTGAAGACCAGTTGGCTTCCATGTGGCATTTTGCCCCTTGCATATTGTTCATCTCCTACAACAAATGGGGGTATGCTCTTTAGTAAACTAATTCAACTCAATTAGAGACATTGTCTTCAAGGGATAACATCATAGAGACTAGAATGAGAATCATACTTTTGGGAAAATTGGGCCCAGGTTTTTTGTTTTGTTTTAAGATTTTATTTATTTATTTGACAGACAGAGACCACAAGTAGGCAGAGAGGCAGAGAGAGAGGGGGAAGCAGGCTCCCTGCTGAACAGAGAGCCTGATGCAGAGCTCGATCCCAGGACCCTGAGATCATGGCCTAGCCAAAGGCAGAGGCTTAACCCACTGAGCTACCCAGGCGCCCCTGGGCCCAGGTTTTGATGGCTTCTTTCCTCAATCTTATAAAACCTATTTGAACTCTACTGGATGACAGAACTGCTTAAAAATATTTGGTCCCTTGTAATTTTAACCTTCCCGTATTCAATGCACCTGATCCATGTAATATCTTATAATATTTTTGTCAAATGAAGACTCTCAAAGTGTGTTTCTTGGGAGACACTTTTCAATTGGTTGCTTACATTTCTGCATTTATTATTTGTTCTAGACCATCCTTTGAAGATGGTTGTATTGAATAGACTTGGAAGACAGAAAGGTATCTTTTTTTTAAACTTAACCTGTTGTGTTTGCAAATATTATCTGCCTCTTTTTTGATTCTTCTTGTGGGAACTGAGGCTCAGAACTGATATATAACTGCCACCCCTACACACACACACACACACACACACACACACACACACACACACACAAACACACACACACACACAAATACTGTTAAAATTCTGGCTACCTCTATTGCTGTGAATAATAAGCTATATTATTTCTGAACCATGAGTCTGCGTCTTCTATCAACACCCAAGAAACCACGGCAGACTCATACACCAGCTTTCAAATAAGAGAAAATAATCTCAGATGCTTTATATTTTTTGATAGTGTTACCTACTTCTGAACATATGAGTGAACACATATAAAGCTGGAGCCATGACCATTTAGAGCTTCTTCTGTGGAAGAACTATGCATTCACTAGTAAACAAAAGTAGTTTCATCTTTTTTTTTTTTCCTCCTGGACACCATTTCCTCTCTCACACTGTTGCTCAAATTGGATGGAGTCTAAGGTCCTTTGAGGAAATTTTTGTTTAATGACTCAAAATAAAATAGGAAGAGTCTAAAGTGCTAAAAATAATTCTAGATAAAAGGTATAAGATCATGCCAGAAAGGATAGTAATTTTATCTAACAACTGCCTGTTCACCCCTTATTTGTTCATTAACTAATCTCCAAATTCCTGACTAAATCCCTTTTGTAAGCCAGAATGTGAGCTAAAAACTGGGATTTTAAAAAAGTTTTCATTTGAAATCCAGTTAGTTAACATATATCATGTGTACAATATAACATATAGCACTCAGTGCTCATCATGACAAGTGCTCTAATTAACCCCCATCACTTATTTAATCCATCACTCCTTTAAGATCCCCTCAAGTAACCATCAGTTTGTTCTCTGTAATGAAATGTCTGTTTCTTGCTTTGTTTCTCTTTCTATGTCTTGTTATTTTCCCCTTTGCTTGTTTGTTTTGTTTCTTTTATTCCATATATGAGTAAAGGTATTTGTCTTTCTCTGACTGACTTATTTCACTTTTAGCATTATACTGTCTAGTTCCATCCATGTTATTGCAAATGGCAAGATTTCAGTCTTTTTTATGGCAGAATAATATTCCAGTGTATATACATACCACTTATTCTTTATTTATTCATCAATTGATGGATACATGGGCTCTTTCCATATCTTAGCTTTACAAATAATGCTGCTATAAACATAGGGGTGCTAGCATCCCTTTGAATAAGTTTTCTTATATTCATTGGGTAAATACACACCAGCAGGATTGTTGGATCACAAAGGACTTCTATTTTTAAATTTTATGGAAATTCCATACTGTTTTCAAATATGGCTGTATCAGTTTGCATCACCACCAACAGTTCTCAATTGTTATTTTTTCTTTTTTTTTTTTAAGATTTTATTCATTTGACAGAGAGAGATCACAAGTAGAGAAAGAGAGGAGGGAGCAGGCTCCATGCCTGGCAGAGAGCCCGATGTGGGACTTGATCCCAGGACCCTGAGATCATGACCTGAGCTGAAGGCAGAGGCTTAACCCACTGAGCCTCCCAGGCACCCCCCACAAGTGTTACTTTTTCACATCCTCTCCAACACCTTTTGTTTCTTGTAGTGTTGATTTTAGCCATTCTGACAGGTGTGAGGTGGTATGTCTTTCTAGTTTTGCTTTGCAATTTCCTGATGATACATGATGATGGACATCTTTTCATGTTATCTACTGAACATTTGAATGTGTTCTTTGGGGAAACAATTGTTCATGTCTTCTATCCATGTTTTTATTGGATTATTTGTTTTTGGATGTTGACTAAAAACTGGGTATTAAGTAACACACAAGACAGGTTTCCTTGAGCTTAAAATTTATTTGCATGAGTATGATTAACAGGAAAAAATATGCATATGTGTATGTACAAGTGTGTTTACGTATACATCTTTCTATCTATCCTCTGTCCCCTGTCTTCTAATTGTGGTAAATCCCGTATGGTGGGGAATGGGATATTCTGCAGAAATATGCTGCTGGATATGTTGGGTAAGCAAATTTAATTGCACTCAGATGCATTGGATATAAGTGAATCACTCAAATGAGTTATTTAATATTATATAGAAACAAATTAAAAATTTATGTAGTTGAAAATAATAGGTAGTTAAAATAATTTTTGTTGTTTGTTGTTTTTGTGTCTTTTTTTGTTTATATATACTATGGTGTGAATGTTTATGTCTCCCAAAATCATATTATGAAATCTAACTCTGGAAGTGGTAGTATTAAAACATAGGGGCCTTTGGGGGGTGATTAGGTCATAAGTGGGATTACAGTCCTTTTAAAGGAGACCCCAGAGAGTTCTCTTGATTCATTCATCATGTACGTTTACAGTGAGAAGATAGCCATCTATGAGGAAGTGGGCTCTCCCTGGATCTGCCCATTCCTTAATCTTGAACTTCTCAGTTCTAGAACTGTGAGAAATAAATTCCTGTTCTTTATAAGCTATTCAGTCTATATCATGTCCGTTCTAGCAGCCTGCATGTAGAAGGACACTATGACCTAAAACGAGAGCAATAAATATAAAGTTTCAGTAAAGTCAGTTGGTACAATGTTTTTTTACTTAGAGAAGTCATGCTGCTTCATGTTAAACCTTGATATTGTATATGTTTCTTGAAGGGCCACTTCTTACTCCTTTGTGTGTTTTCCACAAAGTCCAGGATGATGCCTTACATAAAGGTAATATTTTATAAATACTGTTGGAAATATATACTTCTCTAAAATCTTATTTTGCCTACAGATTACTTGGATCCACTTTGCCTTGTGTAGAATATTTGAAATATATTAAGAACAGAATGTCTCTCTAAATAACATTTAGAATCATCATTAGTTTATGATTCCTGATTCATTTGTTTATGCAGTGATACTTACTGCAAGAACACTGAAGTTTGTAATATAATTTTTGAATTAATCACCAAGCTAGTTTATTTTAACTTATGAAAAAATAATTTCTCATGTTGGTTTAATTCTGCTCTTATGTTATGGTCATGACATTTTCATTAAAATAAAGTAGAAAATAGAAGTAAATAATAAATGAATAATAAAAAATAATAAATAAAAAAATAAAAGTAAAACTCTTGTGAAATGTTAAACTTTTCTTACTTATTTTGTTTTGCTTTTCCTCTACCATACTGGCAAAGCTGTATTTTGCAGATAGATACAATTTTCTAGTTGCTAGGTTTGTTACTTTTGCTAAAATTTTCAAAATATAAGAAGTTGAATAGTCATGGATTGTTGATTAAACTCCTTACCTACACATATAAAAATAAAACAATGATGGTGACCTGGGTATTTCTAAAATTGTATTCTGTTTTTCCATATTATGTTTTACAATGTAATTAATAAAGATTCTGCATATATTAACACCCATCCCTTCTATCTCATCTGTATGTCCATTACAGAGCATGTATGATTTCTATTCATTGCTATGTTGTGGTGAAGAGATTGTCTGAATTAGTCCTATAGTTATGCAGGTAGATCTTAAGCTATGGTGCTCTTGTTTATTTGCTTGTTCCTGATCAGTATGTCTGAACGATGGTAACTATTGCATCAGGTATGACGATTCAAAAATATTATTGGTGCCTGATACACTGTGATGAAATAGGTAAGTCGATTCATAATTTGTTAATTAAATTAGAAAAAAATTCCTTTGGATTTGTCCAATTTTAAGAGTTTTTTTTTTTTTAACGAATTCCTTGGGATGTCTTTTGTGTAATATATATCACATGCCTCAACCTTTAAATTTGAATGTAGAAAAGAGTTATCAGAATGAGCCTAGAAAATATTGTTATGAAATATTTGTGTTCCGTTATATTATGTTAACTTAGGAAATAATGGTAGTTATTTTTATTAGCATTTCCTACTTTCCACATGCCCTTACAGAAGAGATATCATGTTTTTCCTACTCTTTTTATCGTGGTTGTTATATTCTTCATGATCAATAACAATCAATGAAAATTCATAACATTAATTTTCTTTGGGAAAGTGATATTTTAGCAAGAATCCATGACCAAAAATTTTAGCTTTTACAGCTATATTCATCTTAGTCTCCATTTATCGTATTCTTTATTTCAACAATTTTCACTTAATTTATATTCACAGTATAGTATCTTTTCTTTGTATATGTATATCATTATTTTATCATATACTTTTAAGCTATTTTTAAAAATAATTTATTTATTTATTTGACAGTGAGAGATCACAAGTAGGCAGAGAGGCAGGCAGAGAGAGAGGAAGGGAAGCAGGCTACCTGCTGAGCAGAAAGCCCGATGTGGGGCTTGATCCCAGGACCCTGAGATCATGACCTGAACCGAAGGCAGCGGCTTAACCCACTGAGCCACCTAGGCACCCTTTTAAGCTATTTTTTAAAAGTACAGTCATTCTTTTTTTTTTTTTAAGATTTTCTTTCTTTATTTATTTGACAGAGAGAGATCACAAGTAGACGGAGGGCAGGCAGAGAGAGAGAGGTGGGGGGAGCTGACTCCCTGCTGAGCAGAGAGCCTGATGCAGGACTTGATCCCAGGACCCTGAGATCATGACCTGAGCTGAAGGCAGTGGCTTAATCCACTGCGCCACCTAGGCGCCCCTAAGCTATTTTTTAAATTTCTGTTCCAATAAAACTTGGATTGCCATATAAAGTTAACCACATCATCTTTTTTTTTAATATAATTTTTTATTTTTTATAAACATATATTTTTATCCCCAGGGGTACAGGTCTGTGAATCACCAGGTTTACACACTTCACAGCACTCACCAAAACACATACCCTCCCCAATGTCCATAATACCACCCCCTTCTCCCAAACCCCCTCCCCCCAGCAACCCTCAGTTTGTTTTGTGAGATTAAGAGTCACTTATGGTTTGTCTCCCTCCCAATCCCATCTTCTTTCATTTATTCTTCTCGTACCCACTTAAGCCCCCATGTTGCATCACCACTTCCTCATATCAGGGAGATCATATGATAGTTGTCTTTCTCCGCTTGACTTATTTCGCTAAGCATGATACGCTCTAGTTCCATCCATGTTGTCGCAAATGGCAAGATTTCATTTCTTTTGATGGCTGCATAGTATTCCATTGTGTATATATACCACATCTTTTTGATCCATTCATCTGTTGAGGGACATCTAGGTTCTTTCCATAGTTTGGCTATTGTGGATATTGCTGCTATAAACATTCGAGTATACGTGCCCCTTTGGATCACTACGTTTGTATCTTTAGGGTAAATACCCAATAGTGCAATTGCTGGGTCATAGGGCAGTTCTATTTTCAACATTTTGAGGAACCTCCATGCTGTTTTCCAGAGAGGTTGCACCAGCTTGCATTCCCACCAACAGTGTAGGAGGGTTCCCCTTTCTCCGCATCCTCGCCAGCATCTGTCATTTCCTGACTTGTTGATTTTAGCCATTCTGACTGGTGTGAGGTGATATCTCATTGTGGTTTTGATTTGTATTTCCCTGATGCCGAGTGATATGGAGCACTTTTTCATGTGTCTGTTGGCCATCTGGATGTCTTCTTTGCAGAAATGTCTGTTCACGTCCTCTGCCCATTTCTTGATTGGATTATTTGTTCTTTGGGTGTTGAGTTTGCTAAGTTCTTTATAGATTCTGGACACTAGTCCTTTATCTGATATGTCGTTTGCAAATATCTTCTCCCATTCTGTCAGTTGTCTTTTGATTTTGTTAACTGTTTCCTTTGCTGTGCAAAAGCTTTTGATCTTGATGAATTCCCAATAGTTCATTTTTGCCTTTGCTTCCCTTGCCTTTTGCGTTGTTCCTAGGAAGATGTTGCTGTGGCTGAGGTCGAAGAGGTTGCTGCCTGTGTTCTCCTCAAGGATTTTGATGGATTCCTTTCGCACATTGAGGTCCTTCATCCATTTTGAGTCTATTTTCGTGTGTGGTGTAAGGAAATGGTCCAATTTCATTTTTCTGCATGTGGCTATCCAATTTTCCCAGCACCATTTATTGAAGAGGCTGTCTTTTTTCCATTGGACATTCTTTCCTGCTTTGTCAAAGATTAGTTGACCATAGATTTGAGGGTCTATTTCTGGGCTCTCTATTCTGTTCCATTGATCTATGGGTCTGTTTTTGTGCCAGTACCATGCTGTCTTGATGAAGACAGCTTTGTAATAGAGCTTGAAGTCCGGGATTGTGATGCCCCCAATGTTGGCTTTCTTTTTCAATATCCCTTTAGCTATTCGAGGTCTTTTCTGGTTCCACATCATCTTTTTTAGGTAAGTGACTGTACTTTTTATGTGCATAGTTATTTTGGTCCATGAGTTCAGCTCCTCTTAGGATCATCAAATCTCTGTAAAGTCTGGGTATGCTAGGATTTTCTAAGCAACAATAAAATACATTGAAACCTGGTAGCTTAATTATGATAATGTTTTCTTTCACAATCATTCACAATAGTATTACATTCTGAGTAGCTTCCTTCTATTTGGCAGCTATAGTGTTTGGAAAAACTTGAATTGTGATATCACTGTGATAATGTGAATTAGTCAGGGTTTTTCAGAGAATTGGGAAGAGAAAAAAAGGAAGATATTCTCCAGGGCCAACTCTAGAAGTGACTATTAAAACATCTGTCCTAATTCAATTGAACAAAACTCAGAAATGCCATCTCCAGTGAAATACAAAGAAGATTATATATAGTTCTGGGCACACACAACTCATTTGAGCCAATGATGTACATCAATGAAAGACTGAAGGCCAATCACCACTCCATGGGAGAATTTAAAAACAAATTTACTAATGAGGCCAAGAATTCAGAATCACAAATACTTCAGAACTAATAATAACTGCCTTCACTTGATGTTATTCTATAAGATAAATCCTACGATCAAGTTTCAATTTTAAATTCTTACAATTTTAAATTCTTAAATCCTTATGAAGAAGCATCATTTGGAGGGAGCAGTTTTCATAATTTATCATCCATCAGCCTTTTTTTTAAGATTTTATTTATTTATTGGACACACACAGAAAGAGAGAGAGATCACAAGTAAGCAGAGAGGCAGGCAAGCAGGGAGGGAAGCAGGCTTCCTTTTGAGCAGAGCCCGATGTGGGGCTGCATCCCAGGACCCAGAGACCATGCCTTGAGATGAAGGCAGAGGCTTAACCTACCACCCACGTGATGAGAGAGCCACTCAGGTGCCCTCATCCATCAGTCTTAATTGATTGGAGGAAAATGTGTGGAGGAATAATGCCTTAGGGAGCTAACCTCTCTAAAGAATTTTCAAGTCTTTACCCCTTCAAGGTTTTTGTACAGTTCTGATAGCCTCTAAACATCCAGCTGATTTCTACAGTGACAGGCCTGTTAAAACCTGTCTTCAAACCAGGAATAGAGCTTGAAACATACCAGTCAAGAGCAACTTTGAGTCTTTTAAGGAATTTATCATCATTTCTTTGTTTTTGGTTAATATCTGAAATAGTTCCATATTACACTTGCATAATTTCTCCAGAGCTGACTTTGAAGGAGGCATTCAGTTCCAGCTAGTTCCATATTTTGGCAAGAACTATAATTCTATATAAAAAAAACATATCTTAGGGCGCCTAGGTGGCTCAGTGGGTTAAAATCTCTGCCTTCGGCTCAGGTCATGATTCCAGGTTCCTGGGATTGAGTCCCACAGTGGGCTCTCTTCTCAGCAGGGAGCCTGCTTCCATTCCTCTCTCTCTGGCTGCCTCTCTGCCTTCCTGTGATCTCTGTCAAGTAAATAAATAAAATTTTTTAAAAAACATATTTTATACCAGTTATTCATGTTTATTTACTAAGATATCACAATACAAATAATACAAACAGTTGCTCTTTATTAATACCTTCAACCAAGATCAAAAAATATGTCATATTTTCTCCAAAAATTTTATATCATCTGATAGGTCAGATATATATAAAATTACATTTAAAGTTTTAAAAATATCAGCAAATATTTTCATTTAAATGCAAATTTGAAAAAAATCTACTCTTCCAAACACGACTTTTTATCCTATTTTTTTTTTGAATTTTGTCGACAACTGATAAAATGTTTAGCGAGACTATAAATGTTAGATTGAAAAAAATGATTAATACATGTAGGTTCAAATTATTATGTTCCATTAAAAATGATTTAGTCTTTGATGAACTTCTGTTTGGTAATATGTTGTATCCAGATATAGTAAATTAATGATTTATATAAAATTACAGGAAATGACCTTCCGTTCCATTATGAGTAGAGCTTTTAAATGCTCTTTGTCACAACCTGTCATCTTGTCATTATGTAGCATTATGTAGCATTTAAAAAATGTATACTCTTCACTTCGAAGTCTTTTAGAAATCTAACATATGACTTTCTATGGTTTGTGTCTCCATATTCCTTTATTGCCAGTTTGAACAAATCCACATGCTTTGATTCAAAGGTAATAAATACCTATTATTTGGAATAATGATGCTTATTTTTGTTCTCTCACCCTTCGCAGGTGGTTTCATTTTAGCACACTTCAGAGTTATAATTTCATGCTTATTAAAAACATTTATTATGATCTACATAGATGAATGAAACTTTTATTTTATTAAATTATTTGACAAAAAATCTATTATTCTTAAAAATGTATTTCCTTTGAAGGGTTATTTTAGAGCATTCAGAGAGGATCTAGGAGTGTGGTATTATGCAATTTTTAAGTAGGTATGAAATGGTTATTTATATGATTGTTTCTTTAAGGCTTATGTATATTGTCCATTATATGCTATAAAATATTTTGAAAGTAAATTTAAAGTATGTTTTTTTTTTCATCCAACAAGAACCCATAACTTTATTAATGATAGAAACAGTACAAATTTCAAACCAAGCTGCAGTTATTCTTTTGGAACACCAAAAAAAGGTCCTCGTTTTCAGATGGATACATTGTTAATTCCATAATAGCATTTACAATATCATTACTGTTGTTCTTCAGGGCTCGGACTGCCTTTGCTCTTGACACATTTGCTTGTGACATGACCAATTTTATGTCCTTAACCTCTACACCGGTTTCATCAACCTCTTCCTCTTCACTCTCCTCTTGTACAGTTGGAGTCTGTGTGTTTTCTTGAATGTTTGAGACAGCTTCACCTTGAACTTTGAATTTCTCAGCAGCTGCCAGTTGTGCTTGCTGAGATAAATCCTCGATCTTGGCTTCCCCAAAAACTATGTAGGTATCTGAAGCTGGGCTCTTGTAGACATCTGGTTTTGTGATGACAAAGAGAATATTCTTAGATTTCCTGATAGTGAATCTTGTAACTCCTGTAACCTGTCGAAGACCCAGTTTGGACATAGCCTTCCGTGCCTTCTTTTCACTCCGGCTCTGTTTTGCTTTACTGACTGGTTCTTCGTCAATTATAGCGGCTGCTGCCAGCTGGGCTTGTTGTGTGGTTGCCTGTGTGGAATCCTGTTCCTCAAGCTCTGGTACTGATTCATCACTGTCAGATTCTGTTCCAGAAACTGTCTCAGCCTGGGGCTGTGGCAACTCCTGCCTGCTCTGTAGCAGGGACGGTTTCTGTGGCTTCACCAGGCATTTTGTGCAGGGCTAAAGTATGTTTTACATAGTTTATTTTTTGGAAAAAATATTGAAATGACTTATGAAATTCAGTATACACTCAACATTAATTTATTTTGAAATTTACCAGTTGTCTACTGAATCTATTATATGGCAGATATTACTTCAGACTACACTGGTAAATGAAATACTTGGCTTTGTAGAACTTTTATTTTAATGGGTGAGACAATTAAAAGCTATAAACCTTAATAAAAATTGCATAGTGCATTCAAAAATGATGAGTACAATGGGGAAAAAGAAAAATTCGATCAGGGTGAGAAAAATCAAGGTTGCTAGGCAGGGGATGGGGAGCTAAAAGTTTCAATAGGAAGATCAGGGTAGTTACAATGAAGCTGACAATTGAACAAAGGTATGGAAAGGTGATGAATTTGCCCAGAACTATCAGCAATAAGGTCACTCCAGACAAAGGAATTGGCTATCTTGAAGGCCATAAGTTTGGACCATGCCTGGCATATCTGAGGAATAGCAAGGAGGCCACTGTGAGTGACTGAAGAGTAGCAGGGAAAGAGGTCACCGAGGTTAAATGAGTGGCTAGATCATGTAAAAGCTTAGAAGTCATTGTAAAACTCTGGCTTTTATATTTGGAAACTTACTGTGTGATAGAATTTCTGCTAATAACTGAGAGTTCAAATGTCCATAAAATTTCAAGGGTTCTTATTCTAGAAAGACAGAATAAAGAAAAAGAGTTCATATTTTCACATGGTGTAACAAATGCTCGGAGATCCAAGTGTAGGAAGCTATGGGAGCACAGATGAAGGCACTAAAATCACACCAATATATTTGATGACTGTGACTATATATAAATTTGTATTTTCTAGATTTTTTATAGTCATGGAATCACACAGTATATACTATTTATTGCCTGGCTTTTCTTTTCTCAGCATCATTACTTTGAGAATCTCCAATTGTAAATAGTTTATTTTGATGTTGAATAGTAATCTCTTTAATGAATAGATCATAATTTGTCTTTGCTCTATTGATGGACATTGATGAACATTTCCACTGTTTTCAATTCTTAAAAATAAAGCTGCTATGAAATTCATATACAAGTCCTTGTATGAACATAGGGTTTGTTTCTCTTGGTTAAATGCCTAGAAGTAAAATGGCTATTTGTGTAACTGCAACATATTTTGCATTTAAAAAAATTTTCAAACTATTTTCCAAAGTGGTGATATCATGATATATGCCAACAACAGTTTAGATTTTTTGTTGCTTCCCAATCTAGCTCAGACGAAGTACAATTAGCCTTTATAATTTTAGCCATTCTAATAGATAGGTAAGCATGTCTCATTATGATTTTAATTTGTATTTCTTTAATGTCTAAATGTTGAGAAATTTGTCATGTGCTTATAAGCCATCCATATCCTTTTGGTGACATGTCTCTTCAATAATTTCCTTCACATGTAAAATTGGATACTCTGTTTGGTTATTAGTAAGGTTTTTTTATTTTTATTCATATTTTAATAATCAGAGTAGATGTCCATTATCAGATATAGAATTTGCAAATACCTTCTCCATCTTTACGGTTTCTCAATGGAGCTTTGATAGCTGTGTTTTTCAAGAAATATGCTCCTTCTTTCCTGGTACACGGAGGTATGACTAGAACATTATCAATGTTGACCTTTGCAAAGAAAATCATGGCTTAAGATATATGTAGTCTGTGGTTGTTGGTAGCGTTCTGTAATATCAAGCATATCTAGTTAGTTGATAATTTTGTTCAAGTCTTACATATCTTACCAATTTGATGACCATTTGTCTATATAATCTTAAAATAAGGGTGTTGAAATTTTTTTCCGTTTCTCTTCTAAGGTGGAAGTTATGATTTTTCTTCTTAGTATTTCCCTATATATCCCCAAATCTGTTATTAAGTATTAAAAGTCAAGAATTATTATACTCCCTGATGAATTCATCCTTTGACTCTTCTGTAATTTTGACGTGATCTTTATGTCTGATAATGAAATTTGCTTAAAATCACTTTTCATTATCTTGATATAACCACCAAAGTTATAGTGTGATTAGTGTTAATACAGCATATTTTTTTTTTTACTTTTTAAAGCACTTCTATATTTAATTTTGACAAAGTAACAAAACAGCTTTTTAACTCTGGAAGCATCATTCTAAATTATCTTTTTTTTTAAATGAAGCAGTAGCAATTTTTGTTAAGGGACCTAAACTGAAAGTAGGTTTAGAAATTTATTTATTCATTTATTTATTTAGTAAAAGATTTTATTTTGTTTATTGACAGCAAGAGAGAGATAGAGAGAGAGAGAGAGAGAGAAGAAGCACACAAGCAGGGGGAATCACGTGCAAAGGGAGAGGAAGAAGCAAGCTCCTTGGGGTGCAAGTAGTCCCATGCAGGGCTGGATCCCTGTACACTGGAATCATGACCTCAGGCAAGCATCTGCTTAAACATCTGAGTCATCCAGGCACCCATAGAAAATTAAAAAAAAAAGACCTTTTAAAAACATTTTGTTTCTTTCTTGTATTTGTTTTAATATTTTATTTATTTGACAGACAGAGAGACAGGAAGAGGAACTACAGCAGGGCAGAGGGAAAAGGAGAAGCAGGTTTCCCACTGAGAAGAGAGCCTGATGTGGGGCTCCATCCCAGGACCCTGGTATCATGACCTGAAAAGAAGGGACACTTAATGGAGGAAGCCACCCAGACACCTCTTTTCTTTGTTTTTAATATATGGCAACTGATGCTTCCCAGCCACGAGGAGCATATTACCCATTGATTAAATCTTTGATAACAACCTATTTTAAAAGGTGTGTAAATATATACTTACTCAGATTTATACACTTTGTGTTTTCTTCATAGTTTGGGGCTGGACCCCATGGTCACAACACTGCTTCCAGTCTTTGCCTTCCCATCTTTTGATACCAGGTATTTGGTCAGCAAAGCAAATTAGTATCAATATTAATAAGCCCTTGGCACCATATCTCTGGAGCAGGGGTTGCTCTTAGCCAAGGCCCAGACCAGTGGACCTTCCCTCGCTAGTGCTATAGCCCCAAGGAGTAGGTCCCTGCCACCAGAACTCAGTCTTACATGTTATGCTAAGCAGACAAAACCAAAACAGGAAAGCTCCGACAGCTTTCACTGGCATGCCTCATCTCCAACTCCCTCAACGTCCAGGCAGTACCAGATGACAGGGAGGGGTCTTGGTCCAACATATGGGAGGGAAGGAAGTAGCCACAAGCAAGTACCTGCCTCTCTGTTCCTTTCTTTCATGAGCAGGTTGTAAGGAGGAGGAAGAGGAAGGGGAAGAGAGGTGAACTTCAAGGGGTGAAGGCCTCAGGTAGGCAGCTGGCTCCTGCCAGTAGGAAAGGGACAAAGGAGAGGCAGTGAGTCTTTCAGGGAGGGTGGGGGGTAAGGGTTACACCTTATGATGGAATCTGGACAGGAGTAATAGGGATACTAGACATTTGAGTCCACCATTGGCAAGCTGGGCTGGGTGTCAGGGCAGATAGGCCTCCCTGGGCAACGGCACATGAGAGAAGGTGGAATTCTTCTTCTCTGAGGAGCAGGTGGAGCTTTGGGTGTTGGGAAAGCATAGACAGTATTGTTCCAGGGCCAAGGACAGGTCCGGGTACTCCTGGTTGGAGGTCAAGGCCACAGTATGATCCAGGTCTTCTACCAGCAGCTTGAAGGTACCACATGCCAGCCACCCCTCATTATTGTGTATAACTCTCTGGTGCACTTATTGGCTTATCCATCAAATGACTCCTTCAGCAGCTTGAAAACCACCTCCACAGGCACTCCAGGATATGGGAGGCTTCCAGAGTGAAAATTTTGCACAGGATCACCCCAAAAGACCAGAAGTCACTCTGGTGGATGTAGATCTGGTCAAACATGGCCTTAGGGACCATCCACTTCACAGGCAGTCCACTGTTGGTTGTCTTTTTATAGTAACTGATGTGGTGATATCTCTGGCAAGGCTGAAGTCTGAGATCTTCATCATGTTGTCCTTTGTCACCAGCACTTCCCTGGTGGCCAGGTCTTGGTGTATGCACTTCTTGGAGGCAAGGTACTCCATGCCTCAGGCTACCTGGTAGGCACAGGATACCAGGTCCTTGGAGGAGAGTTGCTCTGCTGCATTGAGGCTGATATTGTAACAGTACTCCAGGTCAGGAGGCCTCTGGGCCTGCAGGTACTCCTGTATGTTGTCTTTGGAGGCATATTCCATGAGAGTGTACGAAGGGCCGTCCTGTGTGCAGGACCCAGCAGGTGGATGGTGTCCTTGTGTGTCCAATCATCTTCATCATCTCCATTTCTGAGATTAGGTTTGACCGGTCTTTCTCTGTTGCATCTGACTTCAACATCTTCAAAAACACTTTAGTCAAATGGTTGGATTTGTCTTTGTCCAGCCCAATGGCCTCCTCCAACACCACCTGCCCAAAGTAGGCCTGTCAAGGGGTCTGCCTAAACTGACTACAACCAGCCTGCCTCCAGGCAGTTATGAACTCTAGATTATCCTCAAAAACATTAAACCACAAGCTAAAAATTCTCTTCACTAGGTCTCTGTCGCAGGTCTAATTTATTATCTTTCATCATTTATCTTTTTCCTAATTCTTATTTTCAGTATAGTTTATTTTGCTTCCAGGTGTTTCCCCTGGTTTCTGCATGCTGTTTCATAGGTAAGAATTATCCTTTCATAAAATTATTTCTTGAGCATTCATTACATCTCTCAGTTAAAATGGGTTCTTTTAAGGTATTGATTCATTTGAGTTTTCTCAAAATGGGAAGAATTTTCAAAATGGTGTTTTCCTCAAGGTTCAGAGTATGTCTTAGCCTCATCTTTACTCTTGTTGAAATTCACTTTTCAAATTCTTGTCCCTCTTTTTATCTTTTTAAATTAAAATGTTTTATTTTTACTATTTTTTTATTTGAGTATAGTTGATATTCAGTGTTACATTGGTTTCAGGTTTTCAATATCTCCATACATTATTCTATGATCACTACAAATATAGCCACCATCTGTCACCATATAACACTATTATAATATCATTGACTATATTCTCTACACTGTCCCATACCTCTTTTTAAAATATCAGATTTTTATGTTTTCTGTTATTTCAATTTTCGACCATCATTTTACTTGGTTACTTTAATAAAATATGCCTGATTAGACACTCTTTGCTGAACACCATAGCATTTGATTTATTGTAGTCTTCTTCTTTTTTTTAATTATCCTATAATGTATTATTAGCCCCAGGGCTACATGTCTGTGAATCGCCAGTTTTATGCACTTCACAGCACTCACCACAGCACATACCCTCACCAATGTTCATAACCGCACCACCCACTCCCTACCCTCCCCCCCCCCCCGCAACTCTCAGTTTGTTTTGTGCGATTAAGAGTCTCTTATGGTTTATCTCCCTCCAATCCCATCTTGTTTCATTTACTCTTTTCCTGTCCCCCAAACCCCCCACATTGCACCTCCATTTCCTCATATCAGGGAGATCATATGATAGTGTCTTTCTCTGGTTGACTTATTTTGCTAAGCATAATAACCTCTAGTTCCATCCATGTCAACGCAAATGGCAATATTTTATTTCTTTTGATGGCTGCATAGCATTCCATCATATATATATATATATATATATATATATATATATATATATACATATATAGCATAGCATTCCATTATATATATATATATATACATATATATGTATATATATATATATACACCATTCATTTTTTGATGTTTGTTGATGGACATCTAGGTTCTTTCCATAGTTTGGCTATTGTGGATATTACTGCTATAAACTTTTGGTGCACGTGCCCGTTTGGATCATATAGCAGTCTTCTTTACCTCTATCAGAACCCCAGGAAGCTTTATTTATTTATTTACTCACATAAAAAGATGATCCAACACAACGTTTTTTGATGTTCAAATGTATTATAATGCCATACCGCTTTACACTATGCTTACTGCTCTCTTTCACTGTCTGACTAAATCCTCATCATCACTATGCCATTTAATGAGAAAGAACATTTGAACTCTGAGTTCTCTCCATATCAGGGATTGAAGACTCCACCCTTCTGTTTGTGCAGGTAAAATAAATGTTGATATCGTCTGTTCTGCACATACCCCATCCTGTTCACCAGAATATTCACCATCAAAATATATGCAAAATGAAAACCATCCCTCACCACTTCTATTACCACCCCGCATGCTAAAAACACCATCATATGTTCCTGAATTATTGACTTGATTGATAACCCCACTTCCACACATACTGCACTCCTTTCTCCCTGCAAATTTATTTTGGTACAGCAATTTAACCTAAAAATCAAGTCAGATGATTTTATTCTGCTGTTGAAAGTCTTTTGGTATCTTCCCCTTTCATATTAAATAAAAACTGAAGGTGTTTCAATGTACTAGAAGGTCATACATCAATACGTTCTTCCTCTCTCCACCACTATGAACTCCTCATTGGCCTCCTTGCTTTTCCTCAAAAGTAACAGACAAGCTGTTCACACAAAGTCTATATACTTACTTGCTCTGCCTAGAGCAATCTTTTCCTTTAATATCTGTATAACACTCTCCTTCACTTCCTGGGTCTTTGTGCAAATAACATCTCATAAATGAGATATAACCACCCAACACAAAATAAAATTAACTTTCATCCCAGAATTCTCCAATGGCTTTTACCTTTCTTGTATTTCTTTGTAACACTTATCACCATCAACCATCAATCATTATTCTATTACTGGTTTATTTTCTTATTGGAGACAGAGAGAGAGAGAATTGGGACGGTGCGCAGAGGAAGAAGAAAACACCCCACTGCCTAGAAAGCCTGCTGGGGAGTTACATCCCAGGACCCTGTGATCATGACCCAATCCAAAGGCAGTCACTCAATGGACTGAGCCACCGAGGTGCCCCTCTATTATTGGATTATTTCACTATTATATTTCAAAAGAATGTAAGCTCTTTGTGGTCAGGTATTTTATATGTTTTATTAATTGAAGTATTCTCAGAAAGGTAGCTGGCAGATTGTAAGGGCTCACTAAACTGTATTTTGTTGTTATTATTGGGCTCCTTTATGGGCTTTACCTCTTACGCTAGAAGTCTATCCTTCAGATGTAAGCCATAAGAATAGAGGCCTGCTGCCTGTTCAAATGTGTAAAAAGCCTGTATTAAGTGGGTATTTTAAAAGCTAAATGAATGGCTTAATAGTTGTATATCGGGGGAAAGGGAACATATTTTCCACGGTTTAGAATGGAGTTCTTTTATAGAGTTCTTGTACAAGCCTACACTATTGAACGATAATGGGCAGTTGTACATTACAATTATACAAACACTTTGGTAATTTATATCCTTTTTTTGTAATTCATGACTGGATCATTTAATTCCTTAGGAACATTATAGCATTTCAACTTTTCATGTTCAGTAAACTTATTGGGGTTGCTACCTTTTTTATTCAAATGGAGAAATAGTCATGATTTAATCTAAATAAAGTGTTACTGATTGTGTTGTTTTCTAGGAATGGGTCGCACATGCTTGTTTTAAAGTTTTGTTAAATTCTCAAGTCTGTCACTGATAAAAGCCTTTTGTAGATTAGAACTTGATCAAAACGGAAAAGTTATGTAACACCAATTGTTATACTATCTTTGTTTCCATCTTGCATTGTTATAACACCCATCTTAACTCTATTTAAGACAAATCATTGCCAGATGGATTTCTGGCATTGATTGCATGATATGAAATCTAGTATAACTAAAAGTTTTTGGTTTTAGTAGCATATAAATCAATTTAGAAAAATGTATGTATTTGAATATAAGATAAAGTTTTAAATTATTTGGCAATAGTAAACTAAACTTTTTTTGGTAAATTTTTATTTTCTCAAATTTCATTGAGCTCTTTTGCAATAAGAAACAAGCTACAAAAAATTAAGGTTTATTTAACCCAATATAAAATTATTAGGAATATAATCATAGAGGTTGAAGTATTTAAAATATTGAACCCAAAATATTTTATTAGGTAAATTCATGAATGCTGAGCATTCACTGTTAAAATATACTAATACTATTGATAGACTGGTAGAAGCCTAAAATCAAATATTTATTAAATATTTATATCCATATCTTTTCATGGCTTGGTAATTCATTTCTCTAGCATTAAATAATATTCCATTGTTTGCATGTACTACACTTTATTTGTCCTTTCACCTATGGAAGGATATCTTGGTTGCTTCCAAGCTTTTGTCAGTTATAGACATCTTTGTGGTATAGATTTCATCTTCTTTGGATGAATACCAAGAACTGCTACTGCTGAATCATCTGGCAAGAAAATGTTTAGTTTTGTAAGAAACTGCCAAGTTGTTTTCCATTCTTTATTCTCAATAGACATGGAAGAACATTCCTGTTGCTCCACATCCTCACCAACATTTCGTGTTCTGTTGTCAGTGCTCTGGATTCTGGGTATGTACTGGTGTCTCTTTTTTGTTTTTATTTGCATTTTCCTGATGACATATGATGTGAAGCATCTTTTTATATGCTTATTTGCCATCTGTAATATTTTCTTTTGTGAGGTATCTGCTAAGGTCTTTGGCTCATTTTTAATCAGGTTTTTCCCCCATTGTTGAGTTTTAAGGGGTCTTTGTGTATTTTTGATTAACAGTCCTTTGCCAGATGTGTATTTTGCAAATTTTTTCTCATAGTTTGTGCTTTGCCTTTTCATTCTCTTGGCATTGTGTTTCACAGAGTAGACATTTTTAAATTCAGTGCTTGTGCTTTTGTAGCTAAAGTTATTGCCAAAACCAAGGTCATTTAAATTTTCTTCTATATTACCTTCTACATGTTTCATGTTTAGGTTTATAATCCAATCTGAGTTAATTTTTGTGAAGAGTGTATGATATCTGCCTGGATTTATTTTATTTTATTATTTTATTTTATATTATATTTTTACTCCAGAACCATTTGTTTAAAAGATTGTATTTTGCTCTCTTGTATTGCTTTTGCTTTTATATTAAATATAAAATATAATTGATAATATATATTCTGTTGCTTTAATCTAGTCTTTCTGTGGTATTACAATATCTTGCTTACAATTATCGTTATGGGAAACTTTTTTTTTTAAGATTTTATTTATTTATTTGACAGAGAGAGAGATCACAAATAGGCAGAGAGACAGACAGAGAGAGAGATGAGGAGAAGCAGGCTCCCTGCTGAGCAGAGTGCCCAATGCGGGACTCGATCCCAGGCCCCTGGGATCATGACCTGAGCCGAAAGCAGAGGCTTAACCCACTGAGCCACCCAGGTGCCCCATCGTTATGGTAAACGTTGAAGTCAGTCCTCAGTCTTTGTTCTCCTTCAACACTATGTTGACTATTGTGAGTCTTTGCCTCTCCATATAAACTTTAAAATAAGTGTGTTAATATTAAAAAAAAGAACTTGCTGGAATGCATTAATTGTATAGATAAACTTGGAAACCAGTGACCTCTTGAGCTTAGCAGGAGATAGACCATGGACATCAGTTGTCACAGTGGTGCCTCTGGCAGAACCTATTGCAAATCCCTAGGCAAAAGGAGACCTCAAGGATCTGAGAGAATGTCTAAGAAGTACTTGATACATCCCTTGGGTATGGTTTATTGAAGTGTCCACCTGTCTGAAAGCTGGGGAATCTAGATAAGGGAGGGAAAATTAGTTATGATAAAACATATCAACAAACATCAATAAATTTTGTAAAACTAAATGTCATGGCTCATATACAATATGACCAACAGAGGGACCGTCAGAAGGAAAGCATCAGTTATGTTTATTGTGAAATTTTTTATTCAAAATAAAGCAATGTGAGGGGAAGACACAATGAGAAAATTACCATTTTTAAAATGGTTAAACTTCTTACAAAATGGAATAGGTTTTATGTTCTAAGTAGTATATTGAAAAGTAAAACATTGGGGCGCCTGGGGGCTCAGTGGTTTGGGCTGCTGCCTTCGGCTCAGGTCATGATCTCAGGGTCCTGGGATTGAGCCGCGCATCAGGCTCTCTGCTCCGCAGGGAGCCTGCTTCCCTCTCTCTCTCTCTGCCTGCCTCTCTGCCTACTTGTGATCTCTGTCTGTCAAATAAATAAATAAAATCTTTAAAAAAGAAAAGAAATGTAAAACATTAAAAAATAAAATTTTAATTAAAAATTATGTAATTAAAAAAAAAGGTTAAAAATAGCAGAACCATTTTTCCTATAACTTGAAAATACATTGTATATATATCTATCAAAAATCACTTGTCATGGGGGCGCCTGGATGGCTCAGTGGGTTAAAGCCTCTGCCTTTGGCTCAGGTCATGATCCCAGGATCCTTGGATCGAGTCCCACATTGGGCTCTCAGCTCAGCAGGGAGCCTGCTTCCTCCTCTCTCTCTCTCTGCCTGACTCTGCCTACTTGTGATCTCTGTCAAATAAATAAATAAAATCTTTTATAAAAAAATTTTTAAAAATAACTTGTCATGTCTGGAATCAGGAGCATATGGAAAAAAATAATATCTGAGGACAATACTTCTGCCATGTTTTGTGCCTTGTTAATATTTTTAAACAGTCAGGCAACTTTTAGCTTTATTGAAATACCTGCTAAGATACCAGCAGTGCCTTTTGGAGCCCTATGACTATAAAGATTAATTGCAAATTTTCAAAATGTTTACTATGGTGTCACTATTTAGGGCCACCACCAAGTATGTTTCAGAAGTAAGCATAACTGTTACTCTTCCATAAGGCAAAAGGGCATATTTTCAGGAGCTCCATCTGCTGTACCAGGAAGTGAATCAAGTAATGATTTTTGTCTATAAAATAATTCACTTTTCCATCTAACATTCCTCATTCCACATTATAATAATAAAAACTAGGAGGAGACTAAAACAAACAAACAACTACAACTACAACTACAACAACCAGCTTTTCCTTCAGTGGAAAAGTAAATATAACCTTATGAGTAGCCTGAAATTTATTTTTAAATATTTTTAAGATAAACGTTTTTGTTAGAAAACCATATATTTTATATTACTAAGAAATAACAGGCAAAGTTTTATTAACTTCTAAAAAGTCTAGTTACTTCTATTTATCTATTAACTCATCTCTTTTTGAAGTAGAACATGATCACACCTATTGTATCTACCCAAGTTTGTATGCTTTGGTTATTTTATGTTTGCTATTTCCTTGCTTAATTTTTACAATATTTGATACACAATAGTACCTTTAAGTCCATCTATGGTTTCACAGAATTTGTTTGAACTTTATAAAAATGCACCATACTTTTTGCACTGTCCTTGTTTTACTTCTCTATTAGCTTTCCAAGATTTATTCACTTTAGAGTGTGTATTTTATTTTTATTCCTCCATAATGCTATGTTTACAAATTTGTATTTATCTGAACTTTTAAAAATATCTTAATTATATACCATTTCTCATCTCACGTAACACTCATGTTACTTCTACACTTATCAGATATTATGTAACTGAAAACCACAACTCAGCAACAATAGAACACCATTTTTCAAAATTAAATGGCTTACCAGAGTTCTTTAATTCTATCCTTTATTTGTATTAGATGACCCTTTATTCTGGTATTTGGCATTGTTCATATGGAGAAAAGCTTATAAGTTGATATTCCATAAATAGAAGGATTTATTATGATTGATTAATTATTTTCATTTAGAATGCATAGAATATGGTTGATTTAATATTTCTTACTTACTCTCTGCCTGGAACATAGTGCTATCTATGTAATAGCCACTAAAATATTAAGTTAATTACCTAGACTTTAAACTGCATATTAATAGGAATAACATGCAGAACTCTTCTCAGATTGGGACCCCTGGGTGGCTCAGTCAGTTAAACGCCTGAGCCTTTAGCTCAGGTCATGATCTTAGGGTCCTGGGACTCAGTTCTGCAACAGATTCCCTGCTTAGCCGGGAGTTTGCTTCTCCCTCCCCCTGCTGCTCCCCCTGCTTGTGCTCTCTCTCACTCTCTCTCTTACAAATAAATAAAATTTAAAAAATGAATTCTTCTCAGATAGCTAATATAGAATATCGTCTTTGTATTCATCAAAGGGAAAGTGCCATATAATAATGAAATTGAGACTACTTCAAATTCATTTTTTAACCAGTAAGAAAGTACTGGAAACAAGCCAAAAATGTCTTCAGTGAATTAAAGAAATAGATTGATTTTCAATATCTTAATGTTTCTAAAATATTTTGCAAGATTTTTATACTAGATATCAGTGTAAATATTCATTATACAAGGATATTCTAAAAATAAACCCGAGAAAACTACTTGACATATATGATGACAAAAACCAGTTTGACAAAAGTCAGTTTGGGTAAAACTTACAACACCTACCACCTGAAACTCTTGTTCTATAATTTAATTATTTTAATTTACAAAAATACAAAAATAGTATATCAGAGTAAGTATATTGATAGCTTTGAAGGTATGCTCTGGTTGTGCACTGTTTACTATTTAAAGGGGAATCAAATATGTGATGCTTATGGTGTGACTATATTAAAATTCAACAAGTTCAGAAGCATACGAGGAATAGAATAAAGACAAAAGATGACCCTTACTTATCCTAAAGATAGACCATGGTATATATGTGCTAGTTGGGGAGAGAATCCAGTCAGTAGATGGTTGATGTGGTAGTGGGAAAACAAAGACACAACGTTTTGGTTGAAAGTTTAGCACTATATTTAACAAAGTGAAATTGTGTGTTAATAGCCTTGAATAAAATCCAAAAAATATTTTCAATTCATTGAAGATTATTTAGGAAAAACTTGAAAAATACAACTTGATAAGGATTCCAATAAAAGATTCATAAGCAATACAAGTTTCAGAATTTTTAGTATATTTTCCCTAAAGAGCCATTTGATTTCAATTACAAAGAATTCTATTTGCCTGCCACTTAAATAAGAGGAAATTATTTGGTTTTGTAATAAGTCAATAAAATAAATTAACATATCTTTAGAAAACAGATATGCACACTAATTTAAAAAGAATAGTGCTTAACCTGTTCAGCAAACATTTGGAAAATTCCTTGCCATCAGCTAGCTCTGGAGTTCTGCTAGGTGAGTAAGGCCATGTATGTTACTGCTCAGAGTACTGACGCAAAGCAATTGTCTCCTTCACATCCATTTTTTGCTGTTGATAAGTCATGCTATGTTGTTTAGAGATGCATAGATGGCCCTACATGAAGGCCTTTTTTTGTGTGTATATGGGTGACTGTGATTTAACTTTCAAATAAGAAGGCTCCTGATTTACAATGATTCAACTTATGATATATTTGGCAATGATGTGAAAGTGATTCAGTAGAAACTGTACTTTGAATTTTGAATTTGGTTCTTTATAAAAAGAGCCAGTGACATGTGGTATGGTGCCATATTGTGATGCTGGGCAGCGGCAGTGAGCCACATCTCCCAGTCAGCTAGAAGATTACAGGGGTGAACACCTGATATTCTTACAAGCATTCTATATATAACCATTCTTCTTTTTTTTAGTGTAATATTTAATAAATTGCATGTGATATATGATACTTTGTTATAAAATAGGCTTTGCTTAAGATGATTTTGCCCAAATGCAGGTAAATGTAAGTATTCTGAGTATGTTTAAATAAGCTTAAGGTAAGCTATGATATTTGATAGTTTAGGGGTATTAAATGCATTTTCAATTTTTTATGTGTTTCTCTGTACATAGCCCCCTTGTAAGCTGAGGAACATCTCTATATGAATAGTAGCCTTGGTATGGCTTACATATTATTGGCCAGAAACATCTAGAACAGTACGTGTGCCATATAATTGTCTACAACATCAAACAAGTTTCTTGAAACTTGTGCCAAAGGGGTTATGTCTTTAAGGATTCTTATTTCAGAAGGGTTCTCTCAAACGTAAGATTTTTCAGAAGTTAAGTGAAAATCTGACCAAACTAAACATTTTTCCATTTTCCCTAGTGAGCAAAGATAGCTAAAATCTATCTGCCATTTTCAACACTGTACTCAACGATTGTAATTCTAATTTAAGAACAGATTATTTATATCAAAACCACATGTTGGCCTAATCTTATACAATATTCATAAATCTCACTCAGAGCCTTGGACACTTTTATTTGTTGAGTCTATATGGTACTACGGACATTCATCTTTTTTGACCTCATAGCTTCGTGTATGTCTATACTTTTGAAAATACATGCATCATAGTTCCATTGTTAAATGTCTGGGTTATAAAATGTGCTATGCTATCAAAATGGTAATAAGAACATACAAATGACCTGATGTAATGAACTGGACCAGATTGCCAGATATCACATTTCATACCAGACAGATTCAGTGGTAAGTTGTAAAATGGCCAGCTATACTTCGACTGAATTATAACTCATTTAACTTCTTTCTTTGTGTACAGTATTATACATTAGTCAGTATTATAGTAAATAAGTACTTTGGACAGATGTAAATATGCTGTAATAAAAAATGTTTTTCTTCTTTCTTTTATTCTTTTTTACTTGTAAGACTAGCCACAAATACCATGCCTCCCCCAAAATAATTTGCAATCCAAATTTATCTCTAAATGAATGTATTGCACAGAAAAAAATATATATATATACACTTACAGTAGACATGTTCAAAAATAGTTACACAACAGCAGGGCCCTATATGTAAGCAGTATAGTTGTTTTGTTTTGTTTTGTTTTGTTTTCTTTAAAAAAAAGAGGTTATGTGAAATATTGGAATTTTATTTCCAGGCCTAGTATTTCAAGACAGTTAACTATACTTACGGTGTCAACAGCCTCTTGTTGGCAGTATGATTTTATTGGCTCCATGGAATAACAGCAAGAATTTACTATTGCTTCTTTCTTTTATGACACACACAGAAAAAAAAAATTGACACATTTGCTCAAGACCAACCAGAATCATTTTAACCTATCAAAATTGATGGGAGGCCTTCACTGCCAAAGTCACTGCTGGGTTTTCACAATTCATTGCAGACAATCTGCTACTCCCATTAGGATAGAGGAGAGAAGAGTCATAATCAGGGAAGAAAGCTGGATTAATACTTGTAATTATCATTGAATTATTTAGCCTGCTATAGGATTAATATTAGTAGTGTCATTTGATAATTTTCTCTCATTTTATTAAACACAACTGTGAGTAATTACTCTACCTAATATTTCTCTGTATTGGCTGACTAGCTTGCAAACATTCATGAAAATATCCATTAGCCACACATATAAAATGCTGCATTATGATGCTGTTGAATCAGAACACACCACTAACTGATCCTGTAGCTCTTTGAGGATTTGCAAATCAATTAATTCTATGTTTATTGGATTCTTCCCATACAATTAGAAAATTTATAATAGAGTCCATGAACATTATTAGTTTTACCATTTTAAACCAGCAATCACACTTTGATTTTTACAACAAAAGCACAAATATAAACACACACATTTGGATCAGTTTTCTGTTAGTCTGTCTGGACTTCAAAATCCTATTCCTCAAGATAATGCACACCAAAGTTCTGGATTAAACAAGAAATTAGATGGCACCTGAACTCTTGGTTTAATATTCTCAAAAGGACTATGCAACTTATTTCTTACATTATGACATTGTTTTACAAAGATCCACACTTTTATAAGGTTAGTATTTTTAATAATCAATAAAGTCAATTAATCATGATGAAAAATCAAACATAAAAATTTCTACTTTTTGCTTTTGCCCCCTCCATTTAGAACTTATTTATAGCCTGATAATTCAAAGGTCCCTATGTTTATGAAAATCTGAACAGAAATAGCTCTAAGATTCCATTCAGAACTTGATATTAATCTAAGTCTTTTGGCTCCATTTATCCTGAGAGCAAAGAGTAGGACAAAGGATTTGAGTACTGTTGGTTTATCTGGGAGATTATCCAAGGTAGAAAAGAATGGGAAAGTGATACAGTGAAGAAGCAACTTTGTCAAAGAGGTACATTGTTGATATAATTGTTGTGGATAGAAAATGAAGGCTTGCTTTTACTGAAAGGTCCTGAGAAACTTCTTTAAGTTGTCCTCATGAAGACCTGAAAACTGACAATTTTACCTATGGTTCTTATTTCCACTTCACTGAGAGCTGTCCTCAGAGGACATTAACTCTCCTACACTTTTGGGTTGTGTTGGAGACATTCTAAAATGAGAGAGAGAACATGAGATGCTATCAGTGTTAAGTAACTGAAATTTCCCATGGAACTATCCACCACAGGTTTGGCTATAATCAGGTGTTGGGCCTTGATATCACAGGGATTTGAGGCAGTATCACTTTAGGTTAATCATTATATCTTAAATTTCCAAAAACTTCAACTGATGAAACTTTGATTATAAATCTATAAATATAACAATAAATCTACAGTATTCAAATTATTTTCATAGAAATACACAAACAAAGCATCAATTGATTAATATTTAAATGTTACAAAATACTGAACTGAAAGAATTTGGTCATAGAACAACGTGTAAGAAGTAGAACTTAGATTTAGGTTAGAACTCAGGATGCATTTGAGACTCAGTTAAGAAATTGAATGGAGAGGGGCGCCTGGGTGGCTCAGTTGGTTGGACGACTGCCTTCAGCTCAGGTCATGATCCTGGAGTCCCAGAATCAAGTCCCACATCGGGCTCCCAGCTCCATGGGGAGTCTGCTTCTCCCTCTGACCTTCTCCTCGCTCATGTTCTCTCTCACTGTCTCTCTCTCTCAAATAAATAAATAAAATCCTTAAAAAAAAAGAAATTGAATGGAGGGACGCATGGGTGGCTCAGTGGGTTAAGCCACTGTCTTCGGCTCAGGTCATGATCCCAGCGTCCTGGGACAGAGCCCCAAATCAGGCTCTCTGCTCAGCAGGGAGCCTGCTTCCTCCTCTCTCTCTGCCTGCCTCTCTGCCTGCTTGTCATCTCTCTCTGTCAAATAAATAAATAAATAAATAAATAAATAAATAAAATCTTAATAAAAAGAAATTGAATGGATGTCTGACTATCTTATAGGTTTGCTAAAAATCAGTGACTTTGTGTTCACGTGTGGCTATGCAGGAATTTTTAACTTTCTCTAAGAAGTTGTTAGATTTGATTATATAATGGCAGTAAAGGATGGGGAAAAGCAAAGTACAAACCCCATAAAGACAAAGACACTGAGTATGAGAAAAGAGTAATAGATAAGAAGAATCAGTGCATTTGAGGAAAATGGGAATTGAAATACACAATGATTGTTGATTTTTTTAGATGGAGAAAACAAAACTAGCTTGCAAGAAGGAAATAACAGAAGACATGTTGTGATGTGATACAGAATCCTGGAAAAGGCAGTAACGTGGAATAAAGGAGTAGGGAGAGCATATCAGGTAATTTGGATAGGAAGGAGTTAGGAGATAATTGCTTGATAAATTTTATATGGCCCACTTAAATGCACAGATTTCTCTTCTTTAATTTATATGGAGAACAGGGTGTCCTTTCTCTTCCCTTTCAGAGCACCAGAGGTGTACTCTTTCAGACTGAAAACCTGAAAAGCTCAGGACTCAGTTGCTTAAGCACAGCTGAGAGGACCTATTTCAATTAAGATTTACATTTTGCTGTAGGTAGTAGACTGTCAAAAGTGGTTTAACCATATTTTTTCATTTAACAAGAAGACTACAGAGAGTGTTTTCTGGTGTTGGTTCAGAGTCTTAAGAAAGTCAAGTGAAGTATCTTAGAGGTTTTCCTGGCTTTTTATTCACAGTTGCAAAAATTGCTGTTGTGGTTCTCACTATTAAGCCCACATTTCTGGCAGAAAGATAGAGGTAAAAGAGAATGATATCTTGTATGACTGATACCTTGTCATATGGTTGCAATGTAACTAGAAAAGAGACAATAAAATATTTGATTGTGTTTTAAGTTTCTTTGTTGTCAATCCCTCAGTGCTTTCTGATATTAAAGGAAAAAGCAGATGGATATTGACCTGGCAACTATCAACACCTGTCAGTCTCTCTTGGATAACCAATATCTCTATAATCTCTTCTTCCCAGTAAAAAAAATAAAATATATTCATAACCCACACTGTGCCATCTCAAGTTACTGCACCAAGATAAAATTACAATGATTTTCAGTTGTTCCAAATGGACAGAATACCCTTCCTTATGATATCATGTCTTAGAAGATAGATAATTGTCTTGCTACCAATATACCCATATGTGACTGTGGAAGAGACAGGAAAAAAATAATAATATTTATTTATTCCTTGGGTTGACCCTGTTTACACAGATGCATTACTATTAGAAAAGGTTGGTTTGGGACATTGGAATGAATTTACTTAATGGGTCTGTATGTAATTGGGTTGGAAGAAATTTCTAATTTCTACAAAAATTATTAGAATTCTATCTTATTCTCTTTTGTTAATTTTCACATGTTAACAAAGCCAATGTTTTTGTCTAGCAGACAAGATCTTAAATCCTAACAAAACTCAATTTTTTCCTTTTTTTTTTAAGTTTGAGAGTCTCATGTTCTCTCATGCTGCTTTAAATACAACTCAAAAAAAAAAAAAGGAGCTAAATGGGGCAGTAAGACCAGACTTTTTATTTTATTTTATTTATCTTATTTTTAATTAAAAAATTAAAGATTGTATTTATTTATTTGAGAGAGAGAGAGAGAGAGCATGAGTGGGGCAGGGGGATGTAGCGGCAGAGAGAGACTGAGAAGTATATTCCCTAATGAGCAGGAAGCCCGATATGGGGCTCGATCCAAGGATCCTGACTGAGATCATGACCAGAGACAAAGGCAGATACATGTGCAACATCCCTTTTTTTCTGGGAAACAATACTTGACAAGAGATGTTTGAAAAAGTACTGGGGAATCAACTTTAATCGGAGATACAAAAATTTAATGGACTTTTGTAAAGCTACAGGGATCCAAATGATGGGAATCCCAGCCCGTTTAGGTTGTGGACCACAGAGTATTCTTCTCTGTAATATTTTATTTTCTTCCATGTCTACTAACTCCAGTCCAAGTTCACTGATCTCTTTTTAGATAGTGCAAAACATGGCAAAGAATACCAAACAAGTGCCCAATATTCTACATTTATTACATCATTTCTAACATACAGAAGTGTTTTATCAAGGCTGGTTCTGTGAACGAACCCAGTTATGCTAAAGTGTGTTTTGTTCTCCAAGAAATTAAATGCATGATTATCACACAATTATAAAATATTTGTGTCAAGAATTTTTATTCAAAAATTAATAAGAGAAGCAGATATTAAAATTAGTTCACATGGGTATTTGGGATATAAGCAGAGTTGTGCAGCAGAAGTGCTCTGGGCCCATAATTTGGGTTATAGAATTTATGTTCTCTAATGAAAAATCACTAACTAGCATTATTGTTAACAAGAATCTTGTGCATTATCATCAGTTTTCTACATTACAACCTCTTGCTCTACAGTTTGTAAATAACTTTGTCAATAGCAAGCTAATAAACGGGGTGACTCCAATGGATTGACATAATCTCCAGAGTTTCTGCCACATAATGCCCAGGACTCCATTGAAAGGACACCTAAGAATTTATTTTGCCCAAAAATTTGATCATTTTCTTCAGTGTCCTTACCTATTTTCCAAACCTAGTCCTTTTGCTTCACCTTTCAGTCTACGGACAACCCTGTATCTGACTGACTTGTTAATTCTGGGAATGTTTTGCAGATTAATTTGCTTGCCGGAGGTGGTTCCTCTAATTGATGTCTAAGAACCCTAATTAGTTAAGAAAACTTTTTAAAAACATTTTTATTGCTACTTATTATTATTATTATTATTATTGCTAATATCTCTATTATAAATAATTCACAAGGGCATCTTTCTGGCAAAAGACAAAGAGCTGGCTACTAGTAGAAAAAGTACATTTGACTCTGTCAGTGAAAGTGGTAAAGGGATTTGAGAAAATAAGGCAAAGCACTGGAATTATGTGTTAAAACTTTAAATATTAGAGACACATTTAATTAATTTCTAATACTGTTGTTGCTTATAATTAAATATTTTCCATGAACCACGCATTACAGCAAATATATTGTTTATACAGATTAAATTTTCATCAAAAGGGATGCCTGGGTGGCTCAGTTGGTTAAGCAGCTGTCTTTGGCTCAGGTCATGATCCCAGCGTCCTGGGATCGAGTCCCGCATCGGGCTCCTTGCTCAGCCGGGAGCCTGCTTCTCCCTCTGCCTCTGCCTGCCATTCTGTCTGCCTGTGCTTGCTCTCTCGCCCACTCTCTCTGATAAAGAAATAAAATCTTAAAATAAATAAATAAATTTTCATCAAAAAATTGTAAGTGTATTTTATTGTAGGATCATGATAAGCATTTTGCAGATGAGAAAGTGAAATTTAGAAAAGTATGTCTCTTCAAATCCCTCATACAATATCTGGCCTAGATAGAAGGATATACTATCACAATTGGGGAAGATAATTGAGATTACTTAAAATGATAAACTTTACTGTATAGGGCTTTCTAAAAGTTTGCCACAGATTCAGATTCTTTTAAAATATATATCTATTTTGTGTAAAGAGAATGCACTGAGAAGTAAAAAGAAAGTGATATATCAGTGCTACCAACTAATGGCTATAATATCATCACCTTATTTATGAACAATGAAACAGTGTGCAATATTTAAATAAATTTAAACAAATTCCTATTTATTTTATATATTTATAAATTTAAATAAATTCCTATTTATTTATTATTCAAGAAATTCCTCTAACAAACAGTATGTTTTGAAGGTTGCTAGCAGGAAAGTGTTGTACTACGTGGAAGTAATCAGAAAATGGGATCTAAAAGTCTGCTTTCAAGGGCGCCTGGGTGGCTCAGTGGGTTAAAATTCTGCTTTCAAGAAGCTATAACAGTAAGTACTGAGCATTAGCTATTATATGCTATGGATGAATAACTGAAATCTACATTTGAAACTAATGGTACACTATATGTTAACTAATTGAATTTTAAAAAGTTAATTTATAAAACCACTATTTTATAAAACAATATTCCCAACAGACTCTTTGCTTTAAAATACTCACTTTGTAATGAGAGTCATTACTTTGTCTAGCCAATTCTTACATCACTGTTTATCCCTTTCCTGCTTTATCCCTTCCCAGTATCAATAAAGGCTCACTTGGATTACCTAGAAGGCATAAGAAAGCTTATACTAGATCTGGCTGTTTTTCACAAGCAATTTGACCACCATGTGCACAGGGAAGTCTATTGATAAAGGCTTTATTGCAATAAGTTGCAAATACATGGATGATTTTGAATTCTCTTTCTTGAGGTCTTGTTTCATGACAATAAGTTTAGGGTGGCTTATTGGAATGGATGTTATTAACATATCTTCATAGTTATAAGTACATGGAATTGTAAAATAGATGAATGAATGTGGCATTACTGACAACTGTCCTCATTTTGAAATCAAATTACAGTGTACTAAGATGAGGAAGCAAAGCAGATTTGGGATTATGAGTGAAATAATTTAAAAAAGTCTTAGGGGTATGATCAGACTATTGGGTAATTCAGTAGAAAAATGTCAACTGATTGAGATTCTGTGTTCCCTGATTTCAGAGAGAAGTTAGGATATATAAGTAACACGAGGAGACTAGGAAGCCAAGCATAAGTGATAATTTTGTGCCAGGGTGTGTATACATCTGTTTATCTTCTTGCTTTACCACTAAGGTTGCTCCTAGAGGAGAGTTTAAATATGTGTTGGAGCTAATCTCTGTGGATTACACAAGAAACCACATCCTACAGCTCTCCCTGAAATACCCCTTATGATTTCAATGGATTTTGGTTTTTGCATTTTTAGAAATAACAAAATACTTTGAAAACTCATCTACTTTATTACCACCACAAGTGAGTCAGCTGACTCCACATTTTAACACAGTGACAGTCACAGAGGAATGGAGGAATGAGTAGAGTTATCAATATATGTGCTTTTAAGAAGTATGACAGGGTAGCAGCTATTTCCAGGAACCAAAACATGGGTCAGCAGCTGTGCAAGAAAAGTGATGGAAGAAATGACTCATTTCAGAGGAGTTCTATAACATATTAGTTCTATAATGTATCTTCAGCACCCAATTAAATACCCGCTTTGATCTAAAGATAAGGATTTACAGTTAAGGTCCCATTTATGATTTGACTGGTAGGGTCTGAATCATTTTTACTATTGTTTTGACTATTACTTGAAACCTAGAGTAGTACTTGGGATATGTGTTGTGTATTCTGTGAACATGTGCTATTTTTAGATTAGATAACTTCTGTCTCGAACCCCTGTTAATTTGTTTGTTTTTGTTTATTTGATAGTGGTTTCAGTAAATGGATATATCTGAAAAATTGCAAAGCCACTATTAAAATAAGTTATTATTATATATAGCATGGAACTGCACATTCCTCCGTTGAATCCGACAGAGCTTCACCATATCCTTAACAACGTGGGAAAAACATGCTATTATTTTTCTTTATAAAATTTCTCCTGTTAGGCTGTGATGGTTGTCATCAGCAGTAACTCCTCTGAAGGCTTTGTCAAAAGAGTTGAAAAAATTGGAAAGGTGTGAATGAAGCTGTTTGCTGAATATAAAGAAAAGAGCATTGAAATACAATTCACACTCTTACTTCTCCTTCTATGCTTTCAGATATTTGACATTTGAAAATATTGCTTCTAGAAGACATGCCCTATATAATTCTTACTTTAAGGAGCAAGTTGCTTTTATAATTGTTTTATTATTCTACCATTCAAGTATTTCCATTTAAATTAAATTCAATACCATTTAAAAAAAAATCAAAAGTGCAGCCAGTATTCAATTCCTGGGCTAAATAATTTTAGAAAGCGTTGTGTTATTGAACCTACAGGGTTTTTCTGTAGTTTTAACTCTTTCTTTCTGTGATTTTTCCCATTAGTCACGTAAGTGACTGCAATATAACAGACATTGAGGATAAAGAAGGACTGAATAGAACAATCCTTGGCCTCATGAAGTTGAGAATCTAGCAAGGGAGTCAAACAATTCACTCATTCAGAGACAATTTATTGAGTGCTTGGCCTAAGATGAGCACAACAAAACCCCAGCCCAGAGGAATCATTTTAATGGGAGAGATAGATGATAAGTAAGCCAACTTAAAAAAAAATTACTGGAAAAAAAAAGTACTGGTTTTTCTTTAATAGTGATGCATATTTGAACTAAATAAGCACATTTTAAAAAGAGCAGTGATTGAGAAGAGGCTTTTTAACTGAGTGGTCCGAAAGGGCCTCCCTGAAAAAGTCTGTTTTGAACAGATTTCTGAATAATATCAGCTAGGAAGCTGCGTAAAAATCTCAGGGATGGGTGATTTTTCCAGTCAAAAAACTGTAAAGGATCCAAAGTCACAATAGAGCTATAAGTTTCTCTAATAAAGTAACTTCGGACAAAGAATGAGAAGAAATAACTAACCCAGGTTTGAAAGAAATGGGACAGACTTTCTATGGAATTCATATTTAATTAAAGCTTTAAAGGACCAAAATACAATAGAGCAAAATTCTGGTCACGGTGATATACCTAATGAAAGTTCATAAACAATGTGTGGGAAGCAAAGAGTGTGTGGGAATGTTGGTAAGAACAGTGGGGAAGAGTCATCCCTGAACATGTTCTTAAATGAAGCAATTCTTGTGTTGTTTTAAAGGGTAAATTGGAGTTTGCCTAAGTGATTAGAGAAGGATGCCTCAGGTTATGGAAGTTCAAAGCCATAAAGATGTGATAAACTACTGCGGACATTTTCATGTATATTTGGTGTTGATTCTAGTAATGGTGATCTAAAAACTCCTACTTAGGACAACTAAAAATCCAGACAAAATAGCTTTTAAAATTAAAAATATCAGAAAGATTATAAAAATTAAGTGTGGGATTACTGGGCCAAAATACGAAATACAATGAGAGCCTAGAGATATATGCCCTGAAGCCATTTTAGCTATGAGAGCATTTGAAACTGCTAAAACACACTGAGCTGTGTTGTTAATAGACTCTTGATACTAGAGAAACAAAATTCAAAATCCAGCAGCAATCAAATTTGAGGACTTTGGTACAACCCAAATGTAAGTTGAGATCCCCAAAGCACAAGGAGAAGCAGAAATAAGACTTCTGTGTAAACTGATAAAGTCAATCACTGAATTTGGAGTATGATTGTCTTGTAGAGTCTCAGATATAAGGGATATCCTGCCAAGGAGGACCATACCATTATTATAGCTCTTAATTATCCCTACTCAATAAGAGTTTCAAATATAATGTCTTGAACATAGCAAAATGGAACAAAGCACACAAAGAAAAACCATTAACAAGATTTGATAGACAAAATGGGATTAAGTATGATGTTAAAATGATCAATAAAGATTGTAAAATGGCTTGATTACTCTGCTCAAAGAAATGAGAGGGGAAGCAAATTGAACAAAAAACTGAAACTAAAAATGATATTGAAAAGGTTTTATAAATGAACCAAATGGATACTCTAAAACTTTATAGATATGACAGCTAATTTAAGATACCACAGGGGTGCCTGGGTGGCTCACTTAATTAACCCTCCAATTCTTTTTACTTTTTTTTTTAACACCTTAATTTTATTTTATTTCTTTCACTTTGGCTCAGGTCATGATGTCAGGGTTGTGAAATAGAGCCCAGAGTTGGGCTCTGTGCTGAGCCTGGAGCCTGCTTAAGATTCTTTTCCCTTCTTTTTCTATCCCTCCCTGCGCTCTCACTTGCTCGCTCTCTCTTGCTTGCAAATAAATAGATAGATAGATAGATAGATAGATAGATAATAGACAAAGCAAAATAAAAGCAGATTATGAAAATAAATATAAAGATTTTGAAATGAAAACAAGTTCAAAATAAAATAGAGAAGACCTACACAGCTAAAAGTTCATTCAGAAAATCTACTATTAAAGAAGTCAGTATGACACAATGTAAGATATCAAAAGATTTGAGCATGTACTTTACAGAAAGGGTAATCCAAATGACCACTCATATATAAAAACTGTTTAGCTTTATTATGAATCTGGAATTAAATTAAATTAAATTAAAAATAAATTAAAACCTAAAATGACATACTATTACACACTTACCATATTGGGCAACAGTAAAATTGTCTTGCAAGAATGAAAGAATGAAAGTGCCCATAATGAAAACATTTGAGGTAAGTTGGACAGTATTTAGAATACTTAAAAATAAAAATAAAGATTTGGTCCATTCCTAGAAAGACAACATGGAACTAAATGAATATTTTCACCAGGATATGCAAACAGATGATTATAGCTATTTCATTCATAACGGCAGATCAGTAGTGGTCTATTTGCACAATGTTACATTAAATAAGAGAGAATATTAACAAACTGGGATGAGGGGCTAGGTTGTTATCATAAACAGATCTTCTATGGTGCTGATTATGTTCTATTTCTCAAAATCTTTAAGTTAAAAAAGTTTTCAAATTTATATCTAGATAGATAGATGATAGATAGACAGATATCCCAGAAGCTGCAATGCTAGGCTAAGACCAGGCTTTAAAGGGCTTTTCTAGACACTACTAAATACTTGAAACCATTCATTATATCATAGCTCAGTGTTTAAATCTCCATTTGTTTCCTCAGTTTCCTAATATTTATCTTAAAGTGACCTGATCCAGACTTTTGATCACTTTGTCTAAATATTTCTATTTTAACAAAGTCCTTTTTAACACTGAGAGACTAAAACTTAGAAAGATACTCTGATTGTTATCTTACTAGAGTGGAAAATAGTTACCCATTAACTAATGATATCCATGTCTACATTAGATCCATGACATTTTTAATTCTTGGGAGCTTTTGGTTAAATGAATTTTTTAAGCTTCCTTTAAATAAAGCTTTAAGCCATCACCACATGAACAAAATTAAAGAACTAAATGAAAACAGGCCAAGTATTTACAGAGTAATAGAATGTGCAGTGGAAAGAGGACAATTCTGAAATCATAAAGCCTAAATTAGTGTGATGCATCTTTACTAGCCATGTAATCATAAACCAGTTATCTAAATGTGTTAGCCTCAGTTTTTTCACCCATGAAATGGTGATGATAATACTTATTATGCAGAGTTGTTTTGTGGGTGTGATGAAGCATGGAGCATGAGAGTCTCATATTCCATGCTAAAATGATAGCTATTTTTATACTTCTAATAATTCTAATAATAGTAATTAAATTGTTCAAAATGGTAATATTCATTTATATTGAGGCATTGTATTGACTATTCATAGACACATTTACCAAAATAAATTTCATTTTACTTTACCCCCTCTGAGGATATATATTCCCTAATTCAATATGAATCTCACTATGAATAATAATTATCAGAATAAATATGCTGATTTTTCTTCTCTTTATTTTGAGGGAAGTATCCTTTACTGTTGAACATAAAGAAGCTTAAGCAAGTCTGTCTTATTCAAAATTTGCATGCTGCTTTCTTATGAACCTAGATGATAGAGTTGTATGAAATAAATTCATGCAGTTAAGACATTTATGTTTGGAAAACTGGGTGGTCAGTTTAGTATTTCAAAAGAAGATTTTAAATTTAAACCTTAAAGCTGAGCTCTTTCAGCCTTATTTATAGACCATCCTGCATGCTTCATAAGTACTCCTTCATTGTAAACTAAGTAATAGTTTTTGTCACAGTGTATATAACGAAAATGGATTTTATATTCTATTATTTCAGAGTTAGTTGCAGTTTCTACTTCCTTACTTCCTTTTTTGAAAAATAGATTAATTCTACAAAACGTTTTTTCTAGCTTTATTGAAAAATAATCGACATATTATAATTTGTAAATTTAAGAAATGATTTCTTATAACATTGCAAACTTTTAACATTGTGTCAATTTTGTACAATTTGATAAATTGGTATACATCTTTATTGCAATATAATCTACATAAAAATGTTAATACATCTACTATCTCGTATAGTGGCCACTGTTTTTTATGCATGTATCGTAAGGAATTTTAAGATCTACTCTCATAGCAACTTTTATGTATATAGTATAGTAGAGATAAACTTCAGAGGTCTTGTGGGTTTTGTTCCAGACTGCCTCAATAAAGTGATTATCTCAATAAACTAAGTCAAATTATTATTATTTTTTTTGGTTTCCCAGTGCATATAAAAATTATGTTTCCCAGTGCATATAAAAATTAAACACTATACTGTACTGTTCAAAAGCATTATGTTTTTAAACAAAAACAATGTATATACCTTAAGTAAACTAGTTCTGAGTTTTCAGTGGGTCATAATTACTGATCACAGATCACCATAACAAATACAATAATAATGAAAAAACTTGAAATATTGCAAGAATTACCAACATGTGACAGAGAGACACAAAATGAACAAATGTTGTTAGAAAAATGGTGGCAGCAGACCTCTTTTATACAAGATTGCTATAAACTTTCAACTTGTAAGAATGTGATATATGCAAAGTTTAATAAAGGGAAGCACAATAAAAAAAGTATGTATATTTTATTAACTATGATCATGATGCTGTACATTAGATCCCCAGAACTTTTTCATATTATAGTTGCAAGTTTGCACCCTTTGACCACCTTACTCCACGCCAGGTTCACCCCTTGTCAACTCAACTCTAAGTTTCCATTAGTTTGCCTTTTCCTCAGATTCTGTATGTAAGGGATATCACAATACATAAATTAAAAAATATATAAAATCTCTGAAATATTTCACTTAGTATAACACCTTCAAGAGCCATCCAGGCTGTTGTAAATGGCAGTATTTCTTAATTTTTCATGGTTAAGTAGTATTCCATAGTATATATTTACCATACTTATTTTATTCATTCATCCATTAATGGATACTGAAGTTATTTCCATCTCTTGCTTAGAGTTAATAATTTTATAATAAACATAAGAGTGCAGATATGTCTTTGAACAGTGACTTCGTTTCCTTTAGATATATACCTAGAAGTGGGATTACTGAATCATATGGTAATTTTACTTTTAATAATATGAATAATCTCCATACTGTTTTCCATACAAATTTATATCCCTATCACAGTGCATAAGTTCCCCATTTTCCCCAATATTTACCAAAATTTGTTAGTTTCAATTTTTTGGTGGTATATATTCTAATAGGTAGTAATATCTTGCTGTGTTTTTCAGAGGTAAACAACAGCAACAACAACATAATGACTTTGCCCTGAGTTTTTTACGTTGAGCACTTTTTAATGCTCCTGTTGGTCATTTATATAACTTTTTTGAAAAAAAAAGTCTATTGAGATCCTATTGCTATTTTTTTAATTATATATATTTTTTCTATTTGTATCTGTTGGTTATTAACATCTTTTCAGATATAAGATTTGTAAGTATTTTCTTACATTCTGTGGATTGTGTTTTCATTCTTTCTCTCTCTCTTTTTTTTTTGGCAATGCAGAAACTTTAGTTTGATGTAATACCATTTATTTATTTTTGCTTTTTTTGCTTTTGTTTTTGGTCTGATATCCAGAAAACTATTGGCAAGACCAATGTCAAGGAGAATTTTTCCTATGTTTTCCTTTAGGAAATGAAGTTTCATGCATCACCTTTCATCTATTTCAAGTTAAAACTTATGAGTGATATAAGGTTCCAGTTTCATACTGTTTATGTGACTATTCAGTTTTAAATATCATTTATTGAACAGATTATTTACCCATTACATATGTTGGCCCCTGTCAAATATTAGGTGACTGTATGAAAGGATTTATTTCTGGACTCTCAATTCTGTTCTACTTGTTTATTGGTCTGTTTTTATGCCAGTATACTTTATTGTTTTGAGCATGAGGGCTTTGTAGTATAGTTTCAAATCAAGAAGTGTAATTTCTCTTCTTCATTGTTTCTCAGAACTGCTTTGATTATTTGTTTTCTTTTATGGTTTCATATAAATTTTAGGATTCTTTACTTACTTCTGTAAAAAAATAATATTGGATTTTTTTTAAGATTTTTAATTTATTTATTTGACAGAGAGAGATGACAATCAGGCAGAGAGGCAGGCGGAGAGAGAAGAGGAAGCAGGCTTCCTGCTGAGCAGAGAGCCTGATGCAGGGCTCGATCCCAGGACCCTGGGATCATGACCTGAGCAGAAGGCAGCGGCTTAACCCACTGAGCCACCCAGGCGCCCCTAACATTGGATTTTTGATAGGAATTGGATTTACAGATGGTTTTCGGGAGTATGGACATTTTAACAATGTTAATTCTTACCATTCATAAATATGAGCTATCTTTCCATTTGTGTCTCCTTCCATTTCTTTATCAATGCCATAATTTATGGAGTACAGATCTTTCATCTTCTTAGTTAAATCTATTCCTAAGTATTTTATAATTTTTGATGCTATTGTGAATTAGATTGTTTTCTTTAGTTTTTCAGATAGTTCATCATTAGAGTGTTAAAATGCTCCTGTCTTGTGCTTACTTTGGCAGCACATATACTAAAATTGGAATGATGCAGAGAAAATTAGCGTGATCACTGAACAAGGATGACATGAAAAACTGGGAAGCAGTCCATATTAAAAAAAATGAAACAAAACAAAATTCTTGTCTTTTATATATTGATCTTGTTATTGGCAGCTTTACTAAATTTGTTTATTCAAATTTTTTTGTGAAGTGTTTAGGATTTTTTAATATGTAAGTTCATGTTATCCAAAAAAAGAAAATTTTACCTCTTCTTTTTTTTTTTTGAAGTCTCTTATTTCTTTGTGTTCCATGTTTCTCTGGCTAGGACATCCAGTACTATGTCAAATGAGAGTAGTGAAAGTGGACACACTTGTCTTTTTTCTGATCTTTAAAAGGAAAACTTTCAAACTTTTTTGATTTAATATGAGATTAACTCTGGCTTGCAATATGTGTTTTTTCTTTAATGGATTTTTTAAATTATTTTTTTTAATTTTTTATAAACATATAATGTGTTTTTATCCCTAGGGGTACACGTCTGTGAATCTCCAGGTTTACACATTTCACAGCACTCACCATCACCCACCATAGCACCTGCCATCCCCAATGTCCATACTCCCACCATCCTCTCCCAACACACCTCCCCCCAGCAACCCTCAGTCTGTTTTGTGAGATTCAGTCTTTTATGGTTTGTCTCCCTCCCAATCCCATCTTCTTTTATTTTCCTTTTCGTACACCCGAAACCGCCTATGTTGCATCTCTACTTCATCATATCAGGGAGATCATAGGATAGTTGTCTTTCTCAGATTGATTTATTTCGCCAAGCATAATACCCTCTAGTTCCATCCACGTCATCACAAATAGCAGGATTTCATTTCTTTTGATGGCTGCATAGTATTCCATTGTGCATATATACCACATCTTATTTATTGATTCATCTGTTGAAGGACATTTAGGTTCTTTCCATAGTTTAATGATTGTGGACATTGCTGCTATAAACATTTGGGTGCATGTGCCCCTTCAGAATGCCACGTTTGTATCTGTAGGGTATATACCCAGTACTACAATCACTGGGTCATAGGGTAGTTCTATTTTCAGCATTTTGAGGCACTTCCACGCTGTTTTCCAGAGTGGTTGCACCAGCTTGCATTCCCACGTACAGTGTAGGAGGGTTGCCCTTTCTCCACACCCTCGCCAGCATCTGTCATTGACTGACTTGTTCATTTTAGCCATTCTGAAAGGTGTGAGGTGGTATCTCATTCTGGTTTTGATTTGTATTTCCCTGATGCCGAGTAATGTGGAGCATTTTTTCATGTGTCTGTTGGCCATTTGGATGTATTCTTTGCAGAAATGTCTGTTCATGTCCTCTGCCCATTTCTTCATTGGATTATTTGTTCTTAGGGTGTTGAGTTTGATAAGCTCTTTATAGATTTTGGATACTGGCCCTTTATCTGGTATGTCATTTAGAAATATCTTCACCCAGATAACTTCTGACAGTCATCTTTTGGCTTTGTTAACTGTTTCCTTTGCTGGGCAAAAGCTTTTTGATCTGATGAAATCCCAATAGTTCATTCTTGCCCTTGCTTCCCTTGCCTTTGGCGATATTCCTAGGAAGTTGCTGCTGCTGAGGTCAAAGAGGTTGCTACCTGTTCTCTCCTCAAGGATTTTGATGGATTCCTTTCTCACATTATGCTTCTTCATCCATTTCCAGGCTATGTTCATGTATGGTGTAAGGAAATGGTCCAATTTCATTATTCTACATGTGGCTGTTGTACTTTCCCAACACCATTTGTTGAAGAGGCTGTCTTTTTTCCATTGGCCATTCCTTCCTGCTTTGTTGATGATTAGTTGACCATAGAGTTGAGGGTGTATTTCTGGGCTCTCTATTCTGTTTCATTGATCTATGTCTGTTTTGGGGACAGTTCCCTACTATCTTGATGATGACAACTTTGTAATAGATCTTGAGGTCTGGAATTGTGATGCCAACAACTTTGGCTTTCTTTTTCAATATTTATCTGGCTATTCGAGATATTTCCATATATATTTTAGGATTATTTGTCCCATTTCTTTGAAAAAAATGGATGGGATTTTGATAGGGATTGCATTAAATGTGTAGATTGCTTTAGGTAGCATAGACATTTTCACAATATTTGTTCTTCCAATACAGGAGCATGGAACATTTTTCCATTTCTTTGTGTCTTCTTCAATTTCTTTCATGAGTACTTTAGTGTTTTCTGAGTATAGATTCTTTGTCTCTTTGGTTAGCGTTATTCCTAGGTATCTTAGGGTTTGGGGTGCAATTGTAAATGGGATTCACTCCTTAATTTCTATTTCTTCAGTCTTGTTGGTTTAAAAAAAATGCAACCAATTTCTGTGCATTGATTTTATATCCTGACACTTTACAGAATTCCTATACAAGTTATAGCAGATTTGGAGTGGAGTCCTTTAAGTTTTCCACATACAGTATCATATCATCTGAAAACAGGGATAGTTTGACTTCTCTTTTGCCAATTTGGCAAAATTTGGGTGTCTTTAATTTCTTTTTGTTGTCTGATTGCTGAGGCTAGGACTTCTAGTACGTTATTGAATAGCAGTGGTGATAACAGACATCCCTGCCGTGTTCCTGACCTCAGCGGAAAAGTATTCAGTTTTTCTCCATTGAGAATGATATTTGCAGTGGGTTTATCATAGATGGCTTTGATAATATTGATGATATGTGCCCTCTGTCCCTACACTTTGAAGAGTTTTAATCAGGAAGGGATACTGCACTTTGTCAAATGCTTTTTCAGCATCTATGGAGAGTATCATATGGTTCTTGTTCTTTCTTTTATTGATGTGTTGTATCACATTGATTGATTTGCAGATGTTGAACCAACCTTGTAGCCGTGGAATAAATCCCACTTGGTCGTGGTGAATAATCCTTTAATGTACTGTTGAATACTATTGGCTATTATTTTGGTGAGAATTTTCGCATCTGTGTTCATCAACGATATTGGTCTGTAGTTCTCTTTTTTGATGGGATCCTTGTCTGGTTTTGGGATCAAGGTGATGCTGGCCTCAGTAAAAAAAGTTTGGAAGTTTTCCTTCCATTTCTATTTTTTTGGAACAGTATCATTAGAATAGGAATTAATTCTTCTTTAAATGTTTGGCAGAGGGACGCCTGGGTGGCTCAGTTGGTTAAGCAGCTGCCTTCAGCTCAGGTCATGATCCCAGCGTCCTGGGATCGAGTCCCACATCTAACTCCTTGCTCCGCAGGGAGCCTGCTTCTCCCTCTGACTCTGCCTGCCACTCTGTCTGCCTGTGCTTGATCTCCCTCTCTCTCTCTGTCAAATAAATAAATAAAATCTTTAAAAAAAAATTAAATGTTTGGCAGAATTCCCCAGGGAAGCCATCTGGCCCGGGGCTTTTGTTTGTTTGGAGATTTTTGATGACTGTTTCAATCTCCGTACTCGTTATAGGTCTGTTAAGGTTTTCTATTTCTTCCTGGTTCAGTTGTGGTAGTTTATATGTCTCGAGGTATGTATCCATTTCTTCCAGATTGTTGAATTTGTTGGCATAGAGTTGCTCATAGTATGTTCTTATAATTGTTTGTATTTCTTTGGTGTTGGTTGTGATCTCTACTCTTTCATTCAAGATATTATTTATTTGGGTTCTTTCTCTTTTCTTTTTGATAAGTCTGGAAAGGGGTTTATCAATCTTATTAATTCTTTCAAAGAACCAGCTCCTAGTTTCATTGATTTGTTCTATTGTTTTTTTGTTGTTGTTGTTCTTGGTATTTTGTGGTTTTTGTTTCTTTGTTTCTTTGTTTTTATTTCATTGATTTCTGTTCTGATCTTTATAATTCCTCCTCTCCTGCTGGGTTTAGGCGTTCCTTGTTGTTCTTTCTGCAACTTCTTTAGCTGTAGGGTTATGTTGTGTATTTGAGATCTGAGAGAGAAGCGTGGTTGCACATGTCTGTCGCTGCGCTCCACAGGAGCAAGTGTGGGGAAGGCGCAGCACGCCGCCCCCAGAGAAGAGAAGGAGCCGTGGCCTTGTGGTCGGGAAAAGGTCGGGAAGCAGGAGAGCCTGCCCTGGCAGGAACAGCGGGCCAGGGGCAAGACAAATGTCACACGATCCCTGTGCGGAGAGAGAAATCTTGGCTGCTAAGGAGACATGAAGGGACGACTAGGACAGGGACGCGTGCTCCACTCTGAGAAAGGAGTCTGGGCAGAAGGCAGGCCTGTCCTGTGCCTCTGGTCCCAAGGGGACAGCATCTCCTTGGCCACCTGTCCCAAGGGCAATCGGGCTTGCCCCCAGGTGCCATACCCGGAACTCGCAGACACAACGCCATGGAGAAACGGGCAGTCAGATGCCGACTTCCACCAAGAGGTGGCAGTGTTGTGGGTGGCAGGGGGTGTGCCTGGTAAGGAGTGGAGACAGTCCCCCACAGTTCCCCATCCAAGTACACCGGCCTTGTGTAGGGATCCTGTCGCTTCCTCTCTCCTGTGCTGAAGGCACTGGCCTAGACCCCGAGTCTGCCTGAGCGCCCGAGCAAAAGGCAAAGCCTTACCTACGCCAGGAGATGGCAATAGGCATAGAGTGCCATGCTAGGCCATGCACGCTGCTGCAGGGTTGTGACTGTGTCTGCTTAGTTCGGCTTAGTAAGGTGAACCCTGGGCGCGAACTGGGAGCCCGGGAATGCAAGGCCCAAGAGGAACAGCTCTCCCGCGGCTCTTCATTCCTGCCTCCACAGAGCGAACGACCATAGCCTTGCTAAGGAAGCAGCAGCGAAGTGTGGTTCGCACCAAGCTGAAAACCTCTGCGAAAGCATAGCAGTCGCTAGGAAATCAGAGTCGGTTCTGTGGGCTGCTTTTGTTCCTTGCCTTAGCCTAGTGTTGGCAGCATGATGGGAGAAACCCGCATAGAGCGAAAGCCTCTTTGCCGGGGCATCCCCTCTGGGAAAACACAGCATTCTTTGGGAAGTCAGAGTCTGGTCTGTGGGATGCTGCCTGCTGCTTGCCAGAGCTAGTCTCCACAGCACGGTGTAATAAACCGCATGGAGCGAAATCCTCTTTGCCTGGGCATCCCCTCTGCCTGAGAGAGTAGCGCGGTGGCGCCTGTGGAAAGAGCCTTAAGGAAAGGGACACGTCTGTCATGGCAGAGAGATGGAAGCCTGGCTGCTAAGGAGACAGGAGGGGAAGATTAGGGCAGGGGAAAGGGCTCCACTCTGAGGAAGGAGTCTGGGCAGAAAGCATGCCTGTCCTGAGCCTTTGGGCTCAAGGAGACAGCAGCTCCTTGGCCACCTGTCCATGGTGGAGACAAGGGCTTGCCACCATGCGCCTACCCTGAACTCGAAAAACAACTCCCAGAAAGAACTGGCCATCAGATGCCGGCTTCCTCCAGGACTTGGAAGCTTGGAGGAGGCACGGGGTTTAAGGGGAAGGAGTGGGGACAGTCTCACAAAGCTCCCTATTCAGTGCACGGGCGGTTGCAGGGATCCTGTCACCTCTCCTTTCCTGTGGGGAAAGCACTGGCTAAGTCCGCGAGTCCTCCTGAGCGGCAGAGTAAAGGGCCAAGCGATGCCTACCCGGGAGATGTTTGTGTGCATAAAGTGCCATCCTAGGAAATGCACACTACTGCACTTTTGTGGCTCTGTCCGCTTAGTTCGGCCTGGCAGGGTGAACCCAGGACGCGAACATGGAGCCCGGGAAAGCAAGGCCCAAGAGGCACCAGCTCTCCCGCATCTCTTCTTCCCTGACGCGACTGAAGCCTTGCTGAGGAAGCAGCGGCGAAGTGCTGTTCGCTCCAAGGCAAAACCTCTGCGAAAACACAGCATTCGCTGAGAAATGATCTGCGGGCTGCTGCTGCTTGTCTGAGCCCAGTCTCCCAGTGGGAGAAATGGCGGTGGGAGAAACCCGCATACAGTGAAAGCCTCTTTGCCTGGGCATCTCTCCTGGGAAAGCACAGCATTCGTAGGGAAATCAGAGTTGGGTTTGGGGATGCTGCTGCTGCTTGCCTTAGCTAGTCTCCGCAGCACTGTGAAAGATACCGCAAGGAGCGAAATACCCTTTGCTCTAGCATCCCCTCTGCCTGAGAGAGAAGCATGGTCGCACAAGTCTGTCACCGCCCTCCCCAGGAGCAAGTGTGGTGAAGGCACAGCACGCCGCCCCCTGGGATGAGAAGAAGCCCTTGGCCTTGGAGTCGGGAAACGCTTGGGAAGCAGAATAGCCTGCCATGGCACGAACAGCAGGCCAGTGGCAAGACAAGTGTCACCCGCTCCCTGTGCGGAGAGATTGAAGCCTGGGTGCTAAGGAGACATGAGGGGACGACTAGGGCAAGGGCGCGTGCTACACTCTGAGGAAGGAGTCTGGGCAGATGGCAGGCCTGTCCTGTGCCTCTGGTCCCAAGGGGAGAATATCTCCTAGGCCACCTGTCCCAAGGGCAGTCGGGCTTGCCCCCAGGTGCCATACCCGGCACTCGCAGAAACAACCCCATGGAGAAACGGGCAGTCAGATGCCGTCTTCCACCAAGATGTGGCAGTGTTGTGGGTGGCAGGGGGTGTGCCTGGTAAGGAGTGGAGACAGTCCCCCACAGTTCCCCATCCCAGTGCACGGGCCCTGTGCAGGGATGCTGTCGCCTCCTCTCTCCTGTGGTGAAGGCACTGGCCTAGACCCCGAGTCTGCCTGAGCGTCAGAGCAAAAGGCTAAGCCTTACCTACGCCAGGAGATGATAATGGGCATAGAGTGCCATGCTAGGCCACGCACACTGCTGCAGGGTTGTGACTGTGTCTGCTTAGTTCGGCTTAGCAAGGTGAACCCTGGGCGCGAACTGGGAGCCCGGGAATGGAAGGCCCAAGAGGCACCACCTCTCCCGCGACTCTTCATCCCTGCCGCGACAGAGCAAATGACCAAAGCCTTGCTGAGGAAGCAGCAGCGAAGTGCGGTTCGCGCCAAGCTGACAACCTCTGCGAAAGCATAGCACTCGCTGGGAAATCAGAGTTGGTTCTGTGGGCTGCTTTTGCTGCTTGCCTTAGCCTAGTATTCACAGCACGATGGGAGAAACCCGCATAGAGCGAAAGACTCTTTGCTGGGGCATCCCCTTGGGAAGGCAGAGCATTTTTTGGGAAATCAGAGTGGGGTCTGTGGGATGCTGCCTGCTGCTTGCCAGAGCTGGTCTCCACAGCACGGTGTAATACATCCGCATGGAGCGAAATCCTCTTTGCCTGGGCATCACCTCTGCCTGAGAGAGAAGCGCGGTGGCGCCTGTGGAAAGAGCCTTAAGGAAAGGGACACGTCTGTCACGACAGAGAGATGGAAGCCTGGCTGCTAAGGAGAAATGAGGGGAAGCTTAGGGCAGGGGAAAGGGCTCCATTCTGAGGAAGGAGTCTGGGCAGAAAGCATGCCTGTCCTCAGCCTTTGGGCTCAAGGAGACAGCAGCTCCTTGGCCACCTATCCGTGGTGGAGACATGGGCTTGCCACCAGGCGCCTACGCTGAACGTGAGCAACAACTCCCAGAAAGAACTGGGCATCAGAAGCCGGCTTTCTCCAGGATGGGGAAGCTTGGAGGAGGCACGGGGTTTAAGGGGAAGGAGTGGGGACAGTCCCCCAAAGCTCCCTATTCAGTGCACGGGCGGTGTGCAGGGATTCTGTCACCTCTCCTTTCCTGTGGGGAAAGCACTGGCTTAGTCGTCGAGTCCTCCTGAGCGCCAGAGTAAAAGGCCAAGCGATGCCTACCTGGGATATGTTAGTGTGCATAGAATGCCATCCTAGGCTACGCACGCTCCTGCACTTTTGTAGCTCTGTCTGCTTAGTTCGGCCTGGCAGGGTGAACCCAGGATGCGAACCTGGAGCCCGGGAAAGCAAGGCTCAAGAGGCACCAGCTCTCCCTCAGCTCTTCTTCCCTGACGTGACTGAAGCCTTGCTGAGGAAGCAGCGGCGAAGTGCTGTTCGCTCCAAGGCAAAGCCTCTGTGAAAGCACAGCATTCGCTGAGAAATGTTCGGCGGGCTGCTGTGGCTTGCCTGAGCCCAGTCTCGTGGTGGGAGAAACCCGCATACAGCGAAAGCCTCTTTGCCTGTGCACCTCCCCTGGGAAAGCACTGCATTGGAAGGGAAATCAGAGTTGGGTTTGGGGATGCTGCTGTTGCTTGTCTGAGCTAGTCTCCACTGCACGGTGGAAGATACCCGCATAGAGTGAAATACTCTTTGCCCTAGCATTCCCTCTGCCTGAGAGCGAAGCGTGGTCGCACAAGTCTGTCACCACGCTATCCATGAGCAAGTGTGCAGAAGGCCCAGCACGCCGCCCCTGGAGAAGAGAAGGAGCCGCTGGGCACAGGGTCGGGAAAATTGAACAACCACATGCAGAAAAATAAAATTGGACCATTTCCTTTCACCATACATGAAAATAGACTGGAAATGGATGAAGAAGCATAATGTGAGAAAGGAATCCATCAAAATCATTGAGGAGAGAACAGGTAGCAACCTCTTTGACCTCAGCAGCATCAACTTCTTCCTAGGAACATCGCCAAAGGCAAGGGAAGCAAGGGCAAGAATGAACTATTGGGATTTCATCAGATCAAAAAGCTTTTGCCCAGCAAAGGAAACAGTTAACAAAGCCAAAAGATGACTGTAAGAAGTTATCTGGGTGAAGATATTTGCAAATGACATACCAGATATAGGGCCAGTATCCAAAATCTATAAAGAGCTTATCAAACTCAACACCCTAAGAACAAATAATCCAATGAAGAAATGGGCAGAGGACATGAACAGACATTTCTGCAAAGAATACATCCAAATGGCCAACAGACACATGAAAAAATGCTCCACATTACTCGGCATCAGGGAAATACAAATCAAAACCAGAATGAGATACCACCTCACACCTTTCAGAATGGCTAAAATGAACAAGTCAGTCAATGACAGATGCTTGCGAGGTTGTGGAGAAAGGGCAACCCTCCTACACTCTACGTGGGAATGCAAGCTGGTGCAACCACTCTGGAAAACAGCGTGGAGGTGCCTCTCAAACCTGAAAATAGAACTACCCTATGACCCAGTGATTGTAGTACTGGGTATATACCCTACAGATACAATCGTGGCATTCTGAAGAGGCACATGCACCCAAATGTTTATAGCAGCAATGTCCACGATCGTTAAACTATGGAAAGAACCTAAATGTCCTTCAAAAGATGAATCAATAAATAAGATGTGGTATATATGTACAATGGAATACTATGCAGCCATCAAAAGAAATGAAATCCTGCTATTTGTGATGACGTGGATGGAACTAGAGGGTATTATGCTTGGCGAAATAAATCATTCTGAGAAACACAACTATCCTATGATCTCCCTGATATGATGAAGTAGAGATGCAACATAGGCGGTTTCGGGTGTACGAAAAGGAAAATAAAAGAAGATGGGATTGGGAGGGAGACAAACCATAAAAGACTGAATCTCACAAAACAGACTGAGGGTTGCTGGGGGGAGGTGTGTTGGGAGAGGATGGTGGGGGTATGGACATTGGGGAGGGCAGGTGCTATGGTGAGTGATGGTGAGTGCTGTGAAATGTGTAAACCTGGTGATTCACAGACCTGTACCCCTAGGGATAAAAACACATTATATGTTTATAAAAAATTTAAAAAAATAATTTAAAAAATCCATTAAAGAAAAAACACATATTGCAAGCCCAGAGTTAATCTCATATTCAATCAAAAAAGTTTGAAAGTTTTCCCCTTAAAGATCAGAAAAAAGACAAATGTGTCCACTTTCACTACTCTCATTTGTCCCAGCCAGAGAAACATAGAACACAAAAAAATAAGAGACTCAAAAAAAAAAAAAGAGGTAAAATTTTCTTTTTTTGGATAACATGAACTTACATGTTAAAAAATCCACAAAAAAATTTGAATAAACAAATTTAGTAAATCTGCCAATAACAAGATCAATATATAAAAGACAAGAATTTTGTTTTGTTTCATTTTTTTTTAATATGGACTGCTTCCCAGTTTTTCATGTCATCCATGTTCAGTGACCACGCTAATTTTCTCTGCATCATTCCAATTTTAGTATATGTGCTGCCAATGTAAGCACAAGACAGGAGCATTTTAACACTCTAATGATGAACTATCTGAAAAACTAAAGAAAACAATCTAATTCACAATAGCATCAAAAATTATAAAATACTTAGGAATAGATTTAACTAAGAAGATGAAAGATCTGTACTCCATAAATTATGGCATTGATAAAGAAATGGAAGGAGACACAAATGGAAAGATAGCTCATATTTATGAATGGTAAGAATTAACATTGTTAAAATGTCCATACTCCCGAAAACCATCTGTAAATCCAATTCCTATCAAAAATCCAATGTTAGGGGCGCCTGGGTGGCTCAGTGGGTTAAGCCGCTGCCTTCAGCTCAGGTCATGATCCCAAGGTCCTGGGATCGAGCCCCGCATCAGGCTCTCTGCTCAGCAGGAAGCCTGCTTCCTCTTCTCTCTCCGCCTGCCTCTCTGCCTGATTGTCATCTCTCTCTGTCAAATAAATAAATTAAAAATCTTAAAAAAAATCCAATATTATTTTTTTACAGAAGTAAGTAAAGAATCCTAAAATTTATATGAGACCATAAAAGACAACAAATAATCAAAGCAGTTCTGAGAAAGAATGAAGAAGAGAAATTACACTTCTTGATTTGAAACTATATTACAAAGCCCTCATGCTCAAAACAATAAAGTATACTGGCATAAAAACAGACCAATAAACAAGTAGAACAGAATTGAGAGTCAAGAAATAAATCCTTTCATACAGTCACCTAATATTTGACAGGGGCCAACATATGTAAAGGGTAAAGATAGTCTGTTCAATAAATGATATTTAAACTGAATAGTCACATAAACAGTATGAAACTGGAAACTTATATCACTCATAAGTCTTAACTTGAAATAGATGAAAGACTTAAAGGTGATACATGAAACTACATTTCCTAAAGGAAAACATAGGAAAAATTCTCCTTGACATTGGTCTTCCCAATAGTTTTCTGGATACCAGACCAAAAACACAAGCAAAAAGAGCAAAAATAAATAAATGGTATTACATCAAACTAAAGTTTCTGCATTGCCAAAAAAAGAGAGAGAGAAAGAATGAAAACACAATCCACAGAATGTAAGAAAATACATGCAAATCTTATATCTGAAAAGATGTTAATAACCAACAGATAGAAATAGAAAAAAATATATATAATTAAAAAAATAGCAAAAGGATCTCAATAGACTTTTTTTTCAAAAAAGTTATATAAATGACCAACAGGAGCATTAAAAAGTGCTCAACGTAAAAAACTCAGGGCAAAGTCATTATGTTGTTGTTGTTGTTGTTTACCTCTGAAAAACACAGCAAGATATTACTACCTATTAGAATATATACTACCAAAAAATTGAAACTAACAAATTTTGGTAAATATTGGGGAAAATGGGGAACTTATGCACTGTGATAGGGATATAAATTTGTATGGAAAACAGTATGGAGATTATTCATATTATTAAAAGTAAAATTACCATATGATTCAGTAATCCCACTTCTAGGTATATATCTAAAGGAAACGAAGTCACTGTTCAAAGACATATCTGCACTCTTATGTTTATTATAAAATTATTAACTCTAAGCAAGAGATGGAAATAACTTCAGTATCCATTAATGGATGAATGAATAAAATAAGTATGGTAAATATATACTATGGAATACTACTTAACCATGAAAAATTAAGAAATACTGCCATTTACAACAGCATGGATGGCTCTTGAAGGTGTTATACTAAGTGAAATATTTCAGAGATTTTATATATTTTTTTAATTTATGTATTATGATATCCCTTACATACAGAATCTGAGGAAAAGGCAAACTAATGGAAACTTAGAGTTGAGTTGACAAGGGGTGAACCTGGCGTGGAGTAAGGTGGTCAAAGGGTGCAAACTTGCAACTATAATATGAAAAAGTTCTGGGGATCTAATGTACAGCATCATGATCATAGTTAATAAAATATACATACTTTTTTTATTGTGCTTCCCTTTATTAAACTTTGCATATATCACATTCTTACAAGTTGAAAGTTTATAGCAATCTTGTATAAAAGAGGTCTGCTGCCACCATTTTTCTAACAACATTTGTTCATTTTGTGTCTCTCTGTCACATGTTGGTAATTCTTGCAATATTTCAAGTTTTTTCATTATTATTGTATTTGTTATGGTGATCTGTAATCAGTAATTATGACCCACTGAAAACTCAGAACTAGTTTACTTAAGGTATATACATTGTTTTTGTTTAAAAACATAATGCTTTTGAACAGTACAGTATAGTGTTTAATTTTTATATGCACTGGGAAACATAATTTTTTATATGCACTGGGAAACCAAAAAAAAAATAATTTGACTTAGTTTATTGAGAAAATCACTTTATTGAGGCAGTCTGGAACAAAACCCACAAGACCTCTGAAGTTTATCTCTACTATACTATATACATAAAAGTTGCTAAGAGAGTAGATCTTAAAATTCCTTACGATACATGCATAAAAAACAGTGGTAACTATACGAGGTAGTAGATGTATTAACATTTTTATGTAGATTATATTGCAATAAAGATGTATACCAATTTATCAAATTGTACAAAATTGACACAATGTTAAAAGTGCAATGTTATAAGAAATCATTTCTTAAATTTACAAATTATAATATGTTGATTTTTTTCAATAAAGCTTGAAAAAACTTTTTTTAGAATTAATCTATTTTTCAAAAAAGGAAGTAAGGAAGTAGAAACTGCAACTAACTCTGAAATAATAGAATATAAAATCCATTTTCGTTATATACACTGTGACAAAAACTATTACTTAGTTTACAATGAAGGAGTACTTATGAAGCATGAAGGATGGTCTATAAATAAGGCTGAAAGAGCTCAGCTTTAAGGTTTAAATTTAAAATCTTCTTTTGAAATACTAAACTGACCACCCAGTTTTCCAAACATAAATGTCTTAACTGCATGAATTTATTTCATACAACTCTATCATCTAGTTTCATAAGAAAGCAGCATGCAAATTTTGAATAAGACAGACTTGCTTAAGTTTCTTTATGTTCAACAGTAAAGGATACTTCCCTCAAAATAAATAGAAGAAAAATCAGCATATTTATTCTGATAATTATTATTCATAATGAGATTCATATTGAATTAGGGAATATATATCCTCAGAAGGGGTAAAGTAAAATGAAATTTATTTTGGTAAATGTGTTTATGAATAGTCAATACAATGCCTCAATATAAATGAATATTACCATTTTGAACAATTTAATTACTATTATTAGAATTATTAGAAGTATAAAAATAGCTATCATTTTAGTATGGAATATGAGACTCTCATGCTCCATGCTTCATCACACCCACAAAACAACTCTGCATAATAAGTATTATCATCACCATTTCATGGGTGAAAAAACTGAGGCTAACACATTTAGATACCTGGTTTATGATTACATGGCTAGTAAAGATGCATCACACTAATTTAGGCTTTATGATTTCAGAATTGTCCTCTTTCCACTGCACATTCTATTACTCTGTAAATACTTGGCCTGTTTTCATTTAGTTCTTTAATTTTGTTCATGTGGTGATGGCTTAAAGCTTCATTTAAAGAAAGCTTAAAAAATTCATTTAACCAAAAGCTCCCAAGAATTAAAAATGTCATGGATCTAATGTAGACATGGATATCATTAGTTAATGGATAACTATCTATTTTCCACTCTAGTGAGATAACAATCAGAGTATTTTTCTAAGTTTTAGTCTCTCAGTGTTAAAAAGGACTTTGTTAAAATAGAAATATTTAGACAAAGGTGATCAAAAGTCTGGATCAGGTCACCTTAAGATAAATATTAGGAAACTGAGGAAACAAATGGAGATTTGAACACTGAGCTATGATATAATGAATGGTTTCAAGTATTTAGTAGAGTCTAGAAATGCCCTTTAAAGCCTGGTCTTAGCCTAGCATTGCAGCTTCTGGGATATCTGTCTATCTATCATCTATCTATCTAGATATAAATTTGAAAACTTTTTTAACTTAAAGATTTTGAGAAATAGAACATAATCAGCACCATAGAAGATCTGTTTATGATAACAACCTAGCCCCTCGTCCCAGTTTGTTAATATTCTCTCTTATTTAATGTAACATTGTGCAAATAGACCACTACTGATCTGCCGTTATGAATGAAATAGCTATAATCATCTGTTTGCATATCCTGGTGAAAATATTCATTTAGTTCCATGTTGTATTTCTAGGAATGGACCAAATCTTTATTTTTATTTTTAAGTATTCTAAATATTGTCCAACTTACCTCAAATGTTTTCATTATGGGCACTTTCATTCTTTCACATTCTTGCAAGACAATTTTACTGTTGCCCAATATGGTAAGTGTGTAATAGTATGTCATTTTAGGTTTTAATTTATTTTTAATTTAATTTAATTTAATTCCAGATTTTAATAAAGATAAACAGTTTTTATATATGAGTGGCCATTTGGATTACCCTTTCTGTAAAGTACATGCTCAAATCTTTTGATATCTTACATTGTGTCATACTGACTTCTTTAATAGTAGATTTTCTGAATGAACTTTTAGCTGTGTAGGTCTTCTCTATTTTATTTTGAACTTGTTTTCATTTCAAAATCTTTATATTTTTTTCATAATCTGCTTTTACTTTGCTTTGTCTATTATCTATCTATCTATCTATCTATCTATCTATCTATTTATTTGCAAGCAAGAGAGAGCGAGCAAGTGAGAGCGCAGGGAGGGATAGAAAAAGAAGGGAAAAGAATCTTAAGCAGGCTCCAGGCTCAGCACAGAGCCCAACTCTGGGCTCTATTTCACAACCCTGACATCATGACCCGAGCCAAAGTGAAAGAAATAAAATAAAATTAAGGTGTTAAAAAAAAAAGGAAAAAGAATTGGAAGTTTAATTAAGTGAGCCACCCAGGCACCCCTGTGGTATCTTAGATTAGCTGTCATATCTATAAAGTTCTAGAGTATCCATTTGGTTCATTTATAAAACCTTTCTCAATATCATTTTTAGTTTCAGTTTTTTGTTCAATTTGCTTCGCCTCTCATTTCTTTGAGCAGAGTAATTAAGCCATTTTACAATCTTTATTGATCATTTTAACATCATACTTAATCCCATTTTGTCTATCAAATCTTGTTAATGGTTTTTCTTTGTGTGCTTTGTTCCAATTTGCTATATTCAAGACATTATATTTGAAACTCTTATTGAGTAGGGATAATTAAGAGCTATAATAATGGTATGGTCCTCCTTGGCAGGATTTTCTCTTATATCTGAGACTCTACAAGACAATCATACTCCAAATTCAGCGATTGACTTTCTCAGTTTACACAGAAGGCAAGGTAGGCTTTAGTCTTATTTCTGCTTCTCCTTGTGCTTTGGGGATCTCAACTTACATTTGGGTTGTACCAAAGTCCTCAAATTTGATTGCTGCTGGATTTTGAATTTTGTTTCTCTAGTATCAAGAGTCTATTAACAACACAGCTCAGTGTGTTTTAGCAGTTTCAAATGCTCTCATAGCTAAAATGGCTTCAGGGCATATATCTCTAGGCTCTCATTGTATTTCGTATTTTGGCCCAGTAATCCCACACTTAATTTTTATAATCTTTCTGATATTTTTAATTTTAAAAGCTATTTTGTCTGGATTTTTAGTTGTCCTAAGTAGGAGTTTTTAGATCACCATTACTAGAATCAACACCAAATATACATGAAAATGTCCGCAGTAGTTTATCACATCTTTATGGCTTTGAACTTCCATAAGCTGAGGCATCCTTCTCTAATCACTTAGGCAAACTCCAATTTACCCTTTAAAACAACACAAGAACTGCTTCATTGAAGAACATGTTCAGGGATGACTCTTCCCCACTGTTCTTACCAACATTCCCACACACTCTTTGCTTCCCACACCTTGTTTATGAACTTTCATTAGGTATATCACCGTGACCAGAATTTTGCTCTATTGTATTTTTGTCCTTTAGAGCTTTAATTAAATATGAATTCCATAGAAAGTCTGTCCCTTTTCTTTCAAACATGGGTTAGTTATTTCTTCTCATTCTTTGTCAGAAGTTACTTTATTAGAGAAACGTATAGCTCTATTGTGACTTTGGAGCCTTTACAGTTTTTTGACTGGAAAAATCACCCATCCCTGAGATTTTTACGCAGCTTCCTAGCTGATATTATTCAGAAATCTGTTCAAAACAGACTTTTTCAGGGAGGCCCTTTCGGACCACTCAGTTAAAAAGCCTCTTCTCAATCACTGCTCTTTTTAAAATGTGCTTATTTAATTCAAATATGCATCACTATTAAAGAAAAACCAGTACATTTTTTTTTAAGTTGGCTTACCTATCATCTATCTCTCCCATTAAAATGATTCCTCTGGGCTGGGGTTTTGTTGTGCTCATCTTAGGCCAAGCACTCAATAAATTGTCTCTGAATGAGTGAATTGTTTGACTCCCTTGCTAGATTCTCAACTTCATGAGGCCAAGGATTGTTCTATTCAGTCCTTCTTTATCCTCAATGTCTGTTATATTGCAGTCACTTACGTGACTAATGGGAAAAATCACAGAAAGAAAGAGTTAAAACTACAGAAAAACCCTGTAGGTTCAATAACACAAAGCTTTCTAAAATTATTTAGCCCAGGAATTGAATAATGGCTGCACTTTTGATTTTTTTTAATGGTATTGAATTTAATTTAAATGGAAATACTTGATTGGTAGAATAATAAAACAATTATAAAAGCAACTTGCTCCTTAAAGTAAGAATTATATAGGGCATGTCTTCTAGAAGCAATATTTTCAAATGTCAAATATCTGAAAGCATAGAAGGAGAAGTAAGAGTGTGAATTGTATTTCAATGCTCTTTTCTTTATATTCAGCAAACAGCTTCATTCACACCTTTCCAATATTTTCAACTCTTTTGACAAAGCCTTCAGAGGAGTTACTGCTGATGACAACCATCACAGCCTAACAGGAGAAATTTTATAAAGAAAAATAATAGCATGTTTTTCCCACGTTGTTAAGGATATGGTGAAGCTCTGTCGGATTCAAAGGAGGAATGTGAAGTTCCATGCTATATATAATAATAACTTATTTTAATAGTGGCTTTGCAATTTTTCAGATATATCCATTTACTGAAACCACTATCAAATAAACAAAAACAAACAAATTAACAGGGGTTCGAGACAGAAGTTATCTAATCTAAAAATAGCACATGTTCACAGAATACACGACACATATCCCAAGTACTACTCTAGGTTTCAAGTAATAGTCAAAACAATAGTAAAAATGATTCAGACCCTACCAGTCAAATCATAAATGGGACCTTAACTGTAAATCCTTATCTTTAGATCAAAGCGGGTATTTAATTGGGTGCTGAAGATACATTATAGAACTAATATGTTATAGAACTCCTCTGAAATGAGTCATTTCTTCCATCACTTTTCCTGCACAGCTGCTGACCCATGTTTTGATTCCTGGAAATAGCTGCTACCCTGTCATACTTCTTAAAAGCACATATATTGATAACTCTACTCATTCCTCCATTCCTCTGTGACTGTCACTGTGTTAAAATGTGGAGTCAGCTGACTCACTTGTGGTGGTAATAAAGTAGATGAGTTTTCAAAGTATTTTGTTATTTCTAAAAATGCAAAAACCAAAATCCATTGAAATCATAAGGGGTGTTTCAGGGAGAGCTGTAGGATGTGGTTTCTTGTGTAATCCACAGAGATTAGCTCCAACACATATTTAAACTCTCCTCTAGGAGCAACCTTAGTGGTAAAGCAAGAAGATAAACAGATGTATACACACCCTGGCACAAAATTATCACTTATGCTTGGCTTCCTAGTCTCCTCGTGTTACTTATATATCCTAACTTCTCTCTGAAATCAGGGAACACAGAATCTCAATCAGTTGACATTTTTCTACTGAATTACCCAATAGTCTGATCATACCCCTAAGACTTTTTTAAATTATTTCACTCATAATCCCAAATCTGCTTTGCTTCCTCATCTTAGTACACTGTAATTTGATTTCAAAATGAGGACAGTTGTCAGTAATGCCACATTCATTCATCTATTTTACAATTCCATGTACTTATAACTATGAAGATATGTTAATAACATCCATTCCAATAAGCCACCCTAAACTTATTGGCATGAAACAAGACCTCAAGAAAGAGAATTCAAAATCATCCATGTATTTGCAACTTATTGCAATAAAGCCTTTATCAATAGACTTCCCTGTGCACATGGTGGTCAAATTGCTGGTGAAAAACAGCCAGATCTAGTATAAGCTTTCTTATAGCTTCTAGGTAACCCAAGTGAGCCTTTATTGATACTGGGAAGGGATAAAGCAGGAAAGGGATAAACAGTGATGTAAGAATTGGCTAGACAAAAGTAATGACTCTCATTACAAAGTGAGTATTTTAAAGCAAAAGAGCCTGTTGGGAATATTGTTTTATAAAATAGTGGTTTTTTAAATTAACTTTTTAAAATTCAATTAGTTAACATATAGTGTACCATTAGTTTCAAATGTAGATTTCAGTTATTCATCCATAGCATATAATAGCTAATGCTCAGTACTTACTGTTATAGCTTCTTGAAAGCAGAATTTTAACCCACTGAGCCACCCAGGCGCCCTTGAAAGCAGACTTTTAGATCCCATTTTCTGATTACTTCCACGTAGTACAACACTTTCCTGCTAGCAACCTTCAAAACATACTGCTTGTTAGAGGAATTTCTTGAATAATAAATAAATAGGAATTTATTTAAATTTATAAATATATAAAATAAATAGGAATTTATTTAAATTTATTTAAATATTGCACACTGCTTCATTGTTCATAAATAAGGTGATGATATTATAGCCATTAGTTGGTAGCACTGATATATCACTTTCTTTTTACTTCTCAGTGCATTCTCTTTACACAAAATAGATATATATTTTAAAAGAATCTGAATCTGTGGCAAACTTTTAGAAAGCCCTATACAGTAAAGTTTATCATTTTAAGTAATCTCAATTATCTTCCCCAATTGTGATAGTATATCCTTCTATCTAGGCCAGATATTGTATGAGGGATTTGAAGAGACATACTTTTCTAAATTTCACTTTTCTCATCTGCAAAATGCTTATCATGATCCTACAATAAAATACACTTACAATTTTTTGATGAAAATTTATTTATTTATTTTAAGATTTTATTTCTTTATCAGAGAGAGTGGGCGAGAAGGCAAGCACAGGCAGACAGAATGGCAGGCAGAGGCAGAGGGAGAAGCAGGCTCCCGGCCGAGCAAGGAGCCCGATGCGGGACTCGATCCCAGGACGCTGGGATCATGACCTGAGCCAAAGACAGCTGCTTAATCAACTGAGCCACCCAGGCATCCCTTTTGATGAAAATTTAATCTGTATAAACAATATATTTGCTGTAATGCGTGGTTCATGGAAAATATTTAATTATAAGCAACAACAGTATTAGAAATTAATTAAATGTGTCTCTAATATTTAAAGTTTTAACACATAATTCCAGTGTTTTGCCTTATTTTCTCAAATCCCTTTACCACTTTCACTGACAGAGTCAAATGTACTTTTTCTACTAGTAGCCAGCTCTTTGTCTTTTGCCAGAAAGATGCCCTTGTGAATTATTTATAATAGAGATATTAGCAATAATAATAATAATAATAATAAGTAGCAATAAAAATGTTTTAAAAAAGTTTTCTTAACTAATTAGGGTTCTTAGACATCAATTAGAGGAACCACCTCCGGCAAGCAAATTAATCTGCAAAACATTCCCAGAATTAACAAGTCAGTCAGATACAGGGTTGTCCGTAGACTGAAAGGTGAAGCAAAAGGACTAGGTTTGGAAAATAGGTAAGGACAGTGAAGAAAATGATCAAATTTTTGGGCAAAATAAATTCTTAGGTGTCCTTTCAATGGAGTCCTGGGCATTATGTGGCAGAAACTCTGGAGATTATGTCAATCCATTGGAGTCACCCCGTTTATTAGCTTGCTATTGACAAAGGTATTTACAAACTGTAGAGCAAGAGGTTGTAATGTAGAAAACTGATGATAATGCACAAGATTCTTGTTAACAATAATGCTAGTTAGTGATTTTTCATTAGAGAACATAAATTCTATAACCCAAATTATGGGCCCAGAGCACTTCTGCTGCACAACTCTGCTTATATCCCAAATACCCATGTGAACTAATTTTAATATCTGCTTCTCTTATTAATTTTTGAATAAAAATTCTTGACACAAATATTTTATAATTGTGTGATAATCATGCATTTAATTTCTTGGAGAACAAAACACACTTTAGCATAACTGGGTTCGTTCACAGAACCAGCCTTGATAAAACACTTCTGTATGTTAGAAATGATGTAATAAATGTAGAATATTGGGCACTTGTTTGGTATTCTTTGCCATGTTTTGCACTATCTAAAAAGAGATCAGTGAACTTGGACTGGAGTTAGTAGACATGGAAGAAAATAAAATATTACAGAGAAGAATACTCTGTGGTCCACAACCTAAACGGGCTGGGATTCCCATCATTTGGATCCCTGTAGCTTTACAAAAGTCCATTAAATTTTTGTATCTCCGATTAAAGTTGATTCCCCAGTACTTTTTCAAACATCTCTTGTCAAGTATTGTTTCCCAGAAAAAAAGGGATGTTGCACATGTATCTGCCTTTGTCTCTGGTCATGATCTCAGTCAGGATCCTTGGATCGAGCCCCATATCGGGCTTCCTGCTCATTAGGGAATATACTTCTCAGTCTCTCTCTGCCGCTACATCCCCCTGCCCCACTCATGCTCTCTCTCTCTCTCTCTCAAATAAATAAATACAATCTTTAATTTTTTAATTAAAAATAAGATAAATAAAATAAAATAAAAAGTCTGGTCTTACTGCCCCATTTAGCTCCTTTTTTTTTTTTTGAGTTGTATTTAAAGCAGCATGAGAGAACATGAGACTCTCAAACTTAAAAAAAAAAGGAAAAAATTGAGTTTTGTTAGGATTTAAGATCTTGTCTGCTAGACAAAAACATTGGCTTTGTTAACATGTGAAAATTAACAAAAGAGAATAAGATAGAATTCTAATAATTTTTGTAGAAATTAGAAATTTCTTCCAACCCAATTACATACAGACCCATTAAGTAAATTCATTCCAATGTCCCAAACCAACCTTTTCTAATAGTAATGCATCTGTGTAAACAGGGTCAACCCAAGGAATAAATAAATATTATTATTTTTTTCCTGTCTCTTCCACAGTCACATATGGGTATATTGGTAGCAAGACAATTATCTATCTTCTAAGACATGATATCATAAGGAAGGGTATTCTGTCCATTTGGAACAACTGAAAATCATTGTAATTTTATCTTGGTGCAGTAACTTGAGATGGCACAGTGTGGGTTATGAATATATTTTATTTTTTTTACTGGGAAGAAGAGATTATAGAGATATTGGTTATCCAAGAGAGACTGACAGGTGTTGATAGTTGCCAGGTCAATATCCATCTGCTTTTTCCTTTAATATCAGAAAGCACTGAGGGATTGACAACAAAGAAACTTAAAACACAATCAAATATTTTATTGTCTCTTTTCTAGTTACATTGCAACCATATGACAAGGTATCAGTCATACAAGATATCATTCTCTTTTACCTCTATCTTTCTGCCAGAAATGTGGGCTTAATAGTGAGAACCACAACAGCAATTTTTGCAACTGTGAATAAAAAGCCAGGAAAACCTCTAAGATACTTCACTTGACTTTCTTAAGACTCTGAACCAACACCAGAAAACACTCTCTGTAGTCTTCTTGTTAAATGAAAAAATATGGTTAAACCACTTTTGACAGTCTACTACCTACAGCAAAATGTAAATCTTAATTGAAATAGGTCCTCTCAGCTGTGCTTAAGCAACTGAGTCCTGAGCTTTTCAGGTTTTCAGTCTGAAAGAGTACACCTCTGGTGCTCTGAAAGGGAAGAGAAAGGACACCCTGTTCTCCATATAAATTAAAGAAGAGAAATCTGTGCATTTAAGTGGGCCATATAAAATTTATCAAGCAATTATCTCCTAACTCCTTCCTATCCAAATTACCTGATATGCTCTCCCTACTCCTTTATTCCACGTTACTGCCTTTTCCAGGATTCTGTATCACATCACAACATGTCTTCTGTTATTTCCTTCTTGCAAGCTAGTTTTGTTTTCTCCATCTAAAAAAATCAACAATCATTGTGTATTTCAATTCCCATTTTCCTCAAATGCACTGATTCTTCTTATCTATTACTCTTTTCTCATACTCAGTGTCTTTGTCTTTATGGGGTTTGTACTTTGCTTTTCCCCATCCTTTACTGCCATTATATAATCAAATCTAACAACTTCTTAGAGAAAGTTAAAAATTCCTGCATAGCCACACGTGAACACAAAGTCACTGATTTTTAGCAAACCTATAAGATAGTCAGACATCCATTCAATTTCTTTTTATTAAGATTTTATTTATTTATTTATTTATTTATTTATTTATTTGACAGAGAGAGATGACAAGCAGGCAGAGAGGCAGGCAGAGAGAGAGGAGGAAGCAGGCTCCCTGCTGAGCAGAGAGCCTGATTTGGGGCTCTGTCCCAGGACGCTGGGATCATGACCTGAGCCGAAGACAGTGGCTTAACCCACTGAGCCACCCATGCGTCCCTCCATTCAATTTCTTTTTTTTTAAGGATTTTATTTATTTATTTGAGAGAGAGAGACAGTGAGAGAGAACATGAGCGAGGAGAAGGTCAGAGGGAGAAGCAGACTCCCCATGGAGCTGGGAGCCCGATGTGGGACTTGATTCTGGGACTCCAGGATCATGACCTGAGCTGAAGGCAGTCGTCCAACCAACTGAGCCACCCAGGCGCCCCTCTCCATTCAATTTCTTAACTGAGTCTCAAATGCATCCTGAGTTCTAACCTAAATCTAAGTTCTACTTCTTACACGTTGTTCTATGACCAAATTCTTTCAGTTCAGTATTTTGTAACATTTAAATATTAATCAATTGATGCTTTGTTTGTGTATTTCTATGAAAATAATTTGAATACTGTAGATTTATTGTTATATTTATAGATTTATAATCAAAGTTTCATCAGTTGAAGTTTTTGGAAATTTAAGATATAATGATTAACCTAAAGTGATACTGCCTCAAATCCCTGTGATATCAAGGCCCAACACCTGATTATAGCCAAACCTGTGGTGGATAGTTCCATGGGAAATTTCAGTTACTTAACACTGATAGCATCTCATGTTCTCTCTCTCATTTTAGAATGTCTCCAACACAACCCAAAAGTGTAGGAGAGTTAATGTCCTCTGAGGACAGCTCTCAGTGAAGTGGAAATAAGAACCATAGGTAAAATTGTCAGTTTTCAGGTCTTCATGAGGACAACTTAAAGAAGTTTCTCAGGACCTTTCAGTAAAAGCAAGCCTTCATTTTCTATCCACAACAATTATATCAACAATGTACCTCTTTGACAAAGTTGCTTCTTCACTGTATCACTTTCCCATTCTTTTCTACCTTGGATAATCTCCCAGATAAACCAACAGTACTCAAATCCTTTGTCCTACTCTTTGCTCTCAGGATAAATGGAGCCAAAAGACTTAGATTAATATCAAGTTCTGAATGGAATCTTAGAGCTATTTCTGTCCAGATTTTCATAAACATAGGGACCTTTGAATTATCAGGCTATAAATAAGTTCTAAATGGAGGGGGCAAAAGCAAAAAGTAGAAATTTTTATGTTTGATTTTTCATCATGATTAATTGACTTTATTGATTATTAAAAATACTAACCTTATAAAAGTGTGGATCTTTGTAAAACAATGTCATAATGTAAGAAATAAGTTGCATAGTCCTTTTGAGAATATTAAACCAAGAGTTCAGGTGCCATCTAATTTCTTGTTTAATCCAGAACTTTGGTGTGCATTATCTTGAGGAATAGGATTTTGAAGTCCAGACAGACTAACAGAAAACTGATCCAAATGTGTGTGTTTATATTTGTGCTTTTGTTGTAAAAATCAAAGTGTGATTGCTGGTTTAAAATGGTAAAACTAATAATGTTCATGGACTCTATTATAAATTTTCTAATTGTATGGGAAGAATCCAATAAACATAGAATTAATTGATTTGCAAATCCTCAAAGAGCTACAGGATCAGTTAGTGGTGTGTTCTGATTCAACAGCATCATAATGCAGCATTTTATATGTGTGGCTAATGGATATTTTCATGAATGTTTGCAAGCTAGTCAGCCAATACAGAGAAATATTAGGTAGAGTAATTACTCACAGTTGTGTTTAATAAAATGAGAGAAAATTATCAAATGACACTACTAATATTAATCCTATAGCAGGCTAAATAATTCAATGATAATTACAAGTATTAATCCAGCTTTCTTCCCTGATTATGACTCTTCTCTCCTCTATCCTAATGGGAGTAGCAGATTGTCTGCAATGAATTGTGAAAACCCAGCAGTGACTTTGGCAGTGAAGGCCTCCCATCAATTTTGATAGGTTAAAATGATTCTGGTTGGTCTTGAGCAAATGTGTCAATTTTTTTTTTCTGTGTGTGTCATAAAAGAAAGAAGCAATAGTAAATTCTTGCTGTTATTCCATGGAGCCAATAAAATCATACTGCCAACAAGAGGCTGTTGACACCGTAAGTATAGTTAACTGTCTTGAAATACTAGGCCTGGAAATAAAATTCCAATATTTCACATAACCTCTTTTTTTTAAAGAAAACAAAACAAAACAAAACAAAACAACTATACTGCTTACATATAGGGCCCTGCTGTTGTGTAACTATTTTTGAACATGTCTACTGTAAGTGTATATATATATATTTTTTTCTGTGCAATACATTCATTTAGAGATAAATTTGGATTGCAAATTATTTTGGGGGAGGCATGGTATTTGTGGCTAGTCTTACAAGTAAAAAAGAATAAAAGAAAGAAGAAAAACATTTTTTATTACAGCATATTTACATCTGTCCAAAGTACTTATTTACTATAATACTGACTAATGTATAATACTGTACACAAAGAAAGAAGTTAAATGAGTTATAATTCAGTCGAAGTATAGCTGGCCATTTTACAACTTACCACTGAATCTGTCTGGTATGAAATGTGATATCTGGCAATCTGGTCCAGTTCATTACATCAGGTCATTTGTATGTTCTTATTACCATTTTGATAGCATAGCACATTTTATAACCCAGACATTTAACAATGGAACTATGATGCATGTATTTTCAAAAGTATAGACATACACGAAGCTATGAGGTCAAAAAAGATGAATGTCCGTAGTACCATATAGACTCAACAAATAAAAGTGTCCAAGGCTCTGAGTGAGATTTATGAATATTGTATAAGATTAGGCCAACATGTGGTTTTGATATAAATAATCTGTTCTTAAATTAGAATTACAATCGTTGAGTACAGTGTTGAAAATGGCAGATAGATTTTAGCTATCTTTGCTCACTAGGGAAAATGGAAAAATGTTTAGTTTGGTCAGATTTTCACTTAACTTCTGAAAAATCTTACGTTTGAGAGAACCCTTCTGAAATAAGAATCCTTAAAGACATAACCCCTTTGGCACAAGTTTCAAGAAACTTGTTTGATGTTGTAGACAATTATATGGCACACGTACTGTTCTAGATGTTTCTGGCCAATAATATGTAAGCCATACCAAGGCTACTATTCATATAGAGATGTTCCTCAGCTTACAAGGGGGCTATGTACAGAGAAACACATAAAAAATTGAAAATGCATTTAATACCCCTAAACTATCAAATATCATAGCTTACCTTAAGCTTATTTAAACATACTCAGAATACTTACATTTACCTGCATTTGGGCAAAATCATCTTAAGCAAAGCCTATTTTATAACAAAGTATCATATATCACATGCAATTTATTAAATATTACACTAAAAAAAAGAAGAATGGTTATATATAGAATGCTTGTAAGAATATCAGGTGTTCACCCCTGTAATCTTCTAGCTGACTGGGAGATGTGGCTCACTGCCGCTGCCCAGCATCACAATATGGCACCATACCACATGTCACTGGCTCTTTTTATAAAGAACCAAATTCAAAATTCAAAGTACAGTTTCTACTGAATCACTTTCACATCATTGCCAAATATATCATAAGTTGAATCATTGTAAATCAGGAGCCTTCTTATTTGAAAGTTAAATCACAGTCACCCATATACACACAAAAAAAGGCCTTCATGTAGGGCCATCTATGCATCTCTAAACAACATAGCATGACTTATCAACAGCAAAAAATGGATGTGAAGGAGACAATTGCTTTGCGTCAGTACTCTGAGCAGTAACATACATGGCCTTACTCACCTAGCAGAACTCCAGAGCTAGCTGATGGCAAGGAATTTTCCAAATGTTTGCTGAACAGGTTAAGCACTATTCTTTTTAAATTAGTGTGCATATCTGTTTTCTAAAGATATGTTAATTTATTTTATTGACTTATTACAAAACCAAATAATTTCCTCTTATTTAAGTGGCAGGCAAATAGAATTCTTTGTAATTGAAATCAAATGGCTCTTTAGGGAAAATATACTAAAAATTCTGAAACTTGTATTGCTTATGAATCTTTTATTGGAATCCTTATCAAGTTGTATTTTTCAAGTTTTTCCTAAATAATCTTCAATGAATTGAAAATATTTTTTGGATTTTATTCAAGGCTATTAACACACAATTTCACTTTGTTAAATATAGTGCTAAACTTTCAACCAAAACGTTGTGTCTTTGTTTTCCCACTACCACATCAACCATCTACTGACTGGATTCTCTCCCCAACTAGCACATATATACCATGGTCTATCTTTAGGATAAGTAAGGGTCATCTTTTGTCTTTATTCTATTCCTCGTATGCTTCTGAACTTGTTGAATTTTAATATAGTCACACCATAAGCATCACATATTTGATTCCCCTTTAAATAGTAAACAGTGCACAACCAGAGCATACCTTCAAAGCTATCAATATACTTACTCTGATATACTATTTTTGTATTTTTGTAAATTAAAATAATTAAATTATAGAACAAGAGTTTCAGGTGGTAGGTGTTGTAAGTTTTACCCAAACTGACTTTTGTCAAACTGGTTTTTGTCATCATATATGTCAAGTAGTTTTCTCGGGTTTATTTTTAGAATATCCTTGTATAATGAATATTTACACTGATATCTAGTATAAAAATCTTGCAAAATATTTTAGAAACATTAAGATATTGAAAATCAATCTATTTCTTTAATTCACTGAAGACATTTTTGGCTTGTTTCCAGTACTTTCTTACTGGTTAAAAAATGAATTTGAAGTAGTCTCAATTTCATTATTATATGGCACTTTCCCTTTGATGAATACAAAGACGATATTCTATATTAGCTATCTGAGAAGAATTCATTTTTTAAATTTTATTTATTTGTAAGAGAGAGAGTGAGAGAGAGCACAAGCAGGGGGAGCAGCAGGGGGAGGGAGAAGCAAACTCCCGGCTAAGCAGGGAATCTGTTGCAGAACTGAGTCCCAGGACCCTAAGATCATGACCTGAGCTAAAGGCTCAGGCGTTTAACTGACTGAGCCACCCAGGGGTCCCAATCTGAGAAGAGTTCTGCATGTTATTCCTATTAATATGCAGTTTAAAGTCTAGGTAATTAACTTAATATTTTAGTGGCTATTACATAGATAGCACTATGTTCCAGGCAGAGAGTAAGTAAGAAATATTAAATCAACCATATTCTATGCATTCTAAATGAAAATAATTAATCAATCATAATAAATCCTTCTATTTATGGAATATCAACTTATAAGCTTTTCTCCATATGAACAATGCCAAATACCAGAATAAAGGGTCATCTAATACAAATAAAGGATAGAATTAAAGAACTCTGGTAAGCCATTTAATTTTGAAAAATGGTGTTCTATTGTTGCTGAGTTGTGGTTTTCAGTTACATAATATCTGATAAGTGTAGAAGTAACATGAGTGTTACGTGAGATGAGAAATGGTATATAATTAAGATATTTTTAAAAGTTCAGATAAATACAAATTTGTAAACATAGCATTATGGAGGAATAAAAATAAAATACACACTCTAAAGTGAATAAATCTTGGAAAGCTAATAGAGAAGTAAAACAAGGACAGTGCAAAAAGTATGGTGCATTTTTATAAAGTTCAAACAAATTCTGTGAAACCATAGATGGACTTAAAGGTACTATTGTGTATCAAATATTGTAAAAATTAAGCAAGGAAATAGCAAACATAAAATAACCAAAGCATACAAACTTGGGTAGATACAATAGGTGTGATCATGTTCTACTTCAAAAAGAGATGAGTTAATAGATAAATAGAAGTAACTAGACTTTTTAGAAGTTAATAAAACTTTGCCTGTTATTTCTTAGTAATATAAAATATATGGTTTTCTAACAAAAACGTTTATCTTAAAAATATTTAAAAATAAATTTCAGGCTACTCATAAGGTTATATTTACTTTTCCACTGAAGGAAAAGCTGGTTGTTGTAGTTGTAGTTGTAGTTGTTTGTTTGTTTTAGTCTCCTCCTAGTTTTTATTATTATAATGTGGAATGAGGAATGTTAGATGGAAAAGTGAATTATTTTATAGACAAAAATCATTACTTGATTCACTTCCTGGTACAGCAGATGGAGCTCCTGAAAATATGCCCTTTTGCCTTATGGAAGAGTAACAGTTATGCTTACTTCTGAAACATACTTGGTGGTGGCCCTAAATAGTGACACCATAGTAAACATTTTGAAAATTTGCAATTAATCTTTATAGTCATAGGGCTCCAAAAGGCACTGCTGGTATCTTAGCAGGTATTTCAATAAAGCTAAAAGTTGCCTGACTGTTTAAAAATATTAACAAGGCACAAAACATGGCAGAAGTATTGTCCTCAGATATTATTTTTTTCCATATGCTCCTGATTCCAGACATGACAAGTTATTTTTAAAAATTTTTTTATAAAAGATTTTATTTATTTATTTGACAGAGATCACAAGTAGGCAGAGTCAGGCAGAGAGAGAGAGAGGAGGAAGCAGGCTCCCTGCTGAGCTGAGAGCCCAATGTGGGACTCGATCCAAGGATCCTGGGATCATGACCTGAGCCAAAGGCAGAGGCTTTAACCCACTGAGCCATCCAGGCGCCCCCATGACAAGTGATTTTTGATAGATATATATACAATGTATTTTCAAGTTATAGGAAAAATGGTTCTGCTATTTTTAACCTTTTTTTTTAATTACATAATTTTTAATTAAAATTTTATTTTTTAATGTTTTACATTTCTTTTCTTTTTTAAAGATTTTATTTATTTATTTGACAGACAGAGATCACAAGTAGGCAGAGAGGCAGGCAGAGAGAGAGAGAGGGAAGCAGGCTCCCTGCGGAGCAGAGAGCCTGATGCGCGGCTCAATCCCAGGACCCTGAGATCATGACCTGAGCCGAAGGCAGCAGCCCAAACCACTGAGCCCCCAGGCGCCCCAATGTTTTACTTTTCAATATACTACTTAGAACATAAAACCTATTCCATTTTGTAAGAAGTTTAACCATTTTAAAAATGGTAATTTTCTCATTGTGTCTTCCCCTCACATTGCTTTATTTTGAATAAAAAATTTCACAATAAACATAACTGATGCTTTCCTTCTGACGGTCCCTCTGTTGGTCATATTGTATATGAGCCATGACATTTAGTTTTACAAAATTTATTGATGTTTGTTGATATGTTTTATCATAACTAATTTTCCCTCCCTTATCTAGATTCCCCAGCTTTCAGACAGGTGGACACTTCAATAAACCATACCCAAGGGATGTATCAAGTACTTCTTAGACATTCTCTCAGATCCTTGAGGTCTCCTTTTGCCTAGGGATTTGCAATAGGTTCTGCCAGAGGCACCACTGTGACAACTGATGTCCATGGTCTATCTCCTGCTAAGCTCAAGAGGTCACTGGTTTCCAAGTTTATCTATACAATTAATGCATTCCAGCAAGTTCTTTTTTTTAATATTAACACACTTATTTTAAAGTTTATATGGAGAGGCAAAGACTCACAATAGTCAACATAGTGTTGAAGGAGAACAAAGACTGAGGACTGACTTCAACGTTTACCATAACGATGGGGCACCTGGGTGGCTCAGTGGGTTAAGCCTCTGCTTTCGGCTCAGGTCATGATCCCAGGGGCCTGGGATCGAGTCCCGCATTGGGCACTCTGCTCAGCAGGGAGCCTGCTTCTCCTCATCTCTCTCTCTGTCTGTCTCTCTGCCTATTTGTGATCTCTCTCTCTGTCAAATAAATAAATAAAATCTTAAAAAAAAAAGTTTCCCATAACGATAATTGTAAGCAAGATATTGTAATACCACAGAAAGACTAGATTAAAGCAACAGAATATATATTATCAATTATATTTTATATTTAATATAAAAGCAAAAGCAATACAAGAGAGCAAAATACAATCTTTTAAACAAATGGTTCTGGAGTAAAAATATAATATAAAATAAAATAATAAAATAAAATAAATCCAGGCAGATATCATACACTCTTCACAAAAATTAACTCAGATTGGATTATAAACCTAAACATGAAACATGTAGAAGGTAATATAGAAGAAAATTTAAATGACCTTGGTTTTGGCAATAACTTTAGCTACAAAAGCACAAGCACTGAATTTAAAAATGTCTACTCTGTGAAACACAATGCCAAGAGAATGAAAAGGCAAAGCACAAACTATGAGAAAAAATTTGCAAAATACACATCTGGCAAAGGACTGTTAATCAAAAATACACAAAGACCCCTTAAAACTCAACAATGGGGGAAAAACCTGATTAAAAATGAGCCAAAGACCTTAGCAGATACCTCACAAAAGAAAATATTACAGATGGCAAATAAGCATATAAAAAGATGCTTCACATCATATGTCATCAGGAAAATGCAAATAAAAACAAAAAAGAGACACCAGTACATACCCAGAATCCAGAGCACTGACAACAGAACACGAAATGTTGGTGAGGATGTGGAGCAACAGGAATGTTCTTCCATGTCTATTGAGAATAAAGAATGGAAAACAACTTGGCAGTTTCTTACAAAACTAAACATTTTCTTGCCAGATGATTCAGCAGTAGCAGTTCTTGGTATTCATCCAAAGAAGATGAAATCTATACCACAAAGATGTCTATAACTGACAAAAGCTTGGAAGCAACCAAGATATCCTTCCATAGGTGAAAGGACAAATAAAGTGTAGTACATGCAAACAATGGAATATTATTTAATGCTAGAGAAATGAATTACCAAGCCATGAAAAGATATGGATATAAATATTTAATAAATATTTGATTTTAGGCTTCTACCAGTCTATCAATAGTATTAGTATATTTTAACAGTGAATGCTCAGCATTCATGAATTTACCTAATAAAATATTTTGGGTTCAATATTTTAAATACTTCAACCTCTATGATTATATTCCTAATAATTTTATATTGGGTTAAATAAACCTTAATTTTTTGTAGCTTGTTTCTTATTGCAAAAGAGCTCAATGAAATTTGAGAAAATAAAAATTTACCAAAAAAAGTTTAGTTTACTATTGCCAAATAATTTAAAACTTTATCTTATATTCAAATACATACATTTTTCTAAATTGATTTATATGCTACTAAAACCAAAAACTTTTAGTTATACTAGATTTCATATCATGCAATCAATGCCAGAAATCCATCTGGCAATGATTTGTCTTAAATAGAGTTAAGATGGGTGTTATAACAATGCAAGATGGAAACAAAGATAGTATAACAATTGGTGTTACATAACTTTTCCGTTTTGATCAAGTTCTAATCTACAAAAGGCTTTTATCAGTGACAGACTTGAGAATTTAACAAAACTTTAAAACAAGCATGTGCGACCCATTCCTAGAAAACAACACAATCAGTAACACTTTATTTAGATTAAATCATGACTATTTCTCCATTTGAATAAAAAAGGTAGCAACCCCAATAAGTTTACTGAACATGAAAAGTTGAAATGCTATAATGTTCCTAAGGAATTAAATGATCCAGTCATGAATTACAAAAAAAGGATATAAATTACCAAAGTGTTTGTATAATTGTAATGTACAACTGCCCATTATCGTTCAATAGTGTAGGCTTGTACAAGAACTCTATAAAAGAACTCCATTCTAAACCGTGGAAAATATGTTCCCTTTCCCCCGATATACAACTATTAAGCCATTCATTTAGCTTTTAAAATACCCACTTAATACAGGCTTTTTACACATTTGAACAGGCAGCAGGCCTCTATTCTTATGGCTTACATCTGAAGGATAGACTTCTAGCGTAAGAGGTAAAGCCCATAAAGGAGCCCAATAATAACAACAAAATACAGTTTAGTGAGCCCTTACAATCTGCCAGCTACCTTTCTGAGAATACTTCAATTAATAAAACATATAAAATACCTGACCACAAAGAGCTTACATTCTTTTGAAATATAATAGTGAAATAATCCAATAATAGAGGGGCACCTCGGTGGCTCAGTCCATTGAGTGACTGCCTTTGGATTGGGTCATGATCACAGGGTCCTGGGATGTAACTCCCCAGCAGGCTTTCTAGGCAGTGGGGTGTTTTCTTCTTCCTCTGCGCACCGTCCCAATTCTCTCTCTCTCTGTCTCCAATAAGAAAATAAACCAGTAATAGAATAATGATTGATGGTTGATGGTGATAAGTGTTACAAAGAAATACAAGAAAGGTAAAAGCCATTGGAGAATTCTGGGATGAAAGTTAATTTTATTTTGTGTTGGGTGGTTATATCTCATTTATGAGATGTTATTTGCACAAAGACCCAGGAAGTGAAGGAGAGTGTTATACAGATATTAAAGGAAAAGATTGCTCTAGGCAGAGCAAGTAAGTATATAGACTTTGTGTGAACAGCTTGTCTGTTACTTTTGAGGAAAAGCAAGGAGGCCAATGAGGAGTTCATAGTGGTGGAGAGAGGAAGAACGTATTGATGTATGACCTTCTAGTACATTGAAACACCTTCAGTTTTTATTTAATATGAAAGGGGAAGATACCAAAAGACTTTCAACAGCAGAATAAAATCATCTGACTTGATTTTTAGGTTAAATTGCTGTACCAAAATAAATTTGCAGGGAGAAAGGAGTGCAGTATGTGTGGAAGTGGGGTTATCAATCAAGTCAATAATTCAGGAACATATGATGGTGTTTTTAGCATGCGGGGTGGTAATAGAAGTGGTGAGGGATGGTTTTCATTTTGCATATATTTTGATGGTGAATATTCTGGTGAACAGGATGGGGTATGTGCAGAACAGACGATATCAACATTTATTTTACCTGCACAAACAGAAGCGTGGAGTCTTCAATCCCTGATATGGAGAGAACTCAGAGTTCAAATGTTCTTTCTCATTAAATGGCATAGTGATGATGAGGATTTAGTCAGACAGTGAAAGAGAGCAGTAAGCATAGTGTAAAGCGGTATGGCATTATAATACATTTGAACATCAAAAAACGTTGTGTTGGATCATCTTTTTATGTGAGTAAATAAATAAATAAAGCTTCCTGGGGTTCTGATAGAGGTAAAGAAGACTGCTATATGATCCAAACGGGCACGTGCACCAAAAGTTTATAGCAGTAATATCCACAATAGCCAAACTATGGAAAGAACCTAGATGTCCATCAACAAACATCAAAAAATGAATGGTGTATATATATATATATACATATATATGTATATATATATATATATAATGGAATGCTATGCTATATATGTATATATATATATATATATATATATATATATATATGATGGAATGCTATGCAGCCATCAAAAGAAATAAAATATTGCCATTTGCGTTGACATGGATGGAACTAGAGGTTATTATGCTTAGCAAAATAAGTCAACCAGAGAAAGACACTATCATATGATCTCCCTGATATGAGGAAATGGAGGTGCAATGTGGGGGGTTTGGGGGACAGGAAAAGAGTAAATGAAACAAGATGGGATTGGAGGGAGATAAACCATAAGAGACTCTTAATCGCACAAAACAAACTGAGAGTTGCGGGGGGGGGGGGAGGGTAGGGAGTGGGTGGTGCGGTTATGAACATTGGTGAGGGTATGTGCTGTGGTGAGTGCTGTGAAGTGCATAAAACTGGCGATTCACAGACATGTAGCCCTGGGGCTAATAATACATTATAGGATAATTAAAAAAAAGAAGAAGACTACAATAAATCAAATGCTATGGTGTTCAGCAAAGAGTGTCTAATCAGGCATATTTTATTAAAGTAACCAAGTAAAATGATGGTCGAAAATTGAAATAACAGAAAACATAAAAATCTGATATTTTAAAAAGAGGTATGGGACAGTGTAGAGAATATAGTCAATGATATTATAATAGTGTTATATGGTGACAGATGGTGGCTATATTTGTAGTGATCATAGAATAATGTATGGAGATATTGAAAACCTGAAACCAATGTAACACTGAATATCAACTATACTCAAATAAAAAAATAGTAAAAATAAAACATTTTAATTTAAAAAGATAAAAAGAGGGACAAGAATTTGAAAAGTGAATTTCAACAAGAGTAAAGATGAGGCTAAGACATACTCTGAACCTTGAGGAAAACACCATTTTGAAAATTCTTCCCATTTTGAGAAAACTCAAATGAATCAATACCTTAAAAGAACCCATTTTAACTGAGAGATGTAATGAATGCTCAAGAAATAATTTTATGAAAGGATAATTCTTACCTATGAAACAGCATGCAGAAACCAGGGGAAACACCTGGAAGCAAAATAAACTATACTGAAAATAAGAATTAGGAAAAAGATAAATGATGAAAGATAATAAATTAGACCTGCGACAGAGACCTAGTGAAGAGAATTTTTAGCTTGTGGTTTAATGTTTTTGAGGATAATCTAGAGTTCATAACTGCCTGGAGGCAGGCTGGTTGTAGTCAGTTTAGGCAGACCCCTTGACAGGCCTACTTTGGGCAGGTGGTGTTGGAGGAGGCCATTGGGCTGGACAAAGACAAATCCAACCATTTGACTAAAGTGTTTTTGAAGATGTTGAAGTCAGATGCAACAGAGAAAGACCGGTCAAACCTAATCTCAGAAATGGAGATGATGAAGATGATTGGACACACAAGGACACCATCCACCTGCTGGGTCCTGCACACAGGACGGCCCTTCGTACACTCTCATGGAATATGCCTCCAAAGACAACATACAGGAGTACCTGCAGGCCCAGAGGCCTCCTGACCTGGAGTACTGTTACAATATCAGCCTCAATGCAGCAGAGCAACTCTCCTCCAAGGACCTGGTATCCTGTGCCTACCAGGTAGCCTGAGGCATGGAGTACCTTGCCTCCAAGAAGTGCATACACCAAGACCTGGCCACCAGGGAAGTGCTGGTGACAAAGGACAACATGATGAAGATCTCAGACTTCAGCCTTGCCAGAGATATCACCACATCAGTTACTATAAAAAGACAACCAACAGTGGACTGCCTGTGAAGTGGATGGTCCCTAAGGCCATGTTTGACCAGATCTACATCCACCAGAGTGACTTCTGGTCTTTTGGGGTGATCCTGTGCAAAATTTTCACTCTGGAAGCCTCCCATATCCTGGAGTGCCTGTGGAGGTGGTTTTCAAGCTGCTGAAGGAGTCATTTGATGGATAAGCCAATAAGTGCACCAGAGAGTTATACACAATAATGAGGGGTGGCTGGCATGTGGTACCTTCAAGCTGCTGGTAGAAGACCTGGATCATACTGTGGCCTTGACCTCCAACCAGGAGTACCCGGACCTGTCCTTGGCCCTGGAACAATACTGTCTATGCTTTCCCAACACCCAAAGCTCCACCTGCTCCTCAGAGAAGAAGAATTCCACCTTCTCTCATGTGCCGTTGCCCAGGGAGGCCTATCTGCCCTGACACCCAGCCCAGCTTGCCAATGGTGGACTCAAATGTCTAGTATCCCTATTACTCCTGTCCAGATTCCATCATAAGGTGTAACCCTTACCCCCCACCCTCCCTGAAAGACTCACTGCCTCTCCTTTGTCCCTTTCCTACTGGCAGGAGCCAGCTGCCTACCTGAGGCCTTCACCCCTTGAAGTTCACCTCTCTTCCCCTTCCTCTTCCTCCTCCTTACAACCTGCTCATGAAAGAAAGGAACAGAGAGGCAGGTACTTGCTTGTGGCTACTTCCTTCCCTCCCATATGTTGGACCAAGACCCCTCCCTGTCATCTGGTACTGCCTGGACGTTGAGGGAGTTGGAGATGAGGCATGCCAGTGAAAGCTGTCGGAGCTTTCCTGTTTTGGTTTTGTCTGCTTAGCATAACATGTAAGACTGAGTTCTGGTGGCAGGGACCTACTCCTTGGGGCTATAGCACTAGCGAGGGAAGGTCCACTGGTCTGGGCCTTGGCTAAGAGCAACCCCTGCTCCAGAGATATGGTGCCAAGGGCTTATTAATATTGATACTAATTTGCTTTGCTGACCAAATACCTGGTATCAAAAGATGGGAAGGCAAAGACTGGAAGCAGTGTTGTGACCATGGGGTCCAGCCCCAAACTATGAAGAAAACACAAAGTGTATAAATCTGAGTAAGTATATATTTACACACCTTTTAAAATAGGTTGTTATCAAAGATTTAATCAATGGGTAATATGCTCCTCGTGGCTGGGAAGCATCAGTTGCCATATATTAAAAACAAAGAAAAGAGGTGTCTGGGTGGCTTCCTCCATTAAGTGTCCCTTCTTTTCAGGTCATGATACCAGGGTCCTGGGATGGAGCCCCACATCAGGCTCTCTTCTCAGTGGGAAACCTGCTTCTCCTTTTCCCTCTGCCCTGCTGTAGTTCCTCTTCCTGTCTCTCTGTCTGTCAAATAAATAAAATATTAAAACAAATACAAGAAAGAAACAAAATGTTTTTAAAAGGTCTTTTTTTTTTAATTTTCTATGGGTGCCTGGATGACTCAGATGTTTAAGCAGATGCTTGCCTGAGGTCATGATTCCAGTGTACAGGGATCCAGCCCTGCATGGGACTACTTGCACCCCAAGGAGCTTGCTTCTTCCTCTCCCTTTGCACGTGATTCCCCCTGCTTGTGTGCTTCTTCTCTCTCTCTCTCTCTCTCTATCTCTCTCTTGCTGTCAATAAACAAAATAAAATCTTTTACTAAATAAATAAATGAATAAATAAATTTCTAAACCTACTTTCAGTTTAGGTCCCTTAACAAAAATTGCTACTGCTTCATTTAAAAAAAAAGATAATTTAGAATGATGCTTCCAGAGTTAAAAAGCTGTTTTGTTACTTTGTCAAAATTAAATATAGAAGTGCTTTAAAAAGTAAAAAAAAAAATATGCTGTATTAACACTAATCACACTATAACTTTGGTGGTTATATCAAGATAATGAAAAGTGATTTTAAGCAAATTTCATTATCAGACATAAAGATCACGTCAAAATTACAGAAGAGTCAAAGGATGAATTCATCAGGGAGTATAATAATTCTTGACTTTTAATACTTAATAACAGATTTGGGGATATATAGGGAAATACTAAGAAGAAAAATCATAACTTCCACCTTAGAAGAGAAACGGAAAAAAATTTCAACACCCTTATTTTAAGATTATATAGACAAATGGTCATCAAATTGGTAAGATATGTAAGACTTGAACAAAATTATCAACTAACTAGATATGCTTGATATTACAGAACGCTACCAACAACCACAGACTACATATATCTTAAGCCATGATTTTCTTTGCAAAGGTCAACATTGATAATGTTCTAGTCATACCTCCGTGTACCAGGAAAGAAGGAGCATATTTCTTGAAAAACACAGCTATCAAAGCTCCATTGAGAAACCGTAAAGATGGAGAAGGTATTTGCAAATTCTATATCTGATAATGGACATCTACTCTGATTATTAAAATATGAATAAAAATAAAAAAACCTTACTAATAACCAAACAGAGTATCCAATTTTACATGTGAAGGAAATTATTGAAGAGACATGTCACCAAAAGGATATGGATGGCTTATAAGCACATGACAAATTTCTCAACATTTAGACATTAAAGAAATACAAATTAAAATCATAATGAGACATGCTTACCTATCTATTAGAATGGCTAAAATTATAAAGGCTAATTGTACTTCGTCTGAGCTAGATTGGGAAGCAACAAAAAATCTAAACTGTTGTTGGCATATATCATGATATCACCACTTTGGAAAATAGTTTGAAAATTTTTTTAAATGCAAAATATGTTGCAGTTACACAAATAGCCATTTTACTTCTAGGCATTTAACCAAGAGAAACAAACCCTATGTTCATACAAGGACTTGTATATGAATTTCATAGCAGCTTTATTTTTAAGAATTGAAAACAGTGGAAATGTTCATCAATGTCCATCAATAGAGCAAAGACAAATTATGATCTATTCATTAAAGAGATTACTATTCAACATCAAAATAAACTATTTACAATTGGAGATTCTCAAAGTAATGATGCTGAGAAAAGAAAAGCCAGGCAATAAATAGTATATACTGTGTGATTCCATGACTATAAAAAATCTAGAAAATACAAATTTATATATAGTCACAGTCATCAAATATATTGGTGTGATTTTAGTGCCTTCATCTGTGCTCCCATAGCTTCCTACACTTGGATCTCCGAGCATTTGTTACACCATGTGAAAATATGAACTCTTTTTCTTTATTCTGTCTTTCTAGAATAAGAACCCTTGAAATTTTATGGACATTTGAACTCTCAGTTATTAGCAGAAATTCTATCACACAGTAAGTTTCCAAATATAAAAGCCAGAGTTTTACAATGACTTCTAAGCTTTCACATGATCTAGCCACTCATTTAACCTCGGTGACCTCTTTCCCTGCTACTCTTCAGTCACTCACAGTGGCCTCCTTGCTATTCCTCAGATATGCCAGGCATGGTCCAAACTTATGGCCTTCAAGATAGCCAATTCCTTTGTCTGGAGTGACCTTATTGCTGATAGTTCTGGGCAAATTCATCACCTTTCCATACCTTTGTTCAATTGTCAGCTTCATTGTAACTACCCTGATCTTCCTATTGAAACTTTTAGCTCCCCATCCCCTGCCTAGCAACCTTGATTTTTCTCACCCTGATCGAATTTTTCTTTTTCCCCATTGTACTCATCATTTTTGAATGCACTATGCAATTTTTATTAAGGTTTATAGCTTTTAATTGTCTCACCCATTAAAATAAAAGTTCTACAAAGCCAAGTATTTCATTTACCAGTGTAGTCTGAAGTAATATCTGCCATATAATAGATTCAGTAGACAACTGGTAAATTTCAAAATAAATTAATGTTGAGTGTATACTGAATTTCATAAGTCATTTCAATATTTTTTCCAAAAAATAAACTATGTAAAACATACTTTAGCCCTGCACAAAATGCCTGGTGAAGCCACAGAAACCGTCCCTGCTACAGAGCAGGAGTTGCCACAGCCCCAGGCTGAGACAGTTTCTGGAACAGAATCTGACAGTGATGAATCAGTACCAGAGCTTGAGGAACAGGATTCCACACAGGCAACCACACAACAAGCCCAGCTGGCAGCAGCCGCTATAATTGACGAAGAACCAGTCAGTAAAGCAAAACAGAGCCGGAGTGAAAAGAAGGCACGGAAGGCTATGTCCAAACTGGGTCTTCGACAGGTTACAGGAGTTACAAGATTCACTATCAGGAAATCTAAGAATATTCTCTTTGTCATCACAAAACCAGATGTCTACAAGAGCCCAGCTTCAGATACCTACATAGTTTTGGGGGAAGCCAAGATCGAGGATTTATCTCAGCAAGCACAACTGGCAGCTGCTGAGAAATTCAAAGTTCAAGGTGAAGCTGTCTCAAACATTCAAGAAAACACACAGACTCCAACTGTACAAGAGGAGAGTGAAGAGGAAGAGGTTGATGAAACCGGTGTAGAGGTTAAGGACATAAAATTGGTCATGTCACAAGCAAATGTGTCAAGAGCAAAGGCAGTCCGAGCCCTGAAGAACAACAGTAATGATATTGTAAATGCTATTATGGAATTAACAATGTATCCATCTGAAAACGAGGACCTTTTTTTGGTGTTCCAAAAGAATAACTGCAGCTTGGTTTGAAATTTGTACTGTTTCTATCATTAATAAAGTTATGGGTTCTTGTTGGATGAAAAAAAAAAACATACTTTAAATTTACTTTCAAAATATTTTATAGCATATAATGGACAATATACATAAGCCTTAAAGAAACAATCATATAAATAACCATTTCATACCTACTTAAAAATTGCATAATACCACACTCCTAGATCCTCTCTGAATGCTCTAAAATAACCCTTCAAAGGAAATACATTTTTAAGAATAATAGATTTTTTGTCAAATAATTTAATAAAATAAAAGTTTCATTCATCTATGTAGATCATAATAAATGTTTTTAATAAGCATGAAATTATAACTCTGAAGTGTGCTAAAATGAAACCACCTGCGAAGGGTGAGAGAACAAAAATAAGCATCATTATTCCAAATAATAGGTATTTATTACCTTTGAATCAAAGCATGTGGATTTGTTCAAACTGGCAATAAAGGAATATGGAGACACAAACCATAGAAAGTCATATGTTAGATTTCTAAAAGACTTCGAAGTGAAGAGTATACATTTTTTAAATGCTACATAATGCTACATAATGACAAGATGACAGGTTGTGACAAAGAGCATTTAAAAGCTCTACTCATAATGGAACAGAAGGTCATTTCCTGTAATTTTATATAAATCATTAATTTACTATATCTGGATACAACATATTACCAAACAGAAGTTCATCAAAGACTAAATCATTTTTAATGGAACATAATAATTTGAACCTACATGTATTAATCATTTTTTTCGATCTAACATTTATAGTCTCGCTAAACATTTTATCAGTTGTCGACAAAATTCAAAAAAAAAATAGGATAAAAAGTCGTGTTTGGAAGAGTAGATTTTTTTCAAATTTGCATTTAAATGAAAATATTTGCTGATATTTTTAAAACTTTAAATGTAATTTTATATATATCTGACCTATCAGATGATATAAAATTTTTGGAGAAAATATGACATATTTTTTGATCTTGGTTGAAGGTATTAATAAAGAGCAACTGTTTGTATTATTTGTATTGTGATATCTTAGTTAATAAACATGAATAACTGGTATAAAATATGTTTTTTAAAAAATTTTATTTATTTACTTGACAGAGATCACAGGAAGGCAGAGAGGCAGCCAGAGAGAGAGGAATGGAAGCAGGCTCCCTGCTGAGAAGAGAGCCCACTGTGGGACTCAATCCCAGGAACCTGGAATTATGACCTGAGCCGAAGGCAGAGATTTTAACCCACTGAGCCACCTAGGCGCCCTAAGATATGTTTTTTTTATATAGAATTATAGTTCTTGCCAAAATATGGAACTAGCTGGAACTGAATGCCTCCTTCAAAGTCAGCTCTGGAGAAATTATGCAAGTGTAATATGGAACTATTTCAGATATTAACCAAAAACAAAGAAATGATGATAAATTCCTTAAAAGACTCAAAGTTGCTCTTGACTGGTATGTTTCAAGCTCTATTCCTGGTTTGAAGACAGGTTTTAACAAGCCTGTCACTGTAGAAATCAGCTGGATGTTTAGAGGCTATCAGAACTGTACAAAAACCTTGAAGGGGTAAAGACTTGAAAATTCTTTAGAGAGGTTAGCTCCCTAAGGCATTATTCCTCCACACATTTTCCTCCAATCAATTAAGACTGATGGATGAGGGCACCTGAGTGGCTCTCTCATCACGTGGGTGGTAGGTTAAGCCTCTGCCTTCATCTCAAGGCATGGTCTCTGGGTCCTGGGATGCAGCCCCACATCGGGCTCTGCTCAAAAGGAAGCCTGCTTCCCTCCCTGCTTGCCTGCCTCTCTGCTTACTTGTGATCTCTCTCTCTTTCTGTGTGTGTCCAATAAATAAATAAAATCTTAAAAAAAAGGCTGATGGATGATAAATTATGAAAACTGCTCCCTCCAAATGATGCTTCTTCATAAGGATTTAAGAATTTAAAATTGTAAGAATTTAAAATTGAAACTTGATCGTAGGATTTATCTTATAGAATAACATCAAGTGAAGGCAGTTATTATTAGTTCTGAAGTATTTGTGATTCTGAATTCTTGGCCTCATTAGTAAATTTGTTTTTAAATTCTCCCATGGAGTGGTGATTGGCCTTCAGTCTTTCATTGATGTACATCATTGGCTCAAATGAGTTGTGTGTGCCCAGAACTATATATAATCTTCTTTGTATTTCACTGGAGATGGCATTTCTGAGTTTTGTTCAATTGAATTAGGACAGATGTTTTAATAGTCACTTCTAGAGTTGGCCCTGGAGAATATCTTCCTTTTTTTCTCTTCCCAATTCTCTGAAAAACCCTGACTAATTCACATTATCACAGTGATATCACAATTCAAGTTTTTCCAAACACTATAGCTGCCAAATAGAAGGAAGCTACTCAGAATGTAATACTATTGTGAATGATTGTGAAAGAAAACATTATCATAATTAAGCTACCAGGTTTCAATGTATTTTATTGTTGCTTAGAAAATCCTAGCATACCCAGACTTTACAGAGATTTGATGATCCTAAGAGGAGCTGAACTCATGGACCAAAATAACTATGCACATAAAAAGTACAGTCACTTACCTAAAAAAGATGATGTGGAACCAGAAAAGACCTCGAATAGCTAAAGGGATATTGAAAAAGAAAGCCAACATTGGGGGCATCACAATCCCGGACTTCAAGCTCTATTACAAAGCTGTCTTCATCAAGACAGCATGGTACTGGCACAAAAACAGACCCATAGATCAATGGAACAGAATAGAGAGCCCAGAAATAGACCCTCAAATCTATGGTCAACTAATCTTTGACAAAGCAGGAAAGAATGTCCAATGGAAAAAAGACAGCCTCTTCAATAAATGGTGCTGGGAAAATTGGATAGCCACATGCAGAAAAATGAAATTGGACCATTTCCTTACACCACACACGAAAATAGACTCAAAATGGATGAAGGACCTCAATGTGCGAAAGGAATCCATCAAAATCCTTGAGGAGAACACAGGCAGCAACCTCTTCGACCTCAGCCACAGCAACATCTTCCTAGGAACAACGCAAAAGGCAAGGGAAGCAAAGGCAAAAATGAACTATTGGGAATTCATCAAGATCAAAAGCTTTTGCACAGCAAAGGAAACAGTTAACAAAATCAAAAGACAACTGACAGAATGGGAGAAGATATTTGCAAACGACATATCAGATAAAGGACTAGTGTCCAGAATCTATAAAGAACTTAGCAAACTCAACACCCAAAGAACAAATAATCCAATCAAGAAATGGGCAGAGGACATGAACAGACATTTCTGCAAAGAAGACATCCAGATGGCCAACAGACACATGAAAAAGTGCTCCATATCACTCGGCATCAGGGAAATACAAATCAAAACCACAATGAGATATTACCTCACACCAGTCAGAATGGCTAAAATCAACAAGTCAGGAAATGACAGATGCTGGCGAGGATGCGGAGAAAGGGGAACCCTCCTACACTGTTGGTGGGAATGCAAGCTGGTGCAACCTCTCTGGAAAACAGCATGGAGGTTCCTCAAAATGTTGAAAATAGAACTGCCCTATGACCCAGCAATTGCACTATTGGGTATTTACCCTAAAGATACAAACGTAGTGATCCAAAGGGGCACGTGTACTCGAATGTTTATAGCAGCAATATCCACAATAGCCAAACTATGGAAAGAACCTAGATGTCCCTCAACAGATGAATGGATCAAAAAGATGTGGTATATATACACAATGGAATACTATGCAGCCATCAAAAGAAATGAAATCTTGCCATTTGTGACAACATGGATGGAACTAGAGCGTATCATGCTTAGCGAAATAAGTCAAGCGGAGAAAGACAACTATCATATGATCTCCCTGATATGAGGAAGTAGTGATGCAACATGGGGGCTTAAGTGGGTACGAGAAGAATAAATGAAAGAAGATGGGATTGGGAGGGAGACAAACCATAAGTGACTCTTAATCTCACAAAACAAACTGAGGGTTGCTGGGGGGAGGGGGTTTTGGAGAAGGGGTTGGTATTTTGGACATTGGGGAGGGTATGTGTTTTGGTGAGTGCTGTGAAGTGTGTAAACCTGGTGATTCACAGACCTGTACCCCTGGGGATAAAAATATATGTTTATAAAAAATAAAAAATTATATTAAAAAAAAAGATGATATGGTTAACTTTATATGGCAATCCAAGTTTTATTGGAAAAGAAATTTAAAAAATAGCTTAGGGGCGCCTAGGTGGCGCAGTGGATTAAGCCACTGCCTTCAGCTCAGGTCATGATCTCAGGGTCCTGGGATCAAGTCCTGCATCAGGCTCTCTGCTCAGCAGGGAGTCAGCTCCCCCCACCTCTCTCTCTCTGCCTGCCCTCCGTCTACTTGTGATCTCTCTCTGTCAAATAAATAAAGAAAGAAAATCTTAAAAAAAAAAAAAAGAATGACTGTACTTTTAAAAAATAGCTTAAAAGGGTGCCTAGGTGGCTCAGTGGGTTAAGCCGCTGCCTTCGGTTCAGGTCATGATCTCAGGGTCCTGGGATCAAGCCCCACATCGGGCTTTCTGCTCAGCAGGTAGCCTGCTTCCCTTCCTCTCTCTCTGCCTGCCTCTCTGCCTACTTGTGATCTCTCACTGTCAAATAAATAAATAAATTATTTTTAAAAATAGCTTAAAAGTATATGATAAAATAATGATATACATATACAAAGAAAAGATACTATACTGTGAATATAAATTAAGTGAAAATTGTTGAAATAAAGAATACGATAAATGGAGACTAAGATGAATATAGCTGTAAAAGCTAAAATTTTTGGTCATGGATTCTTGCTAAAATATCACTTTCCCAAAGAAAATTAATGTTATGAATTTTCATTGATTGTTATTGATCATGAAGAATATAACAACCACGATAAAAAGAGTAGGAAAAACATGATATCTCTTCTGTAAGGGCATGTGGAAAGTAGGAAATGCTAATAAAAATAACTACCATTATTTCCTAAGTTAACATAATATAACGGAACACAAATATTTCATAACAATATTTTCTAGGCTCATTCTGATAACTCTTTTCTACATTCAAATTTAAAGGTTGAGGCATGTGATATATATTACACAAAAGACATCCCAAGGAATTCGTTAAAAAAAAAAAACTCTTAAAATTGGACAAATCCAAAGGAATTTTTTTCTAATTTAATTAACAAATTATGAATCGACTTACCTATTTCATCACAGTGTATCAGGCACCAATAATATTTTTGAATCGTCATACCTGATGCAATAGTTACCATCGTTCAGACATACTGATCAGGAACAAGCAAATAAACAAGAGCACCATAGCTTAAGATCTACCTGCATAACTATAGGACTAATTCAGACAATCTCTTCACCACAACATAGCAATGAATAGAAATCATACATGCTCTGTAATGGACATACAGATGAGATAGAAGGGATGGGTGTTAATATATGCAGAATCTTTATTAATTACATTGTAAAACATAATATGGAAAAACAGAATACAATTTTAGAAATACCCAGGTCACCATCATTGTTTTATTTTTATATGTGTAGGTAAGGAGTTTAATCAACAATCCATGACTATTCAACTTCTTATATTTTGAAAATTTTAGCAAAAGTAACAAACCTAGCAACTAGAAAATTGTATCTATCTGCAAAATACAGCTTTGCCAGTATGGTAGAGGAAAAGCAAAACAAAATAAGTAAGAAAAGTTTAACATTTCACAAGAGTTTTACTTTTATTTTTTTATTTATTATTTTTTATTTTTCATTTATTATTTACTTCTATTTTCTACTTTATTTTAATGAAAATGTCATGACCATAACATAAGAGCAGAATTAAACCAACATGAGAAATTATTTTTTCATAAGTTAAAATAAACTAGCTTGGTGATTAATTCAAAAATTATATTACAGGGGCGCCTGGGTGGCTCAGTGGGTTAAGCCACTGCCTTCGGCTCAGGTCATGATCTCAGGGTCCTGGGATCGAGTCCCGCATCAGGCTCTCTGCTCCACAGGGAGCCTGCTTCCTCCTCTCTCTCTCTGCTTGCCTCTCTGCCTACTTGTGATCTCTCTCTGTCAAATAAAAAAATAAAATCTTTAAAAAAAAAAATTATATTACAAACTTCAGTGTTCTTGCAGTAAGTATCACTGCATAAACAAATGAATCAGGAATCATAAACTAATGATGATTCTAAATGTTATTTAGAGAGACATTCTGTTCTTAATATATTTCAAATATTCTACACAAGGCAAAGTGGATCCAAGTAATCTGTAGGCAAAATAAGATTTTAGAGAAGTATATATTTCCAACAGTATTTATAAAATATTACCTTTATGTAAGGCATCATCCTGGACTTTGTGGAAAACACACAAAGGAGTAAGAAGTGGCCCTTCAAGAAACATATACAATATCAAGGTTTAACATGAAGCAGCATGACTTCTCTAAGTAAAAAAACATTGTACCAACTGACTTTACTGAAACTTTATATTTATTGCTCTCGTTTTAGGTCATAGTGTCCTTCTACATGCAGGCTGCTAGAACGGACATGATATAGACTGAATAGCTTATAAAGAACAGGAATTTATTTCTCACAGTTCTAGAACTGAGAAGTTCAAGATTAAGGAATGGGCAGATCCAGGGAGAGCCCACTTCCTCATAGATGGCTATCTTCTCACTGTAAACGTACATGATGAATGAATCAAGAGAACTCTCTGGGGTCTCCTTTAAAAGGACTGTAATCCCACTTATGACCTAATCACCCCCCAAAGGCCCCTATGTTTTAATACTACCACTTCCAGAGTTAGATTTCATAATATGATTTTGGGAGACATAAACATTCACACCATAGTATATATAAACAAAAAAAGACACAAAAACAACAAACAACAAAAATTATTTTAACTACCTATTATTTTCAACTACATAAAATTTTGTTTCTATATAATATTAAATAACTCATTTGAGTGATTCACTTATATACAATGCATCTGAGTGCAATTAAATTTGCTTACCCAACATATCCAGCAGCATATTTCTTCAGAATATCCCATTCCCCACCTTACGGGATTTACCACAATTAGAAGACAGGGGATAGAGGATAGATAGATAGATGTATACGTAAACACACTTGTACATACACATATGCATATATTTTTCTGTTAATGATACTCATGCAAATAAATTTTAAGCTCAAGGAAACCTGTCTTGTGTGTTACTTAATATCCAGTTTTTAGTCAACATCCAAAAACAAATAATCCAATAAAAACATGGATAGAAGACATGAACAATTGTTTCCCCAAAGAACACATTCAAATGTTCAGTAGATAACATGAAAAGATGTCCATCATCATGTATCATCAGGAAATTGCAAAGCAAAACTAGAAAGACATACCACCTCACACCTGTCAGAATGGCTAAAATCAACACTACAAGAAACAAAAGGTGTTGGAGAGGATGTGAAAAAGTAACACTTGTGGGGGCTGCCTGGGAGGCTCAGTGGGTTAAGCCTCTGCCTTCAGCTCAGTTCATGATCTCAGGGTCCTGGGATCAAGTCCCACATCGGGCTCTCTGCCAGGCATGGAGCCTGCTCCCTCCTCTCTTTCTCTACTTGTGATCTCTCTCTGTCAAATGAATAAAATCTTAAAAAAAAAGAAAAAATAACAATTGAGAACTGTTGGTGGTGATGCAAACTGATACAGCCATATTTGAAAACAGTATGGAATTTCCATAAAATTTAAAAATAGAAGTCCTTTGTGATCCAACAATCCTGCTGGTGTGTATTTACCCAATGAATATAAGAAAACTTATTCAAAGGGATGCTAGCACCCCTATGTTTATAGCAGCATTATTTGTAAAGCTAAGATATGGAAAGAGCCCATGTATCCATCAATTGATGAATAAATAAAGAATAAGTGGTATGTATATACAATGGAATATTATTCTGCCATAAAAAAAGACTGAAATCTTGCCATTTGCAATAACATGGATGGAACTAGACAGTATAATGCTAAAAGTGAAATAAGTCAGTCAGAGAAAGACAAATACCTTTACTCATATATGGAATAAAAGAAACAAAACAAACAAGCAAAGGGGAAAATAACAAGACATAGAAAGAGAAACAAAGCAAGAAACAGACATTTCATTACAGAGAACAAACTGATGGTTACTTGAGGGGATCTTAAAGGAGTGATGGATTAAATAAGTGATGGGGGTTAATTAGAGCACTTGTCATGATGAGCACTGAGTGCTATATGTTATATTGTACACATGATATATGTTAACTAACTGGATTTCAAATGAAAACTTTTTTAAAATCCCAGTTTTTAGCTCACATTCTGGCTTACAAAAGGGATTTAGTCAGGAATTTGGAGATTAGTTAATGAACAAATAAGGGGTGAACAGGCAGTTGTTAGATAAAATTACTATCCTTTCTGGCATGATCTTATACCTTTTATCTAGAATTATTTTTAGCACTTTAGACTCTTCCTATTTTATTTTGAGTCATTAAACAAAAATTTCCTCAAAGGACCTTAGACTCCATCCAATTTGAGCAACAGTGTGAGAGAGGAAATGGTGTCCAGGAGGAAAAAAAAAAAAGATGAAACTACTTTTGTTTACTAGTGAATGCATAGTTCTTCCACAGAAGAAGCTCTAAATGGTCATGGCTCCAGCTTTATATGTGTTCACTCATATGTTCAGAAGTAGGTAACACTATCAAAAAATATAAAGCATCTGAGATTATTTTCTCTTATTTGAAAGCTGGTGTATGAGTCTGCCGTGGTTTCTTGGGTGTTGATAGAAGACGCAGACTCATGGTTCAGAAATAATATAGCTTATTATTCACAGCAATAGAGGTAGCCGGAATTTTAACAGTATTTGTGTGTGTGTGTGTGTTTGTGTGTGTGTGTGTGTGTGTGTGTGTGTGTAGGGGTGGGAGTTATATATCAGTTCTGAGCCTCAGTTCCCACAAGAAGAATCAAAAAAGAGGCAGATAATATTTGCAAACACAACAGGTTAAGTTAAAAAAAAAGATACCTTTCTGTCTTCCAAGACTATTCAATACAACCATCTTCAAAGGATGGTCTAGAACAAATAATAAATGCAGAAATGTAAGCAACCAATTGAAAAGTGTCTCCCAAGAAACACACTTTGAGAGTCTTCATTTGACAAAAATATTATAAGATATTACATGGATCAGGTGCATTGAATACGGGAAGGTTAAAATTACAAGGGACCAAATATTTTTAAGCAGTTCTGTCATCCAGTAGAGTTCAAATAGGTTTTATAAGATTGAGGAAAGAAGCCATCAAAACCTGGGCCCAGGGGCGCCTGGGTAGCTCAGTGGGTTAAGCCTCTGCCTTTGGCTAGGCCATGATCTCAGGGTCCTGGGATCGAGCTCTGCATCAGGCTCTCTGTTCAGCAGGGAGCCTGCTTCCCCCTCTCTCTCTGCCTCTCTGCCTACTTGTGGTCTCTGTCTGTCAAATAAATAAATAAAATCTTAAAACAAAACAAAAAACCTGGGCCCAATTTTCCCAAAAGTATGATTCTCATTCTAGTCTCTATGATGTTATCCCTTGAAGACAATGTCTCTAATTGAGTTGAATTAGTTTACTAAAGAGCATACCCCCATTTGTTGTAGGAGATGAACAATATGCAAGGGGCAAAATGCCACATGGAAGCCAACTGGTCTTCAGTGGAATATAGAATCAGTTCCTTTGGGATGAATTTGTTCCACATTTGACTTCCCACTTAAGGGAAAATAAGAGTGCCTTCTAATAGATTTTAAATAGGAAATGACAACGGAAGCTTATACAAGATTATAAAATGGGAAATTTCATTTAGATAAGCAATAATTTCAAAGTCATCTTCTTAATATGACAGACTCTTCACATAATCATAATTTTATTTTGGTATTTTATAGTAATTTCAAATATGGTAAATATAAAGAATTTACCTCTGTAATTATAGCGAGTCTGGTCGTAGTTTAATGGCAACAAAACTTCAATTTAGAAGTATGGTCTACCAATTATTAATACATTTGGAAATGGTGTGTCATCTTCACTCCACTTGTCTCACTAAAACAGTGAGCCAAAAAAGTAGGTCCAAGCTGTTTACTAGGGTCAAAATGGGTTGCTTTTGCACTTGGTAAAGAAGCAGTCATATTTTGGAAGAAGAAAATGAGGCTATTAATATTTTCAACTTATTTTCAGAAAAGGAAAGAAAGGATAATCTAAGCTAAAGCCAAAATCTTACACAAGGTGGCAGGAGAATGATCTTTTCCCAGATAAAGGGTTTTTCAACTTAGCCATGTTAGGAGGAAGAAGAGATGAGACATTGTGGACTTGACTAACGTTTGTACACTGTTCAAAAAGTTTTCAAAATAATGTGTATTATTTTTCTTCTTTTAGTTGAGACAAAACAAACAAACAAACAAAAAACCACTAATGAGCTTACTCTTAAAAGGAGGTAAACAAGAAACTAGCAAAGATTGAGTGTTAGGAATTGTCCCCCTCCTTTTTTTTTTTAAATTATGTTATGTTGGTTACCATAAAATACATCATTAGTTTTTGAAGTAGTGTTCCATGATTCATTGTTTGTGTAAAAGACCCAGTGCCCCATGCAATATGTGCCCTCCTTAATACCCATCACCAGGCTCACCCATCCCCACATCCTTCTCATCTTTAAAAACCTCAGTTTGTTTCTTGGAGTCCATAGTTTTTCATGTTTCATTTCCCCCTCCAATCCCCCCACTTCATTTTTCCTTTCCTTCTCCTAATGTCCTCCATGCTATTCCTTAGGTTCCACAAATAAGTGAAACCATATGATGATTGACTTTCTCTGCTTGACTTATTTCACTTAACATAATCTCCTCCAGTCCCATCCATGTTGATGCAAAAGTTGGGTATTTATCCTTTCTGATGACTGAGTGATATTCCATTGTATCCATAGATCACATCTTCTTTATCCGTTTGTCTGTTGAAGGGGATCTTGGCTCTTTCAACAGAACGGCTATTGTGGACATTGCTGCTATGAACACTTGGGTGCATATGGCCCTTCTTTCCAGTAAAATAGAGCTAGCCTATGACCCAGCGATTGCACTACTGAGTATTGACCTCAAAGATACAGATGTAGTGAAAAGAATTAGGTATTGTTAAAGCACAAATGCAGGGGATAGAAGTTATGGTACAGAAGAGGGAAGGGCAACCATATGGCAGAGTAGAATAAAGTAGCTCAGGAAGAAATTAGTCATATCCAGATATTGTAAGGCATGTGGGGTTGGCAGGGAGAGCATGAGAAATCATGAGAGAAGAGAGAGAAAATGGACCAGGCAGGAGAGGTTTATAACATTTTAACATCTAAGGTAAACATATGCAAAGGAGAATAGGGAAAGAAATAAAAGTTTTTATAAGGCTCAATACATAAGGAATAACGTGGAGGACACTGGGAGATGGAGAGAAGTGTGCTGGGGGAAATTGGAGGGAGAGACAAACCATGAGAGACTGTGGACTCTGAGAAACAAACTGAGGGTTTTGAAGAGGAGGGTGGCAGGTGGTTGGGTGAGCCCAGTGGTGGGTATTAAGGAGGGAATTTATTACATGAAGCACTGGGTGTGGTGCATAAACAATGAATTTTGGATCACTGAAAATAAATTAAATGAAAAAAAAAAGACTGACTACAGACATGGACCTCAGTGTTACACACATATGGAACTCAATGTAATACCAGCCACTTCCCACCGACACACACAGACTATGATAATAATAAATAATTATGCAATTAATAAAATTGCCTGCCAAATAATTTTTCCTCTTTTTTATTTTTATGATTATTATTTTTATTTTATTTTTAAAGTTTTTATTTAAATTCCAGTTAGTTAAAATAAGGATAATATTAGTTTCAGGTGTACAATATAGTGATCAACACTGCCATACTATGGCTTAAATAAAAAAAGGAAAAAAAATTTTAAAGATTTTATTTTTAAAAACCTCTACACCCAAGGTGGATTTCAAATGTAAAACCCCAAGATCAAGAGTTACATATTTTACTGACTGATACAGCCAGGCACCCCAACAAATAAAAATTTTATAAAATTGTTGAGTTTGTGGGAGTCTCATTTGCCCATTCAGTTAAGTGTCTGCCTTTGGCTCAGTTCATGATCTCAAGAGTCCTGGGATCGAGCCCCATATTGCTCATTCTCTCTCTCTCTCTCTCTCTCTGGCTTTTGCTCTTAAATAAATAAAAAAAAATTTCAAAAAAATTGTTGAGTTTGTTTAACTACTTTTAAACTAGTAGACAGAGATGAAGATAAAGTATGATGTCATGGCAGGGAAAAATACAACTTACACGTTTTAAAAATAAAATGTGCAATGCAAGTTACATCACTTCTTTTATCACCACACTGGGACTTTCCCTACTGAGTTGTTGTAATGTAAGGACCTATTTTATATTTTTATATTTTAGCAAGAGGCTTTCATTGAGGTTAACCCTTAAACTGTCCTTGCTCCCCTTCCCCCAGGGGATTCACTTAAAAACAAGTCCTGGAAATCAGCTCCAGGTAACAAAGCCCATATACAAGAGTGGGTCAGGCCAGGTGGAGACATCAATCAGCGGGAGGAGGGGCGGTGTTTGCATATTGTCTCCCTAGATACTAAGGAGTATGCCCCACTCCTCCGCCCTTTGGGAACCGTTTTGGCACCAATCCTAATCAAGGTGTAATAGGCTGGGTCAAATGTCTATACTAGGGTCAATTGAACCTCAATTGGTCACCTAGCCTCACTGTGGAGTTTCCTGTGTGTGTTAAAATCTCATTGGTCACCTGTGCGTGGCCAGGCCTGACTGCATGGCCTTTGCCCTTAAAAGCTAGACTGTGAAACAGGGAAGGGTTGCCTTCTCTCAAAAGAGGTGTGGCCCCGAACGTTCAGTTAGATTCTTAATGCTTGGCATGAAATAAAGCTTTGCTTGACCTTCGATTTACATCAGTCTCGCTCCTTTAATCATAGACCCATTATTGGGGCATAACAGTATTAATCTTATAGTTATAAGTCCACAATGCATCCATCATCCATTCTACCCCTTAACATTCCCCTTTGGACAGACCCATGATCTAGAACAAGCCTTATTTTATAGTGCCTTGTAGGAGATTTTTGCTGCTGCCTAAATTGCCTACTTTCCTCTCACCATTACCACGGAAATTGGGTCCACTGAAACAAAGGGGCAGTGTAAGAAATTAACAACTTCCATAAATCGATTTAAATAACAAAGTATAAGATAGTGATACCTTTTTTTCTGCCACATAACCAATTCTTGCAAGAATAAGTTCATATAAGAGAATTTACAACACATGCTAGCATTATCCTACTGGACCCAGATCATTTGTATGTTTCTCTGTCTCTGAGAAATGTAGTTATTTACATGACTGAAACCTACAAATTGTTTGATATGACTACTAATATCACCTACATTATTTTAAAGCCTGTTTAAGGCTTCTGAAATACATAGGTTTGTAAACACTTATTAAGCATCTTGTATATATCAAACACTTTAAAAATCTCGGCTTTAAAAACAAAACAAAAAACCTCTACCTCAATGGAACTTTGAGTCTGAAAAAGATACAGGCAATATACAAGGCAACAGATAGAATAATTACATATTTGATTATATACTCCGAGGATGTCACATTAAATTGATATGAAAATGATGAGAAGGATCTGGATTTCTTGTCAAAATTTTTTGCCTTAAAAAGAAATTGATATTTAGGGAAAGTTGTTACTGAAAAAGGTCCTGTGTCAACCAAAAATGTTAAACCATGATCTGAATAAATTTTCCAGTTGTGATCATTGCTTTGATTAGCTGTTTTATATTAAGACTGAATTTAGTAATTCAGTCTCAGGTTTCAGTAAGTCTTTTTTTTTAATGATTTTATTTATTTATTAGAGAGAGAGAGGGAGGGGCAGAGGGAGAGGAAGAACCAGACTCCTTGCTGAGCAGGCAGCTGATGCAGGACTGGATCCTAGTACCCTGGCATCATGACCTAATCTGAAGGAAGACACTTAACCAACTGAGCCATGTAAACTTCTTAAAGGTAAAAAAGTTTATACTTCTAGTAGTTCCACAGACATTTCTCACATCCATAAGAAAGCATGTACTGATGTAAAATGCCAGCAAATCAAATTATTTAAAAAAGAAAGAAAGAAAGAAAAGATATATCTGGATAAAGAGAAAAACAGAAAATCTAATAATACATTGAATTATTAGAGCAAAGAGTGGAGGAAGAGAAAATAAATATGAAATAGAGATTTCCACTAAAAGAAAAAAATTGAATAAGGCAGGAGATTTAGAAAATTATTATGACAGATGAGAAAAATAAAATAGGAATTTTTAGAAAATAACAATGAATGAAAAGGTAAATTGTTCCTACCTCTATAATATTAGCTGTTTGTTGTTGTTGTTGTTGCTAATTTACCTATTTAAGCTAATAAACAAAGAAAGGTTTCATTTAGGGATAAGGTTTCGATATATATATATTTTTTTCCATTTAGGGTAAGATATATATATATGTACATATTATATATATAATATGTATATATATATATTAATTTTAATTGTTAGAAAATGTGTCACAGAAAGTGTTTATACTTTAAGATACCGATGCAACATGTAACGAACTACATTGTTTGAACATCTAATTTGTAAATGCTGTTAGAGGAAACTTGGTGGAAATGTCCTTATGTGGTTGTGTTTCTGGAACTAAGTATATTTATTAATAAGGAATAGTTTAAAATTATGAAATGACCAGGAGTGGACAATTTTCCTAATCCTATCAGCTCTTTGCAGCCCTTTTATTAGACCCCTTCAGGAAAATCAGCTTTATTTATCTAATTAAATTTTATATTAATGTGCTTTTGACTTTTGGGCTTTCTCTTCCTTCTGTTCTTTTTTTCCCCTAAATTACATGTTTCTGTTTAAGAGCTACTATCAATTCTTTGATATGAATTCTCAACATCAATTTACTAACTCCAGAGATGAAGCAGCATCAATATTTAGAAGCGAAGAATACAAAGCCTAGGGCATCTGGATGGCTCAGTCAGTGAAGCATCTGCCGTCGACTCAGGTGGTGATCCCAGGGTCGTGGGATGGAACCCCAGGTTGAACTTTCTGCTCAGCTGGGAGCCTACTTCTCCCTCTCCCTCTGCCTGCAACTCCCTTTGCTTGCGTTCTCCCTCTCTTTGTCAACTAAATAAAATAAAGTAAAATAAAATAATGTAAATAATACATTTATTTATTTATTAAAATGCAATTATTACACAATACATAATGTATTGCATAATTATAATAATGATTAAATAATTTATTGAATATTTATATTAAATATATCAATTTAATTAAATAAATATTTTTTAGAATTTTAAATATTTCAAATTTAGATTGTTAAATATTAAATCATTAATTTAATAAACAAATATCTAAACATAATTAAATAAAATAATTTATTTATTAAAATGAATAAAATAATGTTGTCATTATCTGAGCATGTATTTTTAAATAGTCTAAAAAAACCATCTAATAAAGTCTAAATACATTGAGTTCAGATATTTATACAAGTTAACCCAGACACTCAACCCACAGACAGTTTCAAAACATTTGTTTTTATCTACTACTCAAAATACGGTTGTAATCTATTTATTTATAACTGACATAGCAAGGAAACTTGGAGGAAAAGGAGACATTTGCTTTTAATATTTGAAAATTATTTTGTTGATTTAAAAAAAATAAAAACCTTAACACATGAGCATTTGTTCTTAAATAACACTGTGAAGTTTCTGAGTCGCATTCTATTAAAAGTGCTGGTAAAATGGCCTCAGTTACTCATTTAATTATCAGATGAATGGGTAACAAATGAAGTAGAGAGCTTTTTAATTATTTATGAATGTATTGCTTGTGGATGGAGTGCCACATAGAGTTACCTCTCTTTTTGGTTTGTTTTGTGAGCAGCAGTGGAATCTATGAATGAGATTAAACATAAGGACATTCACAGAAATTCTTAATGAACTTCTGGGGAAGGGCAATAAGTGCAAGGAAAAAACTGCAGCAAGACTAATTACAAATTTCAAGTGGTCATCGCTTAATTATAGAAGCTTTTAAGTTCAAGTAATATATCTATTTTATGAGCCTATCATATTGTATTAATTACCACAAACTGCACTTTTGAACACTTATCTTTTCACATATTTCTTATTCTTAGTACTTAAAATTACCCTTATGATTGATAAGTAAATGGATTTTACTGACAATGCATTTATTTACATAAATAAATAATGCTGTTTATATATATAAAAACAATTGAATATGTGTATGTGTTCAATGAAATTTTTTTTCAAATTAACATCTTAATTCTACCACATTGGTTCCAAATAGATATAGACTTTATAGATTCATCAAATATTTTATTCTCAAATTTATATCTCCTTTGTGAAGTAAATGAAACTCTAGATATTAAATATAATCCTATCACATGTAACAGTTACTAGTGCATCCCAGGGCATACATAGGTCAGGTCCTACTCAAGGCATCACGGGTAACTGGATTTAACTTTCTATCCTAGGAGTCTTCTGTATATTTCTGTGGCTTTTATACTACAATCAGGAGGAAGAATTCCTTTGCTAAAAGCTTCCAAATCACTATGTGAGTAGATTATTTGTAGACTAGTGATATAATATTATAGTTTAATATGTAAAGCATGATAAAATAAAATGCTATTGCCATATTTAATTTGTTCAGTAAAGCATTCATTTAGTTATCAAGCATTCATTTGCTTTTTTTAAAAAGATTTTGTTTATTTATTTGACAGACAGAGATCACAAGTAGACAGAGAGGCAGGCAGAGAGAAAGGAAGGGAAGCAGGGTCCCTGCTGAGCAGAGAGCCTGATGTGGGGCTCTATCCCAGGACTCTGGGATCATGACCTGAGCAGAAGGCAGAGGCTTTAACGCACTGAGCCACCCAAGAGCCGCAAGCATTCATTTTCTTTATACAGAAGAGATAGAACAATATTATATAGTAGAAAATACAGTAAATAATCTAGAAACCTTGATCATTTTGTTTTGGCAATTTTAGAACATAAAATTAGCTAAAGCTCAAGTGCAAGTTATATTTGTATCATAGGAAGAAAAGTTACTTAAAAGTTTGTTTATTACCATAGTTTAACACTTCAACAAAATGATAATGAGTCAAAAATTAATGAATATATGAAGTATACAATAAAAACAATAATCTTGAGTGTACGTGACTCACTGTAGGTATTGATAGGCTAGAAACCAAAGGGAAAGTATCTATAGGGTTTGTTCAGTTCCATGCTCATCAGATTAATAGGCTTTCTCATATTGCTTCCTTCACCACATTAATTTGTCTAATGAAGTTTTCAAGAGTTAGAGACAGTGATAGGTTCATGGCTGGAGAGAAGGTACAGAATCTAAGATAGTTCAGCAGTGCTTATTATTTAAGAGAAAGACAGCATGGGAGGTGAGGGGGGGAAGGAAAGGGATAAGAAGAGAGAATCTTAAGCAACCTCCTTGCCTAGCACAGAGCCTGTAGGGGCTTCATCTCATCGCCCTGAGATAACAACCTGAGCTGAAATCTAGTGTCAGATGCTTATCTAATTGAGTCACCCAAGTGCACCATTTTTTTTCCTGTATCTTTATTCTCATCTCTTTCTGTAACTGAGTTTCCCTTCAAAATCAGGACTTGCATACACAACCTAAATAATTATTTTGGAATTTGATCACGTGGAAGAGGAGAGAATGAGAAGAGCTAAGTGGTCCAGGAGAAACATATATGAGTTCAGACTGAGTGGATTATGATTGTGGACAACTGAGCATCAATTCTAATGCACAGAATACATCTCAGAATTATTTTCCTGAAACAAGAAAGAATCTGTTTAACCCACTGGCTTCTGCATCCTATCCACAGTGGTTAAAATTCATCCCAGAAGTAATTAATGTCCCTGACTTTTCTATTACTGGGCATGAGAGAGGAGCTGAGTGGGCTTGGTCAGTGTCCCACCTAATGAAAGGCAGAGCAGATTCAGGCCAAAAAAAAAATTATTAGTTCTTTCCAAATTAGATTTAATGGGATTCTATTTTTCATTCCTGAATTCATTTTACATTTTATATTTTATCGATTTTTCTAAGCTTTGGCCAATATTCACTGCATTTTTGAATAGCTTTTATCTATTATTGTAAATCATTTTTCTGCTACATTTGTTTAGTCATGGTTATCCATTTCTTCTTCCAAGTTTTTCAGATATGTGATATCAATTTCCAAATAAATTATTTAAAATGTTTATTTTTTATACTAAACTTCTATGAAAAACATTGATACATGTATTATGGCATATTGTTCCCCTTTCAACTTATTTTTTAAAATGTGAATGTTCCTTGGCAAATATATATTGTTTCTTTTTATGTTTATGTAGATTCTTCATAATTTTCCCAAGCTCATTGGCTTATGGTTTATATTTTTTAATAATTTTCCAACTGCCAATTAATAGATTTTTTTCCATTATCTTGTCTAAGTTGCTATTGCCATTATAAGTAAAAAGCATCTGGAAATCTATATCCCTGTCCAGTTTCCTCAGATCACTCATTATTTTCAGGATCTAGTTGGATTTTCTTACAGGTTCCAGGTGGACAAGCTTTTGAACTGGTGCTAATTATTATTTCTATTTCTGGCTTCCTGCATTTACCAGCTTAGGGATCATTTTTAACAATTATGATGAAATGAGGCATCATATTCTTATTCTCAACTTCATTAATAATGATATTAGTGTAACATGTCCTACAAGATAATAATAGATACATGTAAAATAATTTCATTGACCAAAAAAGTGGTGGAAAATGTAAATAAAACACAGTGGCAACCAACTAGTCATTTCAAGTTGAGCTATTTTTTCCCCCTTTATCTCCCTCCCTCTTTAATTTCCTGTAGCACATTCCTACAAAGTATTTAAGGTGTTTTAAATGCACATACATAGAGATCATCATGGAGTCTAAATCTAATAATTCCTTGTCAGTTTTAAATATTTTAAGTATTGTTCATTCCTATGTCAGTTGTCTATTAACTTTTTCTCCACACTGCACTTAATTGCAAGGAAATATTTAATTTTAATATAAATTAATTAATCACTTTAATAAATATTTTTACGTTATGGATTAATCTTTGATGCTTATTTCTTAATTTTTTTAACTTTTAATATTTTATTTATTGAGAGAGAGAGAGAGAGAACAAGTGCCAGCAGGGGAAGCTGCAGAGGGAGAGGGAAAAGAAGAAGCATGTTCCCCACCAAGCAGGGAGTCAAGCTCAGTCTCAGGGCCTTGGGATCATGATCTGAGGTGAAGGCAGAGGCTTAGCTGACTGAGCCATTGAGTCTAATTGTTATCTTTGATATTTAAGGAAATACTTTATCATCTCTAATTGATCCCCTATGTCACAAATACAGTTTTCTCTATGGTGCTATTAATTTTATTGTCTTCAAATTAGACTCCTTTTCTAGAAGCATTTTTAATCAGTCTCTTAGGTCTATAATTTAGTTTTTATACATTTCATTTAGTATTTTATTTTATCTTCATCATCTCTGAGTATTTCTGACCAGTACTCATTGGTCAAATCTTTCTTATTAATCTATTCCAAAAATTTGTTTGTTTCTATAAGATTTTGTTATTACTGCTGTTGTTCTTAGGTTTTGCCTTTATATTCTTTTTGTTTTGATTTGTTGTTTTATGCTTTGGTGTTTTTGTTGTATTGTTTTGTTTTTCTTTTGAATTAATACAATTAAACCTTTAGATTTCCTTCATACCTTTAATTATTGTCACTTGTTTCACAAATGATATTACCATAGTACAGTAATTCTAAATATTTCTGAATTAGCTGTATTATTTCTTTTTAGGTATAAAGTTAACTTCCAGGATTACATGGACTTAATATTTTGGTCATTCTATTCTAGTTTTATTGCCTTATCATTGGAAAATATAGCCTGATACTTAACTCTAGGGAATGATGTGGGAGAGCTAGGTTCTTGTCTCTTGGAGTCAAAGAAGGAATCTCATGGGCAATGGAGAGTGAGTAAGTGACAGAAGTTTATCAAGTGAATATATAGAAAAAGCTCTCACAACTAAGAGGGGTCCCCACACAGTTAACAATGAGTGCCTTCAGGGTTTATTTTTTATAAAAAGGTAACCAGGCAACTTTAATCATCTCTATCAATAACTGCTGCAATGGCTTACCTCCTTTTTAGGGTCTGATTATTCTTTTTTGGTTACAGGTGTTTATCATAGAGACACCCACCCCACATGACCCACCCCATACACCTAGGGCAGGGTGGTCCTCCATCCCACAGGCCTAGATCAGGGTGCTCTTCCCTGGGGTAGGGTGGCCCAATTTATCTCTTTACTCTGGTTTTCCCACACCACATTTTGGGGATTTCTGAGAGCCTGTTCACAAAGTTCCCTATGGATCTCTTCCTCCCTAGCCCCACCTGTCCGTTACTCATTTTGAGAGTTGATATTACCAAAGTACTGTAATTCTTAAAATTTCTGAATTAGCTGTATTATTTCATTTTAGGTATGAAGTTAACTTCCAATTATATGAATTTAATATTTTGGTCATTGTTTTCTAATTTTATTGCCTCATTCTTGAAAAATATAACCTGATATTTAACTCTAGGAATTTATTGGCATATACTTCTGACCTAAATAATGGCCTGTTTGTGTAAATGTTCAACTTATGCTTATATACTTACTGAAGACTATGGTTTTGGGGTCAGGATGGCTACATTTATTAATAGATCAGGACTATTAGATTCTCTAAATTTTGATGTCTCTTAATTTAATCTAATTAAATTATCAGTTAATGAAAGAAGTTAAATTTTTTATGTACTACTGCATCTAAACTTATCAAAGTCTTTTGCTATAATTAGACAAGTATGTCATCCTGTTTTTATACCAAGTCTTACATTAAAAAAATCATACTATCTGAAATATTATTTATTATTATTATTATTATTATTATTATTATTATTATTATTTTTAAAGATTGTATTCATTGGGGTATCTGAGTGGTTCAGTCAGTTAAGTGTCTACCTATAGCTCAGGTCATAATACCCGGGTCCTGGGATAGAGCCCCACAGGGGGTTCCCTGCTCAGTGGGGTGCTTCTCCCTCTCCCTCTGTTATTCCCCCTGCTGTGTGCATGTTTTTCTTTTCTCACTCTCTCTCAAATAAATAAGTAAAATTTAGAGATTATCTCTCTCAAATAAATAAGTCAAATTTTTTTTCTCAATGGGAGGGAGAAGCAGACTCTCCACTGAGAAGGGAGCCTGATGCAGGGCTCAATACCAGGATCCTGGGATCATCACCTGAGCTGAAGGCAGACACTTGAACCGACTAAGTCACCCAGGCACTCCAGTTGTTTATTTATTTATTTATTTTTATTATGCATATGTTTTATCTCTCTTTTCTTTAAGTCTTTTTTTTGCTCTTTTTACTTTTTTCATAAAACTGAATTATTTCAAGATGACTTGGTCATCCTCTTTTCCCCCACCCCATAGGTCATAGAGTACATTTTAACTGTTAAAATAATATTAGTATTTAAGTGCTGCCTACACAAATTAAGGAAAATTATCTGTGGTCTGTATTCCTGAAAATATTTTTTTTTTATTATGCCTTCCTATTCCAATGACATTTTATAAGGATCTAAATGTTTACATTTGTGATTATTTTTTTCAAGATAATAAAGCTATTACCTCATTCTTTTTTATATCTGATGTTATTTAAAAAATTTCTGTCAGTCTGATTCTTGTTTCTTTATTAATGAATTATTTTTTTTTTCTCTCTAACACTTATGATTTTGTGTTTTTTTTGTCTTTGGTATGTATGTATGCCCTAGTTTGGGATTCATAGTGTCAACTATAGTTATGAATATTTTCTTTCTTTTTTTGTAAGTTTTAATCCAGTGTCTTGACTATTTTATGCTTGAGAAATAGATGTACATTAATATTCAAATATTTCCTTCCTTTTTCTTCTTTCATTTAAAAAAAGTCATTTATTTTATTTTATTTAAAAAAATATTTATTTATTTATTTGGAGTAGAGAGAGAGGGTCATGAAGAGTGGCTGATTATATACTTTCAATTTGGGAGGAGCTGAGGGATAGCACAAGCCTCCAAGGTATTTTATAAACAAGGTTTCCAGGACCTCTAGGGGGCTAGCTATTGTTAGGGAAAGGTCATTTATTACTATTTGGTAAAAACTCAGGGAAGAGACTCTTCTGATGTGTATCAGTGGGTATATGCTTGGGAGATGATTGCCAATGTATATCTTGAGGGCAGGGGTGGGGAGTAGAGATAAAGAAGTTTCCAAAGTAATTTTTACATGTGAAAGTAGATTTTCAGTATCCTGGGGGGTGGACTAAGAATGCTTTTTGCCCTGAGTGGATGTGTCCACATGGAAGCAGCTGAGTCCCCAGAGGAACTTCAAGGACTTGTCAACAGGCTATGAGTAGTAAGGAAATCTAATTTTTTCTCTAGCTTTTGTTCCACACACATCACCTACATCTTACACCTCTTTTATATTGATAATTTTAAGGCTTTGCTGGTATCCAGATGACTATATCCTTAAGTGACTTCTTATCTCTATTGGATCCATTACGTATTCTATCCATTGTATTCTTAATTCAACTAGATTACATATATTTAATCTATTAGCACCACTAGGTTCTTATTCTTGTTTTTATTTCAAAATCTTTCCTTATTACCTTACATTATTTATTGGGTATATTTTAAATCCCTGATATACTCACTTATTATATATAAGCTGTCAACCTTATTCTTATTTTGAGGTAGCTATATCTTTTTGGGTTTTAGGACATCATACCAACAATGCCAAATAATTTTCAGAAAACAGCAGGATCTCCAAGAATTCAACTAAATTCTGACACTATCTACCTGAACATAGTGTAAGATTTTATCAGTTAAGGGATCAGTCCTCCAAGACTATCTCCAACCCCACCTCAGATGCCAGTCTCACTGTAGGCCCTAGGTTATTACCTGTGCTTGTGACTGAGCAACTACAGGTTGGAGGTCCCAGTGGCCTACTTCTTACGTTCTTTTAATTTGTTACAGGGACTCACAAAACTCAGAAAAATACTTACTTTATGTTTGCCAGCTTATTAAAAGATATAATAGAAGATTTAAGTCAATAGATAGATAAAGAAGTGCACACGGCAAGGTATGGAGAATGGGCACAGAGCTTCTATTACCTTCTGGAAGACTGCCACTCTTCCTGCCTTTTCATACATTTAACAAACTAAAAGCTTTCTGAACCCAGTCCTTTCAGGTTTTCTGTGGAAGCTTCGTAACATAGTCATGACTGACTAAATCATTGTCATTTGCTGATCTAATCTCCAGCTCCTCTTCCCTCCCCAGATAATCCTGAATTGGGAGGAAGGGGAGGCATGTTGGGCAAAAAGTTATGAAGGCTTTCACCAAGTGGTTGGTCCTTAAGGCAAACAGCCCTTGGCTTGAGTGAGGTCTGAAGGTCACTTCATTAACATAACAAAACACACCTCTCTCACCCTTATCACAAAAAATTCCAAGAGTTTTAGGAGCTGTGAGTCAGTAGCCATGGTTGAAAACTAAATATTCAGATGACCAAAATATATTTCTTGAAAACCACTCCATTACACTACATGCTTAAGTATTTAATTATGTGATCTTTTAAACTAATATTTTTCTAAGAGTCTAAACTGTTCTGTCAGTTATCTGGATTGGGGAGTGATGTATTGCCAAATTTCTATCATTTCAGTCCAGGAAGTCAAAGAGAAACAACAGGAGAGCCCCTTAGGGCAGGAAGTTCAAAGTTACAATGTTTACTACTACTCCCTTTTCTTGATTTTTTTTTAAACAAGCAAATCATCTCTTCAGAGTTGCTGTTTAAAGCCAAGAATATGCGGAATTGGGAGGAAAAAATAGTTAAATTTGGAGACTTGCAGAGGTAGAATCAGAGTAGTGAAAGCCATTACAGTAACTGAACTAACTGAGGTCAGTCTTTGGTGAATCACAGAAACAGGTGGAGTTGTCAAACAAAGGAATCTTTGTTTACAACATACAAGGAGATCACAGGGAATAAGTTCCAAGGCCTTGACTGTTTGAACAGGAGAGAGAGATTTTTATTTCGTATTTAAGATGAATACTCAGAAGGGAGAGTTTTATTATCCCGTGTATGGTTGGTCATAAGGTTGTGGATGCATGCACATCCACATATGTATTTGTGCAATATGTATTGCATGTTCACCTGAATGAAGCTTGTATTCCACCGAGGGCAGAAACTTCAACGTTAGAATAAAGCAGAGGTAACTGTTGGACAAGGGAAAGGGACTCTGCAGGCTTCAAGAGCAGATATAAAGTAGATGGGGTCTTGGACTCATTTTCTGGGACAAGGAATGCAAGGCCTTGATTACTTTTGAAATAGCACTAGGAGTTTTACCACTGATTTATTGTCTCAATAGCTTAGGCTATTTCCTGGTCTGGTGGTGACTGTTAGTTTTCCCATTGCCTTGTTCCCTCAAAATCCTTAACTAGTGAGGTTTTTGCATTTCTTTGTAAGAACCTCCCAGGAAGTTTTGGAAGAAGTGTGCTTGGGCAAGTACACAGGTCGGGTATAGATCATTGAAAATAGCTGGGGACAAAAAATGACTTTTCTTATGTCAGGAAAACTATATCTCATCTTTAATTTTCTGGGAACCTCTAACTCTTTCTGCTGATGTTAGCAGCAGGCATCTGAGATACTACTGATTGTTCTCTTGAACCTAAGGAAAAGGAAATGTAGAAAGCAAAAGACAAAACTTTAAAATCTATCCTGCAACTCATCAATTCACTGCAGCCACCTCTCTGTCTTTCCCGTTCTCTTTTTCTCTCTTTCTCTTTTTCTCTCACTTTCTCTCTCACATACGCACAACACACGCAAATCAACTTAAAACAATTTTTAATTTTCCCTATTCCATTTTAATATACTTGAGGCATGATCATTTTCTTAGTAAATACAAGAAAAAAAATCGAGGATTCCATCATTCTGTGTGATTAAAGTATTGAGGAATTTACTTCCAATAGCACTTATAAAAACATATTTTATTTAAGTAATATTATATAATCAGGTGCCTGCATTTTTCTTATTCTCCAACTAGTGGTATTTGGCAATTAATATTTTGTCAATCAATATTCCCCTATATCTGAATGTGTGGGCAGTGAGAGGTGAGTTAGAGGCAAGGATGGTGAACACTCCCAACAACTGCAGACTACATATATCTTAAGCCATGATTTTGTTTGCAAAGGTCAACATTGATAATGTCCTAGTCATACCTCCGTGTACCAGGAAAGAAGTAGCATATTTCTTGAAAGACACAGCTATCAAAGCTCCATTGAGAAACCGTAAAGATGGAGAAGGGATTTGCAAATACTATATCTGATAATGGACATCTACTCTGATTATTAAAAAATGAAAAAAAAATAAAAAACCTTACTAATAACCAAACAGAGTATCCAATTTTACATGTGAAGGAAATAATGGAAGAGACATGTCACCAAAAGGATATGGATGGCTTATAAGCACATGACAAATTTCTCAACATTTAGACATTAAAGAAATACAAATTAAAATCCTAATGAGGCATGCTTACATATCTATTAGAATGGCTAAAATTATAAAGGCTAATTGTACTTGGTTGAGCTAGAATGAGAAGCAACAAAAAATCTAAATTGTTGTTGGCATATATCATGATACCACCACTTTGGAAAATAGTTTGAAAATTTTTTTAAATGCAAAATATGTTGCAGTTACACAAATAGCCATTTTACTTCTAGGCATTTAACCAAGAGAAACATACCCTATGTTCATACAAGGACTTGTATGTGAATTTCATAGCAGCTTTTAGAATTGAAAACAGTGGAAATGTTGTTCATCAATGTCCATCAATAGAGAAAAGACAAATTATGATCTATTCATTAAAGAGATTACTATTCAACATCAAAATGAACTATTTACAATTGGAGATTCTCAAAGTAATGATGCTGAGAAAAGAAAAGCCAGGCAATGAATAGTAAATACTGTGTGATTCCATGACTATAAAAAATATAGAAAATACAAATGTATATATAGTCACAGTCATCAAATATTTTGGTGTGATTTTAGTGCCTTCATCTGTGCTCCCATAGCTTCCTACACTTGGATCTCCGAGCATTTGTTACACCATGTGAAAATATGAACTCTTTTTCTTTATTCTGTCTTACTAGAATAAGAATCCTTGAAATTTTATGGACATTTGAACTCTCAGTTATTAGCAGAAATTCTATCACACAGTAAGTTTCCAAATATAAAAGCCAGAGTTTTACAATGACTTCTAAGCTTTCACATGATCTAGCCACTCATTTAACCTCGGTGACCTCTTTCCCTGCTACTCTTCAGTCACTCACAGTGGCCTCCTTGCTATTCCTCAGATATGCCAGGCATGATCCAACCTTATGGCCTTCAAGATAGCCAATTCCTTTTTCTGGGGTGACCTTATTGCTGATAGTTCTGGGCAAATTCATCACCTTTCCATACCTTTGTTCAATTGTCAGCTTCATTGTAACTACCCTGATCTTCCTATTGAAACTTTTAGCTCCCCATCCCCTGCCTAGCAACCTTGATTTTTCTCACCCTGATCGAATTTTTCTTTTTCCCCATTGTACTCATCATTTTTGAATGCACTATGCAATTTTTATTAAGGTTTATAGCTTTTAATTGTCTCACCCATTAAAATAAAAGTTCTAGGGCGCCTGGGTGGCTCAGTGGGTTAGGCCGCTGCCTTCGGCTCAGGTCATGATCTCAGGGTCCTGGGATCGAGTCCCGCATGGGGCTCTCTGCTCAGCAGGGAGCCTGCTTCCTCCTCTCTCTCTCTCTCTGCCTGCCTCTCTGCCTACTTGTGATCTCTCTCTCTGTCAAATAAATAAATAAAATATTTTTAAAAAATAAAATAAAATAAAAGTTCTACAAAGCCAAGTATTTCATTTACCAGTGTAGTCTGAAGTAATATCTGCCATATAATAGGTTCAATAGACAATTGGTAAATTTCAGAATAAATTAATGTTGAGAGTATACTGACTTTCATAAGTCATTTCAATAATTTTTTCCAAAAAATAAACTATGTAAAACATTCCTTAAATTTACTTTCAAAATATTTTATAGCATATAATGGACAATATACATAAGCCTTAAAGAAACAATCATATAAATAACCATTTCATACCTACTTAAAAACTGCATAATACCACACTCCTAGATCCTCTCTGAACGCTCTAAAATAACCCTTCAAAGGAAATACATTTTTTAAAATAACAGATTTTATGTCAAATAATTTAATAAAAGTTTCATTCATCTATGTAGATCATAATAAATGTTTTTAATAAGCATGAAATTATAACTCTGAAGTGTGCTAAAATGAAACCACCTGCGAAGGGTGAGAGAACAAAAATAAACATCATTTTTCCAAATAAGAGGAATTTATTACCTTTGAATCAAAGCATGTGGATTTGTTCAAACTGGCCATAAAGGAATATGGAGACACAAACCATAGAAACGTTTGCTGCTTTTCTGCATTTTTCAAAGCTGAGTTTTTAGCTGGAGGCCGCTCCTTTATGAAAAATTGCTGATACCATATAGTAAAACCTATTATATGATCTTTTACAAACCATTTCCTATCTTTGCATTCTCATGTGCCAAGACAGACACGGATTATTTAAAACCCTGAAGAGAGTTCTCTTGCATTTAAATTGCCTGTAACCTTCGTGTAATAGATTTATGATTGATGATAGATTTAGTTAAAATATAACTATTTTACATATTTACTCTCAGTAAACAATTTCAACCTATGCTCACTTAAGTAACTTGGTGCATAATCCCTTTTCTATTAAACCATGGTGCAAGGACCAATGCCGCGTTTCCGAGGGAACCCCAAGCTATTTTTCTAGAATGGCCATATGCTTATATATCAGGTGACCTGTTTGCACTCCCTTTGTGGAGCACCTACCCTGGAGGTCATGTAATAACCAATGACCAAAAAAACAAACAAGAAACCCAAACATCCAGGTCAAAGTGCCATCCCTGCCTGGAGACAAGGAGACTGCTCAGACACATCCAGGGCAGGCATCTCAGCCCAGGCCTGTGCTGGGGAAGCTGGTTCCTGGCTTTGGGCGCAATCTGGAAGCCAGCAAACTGACCCAAGAGTGCAGCTGGAGTTAGGACTGATGATCTTTTGCAGCCAGGCCGCGGGCAGACACCCGCTCAGGGAGCCAGGCTAGGAGGCTGCCCAGCGCGCCAGCGCTGGCAAGGCTCGAACACCGCAAGGGCTTAGCCCTGCAACCCAGCCCAGGCCCAGCCTCAGGAGGGATGGTGGCGGGGGCGGCGCAGAGAAGGGGCTTTTTCTAATTCCCAAAGCAGGAAGTGAGCTCACGGAGGACTCAGGAGGGAGGTGGGCGGGGGCGGGTCGGGGGCGGCCCAGAGAAGGGGCTTTGCTAATTGCCAAGACGGGAAGTGAGCTCACGGAGGACTTGGCAGAGACTCTGGGAGGACCAGGAGGGGCTGGCGGAGGAGGGGCGCGCAGCGCCAGGGTGTTGTGCTGTGGCCCAGTCGGGACTGCAGAACCCACCGGACTCGCCGCTGCCTGTGCTCTACTGCGCTCCAGCCCAGCCCCCCAGGCAGCTCTGTCCTGTTCCTGCTGCCTGCTGCCCCTCCCCGCCCCATGGCTTCTCAGGAGTACCCTCTGCTCACAGGTAAAGTGACACCTCGCCGCGCCCTCACCTGGAGCAGAAAACGAGGGCCACTAGCGGGGGTCGGGGGTGTCCGGGCCTAGGCTCCCGCGAACCCCAGGGCACTGGGACAACCCCGGACACCGCGCCGCACCCTGTCCGCAAGGGGTCCGGCCTGGGACAGCGCTGCAGCAGGTACCCCCCACCCGCCAGCGGGCAGGCTAGCCCCCGTCCTTGGCACACCCACGCGCATGTCAGAGCCTCCTGCCATTCCCAGGGCACCCAGAACCCAGAGAGTGAGGCCTTGGGTGCTTTCTTGTGACAGATTCAAGGCAATTCTTCGACTTTGGGGCTTCAGAGTTAACATAGTTTTCATTTGAGATTATTATTTTTGTGTGGGGGCCATAGCTTTTCATTTGCCCTATGGTTGTTTTCACTCCCGGTTCTGAAGAAGCCCCTAAATCCTAACCCTGTTGAGGACTCCAAAAGCTCTCAGAGCAGCAGGGCTGGGGGACAGTGTGGCACATGGTTTGGTTTCTCCTCTGGCCTGATTCTGTGGCAGCCCCGCTCTGTCCTCAGACTTCAGAGCAATATGTGAACAAGTGGAGAAGGGACCAGGGGGTCAGGAAGGTGGCCACCGAAGAGTGACTTCTCTGGAGGGTGGCTGAGCTAGCAAGTGAGCATGTTAGTCCACCTCTGCCTGCAGTCAGGATGGAGCAGAACAGGGGCCAGGGAAGGGGAGGAGGAGCAGAGAGTGGGGACAAAGGGACCAAAGAGGAGATTCGGATGAAGGGAAGTAATGGGGAGCAAAGAGAAGAAACTCTAGAAGACAGGCATGTAGAAAGGAAAAGGGATGAAGTGGGCATTGGGAAAGGGCACCACCAGGGAAGAAGAGAGGGGAAGGGAAGAGAGAGGAAGAGAGGAACGGGAGAAGGGAGGAGTCAGCATGTCAGGGCTCCCCCTGCATCTGAAGAAGAGGTGGCTGGTCCAGCTTGTCAAACAGGGTGCTCACTCTTTGGTCCCAGTTTCTGCTCCCAGTGCTACTGGGCTTTGCAAGGAAGGCAGGCTGTCCCCTGGGACCTACTGGAGCCCACTGGAGCCCACATGAGGGTGGGAGAGGTAAGATGCCACCGGGTCCTGTCCTGTGCTGCTCCCAGCCACCAGCCTCACCACATGGTGCAAGAGGGACCCCAGAACAAAGGAAGGACACAGGCCCGCATGTCTGCCGGTGGCCCTAGACACTTAGCTCATCGCAGTGAACCACACCGCCTCCTCAACCCAGGCTTTCAAAGCCTCCTTCTTCGTTCCTGGCTTTCATGTCTCTAGAAACATGAGCCAGATCTAACTCATCTCTGACAGACAATTCTGACTCACCCTGTGTCAGATTTTTATTAGTGGCTGTGAGAGAGTAAGTTAGCAATGCTCCAACAAACGGACTGTTTCCTCCCACTTGACCTCAACAGTCTTATACATTTTCTTAGAGAAAAACATCTTGTCTCCTTCCATTAAGCTCATAACATGGTCTAATAGTATACACGTGCCTTCGTTTGATGCGAAGCGATACAGAGGTCCTTTGTTTTTTTTTTTTTAATTTTATAAGGTAAAGTCAGTGAACACATCCAACTTGACGAATACGTCTCTAAAATGTCAATCCAGGCAAAGCTTTTTCTGCCTACAGTTTGTAGCCTACGTGGTGACGTTTTTAAAATGCTTTCAGTCCCTCAGTGAGGCTCTTAGAAGCTAGCCAGGGCCTACTACGTGCCAGGCACTGTGTCAGGTGTTGGAGCTAAAGGGAAGGAGAGCTTGGAGGCTGGCTGGGGAGGGACATCCATGACACAACCACAGCTAGAAACGGAGGCCAGTGCTTGAAAAGAGAGAGCAGGCTGCATGGAGAGTGTGTACCATGGGGCTTGTGGGCTCACGAATAAGTGGGAGTAACTGGAGTGGGGAGATGGGGGAGAGGAGGAGGGTCTTCCCATCAATGGGAATCACCTGTGCTTGGAGGCAGGCACCATGAGTGGTCTCCACAGGAAGAGGGAGGCAGTGTGGTTGAAGGGCAGAGAGATGGGGCAGAACAGGCATCAGTCAGTTGGAGGGGTATGAAGAGACTGATGGGAGGATTATGGGTGCCTTTGGAGGACTGAGAATTTGTTAGAAGATCAGTGCAGATTTCTATGGAGACAAATGCCAGGAACTGATAGGTCTTTGAAAGGTCACTCTGGCTGCCTTTTGGCAAAGGGGTTGGTAAAAGGCACTTGCAGGTGTGAACACACCAGGTGGGAGGTGAGTGCAGGAAATCAGGTGAGGGAGCATGGGAACTTGGTCCGGGGCTATAGAAGGGAGAATAGCCTTTAAGGAGTTCCACAAATTGGCACCAGCTGTGGCTTCATTACAGAGCTGGAAGGGGGAGGTGGGTGTGTCCTGGAGGTTACAGAAATTACATGAGAAAGGGACGTCTTTTTAGATCTTTTTTTCAACTAGAGGAACTCTCACCTTATTGATAGAATTCCAGAGTGGGAACCGATGGACATGAGGACGTCTTTGAAATGTCTGAATATGTTCTTCGACATCTTTGCAAGTGACGAGGAGACCTTGACCTTAGGAGGCCTCGGCCCTCTTTGTAGCCAAAAAGACTTCACCTACAGATTTGGGTTCTCCCTTTTAAAGTCAAGGAGACAGTCCTTCCAAAGGACACCTCCTATCATTTTACCCTCTCATCATGCCTCACGTGCTGGGATCTCCAAGACCCTCTGTTCCAGGTTGTGAGTATCCACTTTGGCCGGGCTGGTCTTGCCAAGAACACCACCACAGGAAATCTAGAGCCTGTAGTGCTATGAATAACATCATCTAAGACTGTATTTGCTGCCCTCATGGCCTCTTCCCACCATGACTCACTGAAGCTTTTTACACATTGTATCCATTAAGCTATAGTTCCCAAAGCTCATCTTCTCTACTGCCATTAATTTTTAGGGGTTTTAAGCTTTGCCTGCAAACCTTAAACTTGTCCCCCTTAATTGGATCCCTGTGCCCCCAAAATGTCTTTGAATGCCTTTCACCATGATCCTTGAATGAGATCTGAGACCACTGCTGGTACCTAACACTTCTTGGCACCTTGTCTGTTAGGTTCTTGGAAGAGGAGGTGGCTATGGAGATGAGTGGGGATGAGAGTGGGAGGATTTCTCCCTTCACTTCCCTTTTGTTTTTTCCAATAATGGGTTTTGAGAGGGAGGGAAAGGTTAACCAGACCATTTATTTCCATCTCCCATTGATAAAATGTTTACCACTCCCCACTGGAAGAACTTAGATCTTTCATTTGAATCTCCAGGAAAATCTCCCAAGCCCAGACCACCACCATGTGGATTCAGCCATCTTCTGATTCACCTCCAGACTGTCACCTCCTAACTGCTCAAGCCACAGGTTAAGGGTGAAATGTTCAATGCCCAAGCAAGTAAGTGTGGAACACGTTTATCTAAGCAATTGTATGCAGCTCTGTATCTGCATACAGGGGGTCTCTCCCAAGCCTTTCCAACCTCAGAAAAACAAGACAAAGCCCCAGCGATCTGGGGTATATATTATTCATTCATTCCTGGGTTCAACACTCATGGCGGATCCCCACCAAGACAGTGGGAGAGCAAGGACTGGAGAAATCATCGAGGCTGAAGTCTGAGGAGGATTTCAATATCATCAGTTGTGGATAACCCTTGGTGCTCATCATATCACGTGTCCTCCTTAATGCCTATCACCCAGTTACTCCATGTCTCCCACTTCCCTTCCCACGCAGCATCTCTCAGTTTGTTTCCTATAGTTAAAGGTGCCTCATGGTTTGTCTCCCTTTCTGATGACTCCCATTCAGATTTCCCTTCCTTCCCTCTGATCCTCTGTATTACATCTTAATCTCAACAGTCAAGCAGTGGTAGTGTTTCAGTCATGGAGTCATGCATATTCTAAATCTGATGAGGTGGATTCCTACACTGCCTTTGTCTCTGCTAGAGCGCTTACATTTGTTATATTATTGCTGCTGTGTTCATCTTTCTCGTTCACTGAATGTCTGATAAAAGAATTAGTAAAATGTGTGACTGCAGAAAATACAATGGTCATGGATGATGAAGATTTTCTCCTTGACCAGACTGGAGTCAAGTTCCTCTGAGTCCTCTTTCTGTCCAGCCTTGACCTCAGGCTCCACCCACTTAGCCCAGGTTTAGCAAGAAATCTGCTTAGTCATTTTTCAGCAATCTCCTATCCTACTCTTGATATCTGATCAAATTTCTTATCTCTCACCCCTGGTATCTTACCACTCTTTTTTTTTTTTTAAGATTTATTTATTTTGACAGAGAGAGAGCCTGAGCAGGGGGAATAGCAGAGGGAGAGAGAGAACCAGACTCCCCACTGAGCAGCAAGCCCAATGCCAGGCTTGATCCTGGGACCAGATCATGACCTAAGCCAAAGCCAGAGATTTAACCAACTAAGCCACCCAGGTGCTTCAGTATCTATAACACTTAATATCTGATCAAATCCCTTATACCCAGGGCACCTGGTTGATGCAGCTGGTTGAACAGCTTAGTTTCTGCTCTGGTCATGATGTCACGGTCCTGAGATTAAGCCTCACGTCAGGCTCTATGCTCAGTGAAGAGTCTGATTAAAATTCTCTTTCCCTCTCTCTCTACCCCTACCCCTGCTCCCTCTCTCTAAAATGTATTAATAGGTGTTTTAAAAAAATCCTTATCCCCTGATCTCAATAGTTTAGGACCCTAGCTTTCCTTCAACAATATTACTGTCCAGATGGTTTAGCCAGAATCCCTTCATCCTTACCCTTGATGTTCCATCTTAATTTTACATTCAGTGACCCCCACCATGCTCTTTAGCTGTAAATCTCCATTTGTCTGAGCTGAGCCAGATTTCTCTCCCATACTATAAAATAAAATCCAATCGTAGTAGCATCTCCTGAATAAAATCTTCCTTACTGTCTTTAATGGGTGTCACAAATTTTTTTTTTCTTTAAAACTCAGGAGGGTGCTAATGGAGTACCATGACAAAAGGCCTAACTTCCTATAATGGACATTTCCTTGCTTTACCTGACAAATACTCTTTCTCTCTTCTAAGGAAAATTTCCCGTTCTCAGTATAACTGCTAACTGGCCCAGGGGTTGACAAGTGAGTCAGATGAGACCAAAATGAAAGTTCTGTTGAGACACTGGACCTTGTGGTTTCAAGCCAAGGACAAAAAAGTGTTGGTACTTCATTATTCTGATGGTCCATTAACTCTTACTTTTTTGATTCCTGTGTCTATTACTGCCCCTGCCTTTTTGAAGATAATGACCATTCATCTGAGTACACGGTTCACAGAATCCCTTTGCAATGGCCCATGCGGGCCAAGGTAGTAGAGCATAATAGATCTCTGTAAGTTTTTAAAAAATGTCTTTGTCCCTGTTGCCCATGGCCATTAAAGACAAAAGGTCGGGGGTAGGGGGATATTGGAAAAGGTGAAGTTCTAGTTACTCACTGATTTTTTGATTGGTAGAGAGAAAGCAACACCTACACACAGGGCCAGTGGGTGAGTGGAGGAAACATCTTTGGCTCTAGGAGGAATGGGGAAAGGAGAAATATTAATATTCTTTGTCTTTGGAAGTGCCCCTGAAGACTTCCCCACACAGGAAAATGACCTAGCGTGACTCTCCTAAACTTCGGCAAGCCCCTTCAATTTAACTGATATCTAGATCTGATACTCCCTGCTGGATAACTCTGATCATTATTTGATTGTTATTTATTTTATTTTAAAATTATTTTTAAAGAAAATTTTAATCTAAATACAATTAATTAACATATAATACTAGTGTCAGACATACAGGTTAGTGATTCATCAGTCTTTTATTTTTATTTTTTTTTAAAGATTTATTTATTTAACAGAGAGAAATCATAAGTAGACAGAGAGGCAGCCAGAGAGAGAGAGAGGGAAGCAGGCTCCCTGCTGAGCAGAGAGCCCGACGCAGGACTCGATCCCAGGACCCTCGGATCATGACCTGAGCCGAAGGCAGCGGATTAATCCACTGAGCCACCCAGGCGCCCCATCAGTCTTTTATAACACCCAGTGCTCACTGTATCACATGCCTTCCTTAATGTCCATCACCCAGTTACCCCATCCACCCATCCCCCTCCCCTCCAAGAACCCTCAGTTTGTTTACTGTGATTAAGAGTCTCTTCTGAGGGGTACCTGGCTGGCTCAGTGGGTTAAAGCCTCTGCCTTCAACTCAGGTTATGATCTCAGGGTCCTGGGATCGAGCCCCACATCAGGCTCTCTGCTCCCTGGGGAGTCTGCATCCTCCTCTCTCTCTCTTCCTGCCTCTCTGCCTACTTGTGATCTCTGTTTGTCAAATAAGTAAATAAAAATCCTTTTTTTTTTAAAGTCTCTTCTGGTTTGTCTCCCTCTTTGACTTCATCTTGTTTTATTTTTGTCCTTTATTCCCCTATGATTCTGTTTTGTTTCTTAAACTCCACATATGAGTGAGATCATATGATAATTGTCTTTCTCTGACTGACTTATTTCGCTTGGCATAATACCCTCTACTTTCATCCCTGTCATTGCAAATAATTGCCATTTAATTTAAGTCGACAGAGAAGGCCACTAGAAACAGAGGTGATGGCCCCAGCTCCTGACCCTCCATGCAGAACATCTGTCAACACCTGTGGACATCTTTTCCTCCCCCCATTCCTATGAATGTTGCTCAGTTGTTACATGGCATGGACAAATGCTGTTGGCTGGTGGCATGGACACACTGGACAAGCTTGGCCTTCGGTAAAACAAAGACTGGATTCAATTACTCAAACTGAAACAGGAATGCTTGGATGAACAAGCCTGCCAGGAAGTCCCACTGGAGGTATTCAACCCGTGCCCCTTCCCTCTTTGGACCAAGAACCTGAACTTGAGAGATGAATGGCTTATCCAAGGTTATGGCAAGGTTACACAGAGCTGAAACTAGACACAGGTGTACATGCCTATTGATCAAGGCTGGCTGTGCAATCGAACTGCCTCAAATCTTGATTCTTTTTGCCACTTCTTATTCTCTGACCCTGTTTTTCATAGCTTAGGATGTAGGAATAATAAAAATATCAGCTAATGGGGTATCCTGACATTTTGATGTTTTAGTTCTTGTCAGACATTTACCATAATGCTTAGCACATGGATATGTGTGTTCACACACATGCACATGCTTGACACTCAAAACATTGTTCCCTGATATTAACCTTATTAGTGCACTTTACATCCACCACCAATTGGCTGTTTTGTCACAAACTGATTAAAGCAGAACTGTCAAGTGAGGAACTTCAAAGCCAAAGCATTAAGTGCTTTGAAAAACCAGCACCTGGGAGGATTTGTCTCAGCATCTGTGATTAGAAGGCAGCAAAAAGAGACTTTGGGGACACAGTTCACCCCTTCGTGGAACAGCCATTCAGAACTTTCTCCAAAGGGCTAATGCCTAATCTTCCAAAGACCAGCAAGAACAAGCTTATGGTCTGTTAAAATCAGATTTTTAAAAGATTTTTATTTATTTATTTGAGAGAGAGAGAGAGAGAGAGCATGAGAGGGGAGAAGGTCAGAGGGAGAAGCGGACTCCCCATGAAGCTGGGAGCCTGATGCAGTCCTCGATCCTGGGACTCCAGAATCAAAATCCGATTGATTGACTCAATACAGTCAGGGAGGACATTCCTCAGGAGTCACAGAATGCTGGTTGCCATGATGGAGGAGTCTTTTACAAAGTCTGGGCTCTCACAGAAGGAGTCTGAAGCACGTGTATGGAAAGCAGAGGTCAGTTCTGGATTAGAAGCTCTTCCTGAGGGGAAATGAGTAGAAGCAGGGATAAACCAGGACTTGGGCTCTGCCTTATTCAGTTCAAGTTGCTGCAACAAATGATGACAGACTGGGTGGCTGAAACAGCAAAACATGTACTATTCCTTGCAGTTCTAGAGACTGAGAAGTCCAAAAGCATGATCCTGGGAGATCTGATATCTAGCAAGGGACTGCTCCATTATATATAGATGCCCATATTTCTGTTGTAGCCTTGCATGGATGACAGCTGGCAGAACAATCTCTCAGGTCTTTTCTCAGAAGTGCTTTTATCTCATTCACAAGTGTTCCAATCTCATGACCTCATCACCTCTCAAAGCCCATACCTCCTGATGGCACTCCTTGAGGGTCAGGGCTTCAACATCTGAAATGGGACAAGACACACATTCAGTCCATTAGCAAGTGTTGTCATGAGGACAGCGTAGCTTATCAACTGGGTATCCCCAGGAATCCATGGGACTAGCAAAGCAGAATCTGGGGGCGTCACTGGTAGGAAAACAGGAGTTCCCCAAGAGACAGTCCTCATAGCATTTTACAGAGACAGCATGACCCTTGAGAAACAATAGTTTCCGTGACCCATACACCAGCCTTTATCTCTGCCTGTCCTCCCTGCTAGATTCACAGCAAGCCTACTTATTTCTTTTCCAGTACAAATGGATTTCCACTCTCTGAATCCTGATGAATTTTTGCTCTTTTGCAGTTAGTAGGATGTCAGTCAGGATTCTGCATGTCTGGATTTGCAATCGTGGCAACTGCCATTTGTCTAGGGACCTGCGCGGCAGAACCCGGCCTCTACCACTATTGCCCAAGGTAGGGACTCTGGTCCCTTGAGCGTCCTGTGCTGCTGTCAAAGGTCTGTGTGCATTGGCTTATTGTTTTTTTTTTTTAAATGTAATTGCTTATACATGTGTTTGATCATGCTCAAGTGGCCTTGCTGTGGAAATAGTGGCCAAGCCACACCTAGAAGTCACTGAAGAAAGTTCTAAGAACTCCTGGTTGGTATGAGGCTAGAGAGAGAGAGAGAAAGAGAGAAAAGAAATCTGCCTCTCTGCATTTTGCAAGTCCCTGGGCAAAATCTGTTGGCTGTGCACTCCTCACACGGAGATTCCAGGCAGGGAGGCCCTCCTGAGCCTCATCTCCCTGAGTTCCTCCTCCAGGAGCAATCCCTAGTTTCAGTCCAGGGTTAGGGAAGGTAGAGCAGCAAAGCAGGGTCCAGAAGGAAGGACTGCCACAGACCATGGAGCACCAGAGGGCCAGGCTGGTACCTTCTCACTGTTGGGGTACAAATGGGCTCAGCTCAGCAGGTACAGGGGTGCCCTTGGCCCCTCTGGTGGGCTTTGCAGTGCCCCAAACTCAAAGAAAAAAGGCTGGCTCCGGTGACTTATTTTTGAGTGGGAAGGAGCTGACAGCAATGGAATTAAACAAGTAGGGAATGATGTTGGAAAGTTGGAGGGTTTGTCCTTTATATCTCAGCTTTCTCTCCTATCTTCCCTTGCTCTGTAGTGTGTTCTCAAAGAAGATTTTGGCATGATATTCCTGTTCACTGATTTACCCCTGAGCTGTGTCTTTTCTGCTGTTCAGCTCATCTGGTGAATTCTTTTACTGTAAAAAGTATCTTGCCCTTGCAAGGGCAAGGGCAAGACCTGAGAAATCCCAGAGATTTCAGCTTGCCACCCAGAAGGAAACCAGGCTATTTGGAATGCTGGAAAGGATTCAGAGTAGGGGAAATCGTCTTGGACATCTGAGACCACCCCCACATTCAGCGGTCCCCTGGACACAAACCCAGACCTTGATACTGATCCTGAACCATGCTCTCTACTCAGACCCCTGTGATCCTCGCCTCAGTGCTTTCAGATCAGTGCAGCCATGCCCATAGGCACAAACTCTTAAGCCTAGATTCTGTCCTGAGAGGTCTGTCCCCGACGCCCTGGATCCAAAGCCTCAGAGATTGGGGACAGTGAGGAACACCATAGGACTCACCCTGCCACCCTGAAAGGAACCATGCCATTTGGAACTCCAGAAAGGATTCAGAGGAACTGAAATCTGCATGCCCAGCTGAGGACACACCCACACAGAGCTGACTCCTGGACACAAAGCCAGAGCCAGACACCCACCCTCACCTACAATGTCAACTCAGCCACCCAGACAGCTCTCCATGGGGTCTTCAGGTCAGTCCTGCCATGACCCTGGTCCCTAACACTAACACTTGGATGGGTTCTTTAATGATCTCCTCATTTCAGGTTATGTGGTGGTTCTACAGGACATTGTCCTGGTGTGGGAACAAACACACTGAAGCATCCCGTGTGAAGTGGCAATCGTGGTAAAGAAATGACAGCTGGGGAATCTGAGTGTGGAGACAGCACGTATTTGTGCTGCTATAACAAGCTGACTGCACTTTGAAATCACCGCAGAGGAAATGACTCTTCCAAACATCCATGTTAGCACGACGACACGGAAGCAGAGAGAACATCAGACTTTGGGGTGGAGGCCAAGCCCTCCCAGATACAGGTCACCCAACATGGAGAGGACACATGTTAGCAAGAGACTCGTGGGAGGATTAAATCATGGGCCCCTGTATCTCAGGTGCAGAAGAAGCAGTGGATTTGGAATTTCAGTTTTCCACAACGTTCCAGCACAAGCTGGTTAGAACTGTGCAAAAGCAGGAAGGGAAGCCCCAGTAAAGTGGACTGGGGATGCCAGAAGGGGAGGCTGGAAGAGGGCGCCTGGTGCTCAGTGCCCATTACAGACCCCACATTGCAATCCCCCACAGGAGAGACTCACCAATTTCAGGCCCCACAGGGGAAGCCGGAGGTTCATCTCCTGACTTTTTGTAGGACCTTTGCAGCTCAGCTGGTGAGAATTCTCCATCACCCTGCCTTTCTCCAGGGAACTTTCCTTCAAGCACCCTTCCCAACTTCTTCCTCCTCCATGAAATAATGTTCCTCTCCTTTGTTTCTCGCACTTGCCTGTGATGGGACCGTAGCTTGCTCAGCCCAGACTGCCATTCTCTGCTCTTCCCAAATAAACCCATGCTGCTGGTCAAATAACTGGCAGATTGAGTTTAAGGCAAATCGAACTAATAAATTCAAGAACTTGCAAGGAACACAATCAATATGCACAAATTAGTGGCACTCCTACGTCCTCGGAAGGAACCATCAGAAAGAGACTACGGAGAACGATCTCATTTACACCTGCATCCAAGACAGCAAGATACCCGGGAGGCCCCTGAACCAAGAAGGTGACAGACCTGTCCTCTGACAGCCCTGCAACAATGACGACAGACAGGGAGGGGGACACACGGAGATGGGGAGGCACTGTGCTCAGGGAAGAACCCACACTGGGAAAATGCTCCTCTCCCCAAAACCGTCTAAAGAGTCCTCACTCTGGCTCCTGAATTTCCAGACTTCGGCGCAAGCCTGGATTGGGTGTGGACACGGGAAGGACCCCGCAGGGCTGAGGTGGGGGGAGCACAAGCACCGAAGCAGGCGGACGCTCCCTGACTGCAGACCATCTGAGGAGCCCCAGGAACCGAATCCGCGAGCACACAAACACAGACAAGGACCGAGGAGCACCCGAGCCCAGAAAGGGGGGACCCCACAGCCCCGCGCACAGCACAGCAGGAGGCCACGTCTCCTCACACAAAACGACGGAAGTCCCAGTGTCTACACAGGGCGCCCTTCCTCTGTGGGGTCCTGAGACCACGAACCCCTTGACAGTCCACTCAGGCGGCTTCTCCTCACCTCCTCCAGCGTCTGGTCCTTAGGAGGTTGGACTGCTGCCAGTGTGGGCGCGTCCTCCACAACGGGTCCGGTCAGTTTGGCTGCAGAGCCACACCCTCCTCAGCTTGTCCTGTCAGGGTGGGAGGCGCCCCACATTCTCCAGAAGTCTCCACAGTGGGTCCTGAAGAGGCAGGGCTCTGGTCCCACCTGTGGCTGTGCAGCCTGGGCTCAGGGCAGGACCTGCGGTCTGCCGCCCTCTGCAGGCGGTGGAAGGCAGTGCAGGACTGTGGGAGCTCACCCTTCAGTGGAAGGTCCTGCTCCCTCCTGGGGTCCAGCTGATGCCATTTCATTCCAGAAATGCAAGCTGCATGTAGCCCAATCCCCCCCAACTTCCCCCAAATAGCTAAGGAACAATGAATTGGAAACAATGTGGAATTACAACAGTCCTTGACCCAAACAGTGGCACTGAACATGGCCCTGATGCAGACCCACACTCTGACCTCAACTTGGTCTCAAGCCTGGACCCTACCCTAATCCAAGACTCTAACCCTAGCCCCCAACCCAAACAATGTTCACAAGAATCAAAAGGTAGAAACTGCAAATATCCATCAATGGCAAGTGCATAAGCAAAGTGTGGTGAAGGGTTTGAATTTGGGTTCAGGTTCAGGTTTTAGTCAGAGTTCTAGATCAGGCTTTGGGTTTAGTGTTATGGTGAGGATTTAGAGTGAAGGACAAGGGAACAGAGTTATAGTTTAGGGCTTTTAGTTTATGATTCAGGCTTTAAGACTCAGGGCTTATGGGATAAAGTTCAAGGTCAAATTTGGGGTTTGGCTTCATGCTGAGATTTGGGTTCAGGGTTCATGACTTGGAGGTCTGGTTTAGGGTTTGGGTTCGTGGTTCAGGGCTTGGGTCCAGGGCTCAGTACAGGCATTAGGTTCCATTGCAGGTTTGGGATTCAGGGTTCTAGTTTGGGCTTTAAGGTCAGCTTAGGTTTCAGCGTTGTTAGGGGTTAAGGTTAGGTTTAGGGATGACACATTTTCTTCAGTTGTCATCATGGACAAAAAAATTCTATCTGAAGTTTCTAAATCAGAAATGTATTTCATCTGGGGGCGCCTGGGTGGCTCCGCGTGTTAAGCCTCTGCCTTGGGCTCAGGTCCTGATCTCAGGGTCCTGGGATCGAGCCTTTCATCAGGCTTTCTGTTTGGCGGGGAGCCTGCTTCCCCATCTTTCTCTCTGCCTGCATCTCTGCCTACTTGTGATCTCTGTCTGTCATATAAATAGAATTAGTAAAAGCTATTATATGATCTTTTACAAACCATTTCCTATCTTTGCATTCTCATGTGCCAAGACAGACACTTAACTCTCCTCATTGTCAGTTTTATTAAATGATTTTCTTCTGCATGTTGACCCGAATAGCTATTTCAAGAATGAATATACAGGAAACTGAGTCGGAGCCCACCTGTGAGAGCCCACCTGTAGAGGCCTTTCATTAGAATGGTCTCTGGTTCTAGCCTCAGTTCTGAATACTGCATGTACCTGAGGACCGAGTCTAGATGTTTCTTTCATCTCTGACTTGAATTTGAAATCCTCCTCAGACTTCAGCTTCCAGGATTTCTCCAGTCCTTGCTCTCCCACTGTCTTGGTGGGGATCAGCCATGAGTGTTGAACACAGGAATGAATGAATGATATATACTTCAGATCGCTGGGGCTTTGCCTTGTTTTTCTGAGGTTGGAATGGCTAGGGAGAGACCCCCTGTATGCAGATACAGAGCTGCATACAATTGCTTAGATAAACGTGTTCCCCACTTATTGCTTGGGCATTGAACATTTCGCCCTTAACCTGTGGCTTGAGCAGTTAGGAGGAGACAATCTGGAGGTGAATCAGAAGATGGCTGAATCCACATGGTGGTGGTCTGGGTTTGGGAGATTTTCCTGGAGATTCAAACGAAAGAACTAAATTCTTCCAGTGGGGAGTGGTAAACATTTTATCGATGGGAGATGGAAAATAAATGGTCTGGTTAAACTTTCCCTCCCCCTCAAAACCCATTATTGGAAAAAACAAAAGGGAAGTGAAGGGAGAAATCCTCCCACTCACATCCCCACTCATCTCCATACCCACCTCCTCTTCCAAGAACCTAACAGACAAGGTGCCAAGAAGTGTTAGGTACCAGCAGTGGTCTCAGATCTCATTCAAGGATCATGGTGAAAGGCATTCAAAGACATTTTGGGGGCACAGGGATCCAATTAAGGGGGACAAGTTTAAGGTTTGCAGGCAAACCTTAAAACCCCTAAAAATTAATGGCAGTAGAGAAGATGAGCTTTGGGAACTATAGCTTAATGGATACAATGTGTAAAAAGCTTCAGTGAGTCATGGTGGGAAGAGGCCATGAGGGCAGCAAATACAGTCTTAGATGATGTTATTAATAGCACTACAGGCTCTAGATTTCCTGTGGTGGTGTTCTTGGCAAGACCAGCCCGGCCAAAGTGGATACTCACAACCTGGAACAGAGGGTCTTGGAGATCCCAGCACGTGAGGCATGATGAGAGGGTAAAATGATAGGAGGTGTCCTTTGGAAGGACTGTCTCCTTGACTTTAAAAGGGAGAACCCAAATCTGTAGGTGAAGTCTTTTTGGCTACAAAGAGGGCCGAGGCCTCCTAAGGTCAAGGTCTCCTCGTCACTTGCAAAGATGTCGAAGAACATATTCAGACATTTCAAAGATGTCCTCATGTCCATCGGTTCCCACTCTGGAATTCTATCAATAAGGTGAGAGTTCCTCTAGTTGAAAAAGAGATCTAAAAAGACGTCCCTTTCTCATGTAATTTCTGTAACCTCCAGGACACACCCACCTCCCCCTTCCAGCTCTGTAATGAAGCCACAGCTGGTGCCAATTTCCTTAAAGGCTATTCTCCCTTCTATAGCCCCGGACCAAGTTCCCATGCTCCCTCACCTGATTTCCTGCACTCACCTCCCACCTGGTGTGTTCACACCTGCAAGTGCCTTTTACCAACCCCTTTGCCAAAAGGCAGCCAGAGTGACCTTTCAAAGACCTATCAGTTCCTGGCATTTGTCTCCATAGAAATCTGCACTGATCTTCTAACAAATTCTCAGTCCTCCAAAGGCACCCATAATCCTCCCATCAGTCTCTTCATACCCCTCCAACTGACTGATGCCTGTTCTGCCCCATCTCTCTGCCCTTCAACCACACTGCCTCCCTCTTCCTGTGGAGACCCCTCATGGCGCCTGCCTCCAAGCACAGGTGATTCCCATTGATGGGAAGACCCTCTTCTTCTCCCCAACCTCCCCACTCCAGTTACTCCCACTTATTCATGAGCTCACAAGCCGCATGGTACACACTCTCCATGCAGCCTGCTCTCTCTTTTCTAGCACTGGCCTCCGTTTCTAGCTGTGGTTGTGTCATGGATATCCCTCCCAGCCAGCCTCCAAGCTCTCCTTCCCTTTAGCTCCAACACCTAATACAGTGCCTGGCACGTAGTAAGCCCTGGCCAGCTTCTAAGAGCCTCACTGAGGGACTGAAAGCATTTTAAAAACGTCACCATGTAGGCTCCAAACTGTAGGCAGAAAAAGCTTTGCCAGGATTGACATTTTAGAGATGTATTCGTCTAGTTGGATGTGTTCACTGACTTTACCTTGTAAATTAAAAAAAAAAAAAAAAAAGGACCTCTGTATCGCTTTGCATCCAACGAAGGCACGTGTATACTATTAGACCACGTTATGAGCTTAATGGAAGGAGACAAGATGTTTTCGCTAAGAAAATGTATAAGACTGTTGAGGTCAAGTGGGAGGACACAGTCCGTTTTTTGGAGCATTGCTATCTTACTCTATCACAGCCACTAATAAAAATCTGACACAGGGTGAGTCAGAATGGTCTGTCAGAGATGAGTTAGATCTGGCTCATGTTCCTAGAGACATGAAAGCCAGGAATGAATAAGGAGGCTTTGAAAGAATGGGTTGAGGAGGCGGTGTGGTTTACTGCGATGAGCTAAGTGCCCAGGGCCACCGGCAGATATGCGTGCCTGTGTCCTTCCTTTGTTCTGGGGTCCCTCTTGCACCATGTGGTGAGGCTGGTGGCTGGGAGCAGCTCAGGACAGGACCCCGTGTCATCATACCTCTCCCACCCTCATGTGGGCTCCAGTGGGCTTCAGTAGGTCCCAGGGGACAGCCTGCCTTCCTTGCAAAGCCCAGTAGCACTGGGAGCAGAAACTGGGACCAAAGAGTGAGCACCCCGATTGACAAGCTGGACCAGCCACCTCTTCTTCAGATGCAGGGGGAGCCCTGGCATGCTGACTCCTCCCTTCTCCCTTTCCCCTTTCCTCTCTTTTTCCCTCTTCCCTTCCCCTCTCTCCTTCCCTGGTGGTGCCCTTTCCCAATGCCCACTTCATCCCTTTTCCTTTCTACATGCCTGTCTTCTAGAGTTTCTTCTCTTTCCTCCCCATTACTTCCCTTCATCCGAATCTCCTCTTTGGTCCCTTTGTCCCTGCTATCTGCTCCTCCTCCCCTTCCCTGGCCCCTGTTCTGCTCCATCCTGACTGCAGGCAGAGGTGGCCTAACATGCTCACTTGCTAGCTCAGCCACCCTCCAGAGAAGTCACTCTTCGGTGGCCACCTTCCTGACCCCCTGGTCCCTTGTCCACTTGTTCAGATATTGCTCTGAAGTCTGAGGAGGACAGAGCAGGGCTGCCACAGAATCAGGCCAGAGGAGAAACCAAACCATGTGTCCACACTGTCCCGAGCACTGCTGCTCTGACAGCTTACAGAGTCCTCAACAGGGTTAGGATTTAGGGGCTTCTCGGAATCGGGAGTGAAAACAACCATAGGTCAAAAGAAAAGCTATGGCCCCCACACAAAAATAATAATCTCAAATGAAAACTATGTTAACTGTGAAGTCTCAAAGTCGAATAATTGCCTTGAATCTCTCACTAAAAAGCACCCAAGGACTCACTCTCTGGGTTCTGGGTGCCCTGGGAATGGCAGGAGGCTCTGAACGCACGTGCGGGTGCAGAACCATGGGGGCTACCCGCCTGCTTGCGGGGGGGTTTACCTCGTGCAGCGGTGTCCCCGGCCGACCCCTTGCGGACAGGGTGCGGCGCGGCGTCCCGGGTGGTCCCGGTGCCCTGGGGTTCGGGAGAGGCTAGGCCTGTACATCCCCCCCCCCCCAGCTCGTGGCCCGCGTTTTCTGCTCCAGGTGAGGGCGCAGCGCAGTGTCACTTTACCTGTGAGCAGAGGGTGCTCCGGAGAAGCCAAGGGGCGGGGAGGGGCAGCAGGCGGCGGGAACGGTACAGCGCGGCATCCGCCTCAGTCGCTGGTCTGGAGCGCGGGAGCGCAGGGGCGGCGAATATGGTGGGCTTGAAGTCCCGCCTGGGCCTCAGCACAGCACCATGGCGCTGCACGCCCCTCCTCCGCCAGCCCCTCCACCTCCTCACAGACTCTCCGCCACGCCCTCCAGGAGCTCACTTCCCACCTTGGCAATTAGCAGAGCCCATTCTCCCGGCCGCTCCCGCCCCGCCCCCGCCCCCCTCCCTCCTGAGTCCTCCGCGAGCTCACTTCCCGCTTTGGAAATTAGCAAAGCCCCTTCTCTGCGCCGCCTCAGCCCCACTCCCTCCTGAGGCCCGGCCACGGCTGGGGTGCGGGGCGAAGCCCTGGCGGGCTGCGAGCATTGCCAGCTCAGGCGCTGCGCAGCCTCCTAGCCTGGCTCCCTGAGCGGGTGTCCGCGCGCGGACTGGCTGCGAAAAGATCATCAGTCCCAAACGCCGGCTGCACTCTTGGGTCAGTTTGCTGGCTTCCAGATTGCGCCCAAAGCCAGGAACCAGCTTCCCCAGCACAGGCCTGGGCTGAGATGCCTGCCCTGGATGTGTCTGAGCAGTCTCCTTGTCTCCAGGCAGGTATGGCACTTCGACCTGGATGTTTGGGTTGTTTCTTTTTTTGGTCATTGGTTATTACATAACCTCCAGGGTAGGTGCTCCACAAAGGGAGTGAAAACAGGACGCCTGATATATAGGCTTACGGCCATTCTAGAAAAATAGCTTGGGGTTCTCTCGGAAAAGCGGCATTGGTCCTTGCACTATGGTTTAATAGAAAAGGGATTATGCACCAAGTTACTTAAATGAGCATAGGTTGAAATCGTTTACTGAGAGTAAATATTTTAAGTAGTTATATTTTAACTAAATCTATCATCAATCATAAACCTATTACACGAAGGTTACAGGCAATTTAAATGCAAGAGCACTCTCTTCAGGGTTTTAAATAATCCCTGTCTGTCTTGGCACATGAGAATGCAAAGATAGGAAATGGTTTGTAAAAGATCATATAATAGCTTTTACTAATTCTATTTATTTGACAGACAGAGAACACAAGTAGGTAGAGAGGCAGGCAGAGAGAAAGATAGGGAAGCAGGCTCCCCCCCAAGCAGAGTACCTGATGAAGGGCTCTATCCCAGGACCCTGAGATCATGACCTGAGCCCAAGGCAGTGGTTTAACACGCAGAGCCACCCAGGCGCCCCCAGATGAAATACATTTCTGACTTAGAAACTTCAGATAGAATTTTTTTGTCCATGATGACAACTGAAGAATATGTGTCATACCTAAACCTAACCTTAACCCCTAACAACGCTGAAACCTAAGCTGACCTTAAAGCCCAAACTAGAACCCTGAATCCCAAACCTGAAATGGAACCCAATGCCTGTACCTGAGCCCTGGACCCAAGCCCTGAACCACGAACCCAAACCCTAAACCAGACCTCCAAGTCATGAACCCTGAACCCAAATCTCAGCATAAAGCCAAACCCCAAATTTGACCTTGAACTTTATCCCATAAGCCCTGAATCTTAAAGCCTAAATCATAAACTGAAAGCCCTAAACTATAACTCTGTTCCCTTGTCCTTCACTCTAAATCCTCACCCTAACACTAAACCCAAAGCCTGCTCTAAAACTCTGACTAAAACCTGAACCCAAATTGAAAACCTTCACCACACTTTGCTTATGCACTTGCCATTGATAGATATTTGCAGTTTCTACCTTTTGATTCTTGTGAACATTGTTTCAGTTGGGGGCTAGGGTTAGGGTCTTGGATTAGGGTAGGGTCCAGGCTTGAGACCAAGTTGAGGTCAGAGTGTGGGTCTGCATCAGGGCCATGTTCAGTGCCACTGTTTGGGTCAAGGACTGTTGTAATTCCACATTGTTTCCAATTCATTGTTCCTTAGCTATTTGGGGGAAGTTGGGGGGGATTGGGCTACATGCAGCTTGCATTTCTGGAATGAAATGGCATCAGCTGGACCCCAGGAGGGAGCAGGACCTTCCACTGAAGGGTGAGCTCCCACAGTCCTGCACTGCCTTCCACCGCCTTCGGAGGGCGGCAGACCGCAGGTCCCGCCCTGAGCCCAGGCTGCACAGCCACAGCTGGGACCAGAGCCCTGCCTCTTCAGGACCCACTGTGGAGACTTCTGGAGAATGTGGGGCGCCTCCCACCCTGACAGGACAAGCTGAGGAGGGTGTGGCTCTGCAGCCAAACTGACCGGACCCGTTGTGGAGGACGCGCCCACACTGGCAGCAGTCCAACCTCCTAAGGACCAGACGCTGGAGGAGGTGAGGAGAAGCCGCCTGAGTGGACTGTCAAGGGGTTCGTGGTCTCAGGACCCCACAGAGGAAGGGCGCCCTGTGTAGACACTGGGACTTCCGTCGTTTTGTGTGAGGAGACGTGGCCTCCTGCTGTGCTGTGCGCGGGGCTGTGGGGTCCCCCCTTTCTGGGCTCGGGTGCTCCTCGGTCCTTGTCTGTGTTTGTGTGCTCGCGGATTCGGTTCCTGGGGCTCCTCAGATGGTCTGCAGTCAGGGAGCGTCCGCCTGCTTCGGTGCTTGTGCTCCCCCCACCTCAGCCCTGCGGGGTCCTTCCCGTGTCCACACCCAATCCAGGCTTGCGCTGAAGTCTGGAAATTCAGGAGCCAGAGTGAGGACTCTGTAGACGGTTTTGGGGAGAGGAGCATTTTCCCAGTGTGGGTTCTTCCCTGAGCACAGTGCCTCCCCATCTCCGTGTGTCCCCCTCCCTGTCTGTCGTCATTGTTGCAGGGCTGTCAGAGGACAGGTCTGTCACCTTCTTGGTTCAGGGGCCTCCCGGGTATCTTGCTGTCTTGGATGCAGGTGTAAATGAGATCGTTCTCCGTAGTCTCTTTCTGATGGTTCCTTCCGAGGACGTAGGAGTGCCACTAATTTGTGCATATTGATTGTGTTCCTTGCAAGTTCTTGAATTTATTAGTTCGATTTGCCTTAAACTCAATCTGCCAGTTATTTGACCAGCAGCATGGGTTTATTTGGGAAGAGCAGAGAATGGCAGTCTGGGCTGAGCAAGCTACGGTTCCATCACAGGCAAGTGCGAGAAACAAAGGAGAGGAACATTATTTCATGGAGGAGGAAGAAGTTGGGAAGGGTGCTTGAAGGAAAGTTCCCTGGAGAAAGGCAGGGTGATGGAGAATTCTCACCAGCTGAGCTGCAAAGGTCCTACAAAAAGTCAGGAGATGAACCTCCGGCTTCCCCTGTGGGGCCTGAAATTGGTGAGTCTCTCCTGTGGGGGATTGCAATGTGGGGTCTGTAATGGGCACTGAGCACCAGGCGCCCTCTTCCAGCCTCCCCTTCTGGCATCCCCAGTCCACTTTACTGGGGCTTCCCTTCCTGCTTTTGCACAGTTCTAACCAGCTTGTGCTGGAACGTTGTGGAAAACTGAAATTCCAAATCCACTGCTTCTTCTGCACCTGAGATACAGGGGCCCATGATTTAATCCTCCCACGAGTCTCTTGCTAACATGTGTCCTCTCCATGTTGGGTGACCTGGATCTGGGAGGGCTTGGCCTCCATCCCAAAGACTGATGTTCTCTCTACTTTTGTGTCGTCGTGCTAACATGGATGTTTGGAAGAGTCATTTCCTCTGTGGTGATTTCAAAGTGCAGTCAGCTTGTTATAGCAGCACAAATACATGCTGTCTCCACACTCAGATTCTCCAGCCGTCATTTCTTTACCACGTTTGCCACTTCACACGGGATGCTTCAGTGTGTTTGATCCCACACCAGGACAATGTCCTGTAGAACCACCAAATAACCTGAAATGAGGAGATCATTACAGAACCCATCCAAGGGTTAGTGTTAGGGACCAGGGACATGGCAGGACTGACCTGAAGACCCCATGGAGATGGTCTGAGTTGACAGTGTAGGTGAGGGTGAGTGTCTGGCTCTGGCTTTGTGTCCAGGAGTCAGCTCTGTGTGGGTGTGTCCTCAGCTGGGCATGCAGATTTCTGCTCCTCTGAATCCTTTACGGAGTTCCAAATGGCAGTTTCCTTCTGGGCGGCAGGCTGAGTCCTCTGGGATTGCCCAGGTGTCCCAAAATTGTAGGGCACATACTGCAAGGATTTTGGGGTCAGAATCCTGAGAACCAAACCAAAGGTTATGGTTAGGGCCCACCACATGGCAGGCCCGATCTGCCAGCACTCTGTCCATCTTTCTGGGGAAGGGGGCAGTCGAGGGATTTGTTCAGGGTGAGTGTCAAGCTCCAGGTTTGCATCCAGGGGCCTGCTGAATATGGGGGTGTCCAGAGGTAGGAATGCAGATTTCAGTTCCTCTGAATCCTTTCTGGAGTTCCAAATGGCATGGTTCCTTTCAGGGTGGCAGGGTGAGTCCTATGGTGTTCCTCACTGTCCCCAATCTCTGAGGCTTTGGAGCCAGGCTGTCGGGGACAGAACTCTCAGGACAGAATCTAGGCTTAAGAGTTTGTGCCTATGGGCATGGCTGCACTGATCTGAATGCACTGTGGTGAGGATCACAGGGGTCTGAGTTGAGAGCATGGTTCAGGATCAGTATCAAGGTCTGGGTTTGTGTCCAGGGGACCGCTGAATGTGGGGGTGGTCTCAGATGTCCAAGACGATTTCCCCTACTCTGAATCCTTTCCAGCATTCCAAATAGCCTGGTTTCCTTCTGGGTGGCAAGCTGAAATCTCTGGGATTTCTCAGGTCTTGCCCTTGCCCTTGCAAGGGCAAGATACTTTTTACAGTAAAAGAATTCACCAGATGAGCTGAACAGCATAAAAGACACAGCTCAGGAGTAAATCAGTGAACAGGAATATCAGGCCAAAATCTTCTTTAAGAACACACTACAGAGTAAGGGAAGATAGAAGAGAAAGCTGAGATATAAAGGACAAACCCTCCAACTTTCCAACATCATTCCCTACTTGTTTAATTCCATTGCTGTCAGCTCCTTCCCAGTCAAAAATAAGTCACCTGAGCCAGCCCTTTTTCTTCCTGAGTTTGGGGCACTGCAAAGCCCACCAGAGGGGCCAAGGGCACCCCTGTACCTGCTGAGCTGAGCCCATTTGTACCCCAACAGTGAGAAGGTACCAGCCTGGCCCTCTGGTGCTCCATGGTCTGTGGCAGTCCTTCCTTCTGGACCCTGCTTTGCTGCTCTTCCTTTCCTAACCCTGGTCTCAAACTAGGGATTGCTCCTGGAGGAGGAACTCAGGGAGATGAGGCTCAGGAGGGCCTCCCTGCCTGGAATCTCCGTGTGAGGAGTGCACAGCCAACAGATTTTGCCCAGGGACTTGCAAAATGCAGAGAGGCAGATTTCTTTTCTCTCTTTCTCTCTCTCTCTCTAGCCTCATACCAACCAGGAGTTCTTAGAACTTTCTTCAGTGACTTCTAGGTGTGGCTTGGCCACTATTTCCACAGCAAGGCCACTTGAGCATGATCAAATACACGTATAAGCAATTACATTTAAAAAAAAAAAAACAATAAGCCAATGCACACAGACCTTTGACAGCAGCACAGGACGCTCAAGGGACCAGAGTCCCTACCTTGGGCAATAGTGGTAGAGGCCGGGTTCTGCCGCGCAGGTCCCTAGACAAATGGCAGTTGCCACGATTGCAAATCCAGACATGCAGAATCCTGACTGACATCCTACTAACTGCAAAAGAGCAAAAATTCATCAGGATTCAGAGAGTGGAAATCCATTTGTACTGGAAAAGAAATAAGTAGGCTTGCTGTGAATCTAGCAGGGAGGACAGGCAGAGATAAAGGCTGGTGTATGGGTCACGGAAACTATTGTTTCTCAAGGGTCATGCTGTCTCTGTAAAATGCTATGAGGACTGTCTCTTGGGGAACACCGCTTTCCTACCAGTGACGCCCCCAGATTCTACTTTCCTAGTCCCATGGATTCCTGGGGATACCCAGTTGATAAGCTACGCTGTCCTCATGACAACACTTGCTAATGGACTGAATGTGTGTGTCTTGTCCCATTTCAGATGTTGAAGCCCTGACCCTCAAGGAGTGCCATCAGGAGGTATGGTCTTTGAGAAGTGATGAGGTCATGAGATTGGAACACTTGTGAATGAGATAAAAGCACTTCTGAGAAAAGACCTGAGAGATTGTTCTGCCAGCTGTCATCCATGCAAGGCTACAACAGAAATATGGGCATCTATGGATAATGAAGCAGTCCCTTGCTAGATATCAGATCTCCCAGGATCTTGCTTTTGGACTTCTCAGTCTCTAGAACTGCAAGGAATAGTACATGTTTTGCTGTTTCAGCCACCCGGTCTGTCATCATTTGTTGCAGCAACTTGAACTGAATAAGGCAGAGCCCAAGTCCTGGTTTATCCCTGCTTCTACTCATTTCCCCTCAGAAAGAGCTTCTAATCCAGAACTGACCTCTGCTTTCCATACACGTGCTTCAGACTCCTTCTGTGAGAGCCCAGACTTTGTAAAAGACTCCTCCATCATGGCAACCAGCATTCTGTGACTCCTGAGGAATGTCCTCCCTGACTGTATTGAGTCAATCAATCGGATTTTGATTCTGGAGTCCCAGGATCAAGGACTACATCAGGCTCCCAGCTTCATGGGGAGTCCGCTTCTCTCTCTGACCTTCTCCCCTCTCATGCTCTCTCTCTCTCACTCTCTCTCAAATAAATAAATAAAAATCTTTTAAAAATCTGATTTTAACAGACCATAAGCTTGTTCTTGCTGGTCTTTGGAAGATTAGGCATTAGCCCTTTGGAGAAAGTTCTGAATGGCTGCTCCACGAAGGGGTGAACTGTGTCCCCAAAGTCTCTTTTTGCTGCCTTCTAATCACAGATGCTGAGACAAATCCTCCCAGGTGCGGGTTTTTCAAAGCACTTAATGCTTTGGCTTTGAAGTTCCTCACTTGACAGTTCTGCTTTAATCAGTTTGTGACAAAACAGACAATTGGTGATGGATGCAAAGTGCACTGATAAAGTTAATATCAGGGAACAATGTTTTGAGTGTCATGCATGTGCATGTGTGTGCACACACATATCCATGTGCTAAGCATTATGGTGCATGTCTGACAAGAACTAAAACATCAAAATGTCAGGATACCCCATTAGCTGATATTTTTATTATTCCTACATCCTAAGCTATGAAAAACAGGGTCAGAGAATAAGAAGTAGCAAAAAGAATCAAGATTTGAGGCAGTTCGATTGCACAGCCAGCCTTGATCAATAGGCATGTACACCTGTGTCTAGTTTCAGCTCTGTGTAACCTTGCCATAACCTTGGATAAGCCATTCATCTCTCAAGTTCAGGTTCTTGGTCCAAAGAGGGAAGGGGCACAGGTTGAGTACCTCCAGTGGGACTTTTTGGCAGGCTTGTTCATCCAAGCATTCCTGTTTCAGTTTGAGTAATTGAATCCAGTCTTTGTTTTACCGAAGGCCAAGCTTGTCCAGTGTGTCCATGCCACCAGCCAACAGCATTTGTCCATGCCATGTAACAACTGAGCAACATTCATAGGAATGGGGGGAGGAAAAGATGTCCACAGGTGTTGACAGATGTTCTGCATGGAGGGTCAGGAGCTGGGGCCATCACCTCTGTTTCTAGTGGCCTTCTCTGTCGAGTTAAAATAAATGGCAATTATTTGCAACGACAGGGATGAAAGTAGAGGGTATTATGCCAAGTGAAATAAGTCAGTCAGAGAAAGACAATTATCATATAATCTCACTCATATGTGGAGTTTAAGAAAAAAAAACAGAATCATGGGGGAATAAAGGAAAAAAATAAAACAAGATGAAGTCAAAGAGGGAGACAAACCAGAAGAGACTTTAAAAAAAAAAGGATTTTTATTTACTTATTTGACAAACAGAGATCACAAGTAGGCAGAGAGGCAGGAAGAGAGAGAGAGGATGAAGCAGACTCCCCACGGAGCAGAGAGCCTGATGTGGGGCTCGATCCCAGGACCCTGAGATCATAACCTGAGTTGAAGGCAGAGGCTTTAACACACTGAGCCAGCCAGGTACCCCTCAGAAGAGACTCTTAATCACAGTAAACAAACTGAGGGTTCTTGGAGGGGAGGGGGATGGGTGGATGGGGTAACTGGGTGATGGACATTAAGGAAGGTATGTGATACAGTGAGCACTGGGTGTTATAAAAGACTGATGAATCACTAACCTGTATGTCTGAAACTAGTATTATATGTTAATTTATTGTATTTAGATTAAAATTTTCTTTAAAAATAATTTTAAAATAAAATAAATAACAATCAAATAATGATCAGAGTTATCCAGCAGGGAGTATCAGATCTAGATGTCAGTTAAATTGAAGGGGCTTGCCGAAGTTTAGGAAAGTCACGCTAGGTCATTTTCCTGTGTGGGGAAGTCTTCAGGGGCAGTTCCAAAGACAAAGAATATTAATATTTCTCCTTCCCCCATTCCTCCTAGAGCCAAAGATGTTTCCTCCACTCACCCACTGGCCCTGTGTGTAGGTGTTGCTTTCTCTCTACCAATCAAAAAATCAGTGAGTAACTAGAACTTCACCTTTTCCAATATCCCCCTACCCCCGACCTTTTGTCTTTAATGGCCATGGGCAACAGGGACAAAGACATTTTTTAAAAACTTACAGAGATCTATTATGCTCTACTACCTTGGCCCGCATGGGCCATTGCAAAGGGATTCTGTGAACCGTGTACTCAGATGAATGGTCATTATCTTCAAAAAGACAGGGGCAGTGATAGACACAGGAATCAAAAAACTAAGAGTTAATGGACCATCAGAATAATGAAGTACCAACACATTTTTGTCCTTGGCTTGAATCCTCAAGGTCCAGTGTCTCACAGAATTTTCATTTTGGTCTCATCTGACTCACTTGTCCACCCCTGGGCCAGTTGGCAGTTATACTGAGAACTGGAAATTTTCCTTAGAAGAGAGAAAGAGTATTTGTCAGGTAAAGCAAGGAAATGTCCATTATAGGAAGTTAGGCCTTTTGTCATGGTACTCCATTAGCACCCTCCTGACTGTTAAAGAAAAAAAAAAATTGTGACACCCATTAAAGACAGTAAGGAAGATTTTATTCAAGGGATGCTACTACGATTGGATTTTATTTTATAGTATGGGAGAGAAATCTGGCTCAGCTCAGACAAATGGAGATTTACAGCTAAAGAGCATGGTGGGGGTCACTGAATGTAAAATTAAGATGGAACATCAAGGGTAAGGATGAAGGGATTCTGGCTAAACCATCTGGACAGTAGTATTGTTGAAGGAAGGCTAGGGTCATAAACTATTGAGATCAGGGGATAAGGAATTTTTTAAAAGACTTATTAATACATTTTAGAGAGAGGGAGCAGGGGTAGGGGTAGAGGGAGAGGGAAAGAGAATTTTAATCAGACTCTTCACTGAGCATAGACCCTGATGTGAGGCTTAATCTCAGAACCGTGACATCATGACCAGAGCAGAAACCAAGAGTCAAACGTTCAACCAGCTGCATCAACCAGGTGCCCTGGGAATAAGGGATTTGATCAGATATTAAGCGTTATAGATACTGAAGCACCTGGGTGGCTTAGTTGGTTAAATCTCTGGCTTTGGCTTAGGTCATGATCTGATCCCAGGATCAAGCCTGGCATTGGGCTTGCTGCTCAGTGGGGAGTCTGGTTCTCTCTCTCCCTCTGCTATTCCCCCTGCTCAGGCTCTCTCTCTGTCAAAATAAATAAATCTTTTAAAAAAAAAAGAGTGGTAAGATACCAGGGGTGAGAGATAAGGAATTTGATCAGATATCAAGAGTAGGATAGGAGATTGCTGAAAAATGACTAAGCAGATTTCTTGCTAAAACTGGGCTCAGTGGGTGGAGCCTGAGGTCAAGGCTGGACAGAAAGAGGACTCAGAGGAACTTGACTCCAGTCTGGTCAAGGAGAAAATCTTCATCATCCATGACCATTGTATTTTCTGCAGTCACACATTTTACTAATTCTTTTATCAGACATTCAGTGAACGAGAAACATGAACACAGGAGCAATAATATAACAAATGTTAGCGCTCTAGCAGAGACAAAGGCAGTGTAGGAATCCACCTCATCAGATTTAGAATATGCATGACTCCATGACTGAAACACTACCACTGCTTGACTGTTGAGATTAAGATGTAGTACAGAGGATCAGAGGGAAGGAAGGGAAATCTGAATGGGAGTCATCAGAAAGGGAGACAAACCATGAGGCACCTTTAAATATAGGAAACAAACTGAAAGATGCTCGTGGGAAGGGAAGTGGGAGATATGGAGTAACTGGGTGATAGGCATTAAGGAGGACACGTGATATGATGAGCACCAAGGGTTATCCACAACTGATGAATTTGAAATCCTCCTCAGACTTCAGCCTCGAGGATTTCTCCAGTCCTTCCTCTCCCACTGTCTTGGTGGGGATCCGCCATGAGTGTTGAACCCAGGAATGAATGAATAATATATACCCCAGATCGCTGGGGCTTTGTCTTGTTTTTCTGAGGTTGGAAAGGCTTGGGAGAGACCCCCTGTATGCAGATACAGAGCTGCATGCAATTGCTTAGATAAACGTGTTCCCCACTTACTTGCTTGTGCATTGAACATTTCGCCCTTAACCTGTGGCTTGAGCAGTTAGGAGGTGACAGTCTGGAGGTGAATCAGAAGATGGCTGAATCCACATGGTGGTGGTCTGGGTTTGGGAGATTTTCCTGGAGATTTAAATGAAAGATCCAAATTCTTCCAGTGGGGAGTGGTAAACATTTTATCGATGGGAGATGGAAAAAAATTGGTCTGGTTAACCTTTCCCTCCCCCTCAAAACCCATTATTTGAAAAAACAAAAAGGGAATTGAATGGAGAAATCCTCCCACTCCCATCCCCACTCATCTCCATACCCACCTCCTCTTCCAAGAACCTAACAGACAAGGTGCCAAGAAGTGTTAGATACCAGCAGTGGTCTGAGATCTCATTCAGGGATCATGGTGAAAGGCATTCAAAGACATTTTGGGGGCACAGGGATCCAATTAAGGGGGACAAGTTTAAGGTTTGCAGGCAAACCTTAAAACCCCTAAAAATTAATGGCAGTAGAGAAGATGAGCTTTGGGAACTATAGCTTAATGGATACAATGTGTAAAAAGCTTCAGTGAGTCATGGTGGGAAGAGGCCATGAGGGCAGCAAATACAGTCTTAGATGATGTTATTCATAGCACTACAGGCTCTAGATTTCCTGTGGTGGTGTTCTTGGCAAGACCAGCCCGGCCAAAGTGGATACTCACAACCTGGAACAGAGGGTCTTGGAGATCCCAGCACGTGAGGCATGATGAGAGGGTAAAATGATAGGAGGTGTCCTTTGGAAGGACTGTCTCCTTGACTTTAAAAGGGAGAACCCAAATCTGTAGGTGAAGTCTTTTTGGCTACAAAGAGGGCCGAGGCCTCCTAAGGTCAAGGTCTCCTCGTCACTTGCAAAGATGTCGAAGAACATATTCAGACATTTCAAAGATGTCCTCATGTCCATCGGTTCCCACTCTGGAATTCTATCAATAAGGTGAGAGTTCCTCTAGTTGAAAAAGAGATCTAAAAAGACGTCCCTTTCTCATGTAATTTCTGTAACCTCCAGGACACACCCACCTCCCCCTTCCAGCTCTGTAATGAAGCCACAGCTGGTGCCAATTTGTGGAACTCCTTAAAGGCTATTCTCCCTTCTATAGCCCCGGACCAAGTTCCCATGCTCCCTCACCTGATTTCCTGCACTCACCTCCCACCTGGTGTGTTCACACCTGCAAGTGCCTTTTACCAACCCCTTTGCCAAAAGGCAGCCAGAGTGACCTTTCAAAGACCTATCAGTTCCTGGCATTTGTCTCCATAGAAATCTGCACTGATCTTCTAACAAATTCTCAGTCCTCCAAAGGCACCCATAATCCTCCCATCAGTCTCTTCATACCCCTCCAACTGACTGATGCCTGTTCTGCCCCATCTCTCTGCCCTTCAAACACACTGCCTCCCTCTTCCTGTGGAGACCCCTCATGGCGCCTGCCTCCAAGCACAGGTGATTCCCATTGATGGGAAGACCCTCCTCCTCTCCCCCATCTCCCCACTCCAGTTACTCCCACTTATTCGTGAGCCCACAAGCCCCATGGTACACACTCTCCATGCAGCCTGCTCTCTCTTTTCAAGCACTGGCCTCCGTTTCTAGCTGTGGTTGTGTCATGGATGTCCCTCCCCAGCCAGCCTCCAAGCTCTCCTTCCCTTTAGCTCCAACACCTGACACAGTGCCTGGCACGTAGTAGGCCCTGGCTAGCTTCTAAGAGCCTCACTGAGGGACTGAAAGCATTTTAAAAACGTCACCACGTAGGCTCCAAACTGTAGGCAGAAAAAGCTTTGTCTGGATTGACATTTTAGAGACGTATTCGTCAAGTTGGATGTGTTCACTGACTTTACCTTATAAAATTAAAAAAAAAAAACAAAGGACCTCTGTATCGCTTCGCATCAAACGAAGGCACGTGTATACTATTAGACCATGTTATGAGCTTAATGGAAGGAGACAAGATGTTTTTCTCTAAGAAAATGTATAAGACTGTTGAGGTCAAGTGGGAGGAAACAGTCCGTTTGTTGGAGCATTGCTAACTTACTCTCTCACAGCCACTAATAAAAATCTGACACAGGGTGAGTCAGAATTGTCTGTCAGAGATGAGTTAGATCTGGCTCATGTTTCTAGAGACATGAAAGCCAGGAACGAAGAAGGAGGCTTTGAAAGCCTGGGTTGAGGAGGCGGTGTGGTTCACTGCGATGAGCTAAGTGTCTAGGGCCACCGGTAGACATGCGGGCCTGTGTCCTTCCTTTGTTCTGGGGTCCCTCTTGCACCATGTGGTGAGGCTGGTGGCTGTGAGCAGCTCAGGACAGGACCCGGTGGCATCTTACCTCTCCCACCCTCATGTGGGCTCCAGTGGGCTCCAGTAGGTCCCAGGGGACAGCCAGCCTTCCTTGCAAAGCCCAGTAGCACTGGGAGCAGAAACTGGGACCAAAGAGTGAGCACCCTGTTTGACAAGCTGGACCAGCCACCTCTTCTTCAGATGCAGGGGGAGCCCTGGCATGCTGACTCCTCCCTTCTACCTTTCCCCTTTCCTCTCTTCCTCTCTCTTCCCTTCCCCTCTCTCCTTCCCTGGTGGTGCCCTTTCCCAATGCCCACTTCATCCCTTTTCCCTTCTACATGCCTGTCTTCTAGAGTTTCTTCTCTTTGCTCCCCATTACTTCCCTTCATCCGAATCTCCTCTTTGGTCCCTTTGTCCCTGCTCTCTGCTCCTCCTCCCCTTCCCTGGCCCCTGTTCTGCTCCATCCTGACTGCAGGCAGAGGTGGACTAACATGCTCACTTGCTAGCTCAGCCACCCTCCAGAGAAGTCACTCTTCGGTGGCCACCTTCCTGACCCCCTGGTCCCTTCTCCACTTGTTCACATATTGCTCTGAAGTCTGAGGACAGAGCGGGGCTGCCACAGAATCAGGCCAGAGGAGAAACCAAACCATGTGCCACACTGTCCCCCAGCCCTGCTGCTCTGAGAGCTTTTGGAGTCCTCAACAGGGTTAGGATTTAGGGGCTTCTTCAGAACCGGGAGTGAAAACAACCATAGGGCAAATGAAAAGCTATGGCCCCCACACAAAAATAATAATCTCAAATGAAAACTATGTTAACTCTGAAGCCCCAAAGTCGAAGAATTGCCTTGAATCTGTCACAAGAAAGCACCCAAGGCCTCACTCTCTGGGTTCTGGGTGCCCTGGGAATGGCAGGAGGCTCTGACATGCGCGTGGGTGTGCCAAGGACGGGGGCTAGCCTGCCCGCTGGCGGGTGGGGGGTACCTCCTGCAGCGCTGTCCCAGGCCGGACCCCTTGCGGACAGGGTGCGGCGCGGTGTCCGGGGTTGTCCCAGTGCCCTGGGGTTCTCGGGAGCCTAGGCCCGGACACCCCCGACCCCCGCTAGTGGCCCTCGTTTTCTGCTCCAGGTGAGGGCGCGGCGAGGTGTCACTTTACCTGTGAGCAGAGGGTACTCCTGAGAAGCCATGGGGCGGGGAGGGGCAGCAGGCAGCAGGAACAGGACAGAGCTGCCTGGGGGGCTGGGCTGGAGCGCAGTAGAGCACAGGCAGTGGCGAGTCTGGTGGGTCCTGCAGTCCCGACTGGGCCACAGCACAACACCCTGGCGCTGCGCGCCCCTCCTCCGCCAGCCCCTCCTGGTCCTCCCAGAGTCTCTGCCAAGTCCTCCGTGAGCTCACTTCCCGTCTTGGCAATTAGCAAAGCCCCTTCTCTGGGCCGCCCCCGACCCGCCCCCGCCCACCTCCCTCCTGAGTCCTCCGTGAGCTCACTTCCTGCTTTGGGAATTAGAAAAAGCCCCTTCTCTGCGCCGCCCCCGCCACCATCCCTCCTGAGGCTGGGCCTGGGCTGGGTTGCAGGGCTAAGCCCTTGCGGTGTGCGAGCCTTGCCAGCGCTGGCGCGCTGGGCAGCCTCCTAGCCTGGCTCCCTGAGCGGGTGTCTGCCCGCGGCCTGGCTGCAAAAGATCATCAGTCCTAACTCCAGCTGCACTCTTGGGTCAGTTTGCTGGCTTCCAGATTGCGCCCAAAGCCAGGAACCAGCTTCCCCAGCACAGGCTTGGGCTGAGATGCCTGCCCTGGATGTGTCTGAGCAGTCTCCTTGTCTCCAGGCAGGGATGGCACTTTGACCTGGATGTTTGGGTTTCTTGTTTGTTTTTTTGGTCATTGGTTATTACATGACCTCCAGGGTAGGTGCTCCACAAAGGGAGTGCAAACAGGTCACCTGATATATAAGCATATGGCCATTCTAGAAAAATAGCTTGGGGTTCCCTCGGAAACGCGGCATTGGTCCTTGCACCATGGTTTAATAGAAAAGGGATTATGCACCAAGTTACTTAAGTGAGCATAGGTTGAAATTGTTTACTGAGAGTAAATATGTAAAATAGTTATATTTTAACTAAATCTATCATCAATCATAAATCTATTACACGAAGGTTACAGGCAATTTAAATGCAAGAGAACTCTCTTCAGGGTTTTAAATAATCCGTGTCTGTCTTGGCACATGAGAATGCAAAGATAGGAAATGGTTTGTAAAAGATCATATAATAGGTTTTACTATATGGTATCAGCAATTTTTCATAAAGGAGCGGCCTCCAGCTAAAAACTCAGCTTTGAAAAATGCAGAAAAGCAGCAAACGTTTCTATGGTTTGTGTCTCCATATTCCTTTATGGCCAGTTTGAACAAATCCACATGCTTTGATTCAAAGGTAATAAATTCCTCTTATTTGGAAAAATGATGTTTATTTTTGTTCTCTCACCCTTCGCAGGTGGTTTCATTTTAGCACACTTCAGAGTTATAATTTCATGCTTATTAAAAACATTTATTATGATCTACATAGATGAATGAAACTTTTATTAAATTATTTGACATAAAATCTGTTATTTTAAAAAATGTATTTCCTTTGAAGGGTTATTTTAGAGCGTTCAGAGAGGATCTAGGAGTGTGGTATTATGCAGTTTTTAAGTAGGTATGAAATGGTTATTTATATGATTGTTTCTTTAAGGCTTATGTATATTGTCCATTATATGCTATAAAATATTTTGAAAGTAAATTTAAGGAATGTTTTACATAGTTTATTTTTTGGAAAAAATTATTGAAATGACTTATGAAAGTCAGTATACTCTCAACATTAATTTATTCTGAAATTTACCAATTGTCTATTGAACCTATTATATGGCAGATATTACTTCAGACTACACTGGTAAATGAAATACTTGGCTTTGTAGAACTTTTATTTTATTTTATTTTATTTTAAATATTTTATTTATTTATTTGACAGAGAGAGAGATCACAAGTAGGCAGAGAGGCAGGCAGAGAGAGAGAGAGAGGAGGAAGCAGGCTCCCTGCTGAGCAGAGAGCCCCATGCAGGACTTGATCCCAGGACCCTGAGATCATGACCTGAGCCGAAGGCAGCGGCCTAACCCACTGAGCCACCCAGGCGCCCTAGAACTTTTATTTTAATGGGTGAGACAATTAAAAGCTATAAACCTTAATAAAAATTGCATAGTGCATTCAAAAATGATGAGTACAATGGGGAAAAAGAAAAATTCGATCAGGGTGAGAAAAATCAAGGTTGCTAGGCAGGGGATGGGGAGCTAAAAGTTTCAATAGGAAGATCAGGGTAGTTACAATGAAGCTGACAATTGAACAAAGGTATGGAAAGGTGATGAATTTGCCCAGAACTATCAGCAATAAGGTCACCCCAGAAAAAGGAATTGGCTATCTTGAAGGCCATAAGTTTGGATCATGCCTGGCATATCTGAGGAATAGCAAGGAGGCCACTGTGAGTGACTGAAGAGTAGCAGGGAAAGAGGTCACCGAGGTTAAATGAGTGGCTAGATCATGTGAAAGCTTAGAAGTCATTGTAAAACTCTGGCTTTTATATTTGGAAACTTACTGTGTGATAGAATTTCTGCTAATAACTGAGAGTTCAAATGTCCATAAAATTTCAAGGATTCTTATTCTAGTAAGACAGAATAAAGAAAAAGAGTTCATATTTTCACATGGTGTAACAAATGCTCGGAGATCCAAGTGTAGGAAGCTATGGGAGCACAGAAGAAGGCACTAAAATCACACCAAAATATTTGATGACTGTGACTATATATACATTTGTATTTTCTATATTTTTTATAGTCATGGAATCACACAGTATATACTATTCATTGCCTGGCTTTTCTTTTCTCAGCATCATTACTTTGAGAATCTCCAATTGTAAATAGTTCATTTTGATGTTGAATAGTAATCTCTTTAATGAATAGATCATAATCTGTCTTTTCTCTATTGATGGACATTGATGAACAACATTTCCACTGTTTTCAATTCTAAAAGCTGCTATGAAATTCACATACAAGTCCTTGTATGAACATAGGGTATGTTTCTCTTGGTTAAATGCCTAGAAGTAAAATGGCTATTTGTGTAACTGCAACATATTTTGCATTTAAAAAAATTTTCAAACTATTTTCCAAAGTGGTGGTATCATGATATATGCCAACAACAATTTAGATTTTTTGTTGCTTCTCATTCTAGCTCAGACCAAGTACAATTAGCCTTTATAATTTTAGCCATTCTAATAGATATGTAAGCATGCCTCATTAGGATTTTAATTTGTATTTCTTTAATGTCTAAATGTTGAGAAATTTGTCATGTGCTTATAAGCCATCCATATCCTTTTGGTGACATGTCTCTTCCATTATTTCCTTCACATGTAAAATTGGATACTCTGTTTGGTTATTAGTAAGGTTTTTTATTTTTTTTTCATTTTTTAATAATCAGAGTAGATGTCCATTATCAGATATAGTATTTGCAAATCCCTTCTCCATCTTTACGGTTTCTCAATGGAGCTTTGATAGCTGTGTCTTTCAAGAAATATGCTACTTCTTTCCTGGTACACGGAGGTATGACTAGGACATTATCAATGTTGACCTTTGCAAACAAAATCATGGCTTAAGATATATGTAGTCTGCAGTTGTTGGGAGTGTTCACCATCCTTGCCTCTAACTCACCTCTCACTGCCCACACATTCAGATATAGGGGAATATTGATTGACAAAATATTAATTGCCAAATACCACTAGTTGGAGAATAAGAAAAATGCAGGCACCTGATTATATAATATTACTTAAATAAAATATGTTTTTATAAGTGCTATTGGAAGTAAATTCCTCAATACTTTAATCACACAGAATGATGGAATCCTCGATTTTTTTTCTTGTATTTACTAAGAAAATGATCATGCCTCAAGTATATTAAAATGGAATAGGGAAAATTAAAAATTGTTTTAAGTTGATTTGCGTGTGTTGTGCGTATGTGAGAGAGAAAGTGAGAGAAAAAGAGAAAGAGAGAAAAAGACAGAGAAAGACAGAGAGGTGGCTGCAGTGAATTGATGAGTTGCAGGATAGATTTTAAAGTTTTGTCTTTTGCTTTCTACATTTCCTTTTCCTTAGGTTCAAGAGAACAATCAGTAGTATCTCAGATGCCTGCTGCTAACATCAGCAGAAAGAGTTAGAGGTTCCCAGAAAATTAAAGATGAGATATAGTTTTCCTGACATAAGAAAAGTCATTTTTTGTCCCCAGCTATTTTCAATGATCTATACCCCACCTGTGTACTTGCCCAAGCACACTTCTTCCAAAACTTCCTAGGAGGTTCTTACAAAGAAATGCAAAAACCTCACTAGTTAAGGATTTTGAGGGAACAAGGCAATGGGAAAACTAACAGTCACCACCAGACCAGGAAATAGCCTAAGCTATTGAGACAATAAATCAGTGGTAAAACTCCTAGTGCTATTTCAAAAGTAATCAAGGCCTTGCATTCCTTGTCGCAGAAAATCAGTCCAAGACCCCATCTACTTTATATCTGCTCTTGAAGCCTGCAGAGTCCCTTTCCCTTGTCCAACAGTTACCTCTGCTTTATTCTAACGTTGAAGTTTCTGCCCTCGGTGGAATACAAGCTTCATTCAGGTGAACATGCAATACATATTGCACAAATACATATGTGGTAGTGCATGCATCCACAACCTTATGACCAACCATACACGGGATAATAAAACTCTCCCTTCTGAGTATTCATCTTAAATACGAAATAAAAATCTCTCTCTCCTGTTCAAACAGTCAAGGCCTTGGAACTTATTCCCTGTGATCTCCTTGTATGTTGTAAACAAAGATTCCTTTGTTTGACAACTCCACCTGTTTCTGTGATTCACCAAAGACTGACCTCAGTTAGTTCAGTTACTGTAATGGCTTTCACTACTCTGATTCTAACTCTGCAAGTCTCCAAATTTAACTATTTTTTCCTCCCAATTCCGCATATTCTTGGCTTTAAACTGCAACTCTGAAGAGATGATTTGCTTGTTTAAAAAAAAAATCAAGAAAAGGGAGAAGTAGTCAACATTGTAACTTTGAACTTCCTGCCCTAAGGGGCTCTCCTGTTGTTTCTCTTTGACTTCCTGGACTGAAATGATAGAAATTTGGCAATACATTTCTCCCCAATCCAGATAACTGACAGAACAGTTTAGACTCTAAGAAAATATTAGTTTAAAAGATCACATAATTAAATACTTAAGCATGTAGTGTAATGTAGTGGTTTTCAAGAAATATATTTTGGTCATCTGAATATTTAGTTTTCAACCATGGCTACTGACTCACAGCTCCTAAAACTCTTGGAATTTTTTGTGATAAGGGTGAGAGAGGTGTGTTTTGTTATGTTAATAAAGTGACCTTCAGACCTCACTCAAGGCAAGGGCTGTTTGCCTTAAGGACCAACCACTTGGTGAAAGCCTTCATAACTTTTTGCCCAACATGCCTCCCCTTCCTCCCAATTCAGGATTATCTGGGGAGGGAAGAGGAGCTGGAGATTAGATCAGCAAATGACAATGATTTAGTCAGTCATGACTATGTCACGAAGCCTCCACAGAAAACCTGAAAGGACTGGGTTCAGAAAGCTTTTAGTTTGTTAAATGTATGAAAAGGCAGGAAGAGTGGCAGTCTTCCAGAAGGTAATAAAAGATCTGTGCCCATTCTCCATACCTTGCCGTGTGCACTTCTTTATCTATCTATTAATTTAAATCTTCTATTATATCTTTTAATAAGCTGGCAAACATAAAGTAAGTATTTTTCTGAGTTTTGTGAGTCGCTGTAACAAATTAAAAGAATGTAAGAAGTAGGCCACTGGGACCTCCAACCTGTAGTTGCTCAGTCACAAGCACAGGTAATAACCTAGGGCCTACAGTGAGACTGGCATCTGAGGTGGGGTTGGAGATAGTCTTGGAGGACTGATCCCTTAACTGATAAAATCTTACACTATGTTCAGGTAGATAGTGTCAGAATTTAGTTGAATTCTTGGAGAACCTGCTGTTTTCTGAAAATTATTTGGCATTGTTGGTATGATGTCCTAAAACCCAAAAAGATATAGCTACCTCAAAATAAGAATAAGGTTGACAGCTTATATATAATAAGTGAGTATATCAGGGATTTAAAATATACCCAATAAATAATGTAAGGAAATAAGGAAAGATTTTGAAATAAAAACAAGAATAAGAACCTAGTGGTGCTAATAGATTAAATATATGTAATCTAGTTGAATTAAGAATACAATGGATAGAATATGTAATGGATCCAATAGAGATAAGAAGTCACTTAAGGATATAGTCATCTGGATACCAGCAAAGCCTTAAAATTATCAATATAAAAGAGGTGTAAGATGTAGGTGATGTGTGTGGAACAAAAGCTAGAGAAAAAATTAGATTTCCTTACTACTCATAGCCTGTTGACAAGTCCTTGAAGTTCCTCTGGGGACTCAGCTGCTTCCATGTGGACACATCCACTCAGGGCAAAAAGCATTCTTAGTCCACCCCCCAGGATACTGAAAATCTACTTTCACATGTAAAAATTACTTTGGAAACTTCTTTATCTCTACTCCCCACCCCTGCCCTCAAGATATACATTGGCAATCCAAAGCATATACCCACTGATACACATCAGAAGAGTCTCTTCCCTGAGTTTTTACCAAATAGTAATAAATGACCTTTCCCTAACAATAGCTAGCCCCCTAGGGAATGTAGAAAGCAAAGGACAAAACTTTATAAACCTTGTTTATAAAATACCTTGGAGGCTTGTGCTATCCCTCAGCTCCTCCCAAATTGAAAGTATATAATCAGCCACTCTTCATGACCCTCTCTCTCTACTCCAAATAAATAAATTAATATTTTTTTAAATAAAATAAAATAAATGACTTTTTTTAAATGAAAGAAGAAAAAGGAAGGAAATATTTGAATATTAATGTACATCTATTTCTCAAGCATAAAATAGTCAAGACACTGGATTAAAACTTACATACAAGAAAAGAAAGAAAATATTCATAACTATAGTTGACACTATGAATCCCAAACTAGGGCATACATACCAAAGAGAAAAAAAACACAAAATCATAAGTGTTAGAGAGAAAAAAAAAATAATTCATTAATAAAGAAACAAGAATCAGACTGACAGAAATTTTTTAAATAACATCAGATATAAAAAAGAATGAGGTAATAGCTTTATTATCTTGAAAAAAATAATCACAAATGTAAACATTTAGATCCTTATAAAATGTCATTGGAATAGGAAGGCATAATAAAAAAAAATATTTTCAGGAATAGAGACCACAGATAATTTTCCTTAATTTGTGTAGGCAGCACTTAAATACTAATATTATTTTAACAGTTAAAATGTACTCTATGACCTATGGGGTGGGGGAAAAGAGGATGACCAAGTCATCTTGAAATAATTCAGTTTTATGAAAAAAGTAAAAAGATCGAAAAAAAGACTTGAAGAAAAGAGAGATAAAACATATGCATAATAAAAATAAATAAATAAATAAACAACTGGAGTGCCTGGGTGACTTAGTCGGTTCAAGTGTCTGCCTTCAGCTCAGGTGATGATCCCAGGGTCCTGGTATTGAGCCCTGCATCAGGCTCCCTGCTCAGTGGAGAGTCTGCTTCTCCCTCCCATTGAGAAAAAAAATTTGACTTATTTATTTGAGAGAGATAATCTCTAAATTTTACTTATTTATTTGAGAGAGAGTGAGAAAAGAAAAACATGCACACAGCAGGGGGAATAACAGAGGGAGAGGGAGAAGCACCCCACTGAGCAGGGAACCCCCTGTGGGGCTCTATCCCAGGACCCGGGTATTATGACCTGAGCTATAGGTAGACACTTAACTGACTGAACCACTCAGATACCCCAATGAATACAATCTTTAATAATAATAATAATAATAATAAATAATATTTCAGATAGTATGATTTTTTTAATGTAAGACTTGGTATAAAAACAGGATGACATACTTGTCTAATTATAGCAAAAGACTTTGATAAGTTTAGATGCAGTAGTACATAAAAAATTTAACTTCTTTCATTAACTGATAATTTAATTAGATTAAATTAAGAGACATCAAAATTTAGAGAATCTAATAGTCCTGATCTATTAATAAATGTAGGCATCCTGACCCCAAAACAATAGTCTTCAATAAGTATATAAGCATAAGTTGAACATTTACACAAACAGGCCATTATTTAGGTCAGAAGTATATGCCAATAAATTCCTAGAGTTAAATATCAGGTTATATTTTTCAAGAATGAGGCAATAAAATTAGAAAACAATGACCAAAATATTAAATTCATATAATTGGAAGTTAACTTCATACCTAAAATGAAATAATACAGCTAATTCAGAAATTTTAAGAATTACAGTACTTTGGTAATATCAACTCTCAAAATGAGTAACGGACAGGTGGGGCTAGGGAGGAAGAGATCCATAGGGAACTTTGTGAACAGGCTCTCAGAAATCCCCAAAATGTGGTGTGGGAAAACCAGAGTAAAGAGATAAATTGGGCCACCCTACCCCAGGGAAGAGCACCCTGATCTAGGCCTGTGGGATGGAGGACCACCCTGCCCTAGGTGTATGGGGTGGGTCATGTGGGGTGGGTGTCTCTATGATTAACACCTGTAACCAAAAAAGAATAATCAGACCCTAAAAAGGAGGTAAGCCATTGCAGCAGTTATTGATAGAGATGTTAAAAGGATTAAAGTTGCCTGGTTACCTTTTTATAAAAAATAAACCCTGAAGGCACTCATTGTTAACTGTGTGGGGACCCCTCTTAGTTGTGAGAGCTTTTTCTATATATTCACTTGATAAACTTCTGTCACTTACTCACTCTCCATTGCCCACGAGATTCCTTCTTTGACTCCAAGAGACAAGAACCTAGCTCTCCCACATCATTCCCTAGAGTTAAGTATCAGGCTATATTTTCCAATGATAAGGCAATAAAACTAGAATAGAATGACCAAAATATTAAGTCCATGTAATCCTGGAAGTTAACTTTATACCTAAAAAGAAATAATACAGCTAATTCAGAAATATTTAGAATTACTGTACTATGGTAATATCATTTGTGAAACAAGTGACAATAATTAAAGGTATGAAGGAAATCTAAAGGTTTAATTGTATTAATTCAAAAGAAAAACAAAACAATACAACAAAAACACCAAAGCATAAAACAACAAATCAAAACAAAAAGAATATAAAGGCAAAACCTAAGAACGACAGCAGTAATAACAAAATCTTATAGAAACAAACAAATTTTTGGAATAGATTAATAAGAAAGATTTGACCAATGAGTACTGGTCAGAAATACTCAGAGATGATGAAGATAAAATAAAATACTAAATGAAATGTATAAAAACTAAATTATAGACCTAAGAGACTGATTAAAAATGCTTCTAGAAAAGGAGTCTAATTTGAAGACAATAAAATTAATAGCACCATAGAGAAAACTGTATTTGTGACATAGGGGATCAATTAGAGATGATAAAGTATTTCCTTAAATATCAAAGATAACAATTAGACTCAATGGCTCAGTCAGCTAAGCCTCTGCCTTCACCTCAGATCATGATCCCAAGGCCCTGAGACTGAGCTTGACTCCCTGCTTGGTGGGGAACATGCTTCTTCTTTTCCCTCTCCCTCTGCAGCTTCCCCTGCTGGCACTTGTTCTCTCTCTCTCTCTCTCAATAAATAAAATATTAAAAGTTAAAAAAATTAAGAAATAAGCATCAAAGATTAATCCATAATGTAAAAATATTTATTAAAGTAATTAATTAATTTATATTAAAATTAAATATTTCCTTGCAATTAAGTGCAGTGTGGAGAAAAAGTTAATAGACAACTGACATAGGAATGAACAATACTTAAAATATTTAAAACTGACAAGGAATTATTAGATTTAGACTCCATGATGATCTCTATGTATGTGCATTTAAAACACCTTAAAATACTTTGTAGGAATGTGCTACAGGAAATTAAAGAGGGAGGGAGATAAAGGGGGAAAAAATAGCTCAACTTGAAATGACTAGTTGGTTGCCACTGTGTTTTATTTACATTTTCCACCACTTTTTTGGTCAATGAAATTATTTTACATGTATCTATTATTATCTTGTAGGACATGTTACACTAATATCATTATTAATGAAGTTGAGAATAAGAATATGATGCCTCATTTCATCATAATTGTTAAAAATGATCCCTAAGCTGGTAAATGCAGGAAGCCAGAAACGGAAATAATAATTAGCACCAGTTCAAAAGCTTGTCCACCTGGAACCTGTAAGAAAATCCAACTAGATCCTGAAAATAATGAGTGATCTGAGGAAACTGGACAGGGATATAGATTTCCAGATGCTTTTTACTTATAATGGCAATAGCAACTTAGACAAGGTAATGGAAAAAAATCTATTAATTGGCAGTTGGAAAATTATTAAAAAATATAAACCATAAGCCAATGAGCTTGGGAAAATTATGAAGAATCTACATAAACATAAAAAGAAACAATATATATTTGCCAAGGAACATTCACATTTTAAAAAATAAGTTGAAAGGGGAACAATATGCCATAATACATGTATCAATGTTTTTCATGGATGTTTAGTATAAAAAATAAACATTTTAAATAATTTATTTGGAAATTGATATCACATATCTGAAAAACTTGGAAGAAGAAATGGATAACCATGACTAAACAAATGTAGCAGAAAAATGATTTACAATAATAGATAAAAGCTATTCAAAAATGCAGTGAATATTGGCCAAAGCTTAGAAAAATCGATAAAATATAAAATGTAAAATGAATTCAGGAATGAAAAATAGAATCCCATTAAATCTAATTTGGAAAGAACTAATAATTTTTTTTTTGGCCTGAATCTGCTCTGCCTTTCATTAGGTGGGACACTGACCAAGCCCACTCAGCTCCTCTCTCATGCCCAGTAATAGAAAAGTCAGGGACATTAATTACTTCTGGGATGAATTTTAACCACTGTGGATAGGATGCAGAAGCCAGTGGGTTAAACAGATTCTTTCTTGTTTCAGGAAAAGAATTCTGAGATGTATTCTGTGCATTAGGATTGATGCTCAGTTGTCCACAATCATAATCCACTCAGTCTGAACTCATATATGTTTCTCCTGGACCACTTAGCTCTTCTCATTCTCTCCTCTTCCACGTGATCAAATTCCAAAATAATTATTTAGGTTGTGTATGCAACTCCTGATTTTGAAGGGAAACTCAGTTACAGAAAGAGATGAGAATAAAGATACAGGAAAAAAAATGGTGCACTTGGGTGACTCAATTAGATAAGCATCTGACACTAGATTTCAGCTCAGGTTGTTATCTCAGGGCGATGAGATGAAGCCCCTACAGGCTCTGTGCTAGGCAAGGAGGTTGCTTAAGATTCTCTCTTCTTATCCCTTTCCTTCCCCCCCTCACCTCCCATGCTGTCTTTCTCTTAAATAATAAGCACTGCTGAACTATCTTAGATTCTGTACCTTCTCTCCAGCCATGAACCTATCACTGTCTCTAACTCTTGAAAACTTCATTAGACAAATTAATGTGGTGAAGGAAGCAATATGAGAAAGCCTATTAATCTGATGAGCATGGAACTGAACAAACCCTATAGATACTTTCCCTTTGGTTTCTAGCCTATCAATACCTACAGTGAGTCACATACACTCAAGATTATTGTTTTTATTGTATACTTCATGTATTCATTAATTTTTGACTCATTATCATTTTGTTGAAGTGTTAAAATATGGTAATAAACAAACTTTTAAGTAACTTTTCTTCCTATGATACAAATATAACTTGCACTTGAGCTTTAGCTAATTTTATGTTCTAAAATTGCCAAAACAAAATGATCAAGGTTTCTAGATTATTTACTGTATTTTCTACTATATAATATTGTTCTATCTCTTCTGTATAAAGAAAATGAATGCTTGCGGCTCTTGGGTGGCTCAGTGCGTTAAAGCCTCTGCCTTCTGCTCAGGTCATGATCCCAGAGTCCTGGGATAGAGCCCCACATCAGGCTCTCTGCTCAGCAGGGACCCTGCTTCCCTTCCTTTCTCTCTGCCTGCCTCTCTGTCTACTTGTGATCTCTGTCAAATAAATAAACAAAATCTTTTAAAAAAAAGCAAATGAATGCTTGATAACTAAATGAATGCTTTACTGAACAAATTAAATATGGCAATAGCATTTTATTTTATCATGCTTTACATATTAAACTATAATATTATATCACTAGTCTACAAATAATCTACTCACATAGTGATTTGGAAGCTTTTAGCAAAGGAATTCTTCCTCCTGATTGTAGTATAAAAGCCACAGAAATATACAGAAGACTCCTAGGATAGAAAGTTAAATCCAGTTACCCGTGATGCCTTGAGTAGGACCTGACCTATGTATGCCCTGGGATGCACTAGTAACTGTTACATGTGATAGGATTATATTTAATATCTAGAGTTTCATTTACTTCACAAAGGAGATATAAATTTGAGAATAAAATATTTGATGAATCTATAAAGTCTATATCTATTTGTAACCAATGTGGTAGAATTAAGATGTTAATTTGAAAAAAAATTTCATTGAACACATACACATATTCAATTGTTTTTATATATATAAACAGCATTATTTATTTATGTAAATAAATGCATTGTCAGTAAAATCCATTTACTTATCAATCATAAGGGTAATTTTAAGTACTAAGAATAAGAAATATGTGAAAAGATAAGTGTTCAAAAGTGCAGTTTGTGGTAATTAATACAATATGATAGGCTCATAAAATAGATATATTACTTGAACTTAAAAGCTTCTATAATTAAGCGATGACCACTTGAAATTTGTAATTAGTCTTGCTGCAGTTTTTTCCTTGCACTTATTGCCCTTCCCCAGAAGTTCATTAAGAATTTCTGTGAATGTCCTTATGTTTAATCTCATTCATAGATTCCACTGCTGCTCACAAAACAAAGCCAAAAAGAGAGGTAACTCTATGTGGCACTCCATCCACAAGCAATACATTCATAAATAATTAAAAAGCTCTCTACTTCATTTGTTACCCATTCAGCTGATAATTTAAATGAGTAACTGAGGCCATTTTACCAGCACTTTTAATAGAATGCGACTCAGAAACTTCACAGTGTTATTTAAGAAGAAATGCTCATGTGTTAAGGTCTTTATTTTTTTTAAATCAACAAAATAATTTTCAAATATTAAAAGCAAATGTCTCCTTTTCCTCCAAGTTTCCTTGCTATGTCAAACTTATAAATAAATACATTACAACCGTATTTTGAGTAGTAGATAAAAACAAATGTTTTGAAACTGTCTGTGGGTTGAGTATCTGGGTTAACTTGTATAAATATCTGAACTCAATGTATTTAGACTTTATTAGATGGTTTTTTTAGACTATTTAAAAATACATGCTCAGGTAATGACAACATTATTTTATTCATTTTAATAAATGAATTATTTTATTTAATTATGTTTAGATATTTATTTATTAAATTAATGATTTAATATTTAACAATCTAAATTTGAAATATTTAAAATTCTAAAAAATATTTATTTAATTAAATTGATATATTTAATATAAATATTCAATAAATTATTTAATCATTATTATAATTATGCAATACATTATGTATTGTGTAATAATTGCATTTTAATAAATAAATAAATGTATTATTTACATTATTTTATTTTACTTTATTTTATTTAGTTGACAAAGAGAGGGAGAACGCAAGCAAAGGGAGTTGCAGGCAGAGGGAGAGGGAGAAGTAGGCTCCCAGCTGAGCAGAAAGTTCAACCTGGGGTTCCATCCCACGACCCTGGGATCACCACCTGAGTCGAAGGCAGATGCTTCACTGACTGAGCCATCCAGATGCCCTAGGCTTTGTATTCTTCGCTTCTAAATATTGATGCTGCTTCATCTCTGGAGTTAGTAAATTGATGTTGAGAATTCATATCAAAGAATTGAGAGTAGCTCTTAAACAGAAACATGTAATTTAGGGGAAAAAAAGAACAGAAGGAAAAGAAAGGCCAAAAGTCAAAAGCACATTAATATAAAATTTAATTAGATAAATTAAGCTGATATTCCTGAAGGGGGCTAATAAAAGGGCTGCAAAGGGCTTATAGGATTAGGAAAATTGTCCACTCCAGGTCATTTCATAATTTTAAACTATTCCTTATTAATAAATATACTTAGTTCCAGAAACACAACCACATAAGGACATTTCCAACAAGTTTCCTCTAACAGCATTTACAAATTAGACGTTCAAACAATGTACTTCGTAACATGTTGCATCTGTATCTTAAAGTATAAACACTTTCTGTGACACATTTTCTAACAATTAAAATTAATATATATATATACATATTATATATATATATATCTTACCCTAAATGGAAAAAATATATATATATATATAGAAACTTTATCCCTAAATGAAACCTTTCTTTGTTTATTAGCTGAAATAGGTAAATTAGCAACAACAACAACAACAAACAGCTAATTTACCTTTTAATTCATTGCTATTTTCTAAAAATTCCTATTTTATTTTTTCTCGTCTGTCATAATAACTTTCTAAATCTCCTGCCTTATTCAATGTTTTTCTTTTAGTGGAAATCTCTATTTCATATTTATTTTCTCTTCCTCCACTCTTTGCTCTAATAATTCAATGTATTATTAGATTTTCTGTTTTTCTCTTTATCCAGATATATCTTTTCTTTCTTTCTTTCTTTTTTAAATAATTTGATTTGCTGGCATTTTACATCAGTACATGCTTTCTTTTTTTTCTTTTTTTTTTTTTTAAGTTTCAGGGGTTGAATTTAATGACTCATCAATTGCATAAAATACATAGTTCTCATTACATCAAATGCCTCCTTAAAGCCCATCACCCAGTTACCCCCACCCCTCCACTGACCTCCCCTCCAGCAAAACCTGTTTGTGTTCTAGAGTTCAGCATCTCTTATGGTTTGCTTCCTTCTCTATTTTAATCTTATTTTATTTTTCCTTCTCTTTCCCTATGTTTATCAGTTTTGTTTCTTTTTTTTTTTTTATAAATTTATTTTTTATTTTCAGCATAACAGTATTCATTATTTTTCACCACACCCAGTGCTCCATGCAATTCGTGCCCTTTATATTACCCACCACCTAGTACCCCAACCTCTCACCCCCCACCCCTTCAAAACCCTCAGATTGTTTTTCAGAGTCCATAGTCTCTCATGGTTCACCTCCCCTTCCAATTTCCCCCAACTCCCTTCTCCTCTCTAACTCCCCATGTCCTCCATGCTATTTGTTATGCTCCACAAATAAGTGAAACCATATGATAATTGACTCTCTCTGCTTGACTTATTTCACTCAGCATAATAATCTCTTCCAGTCCCGTCCATGTTGCTACAAAAGTTGGGTATTGGTCCTTTCTTTTTTTTTTTTTTTTTTTTTTATAAACATATATTTTTATCCCCAGGGGTACAGGTCTGTGAATCACCAGGTTTACACACTTCACAGCACTCACCAAAGCACATACCCTCCCCAATGTCCATAATCCCACCCCCTTCTCCCAAACCCCCTCCCCCCAGCAACCCTCAGTTTGTTTTGTGAGATTAAGAGTCACTTATGGTTTGTCTCCCTCCCAATCCCATCTTGTTTCATTTATTCTTCTCCTACCCACTTAAGCCTCCATGTTGCATCACCACTTCCTCATATCAGGGAGATCATATGATAGTTGTCTTTCTCTGCTTGATTTATTTCGCTAAGCATGATACGCTCTAGTTCCATCCATGTTGTCGCAAATGGCAAGATTTCATTTCTTTTGATGGCTGCATAGTATTCCATTGTGTATATATACCACATCTTCTTGATCCATTCATCTGTGGATGGACATCTAGGTTCTTTCCATAGTTTGGCTATTGTGGACATTGCTGCTATAAACATTCGGGTGCATGTGCCCCTTTGGATCACTACATTTGTATCTTTAGGGTAAATACCCAATAGTGCAATTGCTGGGTCATAGGGCAGTTCTATTTTCAACATTCTGAGGAACCTCCATGTTGTTTTCCAGAGTGGCTGCACCAGCTTGCATTCCCACCAACAGTGTAGGAGGGTTCCCCTTTCTCCACATCCTCGCCAGCATCTGTCATTTCCTGACTTGTTGATTTTAGCCATTCTGACTGGTGTGAGGTGATATCTCATTGTGGTTTTGATTTGTATTTCCCTGATGCCGAGTGATATGGAGCACTTTTTCATGTGTCTGTTGGCCATCTGGATGTCTTCTTTGCAGAAATGTCTGTTCATGTCCTCTGCCCATTTCTTGATTGCATTATTTGTTCTTTGGGTGTTGAGTTTGCTAAGTTCTTTATAGATTCTGGACACTAGTCCTTTATCTGATATGTCGTTTGCAAATATCTTCTCCCATTCTGTCAGTTGTCTTTTGATTTTGTTAACTGTTTCCTTTGCTGTGCAAAAGCTTTTGATCTTGATGAAATCCCAATAGTTCATTTTTTCCCTTGCTTCCCTTGCCTTTTGTGTTGTTCCTAGGAAGATGTTGCTGCGGCAGAGGTCGAAGAGGTTGCTGCCTGTGTTCTCCTCAAGGATTTTGATGGATTCCTTTCGCACATTGAGGTCCTTCATCCATTTTGAGTCTATTTTTGTGTGTGGTGTAAGGAAATGGTCCAATTTCATTTTTCTGCATGTGGCTGTCCAATTTTCCCAGCACCATTTATTGAAGAGGCTGTCTTTTTTCCATTGGACATTCTTTCCTGCTTTGTCGAAGATGAGTTGACCATAGATTTGAGGGTCTATTTCTGGGCTCTCTATTCTGTTCCATTGATCTATGTGTCTGTTTTTGTGCCAGTACCATGCTGTCTTGATGATGACAGCTTTGTAATAGAGCTTGAAGTCCGGAATTGTGATGCCACCAACGTTGGCTTTCTTTTTCAATATCCCTTTGGCTATTCGAGGTCTTTTCTGGTTCCATATAAATTTTAGCATTATTTGTTCCATTTCTTTGAAAAAGATGGATGGTACTTTGATAGGAATTGCATTAAATGTGTAGATTGCTTTAGGTAGCATAGACATTTTCACAATATTTATTCTTCCAATCCAGGAGCATGGAACATTTTTCCATTTCTTTGTGTCTTCCTCAATTTCTTTCATGAGTACTTTATAGTTTTCTGAGTATAGATTCTGTGTCTCTTTGGTTAGGTTTATTCCTAGGTATCTTATGGTTTTGGATGCAATGGTAAATGGGATTGACTCCTTAATATCTCTTTCTTCTGTCTTGCTGTTGGTGTAGAGAAATGCAACTGATTTCTGTGCATTGATTTTATATCCTGACACTTTACTGAATTCCTGTATAAGTTCTAGCAGTTTTGGAGTGGAGTCTTTTGGGTTTTCCACATATAGTATCATATCATCTGCGAAGAGTGATAATTTGACTTCTTCTTTGCCGATTTGGATGCCTTTAATTTCCTTTTGTTGTCTGATTGCTGAGGCTAGGACCTCTAGTACTATGTTGAATAGCAGTGGTGATAATGGACATCCCTGCCGTGTTCCTGACCTTAGTGGAAAAGCTTTCAGTTTTTCTCCATTGAGAATGATATTTGCGGTGGGTTTTTCATAGATGGTTTTGATGATATTGAGGTATGTGCCCTCTATCCCTACACTTTGAAGAGTTTTGATCAGGAAGGGATGTTGTACTTTGTCAAATGCTTTTTCAGCATCTATTGAAAGTATCATATGGTTCTTGTTCTTTCTTTTATTGATGTGTTGTATCACATTGACTGATTTGCGGATGTTGAACCAACCTTGCAGCCCTGGAATAAATCCCACTTGGTCGTGGTGAATAATCTTTTTAATGTACTGTTGAATCCTATTGGCTAGTATTTTGTTGAGTATTTTCGCATCTGTGTTCATCAAGGATATCGGTCTATAGCTCTCTTTTTTGGTGGGATCCTTGTCTGGTTTTGGGATCAAGGTGATGCTGGCCTCATAAAATGAGTTTGGAAGTTTTCCTTCCATTTCTATTTTTTGGAACAGTTTCAAGAGAATAGGAATTAGTTCTTCTTTAAATGTTTGGTAGAATTCCCCCGGGAAGCCATCTGGCCCTGGGCTTTTGTTTGTTTGGAGATTTTTAATGACTGTTTCAATCTCCTTACTGGTTATGGGTCTGTTCAGGCTTTCTATTTCTTCCTGGTTCAGTTGTGGTAGTTTATATGTTTCTAGGAATGCATCCATTTCTTCCAGATTGTCAAATTTATTGCCGTAGAGTTGCTCATAGTATGTTCTTATAATAGTTTGTATTTCTTTGGTGTTAGTTGTGATCTCTCCTCTTTCATTCATGATTTTATTTATTTGGGTCCTTTCTCTTTTCTTTTTGATAAGTCGGGCCAGGGGTTTATCAATTTTATTAATTCTTTCAAAGAACCAGCTCCTACTTTCGTTGATTTTTTCTATTGTTTTTTTTGGTTTCTATTTCATTGATTTCTGCTCTGATCTTTATGAGTTCTCTTCTCCTGCTGGGCTTAGGGTTTCTCTCTTGTTCTTTCTCCAGCTCCTTTAGGTGTAGGGTTAGGTTGTGTACCTGAGACCTTTCTTGTTTCTTGAGAAAGGCTTGTACAGCTATATATTTTCCTCTCAGGACTGCCTTTATTGTGTCCCACAGATTTTGAACCGTTGTATTTTCATTATCATTTGTTTCCATGATTTTTTTCAATACTTCTTTAATTTCCCGGTTGACCCATTCATTCTTTAGAAGGATACTGTTTAGTCTCCATGTATTTGGGTTCTTTCCAAACTTCCTTTTGTGGTTGAGTTCTAGCTTTAGAGCATTGTGGTCTGAAAATATGCAGGGAATGATCCCAATCTTTTGATACCGGTTGAGTCCTGATTTAGGACCAAGGATGTGATCTATTCTGGAGAATGTTCCATGTGCACTCGAGAAGAATGTGTATTCTGTTGCTTTGGGATGAAATATTCTGAATATATCTGTGATGTCCATCTGGTCCAGTGTGTCGTTTAAGGCCTTTATTTCCTTGCTGATCTTTTGCTTGGATGACCTGTCCATTTCAGTGAGGGGAGTGTTAAAGTCCCCTACTATTATTGTATTGTTGTTGATGTGTTTCTTTGATTTTGTTATTAATTGGTTTATATAGTTGGCTGCTCCCACGTTGGGGGCATAGATATTTAAAATTGTTAAATCTTCTTGTTGGACAGACCCTTTGAGTATGATATAGTGTCCTTCCTCATCTCTTATTATAGTCTTTGGCTTAAAATCTAATTGATCTGATATAAGGATTGCCACTCCTGCTTTCTTCTGATGTCCATTAGCATGGTAAATTCTTTTCCACCCCCTCACTTTAAATTTGGAGGTGTCTTCGGGCTTAAAATGAGTTTCTTGGAGGCAACATATAGATGGGTTTTGTTTTTTTATCCATTCTGATACCCTGTGTCTTTTGACAGGGGCATTTAGCCCATTCACATTCAGGGTAACTATTGAGAGATATGAATTTAGTGCCATTGTATTGCCTGTAAGGTGACTGTTACTGTATATGGTCTCTGTTCCTTTCTGATCTACCACTTGTAGGCTCTCTCTTTGCTTAGAGGACCCCTTTCAATATTTCCTGTAGAGCTGGTTTGGTATTTGCAAATTCTTTCAGTTGTTGTTCGTCCTGGAAGCTTTTAATCTCTCCTTCTATTTTCAATGATAGCCTAGCTGGATATAGTATTCTGGGCTGCATGTTTTTCTCGTTTAGTGCTCTAAAAATATCATGCCAGCTCTTTCTGGCCTGCCAGGTCTCTGTGGATAAGTCAGCTGCCAATCTAATATTTTTACCATTGTATGTTACAGACTTCTTTTCCCGGGCTGCTTTCAGGATTTTCTCTTTGTCACTGAGACTTGTAAATTTTACTATTAGGTGACGGGGTGTGGGCCTATTCTTATTGATTTTGAGGGGCGTTCTCTGAACCTCCTGAATTTTGATGCTCGTTCCCTTTGCCATATTGGGGAAATTCTCCCCAATAATTCTCTCCAGTATACCTTCTGCTCCCCTCTCTCTTTCTTCTTCTTCTGGAATCCCAATTATTCTAATGTTGTTTCGTCTTATGGTGTCACTTAATTCTCGAATTCTCCCCTCGTGGTCCAGTAGCTGTTTGTCCCTCTTTTGCTCAGCTTCTTTATTCTCTGTCATTTGGTCTTCTATATCACTAATTCTTTCTTCTGCCTCATTTATCCTAGCAGTGAGAGCCTCCATTTTTGATTGCACCTCATTAATAGCTTTTTTGATTTCAACTTGGTTAGATTTTAGTTCTTTTATTTCTCCAGAAAGGGCTTTTATATCTCTCGAGAGGGTTTCTCTAATATCTTCCATGCCTTTTTCGAGCCCGGCTAGAACCTTGAGAATTGTCATTCTGAACTCTAGATCTGACATATTACCGATGTCTGTATTGATTAGGTCCCTAGCCTTTGGTACTGCCTCTTGTTCTTTTTTTTGTGTTGAATTTTTACGTCTTGTCATTTTGGCCAGATAAGAGTAAATGAAGGGGCAAGTAAAATACTAAAAGGGTGGCAACAACCCCAGGAAAATATGCTTTAACTAAATTAGAAGAGATCCAAAATCGTGAGTGGGGAGAAAGGGGATAAAAAGAGGTTCAAAAAGGAAGAAAGAAAAAAAAAGAAAAGAAAAAAAAATTTTTTTTAAAAAAGAAAACACCTGAGAAAAATGTAAAAAAGAAAAAATATATATATTAGATAAACTAGTAAAAAATCGTTAAAAAAGAAAAAGGTAACAGTTAAAAAAAAAAAATTTTACCCGAAGGCGAGAAGAAAAAGAAAAAAAGAAAAAAAAAATGAAAAAGAAAAAATTAAATTAACTGCAAGACTAAAAAAAAATCACAGAAAAAAAAGCCATGTGTTCCGTGCTTGGCTTTCTCCTCCTCTGGAATTCTGCTGCTCTCCTTGGTATTGAAACCGCACTCCTTGGTAGGTGAACTTGGTCTCAGCTGGATTTCTTGTTGATCTTCTGGGGGAGGGGCCTGTTGTAGTGATTCTCAAGTGTCTTTGCCCCAGGCGGAATTACACCGCCCTTACCCGGGGCCGGGGTGAGTAATCCGCTCGGGTTTGCTTTCAGGAGCTTTTGTTCCCTGAGCGCTTTCCGTAGAGTTCCGGAGGACGGGAATACAAATGGCGGCCTCCTGGTCTCCGGCCCGGAGGAGCCGAGAGCCCAGGGCCGCACTCCTCAGTGCGCCCTCAGAGAACAGTGCCCAGTTACTCCCGTCTGCCTGACCTCCGGCCTCGCTCTGAGCTCACCGAGCCTGCGACCGGTTCAAGGTCACCCCGAGCTGTGAGCTCACTGTCGGCTCTGTCTCTGTAGCCGGCTTTCCCGTTCCAATACCCGCAAGCTCTGCGACACTCAGACACCCCCGATCCTTCTGTGACCCTGCGGGACCTGAGGCCATGCTGACCCCGCGTGGGCTTCGCCCCGGTTTGGCCTCTGGAGCGATGTCCCTCAGCGGAACAGACTTTTAAAAGTCCTGATTTTGTGCGCGGTTGCTCCGCTGCTTGCCGGGAGCCGGCCCCTCCCCCCGAGGTCTATCTTACCGTCGCTTTGGATTCACTTCTCCGCCGGTCCTACCTTTCAGAAAGTGGTTGTTTTTCTGTTTCCAGAATTGCTGTTCTTCTCTTCGATCTGCCGATGGATTTGCAGGTGTTTGCAATCTTTAGATAAGCTATCTAGCTGATCTCCGGCTAGCTGAAGCAGTCTCAGCTTGCTACTTCTCCGCCATCTTCAACACTAACACCAAGATCAATGATGTTTCATGAAATATTTGTTATAATTCTCAAGGAGATAGGGAGTTTGTGCAAAAATGCAAATCACTTTGCGACTAAACACATTGTTTATTTCAACTAGTTTTAAGAAAATATGCTAAGACTCTCTCAAAAAAGGAAGCAATGATTTAGGTTTTCCTTCAAACTCCCTATCTAATCCTGAACCAACAGCACATAGTTCAAAGAGCAACTAATTTGAGCAGCTCCAATTTACACGTTTCCTAACAATGCTTAATTTAGTGGAATTTCTGTCCAATTATGTTAATTTGATGTAGTGAAAGACAAACATTCAAAAAGATCATCCTTAATTTATATAGATTGCCAAACTCTGCATTTTCTGAATGACGCCCAGGAACGTATTTTCAAAAACAAACAAACAATGCCAGAACCACTATTAGGTCATCTCTAGGCAGAAAGTGACTCAGAGGCTACATTACTCTCTCCCTGAAAGTATACTGTAGGCACTGAAACTACTACCCTGAGTCTGTGCTATCAAATTCCTTAAGTTAGAAAGTTTTAAAACCCATCTGTGTGGGAGTATTTCATTTACAGATAGAGATTTGGTTGTTTATACATTTTCATACTTGATTTTTAGGGTGTAATAACTATGTTTTAAAATTCATGGTGGTTTTGAATACTGTTGGATAATTGTGCTAAAATGGTATATCCATTCCTTCTAGGAAACAGAAATTATAGAAAGGTAGTGCTTTTCAGATCTGACGTCTTTGAGTCATTGCAGTTTCAGTATAAATGCAATAGGAAAAGTGACATTCATGTTTATGATATTTTCTATAAATAAATTAGAATGTACTGGAGGCCTGATATAAAGTGGGATGCCTAAACTTCAGTAAGATCTTGTTTTCAATTCAAAATAAATTTTATTTTTTATTTTTTTTATAATGTTCCTCAATTTCAGATAAGCACCCCTCTAAGGTCCACTCCATCTTTTTTGAGATTTTATTTATTTTATTTGACAGACTGAGATCACAAGTAGGCAGAGAGGCAGGCAGAGAGAGAGGGAAGAGGAAGCAGGCTCCCTGCTAGGCAGAGAGTCCGATGCGGCGCTCGATCCCAGGACCCTGGGATCATGACCTGAGCCAAAGGCAGAGGCTTTAACCCACTGAGCCACCCAGGCGCCCCCAAAATAAATTTTAAATTGAATTATGCACGTCTAAGTTCAGAGACAATAAACATCAACCAACACAATTAATAAGTTCTATTTCTTGAAATTTTGGGAACATTGATAGTCTCATCTCCTGGAAGAACAACAGCTAAAATTTTTGGTCATGGATTCTTGCTAAAATATCACTTTCCCAAAGAAAATTAATGTTATGAATTTTCATTGATTGTTATTGATCATGAAGAATATAACAACCACGATAAAAAGAGTAGGAAAAACATGATATCTCATCTGTAAGGGCATGTGGAAAGTAGGAAATGCTAATAAAAATAACTACCATTATTTCCTAAGTTAACATAATATAACGGAACACAAATATTTCATAACAATATTTTCTAGGCTCATTCTGATAACTCTTTTCTACATTCAAATTTAAAGGTTGAGGCATGTGATATATATTACACAAAAGACATCCCAAGGAATTCGTTAAAAAAAAAAACTCTTAATAATGGACAAATCCAAAGGAATTTTTTTCTAATTTAATTAACAAATTATGAATCGACTTACCTATTTCATCACAGTGTATCAGGCACCAATAATATTTTTGAATCGTCATACCTGATGCAATAGTTACCATCTTTCAGACATACTGATCAGGAACAAGCAAATAAACAAGAGCACCATAGCTTAAAATCTACCGGCATAACTATAGGACTAATTCAGACAATCTCTTCACCACAACATAGCAATGAATAGAAATCATACATGCTCTGTAATGGACATACAGATGAGATAGAAGGGATGGGTGTTAATATATGCAGAATCTTTATTAATTACATTGTAAAACATAATATGGAAAAACAGAATACAATTTTAGAAATACCCAGGTCACCATCATTGTTTTATTTTTATATGTGTAGGTAAGGAGTTTAATCAACAATCCATGACTATTCAACTTCTTATATTTTGAAAATTTTAGCAAAAGTAACAAACCTAGCAACTAGAAAATTGTATCTATCTGCAAAATACAGCTTTGCCAGTATGGTAGAAGAAAAGCAAAACAAAATAAGTAAGAAAAGTTTAACATTTCACAAGAGTTTTACTTTTATTTTTTTATTTATTATTTTTTATTTTTCATTTATTATTTACTTCTATTTTCTACTTTATTTTAATGAAAATGTCATGACCATAACATAAGAGCAGAAATAAACCAACATGAGAAATTATTTTTTCATAAGTTAAAATAAACTAGCTTGGTGATTAATTCAAAAATTATATTACAAACTTCGGTGTTCTTGCAGTAAGTATCACTGCATAAACAAATGAGTCAGGAGTCATAAACTAATGATGATTCTAAATGTTATTTAGAGAGACATTCTGTTCTTAATATATTTCAAATATTCTACACAAGGCAAAGTGGATCCAAGTAATCTGTAGGCAAAATAAGATTTTAGAGAAGTATATATTTCCAACAGTATTTATAAAATATTACCTTTATGTAAGGCATCATCCTGGACTTTGTGGAAAACACACAAAGGAGTAAGAAGTGGCCCTTCAAGAAACATATACAATATCAAGGTTTAACATGAAGCAGCATGACTTCTCTAAGTAAAAAAACATTGTACCAACTGACTTTACTGAAACTTTATATTTATTGCTCTCGTTTTAGGTCATAGTGTCCTTCTGCATGCAGGCTGCTAGAACGGACATGATATAGACTGAATAGCTTATAAAGAACAGGAATTTATTTCTCACAGTTCTAGAACTGAGAAGTTCAAGATTAAGGAATGGGCAGATCCAGGGAGAGCCCACTTCCTCATAGATGGCTATCTTCTCACTGTAAACGTACATGATGAATGAATCAAGAGAACTCTCTGGGGTCTCCTTTAAAAGGACTGTAATCCCACTTATGACCTAATCACCTCCCAAAGGCCCCTATGTTTTAATACTACCACTTCTAGAGTTAGATTTCATAATATGATTTTGGGAGACATAAACATTCACACCATAGTATATATAAACAAAAAAGACACAAAAACAAGAAACAACAGAAATTATTTTAACTACCTATTATTTTCAACTACATAAAATTTTGTTTCTATATAATATTAAATAACTCATTTGAGTGATTCACTTATATCCAATGCATCTGAGTGCAATTAAATTTGCTTACCCAACATATCCAGCAGCATATTTCTTCAGACTATCCCATTCCCCACCTTACGGGATTTACCACAATTAGAAGACAGGGGATAGAGGATAGATAGATAGATGTATACGTAAACACACTTGTACATACACATATGCATATTTTTTCCTGTTAATCATACTCATGCAAATAAATTTTAAGCTCAAGGAAACCTGTCTTGTGTGTTACTTAATATCCAGTTTTTAGTCAACATCCAAAAACAAATAATCCAATAAAAACATGGATAGAAGACATGAACAATTGTTTCCCCAAAGAACACATTCAAATGTTCAGTAGATAACATAAAAAGATGTCCATCATCATGTATCATCAGGAAATTGCAAAGCAAAACTAGAAAGACATACAACCTCACACCTGTCAGAATGGCTAAAATCAACACTACAAGAAACAAAAGGTGTTGGAGAGGATGTGAAAAAGTAACACTTGTGGGGGCTGCCTGGGAGGCTCAGTGGGTTAAGCCTCTGCCTTCAGCTCAGGTCATGATCTCAGGGTCCTGGGATCAAGTCCCACATTGGGCTCTCTGCCAGGCATGGAGCCTGCTCCCTCCTCTCTCTCTCTACTTGTGATCTCTCTCTGTCAAATGAATAAAATCTTAAAAAAAAAGAAAAAATAACAATTGAGAACTGTTGGTGGTGATGCAAACTGATACAGCCATATTTGAAAACAGTATGGAATTTCCATAAAATTTAAAAATAGAAGTCCTTTGTGATCCAACAATCCTGCTGGTGTGTACTTACCCAATGAATATAAGAAAACTTATTCAAAGGGATGCTAGCACCCCTATGTTTATAGCAGCATTATTTGTAAAGCTAAGATATGGAAAGAGCCCAAGTATCCATCAATTGATGAATAAATAAAGAATAAGTGGTATGTATATACACTGGAATATTATTCTGCCATAAAAAAGACTGAAATCTTGCCATTTGCAATAACATGGATGGAACTAGACAGTATAATGCTAAAAGTGAAATAAGTCAGTCAGAGAAAGACAAATACCATTACTCATATATGGAATAAAAGAAACAAAACAAACAAGCAAAGGGGAAAATAATAAGACATAGAAAGAGAAACAAAGCAAGAAACAGACATTTCATTAGAGAGAACAAACTGATGGTTACTTGAGGGGATCTTAAAGGAGTGATGGATTAAATAAGTGATGGGGGTTAATTAGAGCACTTGTCATGATGAGCACTGAGTGCTATATGTTATATTGTACACATGAAACTAATAAAACCATATATGTTAACTAACTGGATTTCAAATGAAAACTTTTTTAAAATCCCAGTTTTTAGCTCACATTCTGGCTTACAAAAGGGATTTAGTCAGGAATTTGGAGATTAGTTAATGAACAAATAAGGAGTGAACAGGCAGTTGTTAGATAAAATTACTATCCTTTCTGGCATGATCTTATACCTTTTATCTAGAATTATTTTTAGCACTTTAGACTCTTCCTATTTTATTTTGAGTCATTAAACAAAAATTTCCTCAAAGGACCTTAGACTCCATCCAATTTGAGCAACAGTGTGAGAGAGGAAATGGTGTCCAGGAGGAAAAAAAAAAAAGATGAAACTACTTTTGTTTACTAGTGAATGCATAGTTCTTCCACAGAAGAAGCTCTAAATGGTCATGGCTCCAGCTTTATATGTGTTCACTCATATGTTCAGAAGTAGGTAACACTATCAAAAAATATAAAGCATCTGAGATTATTTTCCCTTATTTGAAAGCTGGTGTATGAGTCGGCCGTGGTTTCTTGGGTGTTGATAGAAGACGCAGACTCATGGTTCAGAAATAATATAGTTTATTATTCACAGCAATAGAGGTAGCCAGAATATTAACAGTATTTGTGTGTGTGTGTGTGTGTGTGTTTGTATGTGTGTGTGTGTGTGTGTGTGTGTAGGGGTGGGAGTTATATATCAGTTCTGAGCCTCAATTCCCACAAGAAGAATCAAAAAAGAGGCAGATAATATTTGCAAACACAACAGGTTAAGTTAAAAAAAAAGATACCTTTCTGTCTTCCAAGTCTATTCAATACAACCATCTTCAAAGGATGGTCTAGAACAAATAATAAATGCAGAAATGTAAGCAACCAATTGAAAAGTGTCTCCCAAGAAACACACTTTGAGAGTCTTCATTTGACAAAAATAGTATAAGATATTACATGGATCAGGTGCATTGAATACGGGAAGGTTAAAATTACAAGGGACCAAATATTTTTAAGCAGTTCTGGCATCCAGTAGAGTTCAAATAAGTTTTATAAGATTGAGGAAAGAAGCCATCAAAACCTGGGCCCAGGGGCGCCTGGGTAGCTCAGTGGGTTAAGCCTCTGCCTTTGGCTAGGCCATGATCTCAGGGTCCTGGGATCGAGCTCTGCATCAGGCTCTCTGTTCAGCAGGGAGCCTGCTTCCCCCTCTCTCTCTGCCTCTCTGCCTACTTGTGGTCTCTGTCTGTCAAATAAATAAATAAAATCTTAAAACAAAACAAAACAAAACAAAAAACCTGGGCTCAATTTTCCCAAAAGTATGATTCTGATTCTAGTCTCTATAATGTTATCCCTTGAAGACAATGTCTCTAATTGAGTTGAATTAGTTTACTAAAGAGCATACCCCCATTTGTTGTAGGAGACGAACAATATGCAAGAGGCAAAATGCCACATGGAAGCCACCTGGTCTTCGTGGAATATAGAATCAGTTCCTTTGGGATGAATTTGTTCCACATTTGACTTCCCACTTAAGGGAAAATAAGAGTGCCTTCTAATAGATTTTAAATAGGAAATGACAACGGAAGCTTATACAAGATTATAAAATGGGAAATTTCATTTAGATAAGCAATAATTTCAAAGTCATCTTCTTAATATGACAGACTCTTCACATAATCATAATTTTATTTTGGTATTATATGGTAATTTCAAATATAGTAAATATAAAGAATTTACCTCTGTAATTATAGCGAGTCTGGTCGTAGTTTAATGGCAACAAAACTTCAATTTAGAAGTATGGTCTACCAATTATTAATACATTTGGAAATGGTGTGTCATCTCCACTCCACTTGTCTCACTAAAACAGTGAGCCAAAAAAGTAGGTCCAAGCTGTTTACTATGGTCAAAATGGGTTGCTTTTGCACTTGGTAAAGGAGCAGTCATATTTTGGAAGAAGAAAATGAGGCTATTAATATTTTCAACTTATTTTCAGAAAAGGAAAAAAAGGATAATCTAAGCTAAAGCCAAAATCTTACAAAAGGTGGCAGGAGAATGATCTTTTCCCAGATAAAGGGTTTTTCAACTTAGCCATGTTAGGAGGAAGAAGAGATGAGACATTGTGGACTTGACTAACGTTTGTACACTGTTCAAAAAGTTTTCAAAATAATGTGTATTATTTTTCTTCTTTTAGTTGAGACAAAACAAACAAACAAACAAAAAACCACTAATGAGCTTACTCTTAAAAGGAGGTAAACAAGAAACTAGCAAAGATTGAGTGTTAGGAATTGTCCCCCTCCTTTTTTTTTTTTTAATTATGTTATGTTGGTTACCATACAATACATCATTAGTTTTTGAAGTAGTGTTCCATGATTCATTGTTTGTGTAAAAGACCCAGTGCCCCATGCAATATGTGCCCTCCTTAATACCCATCACCAGGCTCACCCATCCCCACATCCTTCTCATCTTTAAAAACCTCAGTTTGTTTCTTGGAGTCCATAGTTTTTCATGTTTCATTTCCCCCTCCAATCCCCCCACTTCATTTTTCCTTTCCTTCTCCTAATGTCCTCCATGCTATTCCTTAGGTTCCACAAATAAGTGAAACCATATGATGATTGACTTTCTCTGCTTGACTTATTTCACTTAACATAATCTCCTCCAGTCCCATCCATGTTGATGCAAAAGTTGGGTATTCATCCTTTCTGATGGCTGAGTGATATTCCATTGTATCCATAGATCACATCTTCTTTATCCGTTTCTTTGTTTAAGAGGATCTTGGCTCTTTCAACCGAACAGCTATTGTGAACATTGCTGCTATGAACACTGGGGTGCATATGGCCCTTCTTTCCAGTAAAATAGAGCTAGCCTATGACCCAGCGATTGCACTACTGAGTATTGACCTCAAAGATACAGATGTAGTGAAAAGAATTAGGTATTGTTTTTTTTTGTTTTTTTTTAAAGATTTTATTTATTTATTTGTGAGAGAGAGAGAGTGAGAGCGAGCACAGGCAGACAGAGTGGAAGGCAGAGTCAGAGGGAGAAGCAGGCTCCCTGCGGAGTAAGGAGCCCGATATGGGACTCGATCCCAGGATGCTGGGATCATGACCTGAGCCGAAGGCAGCTGCTTAACCAACTGAGCCACCCAGGCGTCCCAAGAATTAGGTATTGTTAAAGCACAAATGCAGGGGATAGAAGTTATGGTACAGAAGAGGGAAGGGCAACCATATGGCAGAGTAGAATAAAGTAGCTCAGGAAGAAATTAGTCATATCCAGATATTGTAAGGCATGTGGTGTTGGCAGGGAGAGCATGAGAAATCATGAGAGAAGAGAGAGAAAATGGACCAGGCAGGAGAGGTTTATAACATTTTAACATCTAAGGTAAACATATGCAAAGGAGAATAGGGAAAGAAATAAAAGTTTTTATAAGGCTCAATACATAAGGAATAACGTGGAGGACACTGGGAGATAGAGAGAAGTGTGCTGGGGGAAATCGGAGGGAGAGACAAACCATGAGAGACTGTGGACTCTGAGAAACAAACTGAGGGTTTTGAAGAGGAGGGTGGCAGGTGGTTGGGTGAGCCCAGTGGTGGGTATTAAGGAGGGAATTTATTACATGAAGCACTGGGTGTGGTGCATAAACAATGAATTTTGGATCACTGAAAATAAATTAAAAGATAAAAAAAAGACTGACTACAGACATGGACCTCAGTGTAACACACATATGGAACTCACTGTAATACCAGCCACTTCCCACCGACACACACAGACTATGATAATAATAAATAATTATGCAATTAATAAAATTGCCTGCCAAATAATTTTTCCTCTTTTTTATTTTTATGATTATTATTTTTATTATATTTTTTAAGTTTTTATTTAAATTCCAGTTAGATAAAAATAAGGATAATATTAGTTTCAGGTGTACAATATAGTGATCAACACTGCCATACAATAGCTTAAATAAAAAAAGGAAAAAAAAATTTAAAGATTTTATTTTTAAAAACCTCTACACCCAAGGTGGATTTCAAACGTACAACCCCAAGATCAAGAGTTACATATTTTACTGACTGATCCAGCCAGGCACCCCAACAAATAAAAATTTTATAAAATTGTTGAGTTTGTGGGAGTCCCATTTGCTCAGTCAGTTAAGTGTCTGCCTTTGGCTTAGTTCATGATCTCAAGAGTCCTGGGATCGAGCCCCATATTGCTCATTCTCTCTCTCTCTCTCTCTCTCTCTGGCTTTTGCTCTTAAATAAATAAATAAATAAATTTCAAAAAAATTGTTGAGTTTGTTTAACTAGTTTTAAACTAGTAGACAGAGATGAAGATAAAGTATGATGTCATGGCAGGGAAAAATACAACTTACACGTTTTAAAAATAAAATGTGCAATGCAAGTTACATCACTTCTTTTATCACCACACTGGGACTTTCCCTACTGTGTTGTTGTAATGTAAGGACCTATTTTATATTTTTATATTTTAGCAAGAGGCTTTCATTGAGGTTAACCCTTAAACTGTCCTTGCTCCCCTTCCCCCAGGGGATTCACTTAAAAACAAGTCCTGGAATTCAGCTCCAGGTAACAAAGCCCATATACAAGAGTGGGTCAGGCCAGGTGGAGACATCAATCAGCGGGAGGGGGGGCGGTGTTTGCATATTGTCTCCCTAGATACTAAGGAGTATGCCCCACTCCTCCGCCCTCTGGGAACCGTTTTGGCACCAATCCTAATCAAGGTGTAATAGGCTGGGTCAAATGTCTATACTAGGGTCAATTGAACCTCAATTGGTCACCTAGCCTCACTGTGGAGTTTCCTGTGTGTGTTAAAATCTCATTGGTCACCTGTGCGTGGCCAGGCCTGACTGCATGGCCTTTGCCCTTAAAAGCTAGACTGTGAAACAGGGAAGGGTTGCCTTCTCTCATAAGAGGTGTGGCCCCGAACGTTCAGTTAGATTCTTGATGCTTGGCATGAAATAAAGCTTTGCTTGACCTTTGCTTTACATCAGTCTCGCTCCTTTAATCATAGACCCATTATTGGGGCATAACAGTATTAATCTTATAGTTATAAGTCCACAATGCATCCATCATCCATTCTACCCCTTAACATTCCCCTTTGGACAGACCCAAGATCTAGAACAAGCCTTATTTTATAGTGCCTTGTAGGAGACTTTTGCTGCTGCCTAAATTGCCTACTTTCCTCTCACCATTACCACGGAAATTGGGTCCACTGAAACAAAGGGGCAGTGTAAGAAATTAACAACTTCCATAAATCGATTTAAATAACAAAGTATAAGATAGTGATACATTTTTTTCTGCCACATAACCAATTCTTGCAAGAATAAGGTCATATACGAGAATTTACAACACATGATAGCATTATCCTACTGGACCCAGATCATTTGTATGTTTCTCTGTCTCTGAGAAATGTAATTATTTACATGACTGAAACCTACAAATTGTTTGATATGACTACTAATATCACCTACATTATTTTAAAGCCTGTTTAAGGCTTCTGAAATACATAGGTTTGTAAACACTTATTAAGCATCTTGTATATATCAAACACTTTAAAAATCTCTGCTTTAAAAACAAAACAAAAAACCTCTACCTCAATGGAACTTTGAGTCTGAAAAAGATACAGGCAATATACAAGGCAACAGATAGAATAATTACATATTTGATTATATACTCCGAGGATGTCACATTAAATTGATATGAAAATGATGAGGGGGGACAGAGTCAAGATGGCGGAGAAGTAGCAAGCTGAGACTGCTTCAGCTAGCCGGAGATCAGCTAGATAGCTTATCTAAAGATTGTAAACACCTGAAAATCCATCGGCAGACCGAAGAGAAGAAGAACAGCAATTCTGGAAACAGAAAAACAACCACTTTCTGAAAGGTAGGACCGGCGGAGAAGTGAATCCAAAGCGACGGGAAGATAGACCCTGGGGGGAGGGGCCGGCTCCTGGCAAGCGGCGGAGCAACCGCGCACAAAATCAGGACTTTTAAAAGTCTGTTCCGCTGAGGGACATCAGTCCAGAGGCTAAACCGGGGCGAAGCCCACGCGGGGTCAGCGTGGCCTCAGGTCCCGCAGGGTCACAGAAGGATCGGGGGTGTCTGAGTGTTGCAGAGCTTGCGGGTATTGGAACGGGAAAGCCGGCTGCAGAGACAGAGCCGACAGTAAGCTCGCAGCTCGGTGTTACCTTGAACCGATCGCAGGCTAGGTAAGCTCGGAGCGCGGCCGGAGGTCAGGCAGACGGGAGTAACTGGGCGCTGTTCTCTGAGGGCGCACTGAGGAGTGGGGCCCTGGGCTCTCGGCTCCTCCGGGCCGGAGACCAGGAGGCCGCCATTTGTGTTCCCGTCCTCCGGAACTCTACGGAAAGCGCTCAGGGAACAAAAGCTCCTGAAAGCAAACCCGAGCGGATTACTCACCCCGGCCCCGGGTAAGGGCAGTGTAATTCCGCCTGGGGCAAAGACACTTGAGAATCACTACAACAGGCCCCTCCCCCAGAAGATCAACAAGAAATCCAGCCAAGACCAAGTTCACCTACCAAGGAGTGCGGTTTCAATACCAAGGAGAGCAGCAGAATTCCAGAGGAGGAGAAAGCCAAGCACGGAACTCATGGCTTTTTTCCTGTGAATTTTTTTTAGTCTTGCAGTTAATTTAATTTTTTCTTTTTCATTTTTTCTTTTTCTTCTCGCCTTCGGGTAAAAAATTTTTTTTTTTAACTGTTACCTTTTTCTTTTTTAACGATTTTTTACTAGTCTATCTAATATATATATTTTTTCTTTTTTACATTTTTCTCAGGTGTTTTCTTTTTTTTTAAAAAAATTTTTTTTTCTTTTCTTTTTTTTTCTTTCTTCCTTTTTGAACCTCTTTCTATCCCCTTTCTCCCCACTCACGATTTTGGATCTCTTCTAATTTAGTTAAAGCATATTTTCCTGGGGTTGTTGCCACCCTTTTAGTATTTTACTTGCCCCTTCATTTACTCTTATCTGGCCAAAATGACAAGACGTAAAAATTCAACGCAAAAAAAAGAACAAGAGGCAGTACCAAAGGCTAGGGACCTAATCAATACAGACATCGGTAATATGTCAGATCTAGAGTTCAGAATGACAATTCTCAAGGTTCTAGCCGGGCTCGAAAAAGGCATGGAAGATATTAGAGAAACCCTCTCGAGAGATATAAAAGCCCTTTCTGGAGAAATAAAAGAACTAAAATCTAACCAAGTTGAAATCAAAAAAGCTATTAATGAGGTGCAATCAAAAATGGAGACTCTGACTGCTAGGATAAATGAGGCAGAAGAAAGAATTAGTGATATAGAAGACCAAATGACAGAGAATAAAGAAGCTGAGCAAAAGAGGGACAAACAGCTACTGGACCACGAGGGGAGAATTCGAGAATTAAGTGACACCATAAGACGAAACAACATCAGAATAATTGGGATTCCAGAAGAAGAAGAAAGAGAGAGGGGAGCAGAAGGTATACTGGAGAGAATTATTGGGGAGAATTTCCCCAATATGGCAAAGGGAACGAGCATCAAAATTCAGGAGGTTCAGAGAACGCCCCTCAATATCAATAAGAATAGGCCCACACCCCGTCACCTAATAGTAAAATTTACAAGTCTCAGTGACAAAGAGAAAATCCTGAAAGCAGCCCGGGAAAAGAAGTCTGTAACATACAATGGTAAAAATATTAGATTGGCAGCAGACTTATCCACAGAGACCTGGCAGGCCAGAAAGAGCTGGCATGATATTTTCAGAGCACTAAACGAGAAAAACATGCAGCCAAGAATACTATATCCAGCTAGGCTATCATTGAAAATAGAAGGAGAGATTAAAAGCTTCCAGGACAAACAAAAACTGAAAGAATTTGCAAATACCAAACCAGCTCTACAGGAAATATTGAAAGGGGTCCTCTAAGCAAAGAGAGAGCCTACAAGTGGTAGATCAGAAAGGAACAGAGACCATATACAATAACAGTCACCTTACAGGCAATACAATGGCACTAAGTTCATATCTCTCAATAGTTACCCTGAATGTGAATGGGCTAAATGCCCCTGTCAAAAGACACAGGGTATCAGAATGGATAAAAAAACAAAACCCATCTATATGTTGCCTCCAAGAAACTCATTTTAAGCCCGAAGACACCTCCAGATTTAAAGTGAGGGGGTGGAAAAGAATTTACCATGCTAATGGACATCAGAAGAAAGCAGGAGTGGCAATCCTTATATCAGATCAATTAGATTTTAAGCCAAAGACTATAATAAGAGATGAGGAAGGACACTATATCATACTCAAAGGGTCTGTCCAACAAGAAGATTTAACAATTTTAAATATCTATGCCCCCAACGTGGGAGCAGCCAACTATATAAACCAATTAATAACAAAATCAAAGAAACACATCAACAACAATACAATAATAGTAGGGGACTTTAACACTCCCCTCACTGAAATGGACAGGTCATCCAAGCAAAAGATCAGCAAGGAAATAAAGGCCTTAAACGACACACTGGACCAGATGGACATCACAGATATATTCAGAATATTTCATCCCAAAGCAACAGAATACACATTCTTCTCTAGTGCACATGGAACATTCTCCAGAATAGATCACATCCTCGGTCCTAAATCAGGACTCAACCAGTATCAAAAGATTGGGATCATTCCCTGCATATTTTCAGACCACAATGCTCTAAAGCTAGAACTCAACCACAAAAGGAAGTTTGGAAAGAACCCAAATACATGGAGACTAAACAGTATCCTTCTAAAGAATGAATGGGTCAACCGGGAAATTAAAGAAGAATTGAAAAAAATCATGGAAACAAATGATAATGAAAATACAACAGTTCAAAATCTGTGGGACACAATAAAGGCAGTCCTGAGAGGAAAATATATAGCGGTACAAGCCTTTCTCAAGAAACAAGAAAGGTCTCAGGTACACAACCTAACCCTACACCTAAAGGAGCTGGAGAAAGAACAAGAAAGAAACCCTAAGCCCAGCAGGAGAAGAGAAATCATAAAGATCAGAGCAGAAATCAATGAAATAGAAACCAAAAAAACAATAGAAAAAATCAACGAAAGTAGGAGCTGGTTCTTTGAAAGAATTAATAAAATTGATAAACCCCTGGCCCGACTTATCAAAAAGAAAAGAGAAAGGACCCAAATAAATAAAATCATGAATGAAAGAGGAGAGATCACAACTAACACCAAAGAAATACAAACTATTATAAGAACATACTATGAGCAACTCTACGGCAATAAATTTGACAATCTGGAAGAAATGGATGCATTCCTAGAAACATATAAACTACCACAACTGAACCAGGAAGAAATAGAAAGCCTGAACAGACCCATAACCAGTAAGGAGATTGAAACAGTCATTAAAAATCTCCAAACAAACAAAAGCCCAGGGCCAGATGGCTTCCCGGGGGAATTCTACCAAACATTTAAAGAAGAACTAATTCCTATTCTCCTGAAACTGTTCCAAAAAATAGAAATGGAAGGAAAACTTCCAAACTCATTTTATGAGGCCAGCATCACCTTGATCCCAAAACCAGACAAGGATCCCACCAAAAAAGAGAGCTATAGACCGATATCCTTGATGAACACAGATGCGAAAATACTCAACAAAATACTAGCCAATAGGATTCAACAGTACATTAAAAAGATTATTCACCACGACCAAGTGGGATTTATTCCAGGGCTGCAAGGTTGGTTCAACATCCGCAAATCAGTCAATGTGATACAACACATCAATAAAAGAAAGAACAAGAACCATATGATACTTTCAATAGATGCTGAAAAAGCATTTGACAAAGTACAGCATCCCTTCCTGATCAAAACTCTTCAAAGTGTAGGGATAGAGGGCACATACCTCAATATCATCAAAGCCATCTATGAAAAACCCACCGCAAATATCATTCTCAATGGAGAAAAACTGAAAGCTTTTCCACTAAGGTCAGGAACACGGCAGGGATGTCCATTATCACCACTGCTATTCAACATAGTACTAGAGGTCCTAGCCTCAGCAATCAGACAACAAAAGGAAATTAAAGGCATCCAAATCGGCAAAGAAGAAGTCAAATTATCACTCTTCGCAGATGATATGATACTATATGTGGAAAACCCAAAAGACTCCACTCCAAAACTGCTAGAACTTATACAGGAATTCAGTAAAGTGTCAGGATATAAAATCAATGCACAGAAATCAGTTGCATTTCTCTACACCAACAGCAAGACAGAAGAAAGAGATATTAAGGAGTCAATCCCATTTACAATTGCATCCAAAACCATAAGATACCTAGGAATAAACCTAACCAAAGAGACACAGAATCTATACTCAGAAAACTATAAAGTACTCATGAAAGAAATTGAGGAAGACACAAAGAAATGGAAAAATGTTCCATGCTCCTGGATTGGAAGAATAAATATTGTGAAAATGTCTATGCTACCTAAAGCAATCTACACATTTAATGCAATTCCTATCAAAGTACCATCCATCTTTTTCAAAGAAATGGAACAAATAATGCTAAAATTTATATGGAACCAGAAAAGACCTCGAATAGCCAAAGGGATATTGAAAAAGAAAGCCAACGTTGGTGGCATCACAATTCCGGACTTCAAGCTCTATTACAAAGCTGTCATCATCAAGACAGCATGGTACTGGCACAAAAACAGACCCATAGATCAATGGAACAGAATAGAGAGCCCAGAAATAGACCCTCAAATCTATGGTCAACTCATCTTCGACAAAGCAGGAAAGAATGTCCAATGGAAAAAAGACAGCCTCTTCAATAAATGGTGCTGGGAAAATTGGACAGCCACATGCAGAAAAATGAAATTGGACCATTTCCTTACACCACACACAAAAATAGACTCAAAATGGATGAAGGACCTCAATGTGCGAAAGGAATCCATCAAAATCCTTGAGGAGAACACAGGCAGCAACCTCTTCGACCTCTGCCGCAGCAACATCTTCCTAGGAACAACGCAAAAGGCAAGGGAAGCAAGGGAAAAAATGAACTATTGGGATTTCATCAAGATCAAAAGCTTTTGCACAGCAAAGGAAACAGTTAACAAAATCAAAAGACAACTGACAGAATGGGAGAAGATATTTGCAAACGACATATCAGATAAAGGACTAGTGTCCAGAATCTATAAAGAACTTAGCAAACTCAACACCCAAAGAACAAATAATCCAATCAAGAAATGGGCAGAGGACATGAACAGACATTTCTGCAAAGAAGACATCCAGATGGCCAACAGACACATGAAAAAGTGCTCCATATCACTCGGCATCAGGGAAATACAAATCAAAACCACAATGAGATATCACCTCACACCAGTCAGAATGGCTAAAATCAACAAGTCAGGAAATGACAGATGCTGGCGAGGATGTGGAGAAAGGGGAACCCTCCTACACTGTTGGTGGGAATGCAAGCTGGTGCAGCCACTCTGGAAAACAGCATGGAGGTTCCTCAGAATGTTGAAAATAGAACTGCCCTATGACCCAGCAATTGCACTATTGGGTATTTACCCTAAAGATACAAATGTAGTGATCCAAAGGGGCACATGCACCCGAATGTTTATAGCAGCAATGTCCACAATAGCCAAACTATGGAAAGAACCTAGATGTCCATCCACAGATGAATGGATCAAGAAGATGTGGTATATATACACAATGGAATACTATGCAGCCATCAAAAGAAATGAAATCTTGCCATTTGCGACAACATGGATGGAACTAGAGCGTATCATGCTTAGCGAAATAAGTCAAGCAGAGAAAGACAACTATCATATGATCTCCCTGATATGAGGAAGTGGTGATGCAACATGGAGGCTTAAGTGGGTAGGAGAAGAATAAATGAAACAAGATGGGATTGGGAGGGAGACAAACCATAAGTGACTCTTAATCTCACAAAACAAACTGAGGGTTGCTGGGGGGAGGGGGGTTTGGGAGAAGGGGATGGGATTATGGACATTGGGGAGGGTATGTGCTTTGGTGAGTGCTGTGAAGTATGTAAACCTGGTGATTCACAGACCTGTACCCCTGGGGATAAAAATATATGTTTATAAAAAAAAAAAAAAAGAGAAAGGACCAATACCCAACTTTTGTAGCAACATGGACGGGACTGGAAGAGATTATTATGCTGAGTGAAATAAGTCAAGCAGAGAGAGTCAATTATCATATGGTTTCACTTATTTGTGGAGCATAACAAATAGCATGGAGGACATGGGGAGTTAGAGAGGAGAAGGGAGTTGGGGGAAATTGGAAGGGGAGGTGAACCATGAGAGACTATGGACTCTGAAAAACAATCTGAGGGTTTTGAAGGGGTGGGGGGTGGGGGGTTGGGGTACTAGGTGGTGGGTAATATAAAGGGCACGAATTGCATGGAGCACTGGGTGTGGTGAAAAATAATGAATACTGTTATGCTGAAAATAAAAAATAAATTTATAAAAAAAAAAAAAAAAAAAAAAAAAAAAAAAAAAGAAAATGATGAGAAGGATCTGGATTTCTTGTCAAAATTTTTTGCCTTAAAAAGAAATTGATATTTAGGGAAAGTTGTTACTGAAAGAGGTCCTGTGTCAACCAAAAATGTTAAACCATGATCTGAATAAATTTTCCAGTTGTGATCATTGCTTTGTTTAGCTGTCTTATATTAAGACTGAATTTAGTAATTCAGTCTCAGGTTTCAGTAAGTCTTTTTTTTTTAATGATTTTATTTATTTATTAGAGAGAGAGAGGGAGGGGCAGAGGGAGAGGAAGAACCAGACTCCTTGCTGAGCAGGCAGCTGATGCAGGACTGGATCCTAGTACCCTGGCATCATGACCTAATCTGAAGGAAGACACTTAACCAACTGAGCCATGTAAACTTCTTAAAGGTAAAAAAGTTTATACTTCTAGTAGTTCCACAGACATTTCTAACATCCATAAGAAAGCATGTACTGATGTAAAATGCCAGCAAATCAAATTATATAAAAAAGAAAGAAAGAAAGAAAAGATATATCTGGATAAAGAGAAAAACAAAAAATCTAATAATACATTGAATTATTAGAGCAAAGAGTGGAGGAAGAGAAAATAAATATGAAATAGAGATTTCCACTAAAAGAAAAAAATTGAATAAGGCAGGAGATTTAGAAAATTATTTTGACAGATGAGAAAAAATAAAATAGGAATTTTTAGAAAATAACAATGAATGAAAAGGTAAATTGTTCCTACCTCTATAATATTAGCTTGTTGTTGTTGTTTTTGTTGCTAATTTACCTATTTAAGCTAATAAACAAAGAAAGGTTTCATTTAGGGATAAGGTTTCTATATATATATATATTTTTTTCCATTTAGGGTAAGATATATATATACATATATATATATATAATATGTATATATATATATTAATTTTAATTGTTAGAAAATGTGTCATAGAAAGTGTTTATACTTTAAGATACCGATGCAACATGTAACGAACTACATTGTTTGAACATCTAATTTGTAAATGCTGTTAGAGGAAACTTGGTGGAAATGTCCTTATGTGGTTGTGTTTCTGGAACTAAGTATATTTATTAATAAGGAATAGTTAAAATTATGAAATGACCAGGAGTGTACAATTTTCCTAATCCTATAAGCTCTTTGCAGCCCTTTTATTAGACCCCTTCAGGAAAATCAGCTTTATTTATCTAATTAAATTTTATATTAATGTGCTTTTGACTTTTGGCCTTTCTCTTCCTTCTGTTCTTTTTTTCCCCTAAATTACATGTTTCTGTTTAAGAGCTACTATCAATTCTTTGATATGAATTCTCAACATCAATTTACTAACTCCAGAGATGAAGCAGCATCAATATTTAGAAGCGAAGAATACAAAGCCTTGGGCATCTGGATGGCTCAGTCAGTGAAGCATCTGCCTTCGACTCAGGTGGTGATCCCAGGGTCGTGGGATGGAACCCCAGGTTGAACTTTCTGCTCAGCTGGGAGCCTACTTCTCCCTCTCCCTCTGCCTGCAACTCCCTCTCTTTGTCAACTAAATAAAATAAAGTAAAATAAAATAATGTAAATAATACATTTATTTATTTATTTAAATGCAATTATTAAACAATACATAATGTATTGCATAATTATAATAATGATTAAATAATTTATTGAATATTTATATTAAATATATCAATTTAATTAAATAAATATTTTTTAGAATTTTAAATATTTCAAATTTAGATTGTTAAATATTAAATCATTAATTTAATAAATAAATATCTAAACATAATTAAATAAAATAATTTATTTATTAAAATGAATAAAATAATGTTGTCATTATCTGAGCATGTATTTTTTTTTAAAGATTTTATTTATTTATTTGACAGACAGAGATCACAAGTAGGCAGAGAGGCAGGCAGAGAGAGGAGGAAGCAGGCTCTCTGCTCAGCAGAGAGCCCGATGTGGGGCTCGATCCCAGGACCCTGGGATCATGACCTGAGCCGAAGGCAGAGGCTTTAACCCACTGAGCCACCCAGGCGTCCCTGAGCATGTATTTTTAAATAGTCTAAAAAAAACATCTAATAAAGTCTAAATACATTGAGTTCAGATATTTATACAAGTTAACCCAGACACTCACCCCACAGACAGTTTCAAAACATTTGTTTTTATCTACTACTCAAAATACGGTTGTAATCTATTTATTTATAACTTTGACATAGCAAGGAAACTTGGAGGAAAAGGAGACATTTGCTTTTAATATTTGAAAATTATTTTGTTGATTTAAAAAAAATAAAGACCTTAACACATGAGCATTTCTTCTTAAATAACACTGTGAAGTTTCTGAGTCGCATTCTATTAAAAGTGCTGATAAAATGGCCTCAGTTACTCATTTAAATTATCAGCTGAATGGGTAACAAATGAAGTAGAGAGCTTTTTAATTATTTATGAATGTATTGCTTGTGGATGGAGTGCCACATAGAGTTACCTCTCTTTTTGGCTTTGTTTTGTGAGCAGCAGTGGAATCTATGAATGAGATTAAACATAAGGACATTCACAAAAATTCTTAATGAACTTCTGGGGAAGGGCAATAAGTGCAAGGAAAAAACTGCAGCAAGACTAATTACAAATTTCAAGTGGTCATCGCTTAATTATAGAAGCTTTTAAGTTCAAGTAATATATCTATTTTATGAGCCTATCATATTGTATTAATTACCACAAACTGCACTTTTGAACACTTATCTGTTCACATATTTCTTATTCTTAGTACTTAAAATTACCCTTATGATTGATAAGTAAATGGATTTTACTGACAATGCATTTATTTACATAAATAAATAATGCTGTTTAAATATATAAAAACAATTGAATATGTGTATGTGTTCAATGAAATTTTTTTTCAAATTAACATCTTAATTCTACCACATTGGTTACAAATAGATATAGACTTTATAGATTCATCAAATATTTTATTCTCAAATTTATATCTCCTTTGTGAAGTAAATGAAACTCTAGATATTAAATATAATCCTATCACATGTAACAGTTACTAGTGCATCCCAGGGCATACATAGGTCAGGTCCTACTCAAGGCATCACGGGTAACTGGATTTAACTTTCTATCCTAGGAGTCTTCTGTATATTTCTGTGGCTTTTATACTACAATCAGGAGGAAGAATTCCTTTGCTAAAAGCTTCCAAATCACTATGTGAGTAGATTATTTGTAGACTAGTGATATAATATTATAGTTTAATATGTAAAGCATGATAAAATAAAATGCTATTGCCATATTTAATTTGTTCAGTAAAGCATTCATTTAGTTATCAAGCATTCATTTGCTTTTTTTAAAAAGATTTTGTTTATTTATTTGACAGACAGAGATCACAAGTAGACAGAGAGGCAGGCAGAGAGAAAGGACTGGGGCTCTATCCCAGGACTCTGGGATCATGACCTGAGCAGAAGGCAGAGGCTTTAATGCACTGAGCCACCCAAGAGCCGCAAGCATTCATTTTCTTTATACAGAAGAGATAGAACAATATTATATAGTAGAAAATACAGTAAATAATCTAGAAACCTTGATCATTTTGTTTTGGCAATTTTAGAACATAAAATTAGCTAAAGCTCAAGTGCAAGTTATATTTGTATCATAGGAAGAAAAGTTACTTAAAAGTTTGTTTATTACCATAGTTTAACACTTCAACAAAATGATAATGAGTCAAAAATTAATGAATATATGAAGTATACAATAAAAACAATAATCTTGAGTGTATGTGACTCACTGTAGGTATTGATAGGCTAGAAACCAAAGGGAAAGTATCTATACGGTTTGTTCAGTTCCATGCTCATCAGATTAATAGGCTTTCTCATATTGCTTCCTTCAACACATTAATTTGTCTAATGAAGTTTTCAAGAGTTAGAGACAGTGATAGGTTCATGGCTGGAGAGAAGGTACAGAATCTAAGATAGTTCAGCAGTGCTTATTATTTAAGAGAAAGACAGCATGGGAGGTGAGGGGGGGAAGGAAAGGGATAAGAAGAGAGAATCTTAAGCAACCTCCTTGCCTAGCACAGAGCCTGTAGGGGCTTCATCTCATCGCCCTGAGATAACAACCTGAGCTGAAATCTAGTGTCAGATGCTTATCTAATTGAGTCACCCAAGTGCACCATTTTTTTTCCTGTATCTTTATTCTCATCTCTTTCTGTAACTGAGTTTCCCTTCAAAATCAGGACTTGCATACACAACCTAAATAATTATTTTGGAATTTGATCACGTGGAAGAGGAGAGAATGAGAAGAGCTAAGTGGTCCAGGAGAAACATATATGAGTTCAGACTGAGTGGATTATGATTGTGGACAACTGAGCATCAATCCTAATGCACAGAATACATCTCAGAATTATTTTCCTGAAACAAGAAAGAATCTGTTTAACCCACTGGCTTCTGCATCCTATCCACAGTGGTTAAAATTCATCCCAGAAGTAATTAATGTCCCTGACTTTTCTATTACTGGGCATGAGAGAGGAGCTGAGTGGGCTTGGTCAGTGTCCCACCTAATGAAAGGCAGAGCAGATTCAGGCCAAAAAAAAAATTATTAGTTCTTTCCAAATTAGATTTAATGGGATTCTATTTTTCATTCCTGAATTCATTTTACATTTTATATTTTATCGATTTTTCTAAGCTTTGGCCAATATTCACTGCATTTTTGAATAGCTTTTATCTATTATTGTAAATCATTTTTCTGCTACATTTGTTTAGTCATGGTTATCCATTTCTTCTTCCAAGTTTTTCAGATATGTGATATCAATTTCCAAATAAATTATTTAAAATGTTTATTTTTTATACTAAACTTCTATGAAAAACATTGATATATGTATTATGGCATATTGTTCCCCTTTCAACTTATTTTTTAAAATGTGAATGTTCCTTGGCAAATATATATTGTTTCTTTTTATGTTTATGTAGATTCTTCATAATTTTCCCACGTTCATTGGCTTATGGTTTATATTTTTTAATAATTTTCCAACTGCCAATTAATAGATTTTTTTCCATTACCTTGTCTAAGTTGCTATTGCCATTAAAAGTAAAAAGCATCTGGAAATCTATATCCCTGTCCAGTTTCCTCAGATCACTCATTATTTTCAGGATCTAGTTGGATTTTCTTACAGGTTCCAGGTGGACAAGCTTTTGAACTGGTGCTAATTATTATTTCCGTTTCTGGCTTCCTGCATTTACCAGCTTAGGGATCATTTTTAACAATTATGATGAAATGAGGCATCATATTCTTATTCTCAACTTCATTAATAATGATTTTAGTGTAACATGTCCTACAAGATAATAATAGATACATGTAAAATAATTTCATTGACCAAAAAAGTGGTGGAAAATGTAAATAAAACACAGTGGCAACCAACTAGTCATTTCAAGTTGAGCTATTTTTCCCCCTTTATCTCCCTCCCTCTTTAATTTCCTGTAGCACATTCCTACAAAGTATTTTAAGGTGTTTTAAATGCACATACATAGAGATCATCATGGAGTCTAACTCTAATAATTCCTTGTCAGTTTTAAATATTTTAAGTATTGTTCATTCCTATGTCAGTTGTCTATTAACTTTTTCTCCACACTGCACTTAATTGCAAGGAAATATTTAATTTTAATATAAATTAATTAATCACTTTAATAAATATTTTTACCTTATGGATTAATCTTTGATGCTTATTTCTTAATTTTTTTAACTTTTAATATTTTATTTATTGAGAGAGAGAGAGAGAGAACAAGTGCCAGCAGGGGAAGCTGCAGAGGGAGAGGGAAAAGAAGAAGCATGTTCCCCACCAAGCAGGGAGTCAAGCTCAGTCTCAGGGCCTTGGGATCATGATCTGAGGTGAAGGCAGAGGCTTAGCTGACTGAGCCACTGAGTCTAATTGTTATCTTTGATATTTAAGGAAATACTTTATCATCTCTAATTGATCCCCTATGTCACAAATACAGTTTTCTCTATGGGGCTATTAATTTTATTGTCTGCAAATTAGACTCTTCTTCTAGAAGCATTTTTAATCAGTCTCTTAGGTCTATAATTTAGTTTTTATACATTTCATTTAGTATTTTATTTTATCTTCATCATCTCTGAGTATTCCTGACCAGTACTCATTGGTCAAATCTTTCTTATTAATCTATTCCAAAAATTTGTTTGTTTCTATAAGATTTTGTTATTACTGCTGTTGTTCTTAGGTTTTGCCTTTATATTCTTTTTGTTTTGATTTGTTGTTTTATGCTTTGGTGTTTTTGTTGTATTGTTTTGTTTTTCTTTTGAATTAATACAATTAAACCTTTAGATTTCCTTCATACCTTTAATTATTGTCACTTGTTTTCACAAATGATATTACCATAGTACAGTAATTCTAAATATTTCTGAATTAGCTGTATTATTTCTTTTTAGGTATAAAGTTAACTTCCAGTTACATGGACTTAATATTTTGGTCATTCTATTCTAGTTTTATTGCCTTATCATTGGAAAATATAGCCTGATACTTAACTCTAGGGAATGATGTGGGAGAGCTAGGTTCTTGTCTCTTGGAGTCAAAGAAGGAATCTCGTGGGCAATGGAGAGTGAGTAAGTGACAGAAGTTTATCAAGTGAATATATAGAAAAAGCTCTCACAACTAAGAGGGGTCCCCACACAGTTAACAATGAGTGCCTTCAGGGTTTATTTTTTATAAAAAGGTAACCAGGCAACTTTAATCCTTTTAAAATCTCTATCAATAACTGCTGCAATGGCTTACCTCCTTTTTAGGGTCTGATTATTCTTTTTTGGTTACAGGTGTTTTTCATAGAGACACCCACCCCACATGACCCACCCCATACACCTAGGGCAGGGTGGTCCTCCATCCCACAGGCCTAGATCAGGGTGCTCTTCCCTGGGGTAGGGTGGCCCAATTTATCACTTTACTCTGGTTTTCCCACACCACATTTTGGGGATTTCCGAGAGCCTGTTCACAAAGTTCCCTATGGATCTCTTCCTCCCTAGCCCCACCTGTCCGTTACTCATTTTGAGAGTTGATATTACCAAAGTACTGTAATTCTAAAAATTTCTGAATTAGCTGTATTATTTCTTTTTAGGTATGAAGTTAACTTCCAATTATATGAATTTAATATTTTGGTCATTGATTTCTAATTTTATTGCCTCATTCTTGGAAAATATAACCTGATATTTAACTCTAGGAATTTATTGGCATATACTTCTGACCTAAATAATGGCCTGTTTGTGTAAATGTTCAACTTATGCTTATATACTTACTGAAGACTATGGTTTTGGGGTCAGGATGGCTACATTTATTAATAGATCAGGATTATTAGATTCTCTAAATTTTGATGTCTCTTAATTTAATCTAATTAAATTATCAGTTAATGAAAGAAGTTAAATTTTTTATGTACTACTGCATCTAAACTTATCAAAGTCTTTTGCTATAATTAGACAAGTATGTCATCCTGTTTTTATACCAAGTCTTACATTAAAAAAATCATACTATCTGAAATATTATTTTTTATTATTATTATTTTTATTTTTATTTTTAAGGATTGTATTCATTGGGGTATCTGAGTGGCTCAGTCAGTTAAGTGTCTACCTATAGCTCAGGTCATAATACCCGGGTCCTGGGATAGAGCCCCACAGGGGGTTCCCTGCTCAGTGGGGTGCTTCTCCCTCTCCCTCTGTTATTCCCCCTGCTGTGTGCATGTTTTTCTTTTCTCACTCTCTCTCAAATAAATAAGTAAAATTTAAAGATTATCTCTCTCAAATAAATAAGTCAAATTTTTTTTCTCAATGGGAGGGAGAAGCAGACTCTCCACTGAGCAGGGAGCCTGATGCAGGCTCAATACCAGGACCCTGGGATCATCACCTGAGCTGAAGGCAGACACTTGAACCGACTAAGTCACCCAGGCACTCCAGTTGTTTATTTATTTATTTATTTTTATTATGCATATGTTTTATCTCTCTTTTTCCAAGTCTTTTTTTCGATCTTTTTACTTTTTTCATAAAACTGAATTATTTCAAGATGACTTGGTCATCCTCTTTTCCCCCACCCCATAGGTCATAGTGTACATTTTAACTGTTAAAATAATATTAGCATTTAAGTGCTGCCTACACAAATTAAGGAAAATTATCTGTGGTCTGTATTCCTGAAAATATTTTTTTTTATTATGCCTTCCTATTCCAATGACATTTTAGAAGAATCTAAATGTTTACATTTGTGATTATTTTATTCAAGATAATAAAGCTATTACCTCATTCTTTTTTATATCTGATGTTATTTAAAAAATTTCTGTCAGTCTGATTCTTGTTTCTTTATTAATGAATTATTTCTTTTTCTCTCTAACACTTATGATTTTGTTTTTTTTTTCCCCTTTGGTATGTATGCCCTAGTTTGGGATTCATAGAGTCAACTAGTTATGAATATATTCTTTCCTTTCTTGTATGTAAGTTTTAATCCAGTGTCTTGACTATTTTATGCTTGAGAAATAGATGTACATTAATATTCAAATATTTCCTTCCTTTTTCTTCTTTCATTTAAAAAAAGTCATTTATTTTATTTTATATAAAAAATATTAATTTATTTATTTGGAGTAGAGAGAGAAAGTCATGAAGAGTGGCTAATGATATACTTTCAATTTGGGAGGAGCTGAGGGATAGCACAAGCCTCCAAGGTATTTTATAAACAAGGTTTCCAGGACCTTTAGGGGGCTAGCTATTGTTAGGGAAAGGTCATTTATTACTATTTGGTAAAAACTCAGGGAAGAGACTCTTCTGATGTGTATCAGTGGGTATATGCTTGGGAGATGATTGCCAATGTATATCTTGAGGGCAGGGGTGGGGAGTAGAGATAAAGAAGTTTCCAAAGTAATTTTTACATGTGAAAGTAGATTTTCAGTATCCTGGGGGGTGGACTAAGAATGCTTTTTGCCCTGAGTGGATGTGTCCACATGGAAGCAGCTGAGTCCCCAGAGGAACTTCAAGGACTTGTCAACAGGCTATGAGTAGTAAGGAAATCTAATTTTTTCTCTAGCTTTTGTTCCACACACATCACCTACATCTTACACCTCTTTTATATTGATAATTTTAAGGCTTTGCTGGTATCCAGATGACTATATCCTTAAGTGACTTCTTATCTCTATTGGATCCATTACGTATTCTATCCATTGTATTCTTAATTCAACTAGATTACATATATTTAATCTATTAGTACCACTAGGTTCTTATTCTTGTTTTTATTTCAAAATCTTTCCTTATTTCCTTACATTATTTATTGGGAATATTTTAAATCCCTGATATACTCACTTATTATATATAAGCTGTCAACCTTATTCTTATTTTGAGGTAGCTATATCTTTTTGGGTTTTAGGACATCATAACAACAATGCCAAATAATTTTCAGACAACAGCAGGATCTCCAAGAATTCAACTAAATTCTGACACTATCTACCTGAACATAGTGTAAGAATTCATCAGTTAAGGGATCAGTTGTGGCCCGCCAACGCTCGCCCGCGAGGAAGGAAGACCACCGACACAGGATTCTTCTCTATCACGCTTTATTGAAGTGCACTTGGTTGAGGTTTGTAGGGTGATGGAAGCAGGAAGCGCCTGGGTAGAGCCAGGGCTGCACATATATACAGGCTAGCTGGGGCGTGTCTCATTCTGGGGTACGTGGCTCACTATGGTAGGTCAGCCTTGTTGCTGGGCAGAATAAGCTTAAGGCCACGCGTCCAACCACTTGTTTATGAGGCTCTCCGGCGCCATCTTGTAATGGCGGCAACGGGTTGCCACAATCAGTCCTCCAAGACTATCTCCAACCCCACCTCAGATGCCAGTCTCACTGTAGGCCCTAGGTTATTACCTGTGCTTGTGACTGAGCAACTACAGGTTGGAGGTCCCAGTGGCCTACTTCTTACATTCTTTTAATTTGTTACAGCGACTCACAAAACTCAGAAAAATACTTACTTTATGTTTGCCAGCTTATTAAAAGATATAATAGAAGATTTAAATTAATAGATAGATAAAGAAGTGCACACGGCAAGGTATGGAGAATGGGCACAGAGCTTTTATTACCTTCTGGAAGACTGCCACTCTTCCTGCCTTTTCATACATTTAACAAACTGAAAGCTTTCTGAACCCAGTCCTTTCAGGTTTTCTGTGGAGGCTTCGTGACATAGTCATGACTGACTAAATCATTGTCATTTGCTGATCTAATCTCCAGCTCCTCTTCCCTCCCCAGATAATCCTGAATTGGGAGGAAGGGGAGGCATGTTGGGCAAAAAGTTATGAAGGCTTTCACCAAGTGGTTGGTCCTTAAGGCAAACAGCCCTTGCCTTGAGTGAGGTCTGAAGGTCACTTTATTAACATAACAAAACACACCTCTCTCACCCTTATCACAAAAAATTCCAAGAGTTTTAGGAGCTGTGAGTCAGTAGCCATGGTTGAAAACTAAATATTCAGATGACCAAAATATATTTCTTGAAAACCACTACATTACACTACATGCTTAAGTATTTAATTATGTGATCTTTTAAACTAATATTTTCTAAGATTCTAAACTGTTCTGTCAGTTATCTGGATTGGGGAGTGATGTATTGCCAAATTTCTATCATTTCAGTCCAGGAAGTCAAAGAGAAACAACAGGAGAGCCCCTTAGGGCAGGAAGTTCAAAGTTACAATGTTGACTACTTCTCCCTTTTCTTGATTTTTTTTTTAAACAAGCAAATCATCTCTTCAGAGTTGCAGTTTAAAGCCAAGAATATGCGGAATTGGGAGGAAAAAATAGTTAAATTTGGAGACTTGCAGAGTTAGAATCAGAGTAGTGAAAGCCATTACAGTAACTGAACTAACTGAGGTCAGTCTTTGGTGAATCACAGAAACAGGTGGAGTTGTCAAACAAAGGAATCTTTGTTTACAACATACAAGGAGATCACAGGGAATAAGTTCCAAGGCCTTGACTGTTTGAACAGGAGAGAGAGATTTTTATTTCGTATTTAAGATGAATACTCAGAAGGAAGAGTTTTATTATCCCGTGTATGGTTGGTCATAAGGTTGTGGATGCATGCACATCCACATATGTATTTGTGCAATATGTATTGCATGTTCACCTGAATGAAGCTTGTATTCCACCGAGGGCAGAAACTTCAACGTTAGAATAAAGCAGAGGTAACTGTTGGACAAGGGAAAGGGACTCTGCAGGCTTCAAGAGCAGATATAAAGTAGATGGGGTCTTGGACTGATTTTCTGCGACAAGGAATGCAAGGCCTTGATTACTTTTGAAATAGCACTAGGAGTTTTACCACTAATTTATTGTCTCAATAGCTTAGGCTATTTCCTGGTCTGGTGGTGACTGTTAGTTTTCCCATTGCCTTGTTCCCTCAAAATCCTTAACTAGTGAGGTTTTTGCATTTCTTTGTAAGAACCTCCTAGGAAGTTTTGGAAGAAGTGTGCTTGGGCAAGTACACAGGTCGGGTATAGATCATTGAAAATAGCTGGGGACAAAAAATGACTTTTCTTATGTCAGGAAAACTATATCTCATCTTTAATTTTCTGGGAACCTCTAACTCTTTCTGCTGATGTTAGCAGCAGGCATCTGAGATACTACTGATTGTTCTCTTGAACCTAAGGAAAAGGGAATGTAGAAAGCAAAAGACAAAACTTTAAAATCTATCCTGCAACTCATCAATTCACTGCAGCCACCTCTCTGTCTTTCCCGTTCTCTTTTTCTCTCTTTCTCTTTCTCTCTCACTTTCTCTCTCACATACGCACAACACACGCAAATCAACTTAAAACAATTTTTAATTTTCCCTATTCCATTTTAATATACTTGAGGCATGATCATTTTCTTAGTAAATACAAGAAAAAAAATCGAGGATTCCATCATTCTGTGTGATTAAAGTATTGAGGAATTTACTTCCAATAGCACTTATAAAAACATATTTTATTTAAGTAATATTATATAATCAGGTGCCTGCATTTTTCTTATTCTCCAACTAGTGTTATTTGGCAATTAATATTTTGTCAATCAATATTCCCCTATATCTGAATGTGTGGGCAGTGAGAGGTGAGTTAGAGGCAAGGATGGTGAGCACTCCCAACAACTGCAGACTACATATATCTTAAGCCATGATTTTGTTTGCAAAGGTCAACATTGATAATGTCCTAGTCATACCTCCGTGTACCAGGAAAGAAGTAGCATATTTCTTGAAAGACACAGCTATCAAAGCTCCATTGAGAAACCGTAAAGATGGAGAAGGGATTTGCAAATTCTATATCTGATAATGGACATCTACTCTGATTATTAAAAAATGAATAAAAATAAAAAACCTTACTAATAACCAGAGTATCCAATTTTACATGTGAAGGAAATAATGGAAGAGACATGTCACCAAAAGGATATGGATGGCTTATAAGCACATGACAAATTTCTCAACATTTAGACATTAAAGAAATACAAATTAAAATCATAATGAGACATGCTTACATATCTATTAGAATGGCTAAAATTATAAAGGCTAATTGTACTTGGTCTGAGCTAGAATGAGAAGCAACAAAAAATCTAAATTGTTGTTGGCATATATCATGATACCACCACTTTGGAAAATAGTTTGAAAATTTTTTTAAATGCAAAATATGTTGCAGTTACACAAATAGCCATTTTACTTCTAGGCATTTAACCAAGAGAAACATACCCTATGTTCATACAAGGACTTGTATGTGAATTTCATAGCAGCTTTTAGAATTGAAAACAGTGGAAATGTTGTTCATCAATGTCCATCAATAGAGAAAAGACAAATTATGATCTATTCATTAAAGAGATTACTATTCAACATCAAAATGAACTATTTACAATTGGAGATTCTCAAAGTAATGATGCTGAGAAAAGAAAAGCCAGGCAATGAATAGTATATACTGTGTGATTCCATGACTATAAAAAATCTAGAAAATACAAATGTATATATAGTCACAGTCATCAAATATTTTGGTGTGATTTTAGTGCCTTCTTCTGTGCTCCCATAGCTTCCTACACTTGGATCTCCGAGCATTTGTTACACCATGTGAAAATATGAACTCTTTTTCTTTATTCTGTCTTACTAGAATAAGAATCCTTGAAATTTTATGGACATTTGAACTCTCAGTTATTAGCAGAAATTCTATCACACAGTAAGTTTCCAAATATAAAAGCCAGAGTTTTACAATGACTTCTAAGCTTTCACATGATCTAGCCACTCATTTAACCTCGGTGACCTCTTTCCCTGCTACTCTTCAGTCACTCACAGTGGCCTCCTTGCTATTCCTCAGATATGCCAGGCATGATCCAACCTTATGGCCTTCAAGATAGCCAATTCCTTTGTCTGGAGTGACCTTATTGCTGATAGTTCTGGGCAAATTCATCACCTTTCCATACCTTTGTTCAATTGTCAGCTTCATTGTAACTACCCTGATCTTCCTATTAAAACTTTTAGCTCCCCATCCCCTGCCTAGCAACCTTGATTTTTCTCGCCCTGATGGAATTTTTATTTTTCCCCATTGTACTCATCATTTTTGAATGCACTATGCAATTTTTATTAAGGTTTATAGCTTTTAATTGTCTCGCCCATTAAAATACAAGTTCTAGGGCGCCTGGGTGGCTCAGTGGGTTAGGCCGCTGCCTTCGGCTCAGGTCATGATCTCAGGGTCCTGGGATCAAGTCCCGCATCGGGCTCTCTGCTCAGCAGGGAGCCTGCTTCCTCCTCTCTCTCTCTCTCTGCCTGCCTCTCTGCCTACTTGTGATCTCTCTCTCTGTCAAATAAATAAATAAAATATTTAAAAAAATAAAATAAAATAAAATAAAAGTTCTACAAAGCCAAGTATTTCATTTACCAGTGTAGTCTGAAGTAATATCTGCCATATAATAGGTTCAATAGACAATTGGTAAATTTCAGAATAAATTAATGTTGAGAGTATACTGACTTTTATAAGTCATTTCAATAATTTTTTCCAAAAAATAAACTATGTAAAACATTCCTAAAATTTACTTTCAAAATATTTTATAGCATATAATGGACAATATACATAAGCCTTAAAGAAACAATCATATAAATAACCATTTCATACCTACTTAAAAACTGCATAATACCACACTCCTAGATCCTCTCTGAACGCTCTAAAATAACCCTTCAAAGGAAATACATTTTTAAAAATAACAGAGTTTATGTCAAATAATTTAATAAAAGTTTCATTCATCTATGTAGATCATAATAAATGTTTTTAATAAGCATGAAATTATAACTCTGAAGTGTGCTAAAATGAAACCACCTGCGAAGGGTGAGAGAACAAAAATAAACATCATTTTTCCAAATAAGAGGAATTTATTACCTTTGAATCAAAGCATGTGGATTTGTTCAAACTGGCCATAAAGGAATATGGAGACACAAACCATAGAAACGTTTGCTGCTTTTCTGCATTTTTCAAAGCTGAGTTTTTAGCTGGAGGCCGCTCCTTTATGAAAAATTGCTGATACCATATAGTAAAAGCTATTATATGATCTTTTACAAACCATTTCCTATCTTTGCATTCTCATGTGCCAAGACAGACACGGATTATTTAAAACCCTGAAGAGAGTGCTCTTGCATTTAAATTGCCTGTAACCTTCGTGTAATAGATTTATGATTGATGATAGATTTAGTTAAAATATAACTATTTTACATATTTACTCTCAGTAAACAATTTCAACCTATGCTCACTTAAGTAACTTGGTGCATAATCCCTTTCCTATTAAACCATGGTGCAAGGACCAATGCCGCGTTTCCGAGGGAACCCCAAGCTATTTTTCTAGAATGGCCTGTTTGCACTCCCTTTGTGGAGCACCTACCCTGGAGGTCATGTAATAACCAATGACCAAAAAAACAAACAAAAAACCCAAACATCCAGGTCAAAGTGCCATCCCTGCCTGGAGACAAGGAGACTGCTCAGACACATCCAGGGCAGGCATCTCAGCCCAGGCCTGTGCTGGGGAAGCTGGTTCCTGGCTTTGGGCGCAATCTGGAAGCCAGCAAACTGACGCAAGAGTGCAGCTGGCGTTAGGACTGATGATCTTTTGAAGCCAGGCCGCGGGCGGACACCCGCTCAGGGCACCAGGCTAGGAGGCTGCCCAGCGCCAGCGCTGGCAAAGCTCGCACCCCGCCAGCATTTAGCCCTGCAACCCAGGCCAGGCCCGGCCTCAGGAGGGAGGGTGCCGGGGGCGGCGCAGAGAAGGGGCTTTTTCTAATTCCCAAAGCAGGAAGTGAGCTCCCGGAGGACTCAGGAGGGAGGTGGGCGGGGACGGGTCGGGGGCGGCCCAGAGAAGGTACTTTGCTAATTGCCAAGACGGGAAGTGAGCTCACGGAGGACTTGGCAGAGACTCTGGGAGGACCAGGAGCGGCTGGCGGAGGAGGGGCGCGCAGCGCCAGGGTGTTGTGCTGTGGCCCAGTCGGGACTGCAGGACCCACCGGACTCGCCGCTGCCCGTGCTCTACTGCGCTCCAGCACAGCCCCCCAGGCAGCTCTGTCCTGTTCCCGCTGCCTGCTGCCCCTCCCCGCCTTATGGATTCTCAGGAGTACTCTCTGCTCAGAGGTAAAGTGACACCGTGCCGCGCTCTCATCTGGAGCAGAAAACGAGGGCCACTAGCGGGGGTCGGGGGTGTCCCGGCCTAGGCTCCCGCGAACCCCAGGGCACTGGGACAACCCTGGACACCGCGCCGCACCCTGTCCGCAAGGGGTCCGGCCTGGGACAGCGCTGCAGGAGGTACCCCCCACCCGCCAGCGGGCAGGCTAGCCCCTGTCTTTGGCACACCCACGCGCATGTCAGAGCCTCCTGCCATTCCCAGGGCACCCAGAACCCAGAGAGTGAGGCCTTGGGTGCTTTCTTGTGACAGATTCAAGGCAATTCTTCGACTTTGGGACTTCAGAGTTAACATAGTTTTCATTTGAGATTATTATTTTTGTGTGGGGGCCATAGATTTCATTTGCCCTATGGTTGTTTTCACTCCCGGTTCTGAAGAAGCCCCTAAATCCTAACCCTGTTGAGGACTCCAAAAGCTCTCAGAGCAGCAGTGCTGGGGGACAGTGTGGCACCTGGTTTGGTTTCTCATCTGGCCTGATTCTGTGGCAGCCCTGCTCTGTCCTCCTCAGACTTCAGAGCAATATGTGAACAAGCAGAGAAGGGACCAGGGGGTCAGGAAGGTGGCCACCGAAGAGTGACTTCTCTGGAGGTTGGCTGAGCTAGCAAGTGAGCATGTTAGTCCAGCTCTGCCTGCAGTCAGGATGGAGCTGAACAGGGGCCAGGGAAGGGGAGGAGGAGCAGAGAGTGGGGACAAAGGGACCAAAGAGGAGATTCAGATGAAGGGAACTAATGAAGAGGAAAGAGAAGAAACTCTAGAAGACAGGCATGTAGAAAGAAAAAGGGATGAAGTTGGCATTGGGAAAGGGCACCACCAGGGAAGGAGAGAGGGGAAGGGAAGAGGGAGGAAGAGAGGAAAGGGGAAAGGGAGAAGGGAGGAGTCAGCATGCCAGGGCTCCCCCTGAATCTGAAGAAGAGGTAGCTGGTCCAGCTTGTCAATCCGGGTGCTCACTCTTTGGTCCCAGTTTCTACTCCCAGTGCTTCTGGGCTTTGCAAGGAAGGCAGGCTGTCTCCTGGGACCTACAGGAGCCCACTGGAGCCCAAAGGAGGGTGCGAGAGGTATGATGCCACCGGGTCCTGTCCTGAGCTGCTCCCAGCCACCAGCCTCACCACATGGTGCAAGAGGGACCCCAGAACAAAGGAAGGACACAGGCCCGCATGTCTGCCGGTGGCCCTGGGCACTTAGCTCATCGCAGTGAACCACACAGCCTCCTCAACCCAGGCTTTCAAAGCCTCCTTCTTCGTTCCTGGCTTTCATGTCTGTAGGAACATGAGCCAGATCTAACTCATCTCTGACAGACAATTCTGACTCACCCCGTGTCAGATTTTTATTAGTGGCTGTGATAGAGTAAGATAGCAATGCTCCAACAAACGGACTGTTTCCTCCCACTTGACCTCAACAGTCTTATATATTTTCTTAGTGAAAACATCTTGTCTCCTTCCATTAAGCTCATAACGTGGTCTAATAGTATACATGTGCCTTCGATAGATGCAAGGCGATACAGAGGTCCTTTTTTTTAAAAAAATTTTATAAGGTAAAGTCAGTGAACACATCCACCTTGACGAATACGTCTCTAAAATGTCAATGCAGGCAAAGCTTTTTCTGCCTACAGTTTGGAGCCTACGTGGTGACGTTTTTAAAATGCTTTCAGTCCCTCAGTGAGGCTCTTAGAAGCTAGCCAGGGCTTACTACGTGCCAGGCACTGTGTCAGGTGTTGGAGCTAAAGGGAAGGAGAGCTTGGAGGCTGGCTGGGGAGGGACATCCATGACACAACCACAGCTAGAAACGGAGGCCAGTGCTAGAAAAGAGAGAGCAGTCTGCATGGAGAGTGTGTACCATGGGGCTTGTGGGCTCACGAATAAGTGGGAGTAACTGGAGTGGGGAGATGGGGAGAGGAAGAGGGTCTTCCCATCAATGGGAATCACCTGTGCTTGGAGGCAGGCACCATGAGGGGTCTCCACAGGAAGAGGGAGGCAGTGTGGTTGAAGGGCAGAGAGATGGGGCAGAACAGGCATCAGTCAGTTGGAGGGGTATGAAGAGACTGATGGGAGGATTATGGGTGCCTTTGGAGGACTGAGAATTTGTTAGAAGATCAGTGCAGATTTCTATGGAGACAAATGCCAGGAACTGATAGGTCTTTGAAAGGTCACTCTGGCTGCCTTTTGGCAAAGGGGTTGGTAAAAGGCACTGGCAGGTGTGAACACACCAGGTGGGAGGTGAGTGCAGGAAATCAGGTGAGGGAGCATGGGAACTTGGTCCGGGGCTATAGAAGGGAGAATAGACTTTAAGGAGTTCCACAAATTGGCACCAGCTGTGGCTTCATTACAGAGCTGGAAGGGGGAGGTGGGTGTGTCCTGGAGGTTACAGAAATTACATGACAAAGGGACGTCTTTTTAGATCTTTTTTTCAACTAGAGGAACTCTCACCTTATTGATAGAATTCCAGAGTGGGAACCGATGGACATGAGGACATCTTTGAAATGTCTGAATATGTTCTTCAACATCTTTGCAAGTGACGAGGAAACCTTGACCTTAGGAGGCCTCGGCCCTCTTTGTAGCCAAAAAGACTTCACCTACAGATTTGGGTTCTCCCTTTTAAAGTCAAGGAGACAGTCCTTCCAAAGGACACCTCCTATCATTTTACCCTCTCATCATGCCTCACGTGCTGGGATCTCCAAGACCCTCTGTTCCAGGTTGTGAGTATCCACTTTGGCCGGGCTGGTCTTGCCAAGAACACCACCACAGGAAATCTAGAGCCTGTAGTGCTATGAATAACATCATCTAAGACTGTATTTGCTGCCCTCATGGCCTCTTCCCACCATGACTCACTGAAGCTTTTTACACATTGTATCCATTAAGCTATAGTTCCCAAAGCTCATCTTCTCTAGTGCCATTAATTTTTAGGGGTTTTAAGGTTTGCCTGCAAACCTTAAACTTGTCCCCCTTAATTGGATCCCTGTGCCCCCACAATGTCTTTGAATGCCTTTCACCATGATCCGCGAATGAGATCTGAGACCACTGCTGGTACCTAACACTTCTTGGCACCTTGTCTGTTAGGTTGTTGGAAGAGGGGCTGGCTATGGAGGTGAGTGGGGATGGGAGTGGGAGGATTTCTCCCTTCACTTCCCTTTTTGTTTTTTCAAATAATGGGTTTTGAGGGGGAGGGAAAGGTTAACCAGACCATTTATTTTCCATCTCCCATCGATAAAATGTTTACCACTGCCCACTGGAAGAATTTAGATCTTTCGTTTGAATCTCCAGGAAAATCTCCCAAACCCAGACCACCACCATGTGGATTCAGCCATCTTCTGATTCACCTCCAGATTGTCTCCTCCTAAGTGCTCAAGCCACAGGTTAAGGGCGAAATGTTCAATGCCCAAGCAATAAGTGGGGAACACGTTTATCTAAGCAATTGCATGCAGCTCTGTATCTGCATACAGGGGGTCTCTCCCAAGCCTTTCCAACCTCAGAAAAACAAGACAAAGCCCCAGCGATCTGGTGTAGATATTATTCATTCATTCCTGGGTTCAACACTCATGGCGGATCCCCACCAAGACAGTGGGAGAGCAAGGACTGGAGAAATCCTCGAGGCTGAAGTCTGAGGAGGATTTCAAATTCATCAGTTGTGGATAACCCTTGGTGCTCATCATATCACGTGTCCTCCTTAATGCCTATCACCCAGTTACTCCATGTCTCCCACTTCCCTTCCCACGCAGCATCTCTCAGTTTGTTTCCTATAGTTAAAGGTGCCTCATGGTTTGTCTCCCTTTCTGATGACTCCCATTCAGATTTCCCTTCCTTTTCTCTGATCCTCTGTACTACATCTTAATCTCAACAGTCAAGCAGTGGTAGTAATTCAGTCATGGAGTCATGCATATTCTAAATCTGATGAGGTGGATTCCTACACTGCCTTTGTCTCTGCTAGAGCGCTTACATTTGTTATATTATTGCTGCTGTGTTCATCTTTCTCGTTCACTGAATGTCTGATAAAAGAATTAGTAAAATGTGTGACTGCAGAAAATACAATGGTCATGGATGATGAAGATTTTCTCCTTGACCAGACTGGAGTCAAGTTCCTCTGAGTCCTCTTTCTGTCCAGCCTTGACCTCAGGCTCCACCTACTTAGCCCAGTTTTAGCAAGAAATCTGCTTAGTCATTTTTCAGCAATCTCCTATCCTACTCTTGATATCTGATCAAATTCCTTATCTCTCACCCCTGGTATCTTAACACTCTTTTTTTTTTTTTAAGATTTATTTATTTTGACAGAGAGAGAGCCTGAGCAGGGGGAATAGCAGAGGGAGAGAGAGAACCAGACTCCCCACTGAGCAGCAAGCCCAATGCCAGGCTTGATCCTGGGACCAGATCATGACCTAAGCCAAAGCCAGAGATTTAGGGAAGTAAGCCATCCAGGTGCTTCAGTATCTATAACGCTTAATATCTGATCAAATCCCTTATTCCCAGGGCACCTGGTTGATGCAGCTGGTTGAACGTTTGACTCTTGGTTTCTGCTCTGGCCATGATGTCACGATCCTGAGATTAAGCCTCACGTCAGGCTCTATGCTCAGTGAAGAGTCTGATTAAAATTCTCTTTCCCTCTCTCTCTACCCCTACTCCTGCTCCCTCTCTCTAAAATGTATTAATAGGTCTTTTAAAAAATTCCTTATCCCCTGATCTCAATAGTTTAGGACCCTAGCTTTCCTTCAACAATATTACTGTCCAGATGGTTTAGCCAGAATCCCTTCATCCTTACCCTTGATGTTCCATCTTAATTTTACATTCAGTGACCCCCACCATGCTCTTTAGCTGTAAATCTCCATTTGTCTGCGCTGAGCCAGATTTCTCTCCCATACTATAAAATAAAATCCAATCGTAGTAGCATCTCTTGAATAAAATCTTCCTTACTGTCTTTAATGGGTGTCACAAATTTTTTTTTTCTTTAACAGTCAGGAGGGTGCTAATGGAGTACCATGACAAAAGGCCTAACTTCCTATAATGGACATTTCCTTGCTTTACCTGACAAATACTCTTTCTCTCTTCTAAGGAAAATTTCCAGTTCTCAGTATAACTGCCAACTGGCCCAGGGGTAGACAAGTGAGTCAGATGAGACCAAAATGAAAGTTCTGTTGAGACACTGGACCTTGTGGATTCAAGCCAAGGACAAAAAAGTGTTGGTACTTCATTATTCTGATGGTCCATTAACTCTTAGTTTTTTGATTCTTGTGTCTATCACTGCCCCTGCCTTTTTGAAGATAATGACCATTCATCTGAGTACACGGTTCACAGAATCCCTTTGCAATGGCCCATGCGGGCCAAGGTAGTAGAGCATAATAGATCTCTGTAAGTTTTTAAAAAATGTCTTTGTCCCTTTTGCCCATGGCCATTAAAGACAAAAGGTCGGGGGTAGGGGGATATTGGAAAAGGTGAAGTTCTAGTTACTCACTGATTTTTTGATTGGTAGAGAGAAAGCAACACCTACACACAGGGCCAGTGGGTGAGTGGAGGAAACATCTTTGGCTCTAGGAGGAATGGGGGAAGGAGAAATATTAATATTCTTTGTCTTTGGAACTGCCCCACACAGGAAAATGACCTAGCATGACTCTCCTAAAATTCGGCAAGCCCCTTCAATTTAACTGACATCTAGATCTGATACTCCCTGCTGGATAACTCTGATCATTATTTGATTGTTATTTATATTATTTTAAAATTATTTTTAAAGAAAATTTTTATCTAAATACAATTAATTAACATATAATACTAGTGTCAGACATACAGGTTAGTGATTCATCAGTCTTTTATTTTTATTTTTTTTAAAGATTTATTTATTTAACAGAGAGAAATCATAAGTAGACAGAGAGGCAGCCAGAGAGAGAGAGAGAGAGGGAAGCAGGCTCCCTGCTGAGCAGAGAGCCCGACGCAGGCCTCGATCCCAGGACCCTGAGATCATGACCTGAGCCGAAGGCAGCGGCTTAATCCACTGAGCCACCCAGGCGCCCCATCAGTCTTTTATAACACCCAGTGCTCACTGTATCACATGCCTTCCTTAATGTCCATCACCCAGTTACCCCATCCACCCATCCCCCTCCCCTCCAAGAACCCTCAGTTTGTTTACTGTGATTAAGAGTCTCTTCTGAGGGGTACCTGGCTGGCTCAGTGGGTTAAAGCCTCTGCCTTCAACTCAGGTTATGATCTCAGGGTCCTGGGATCGAGCCCCACATCAGGCTCTCTGCTCCCTGGGGAGTCTGCATCCTCCTCTCTCTCTCTTCCTGCCTCTCTGCCTACTTGTGATCTCTGTTTGTCAAATAAGTAAATAAAAATCCTTTTTTTTTTTTAAAGTCTTTTCTGGTTTGTCTCCCTCTTTGACTTCATCTTGTTTTTATTTTTGTCCTTTATTCCCCTATGATTCTGTTTTGTTTATTAAACTCCACATATGAGTGAGATCATATGATAATTGTCTTTCTCTGACTGACTTATTTCGCTTGGCATAATACCCTCTACTTTCATCCCTGTCGTTGCAAATAATTGCCATTTATTTTAACTCGACAGAGAAGGCCACTAGAAACAGAGGTGATGGCCCCAGTTCCTGTCCCTCCATGCAGAACATCTGTCAACACCTGTGGACATCTTTTCCTCCCCCCATTCCTATGAATGTTGCTCAGTTGTTACATGGCATGGACAAATGCTGTTGGCTGGTGGCATGGACACACTGGACAAGCTTGGCCTTCGGTAAAACAAAGACTGGATTCAATTACTCAAACTGAAACAGGAATGCTTGGATGAACAAGCCTGCCAAAAAGTCCCACTGGAGGTACTCAACCCGTGCCCCTTCCCTCTTTGGACCAACAACCTGAACTTGAGAGATGAATGGCTTATCCAAGGTTATGGCAAGGTTACACAGAGCTGAAACTAGACACAGGTGTACATGCCTATTGATCAAGGCTGGCTGTGAAATCGAACTGCCTCAAATCTTGATTCTTTTTGCCACTTCTTATTCTCTGACCCTGTTTTTCATAGCTTAGGATGTAGGAATAATAAAAATATCAGCTAATGGGGTATCCTGACATTTTGATGTTTTAGTTCTTGTCAGACATGTACCATAATGCTTAGCACATGGATATGTGTGTGCACACACATGCACATGCTTGACACTCAAAACATTGTTCCCTGATATTAACTTTATCAGTGCACTTTGCATCCACCACCAATTGGCTGTTTTGTCACAAACTGATTAAAGCAGAACTGTCAAGTGAGGAACTTCAAAGCCAAAGCATTAAGTGCTTTGAAAAACCAGCACCTGGGAGGATTTGTCTCAGCATCTGTGATTAGAAGGCAGCAAAAAGAGACTTTGGGGACACAGTTCACCCCTTCGTGAAGCAGCCATTCAGAACTTTCTCCGAAGAGCTAATGCCTAATCTTCCAAAGACCAGCAAGAACAAGCTTATGGTCTGTTAAAATCAGATTTTTAAAAGATTTTTATTTATTTATTTGTGTGAGACAGAGAGAGAGAGTGAGAGAGAGAGAGCATGAGAGGGGAGAAGGTCAGAGGGAGAAGCGGACTCCCCATGAAACTGGGAGCCTGATGTAGTCCTTGATCCTGGGACTCCAGAATCAAAATCAGATTGATTGACTCGATACAGTCAGGGAGGACTTTCCTCAGGAGTCACAGAATGCTGGTTGCCATGAGGGAGGAGTCTTTTACAAAGTCTGGGTTCTCACAGAAGGAGTCTGAAGCACGTGTATGGAAAGCAGAGGTCAGTTCTGGATTAGAAGTTCTTTCTGAGGGGAAATGAGTAGAAGCAGGGATTAACCAGGACTTGGGCTCTGCCTTATTCAGTTCAAGTTGCTGCAACAAATGATGACAGACTGGGTGGCTGAAACAGCAAAACATGTACTATTCCTTGCAGTTCTAGAGACTGAGAAGTCCAAAAGCATGATCCTGGGAGATCTGATATCTAGCAAGGGACTGCTTCATTATCTATAGATGCCCATATTTCTGTTGTAGCCTTGCATGGATGACAGCTGGCAGAACAATCTCTCAGGTCTTTTCTCAGAAGTGCTTTTATCTTATTCACAAGTGTTCCAATCTCATGACCTCATCACCTCTCAAAGCCCATACCTCCTGATGGCACTCCTTGAGGGTCAGGGCTTCAACATCTGAAATGGGACAAGACACACACATTCAGTCCATTAGCAAGTGTTGTCATGAGGACAGCGTAGCTTATCAACTGGGTATCCCCAGGAATCCATGGGACTAGCAAAGCAGAATCTGGGGGCATCACTGATAGGAAAGCAGGAGTTCCCCAAGAGACAGTCCTCATAGCATTTTACAGAGACAGCATGACCCTTGAGAAACAATAGTTTCTGTGACCCATACACCAGCCTTTATCTCTGCCTGTCCTCCCTGCTAGATTCACAGCAAGCCTACTTCTTTCTTCTCCAGTACAAATGGATTTCCACTCTCTGAATCCTGATGAATTTTTGCTCTTTTGCAGTTAGTAGGTTGTCCCTCAGGATTCTGCATGTCTGGATTTGCAATCGTGGCAACTGCCAAAACTCTAGGGACCTGCGTGGCAGAACCCGGCCTCTACCACTATTGCCCAAGGTAGGGACTCTGGTCCCTTGAGCGTCCTGTGCTGCTGTCAAAGGTCTGTGTGCATTGGCTTAATTTTTTTTTTTTAATGTAATTGCTTATACGTGTGTTTGATCATGCTCAAGTGGCCTTTCTGTGGAAATAGTGGCCAAGCCACACCTAGAAGTCACTGAAGAATGTTCTAAGAACTCCTGGTTGGTATGAGGCTAGAGAGAGAGAGAGAAAGAGAGAAAAGAAATCTGCCTCTCTGCATTTTGCAAGCCCCTGGGCAAAATCTGTTGGCTGTGCACTCCTCACACGGAGATTCCAGGCAGGGAGGCCCTCCTGAGCCTCATCTTCCTGAATTCCTCCTCCAGGAGCAATCTCTAGTTTGAGACCAGGGTTAGGGAAGAAAGAGCAGCAAAGCAGGGTCCAGAAGGAAGGACTGCCACAGACCATGGAGCACCAGAGGGCCAGGCTGGTAGCTTCTCACTGTTGGGGTACAAATGGGCTCAGCTCCGCAGGTACAGGGGAGCCCTTGGCCCCTCTGGTGGGCTTTGCAGTGCCCCAAACTCAGGAAGAAAAAAGGCTGGCTCCAGTGACTTATTTTTGACTGGAAAGGAGCTGACAGCAGTGTAAATAAACAAGTAGGGAATGATGTTGGAAAGTTGGAGGGTTTGTCCTTTATATCTCAGCTTTCTCTCCTATCTTCCCTTGCTATGTAGTGTGTTCTCAAAGAAGATTTTGGCATGATATTCCTGTTCACTGATTTACCCCTGCGCTGTATCTTTTCTGCTGTTCAGCTCATCTGGTGAATTCTTTTACTGTAAAAAGTATCTTGCCCTTGCAAGGGCAAGGGCAAGACCTGAGAAATCCCAGAGATTTCAGCTTGCCATCCAGAAGGAAACCAGGCTATTTGGAATGCTGTAAAGGATTCAGAGTAGGGGAAATTGTCTTGGACATCTGAGACCACCCCCACATTCAGCGGTCCCCTGGACACAATCCCAGACCTTGATACTGATCCTGAACCATGCTCTCAACTCAGACCCCTGTGATCCTCGCCACAGTGCTTTCAGATCAGTGCAGCCATGCCCATAGGCACAAACTCTTAAGCCTAGATTCTGTCCTGAGAGGTCTGTCCCCGACGACCTGGATCCAAAGCCTCAGAGATTGGGGACAGTGAGGAACACCATAGGACTCACCCTGCCTCCCTGAAAGGAACCATGCCATATGGAACTCCAGAAAGGATTCAGAGGAACTGAAATCTGCATTCCTACCTCCGGACACCCCCATATTCAGCAGGCCCCTGGATGCAAACCTGGAGCTTGACACTCACCCTGAACAAATCCCTCGACTGCCCGCTCCCCCAGAAAGATGGACAGAGTGCTGGCAGATCGGGCCTGCCATGTGGTGGGCCCTAACCATAACCTTTGGTTTGGTTCTCAGGATTCTGACCCCAAAATCCTTGCAGTAGGTGCCCTACAATTTGGGGACACCTGGGCAATCCCAGAGGACTCAGCCTGCCGCCCAGAAGGAAACTGTGCCATTTGGAACTCCGGAAAGGATTCAGAGGAGCAGGAATCTGCATGCCCAGCTGAGGACACACCCGCACAGAGCTGACTCCTGGACACAAAGCCAGAGCCAGACACTCACCCTCACCTACACTGTCAACTCAGCCACCCAGACAGCTCTCCATGGGGTCTTCAGGTCAGTCCTGCCATGACCCTGGTCCCTAACACTAACCCTTGGATGGGTTCTGTAATGATCTCCTCATTTCAGGTTATGTGGTGGTTCTACAGGACATTGTCCTGGTGTGGGATCAAACACACTGAAGCATCCCGTGTGAAGTGGCAAACGTGGTAAAGAAATGACGGCTGGGGAATCTGAGTGTGGAGACAGCACGTATTTGTGCTGCTATAACAAGCTGACTGCACTTTGAAATCACCGCAGAGGAAATGACTCTTCCAAACATCCATGTTAGCAGGACGACACGGAAGCAGAGAGAACATCAGTCTTTGGGATGGAGGCCAAGCCCTCCCAGATCCAGGTCACCCAACATGGAGAGGACACATGTTAGCAAGAGACTCGTGGGAGGATTAAATCATGGGCCCCTGTATCTCAGGTGCAGTAGAAGCAGTGGAGTTGGAATTTCAGTTTTCCACAACGTTCCAGCACAAGCTGCTTAGAACTGTGCAAAAGCAGGAAGGGAAGCCCCAGTAAAGTGGACTGGGGATGCCAGAAGGGGAGGCTGGAAGGGGGCGCCTGGTGCTCAGTGCCCATGACAGACCCCACATTGCAATCCCCCACAGGAGAGACTCACCAACTTCGGGCCCCACAGGGGCAGCCGGAGGTTCATCTCCTGACTTTTTGTAGGACCTTTGCAGCTCAGCCGGTGAGAATTCTCCATCACCCTGCCTTTCTCCAGGGGACTTTCCTTCAAGCACCCTTCCCAACTTCTTCCTCCTCCATGAAATAATGTTCCTCTCCTTTGTTTCTCGCGCTTGCCTGTGATGGGACCATAGCTTGCTCAGCCCAGACTGCTATTCTCTGCTCTTCCCAAATAAACCCATGCTGCTGGTCAAATAACTGGCAGATTGAGTTTAAGGCAAATCGAACTAATAAATTCAAGAACTTGCAAGGAACACAATCAATATGCACAAATTAGTGGCACTCCTACGTGCTCGGAAGGAACCATCAGAAAGAGACTACGGAAAACGATCTCATTTACACCTGCATCCAAGACAGCAAGATACCCGGGAGGCCCCTGAACCAAGAAGGTGACAGACCTGTCCTCTGACAGCCCTGCAACAATGACGACAGACAGGGAGGGGGACACACGGAGATGGGGAGGCACTGTGCTCAGGGAAGAACCCACACTGGGAAAATGCTACTCTCCCCAAAACCGTCTACAGAGTCCTAACTCTGGCTCCTGAATTTCCAGACTCGGCGCAAGCCTGGATTGGGTGTGGACACGGGAAGGACCCCGCAGGGCTGAGGTGGGGGGAGCACAAGCACCGAAGCAGGCGGACGCTCCCTGACTGCAGACCATCTGAGGAGCCCCAGGAACCAAATCCGCGAGCACACAAACACAGACGAGGACCGAGGAGCACCCGAGCCCAGAAAGGGGGGACCCCACAGCCCCGCGCACAGCACAGCAGGAGGCCACGTCTCCTCACACAAAACGACGGAAGTCCCAGTGTCTACACAGGGCGCCCTTCCTCTGTGGGGTCCTGAGACCACGAACCCCTTGACAGTCCACTCAGGCGGCTTCTCCTCACCTCCTCCAGCGTCTGGTCCTTAGGAGTTTGGACTGCTGCCAGTGTGGGCGCGTCCTCTACAACGGGTCCGGTCAGTGTGGCTGCAGAGCCACACCCTCCTCAGCTTGTCCTGTCAGGGTGGGAGGCGCCCCACATTCTCCAGAAGTCTCCACAGTGGGTCCTGAAGAGGCAGGGCTCTGGTCCCAGCTGTGGCTGTGCAGCCTGGGCTCAGGGCGGGAGCTGCGGTCTGCCGCCCTCTGCAGGCGGTGGAAGGCAGTGCAGGACTGTGGGAGCTCACCCTTCAGTGGAAGGTCCTGCTCCCTCCTGGGGTCCAGCTGATGCCATTTCATTCCGGAAATTCAAGCTGCATGGAGCCCAATACCCCCCAACTTTCCCCCAAATAGCTAAGGAACAATGAATTGGAAACAATGTAGAATTACAACAGTCCTTGACCCAAACATTGGCACTGAACATAGCCCTGATGCAGACCCACACTCTGACCTCAACTTGGTCTCAAGCCTGGACCCTACCCTAATCCAAGACCCTAACCCTAGCCCCCAACCCAAACAATGTTCACAAGAATCAAAAGGTAGAAACTGCAAATATCCATCAATGGCAAGTGCATAAGCAAAGTGTGGTGAAGGGTTTGAATTTGGGTTCAGGTTCAGGTTTTAGTCAGAGTTCTAGATCAGGCTTTGGGTTTAGTGTTAGGGTGAGGATTTAGAGTGAAGGACAAGGGAACAGAGTTATAGTTTAGGGCTTTCAGTTTATGATTCAGGCTTTAAAACTCAGGGCTTATGGGATAAAGTTCAAGGTCAAATTTGGGGTTTGGCTTCATGCTGAGATTTGGGTTCAGGTTTCATGACTTGGAGGTCTGGTTTAGGGTTTGGGTTCGTGGTTCAGGGCTTGGGTCCAGGGCTCAAATACAGGCATTGGGTTCCATTTCAGGTTTGGGATTCAGGGTTCTAGTTTGGGCTTTAAGGTCAGCTTAGGTTTCAGCGTTGTTAGGGGTTAAGGTTAGGTTTAGGGATGACACATTTTCTTCAGTTGTCATCATGGACAAAAAAATTCTATCTGAAGTTTCTAAGTCAGAAATGTATTTCATCTGGGGGCGCCTGGGTGGCTCTGCGTGTTAAGCCTCTGCCTTGGGCTCAGGTCCTGATCTCAGGGTCCTGGGATCGAGCCTTTCATCAGGCTCTCTGTTTGGCGGGGAGCCTGCTTCCCCATCTTTCTCTCTGCCTGCCTCTCTGCGTACTTGTGATCTCTGTCTGTCAAATAAATAGAATTAGTAAAAGCTATTATATGATCTTTTACAAACCATTTCTTATCTTTGCATTCTCATGTGCCAAGACAGACACTTAACTCTCCTCATTGTCAGTTTTATTAAATGATTTTCTTCTGCATGTTGATCCGAAGAGCTATTTCAAGAATGAATATACAGGAAACTGATTCGGAGCCCACCTGTTAGAGCCCACCTGTAGAGGCCTTTCATTAGAATGGTCTCTGGTTCCAACCTCAGTTCTGAATACTGCATGTACCTGAGGACCGAGTCCAGATGTTTCTTTCATCTCTGACTTGAATTCGAAATCTTCCTCAGACTTCAGCTTTGAGGATTTCTCCAGTCCTTGCTCTCCCACTGTCTTGGTGGGGATCCGCCATGAGTATTGAACCCAGGAATGAATGAATGATATATACCCCAGATCGCTGGGGCTTTGCCTTGTTTTTCTGAGGTTGGAATGGCTAGGGAGAGACCCCCTGTATGCAGATACAGAGCTGCATGCAATTGCTTAGATAAACGTGTTCCCCACTTATTGCTTGGGCATTGAACATTTCGCCCTTAACCTGTGGCTTGAGCACTTAGGAGGAGACAATCTGGAGGTGAATCAGAAGATGGCTGAATCCACATGGTGGTGGTCTGGGTTTGGGAGATTTTCCTGGAGATTCAAACGAAAGATCTAAATTCTTCCAGTGGGCAGTGGTAAACATTTTATCGATGGGAGATGGAAAATAAATGGTCTGGTTAACCTTTCCCTCCCCCTCAAAACCCATTATTTGAAAAAACAAAAGGGAAGTGAAGGGAGAAATCTTCCCACTCTCATTCCCACTCATCTCCATAGCCACCTCCTCTTCCAACAACCTAACAGACAAGGTGCCAACAAGTGTTAGGTACCAGCAGTGGTCTCAGATCTCATTCAAGGATCATGGTGAAAGGCATTCAAAGACATTGTGGGGGCACAAAGATCCAATTAAGGGGGACAAGTTTAAGGTTTGCAGGCAAACCTTAAAACCCCTAAAAATTAATGGCACTAGAGAAGATGAGCTTTGGGAACTATAGCTTAATGGATACAATGTGTAAAAAGCTTCAGTGAGTCATGGTGGGAAGAGGCCATGAGGGCAGCAAATACAGTCTTAGATGATGTTATTAATAGCACTACAGGCTCTAGATTTCCTGTGGTGGTGTTCTTGGCAAGACCAGCCCAGCCAAAGTGGATACTCACAACCTGGAACAGAGGGTCTTGGAGATCCCAGCACGTGAGGCATGATGAGAGGGTAAAATGATAGGAGGTGTCCTTTGGAAGGACTGTCTCCTTGACTTTAAAAGGGAGAACCCAAATCTGTAGGTGAAGTCTTTTTGGCTACAAAGAGGGCCGAGGCCTCCTAAGGTCAAGATCTCCTCGTCACTTGCAAAGATGTCGAAGAACATATTCAGACATTTCAAAGATGTCCTCATGTCCATCGGTTCCCACTCTGGAATTCTATCAATAAGGTGAGAGTTCCTCTAGTTGAAAAAAAGATCTAAAAAGACGTCCCTTTCTCATGTAATTTCTGTAACCTCCAGGACACACCCACCTCCCTTTCCAGCTCTGTAATGAAGCCACAGCTGGTGCCAATTTGTGGAACTCCTTAAAGTCTATTCTCCCTTCTATAGGCCCGGACCAAGTTCCCATGCTCCCTCACCTGATTTCCTGCACTCACCTCCCACCTGGTGTGTTCACACCTGCAAGTGCCTTTTACCAACCCCTTTGCCAAAAGGCAGCCAGAGTGACCTTTCAAAGACCTATCAGTTCCTGGCATTTGTCTCCATAGAAATCTGCACTGATCTTCTAACAAATTCTCAGTCCTCCAAAGGCACCCATAATCCTCCCATCAGTCTCTTCATACCCCTCCAACTGACTGATGCCTGTTCTGCCCCATCTCTCTGCCTTCAACCACACTGCCTCCCTCTTCCTGTGGAGACCCCTCATGGTGCCTGCCTCCAAGCACAGGTGATTCCCATTGATGGGAAGACCCTCTTCTTCTCCCCAACCTCCCTACTCCAGTTACTCCCACTTATTCGTGAGCTCACAAGCCCCATGATACACACTCTCCATGCAGACTGCTCTCTCTTTTCTAGCACTGGCCTCCGTTTCTAGCTGTGGTTGTGTCATGGATGTCCCTCGCAGCCAGCCTCCAAGCTCTCCTTCCCTTTAGCTCCAACACCTGACACAGTGCCTGGCACGTAGTAAGCCCTGGCTAGCTTCTAAGAGCCTCACTGAGGGACTGAAAGCATTTTAAAAACGTCACCATGTAGGCTCCAAACTGTAGGCAGAAAAAGCCTTGCCTGGATTGACATTTTAGAGATGTATTCGTCAAGTTGGATGTGTTCACTGACTTTACCTTGTAAATTAAAAAAAAAGGACTCTGTATTGTTTTGCATCCAACGAAGGCACGTGTATACTATTAGACCACGTTATGAGCTTAATGGAAGGAGACAAGATGTTTTCGCTAAGAAAATGTATAAGACTGTTGAGGTCAAGTGGAAGGACACAGTCCGTTTGTTGGAGCATTGCTATCTTACTCTATCACAGCCACTAATAAAAATCTGACACGGGGTGAGTCAGAATGGTCTGTCAGAGATGAGTTAGATCTGGCTCATGTTCCTAGAGACATGAAAGCCAGGAATGAAGAAGGAGGCTTTGAAAGAATGGGTTGAGGAGGCGGTGTGGTTCACTGTGATGAGCTAAGTGCCCAGGGCCACCGGCAGATATGCGGGCCTGTGTCCTTCCTTTGTTCTGGGGTCCCTCTTGCACCATGTGGTGAGGCTGGTGGCTGGGAGCAGCTCAGGACAGGATCCCGTGGCATCTTACCTCTCACACCCTCATGTGGGCTCCAGTGGGTTTCAGTAGGTCCCAGGGGACAGCCTGCCTTCCTTGCAAAGCCCAGTAGCACTGGGAGCAGAAACTGGGACCAAAGAGTGAGCACCCTGTTTGACAAGCTGGACCAGCCACCTCTTCTTCAGATGCAGGGGGAGCCCTGGCATGCTGACTCCTCCCTTCTCCCTTTTGTCTTTCCTCTCTTTTTCCCTCTTCCCTTCCCCTCTCTCCTTCCCTGGTGGTGCCCTTTCCCAATGCCCACTTCATCCCTTTTCCTTTCTACATGCCTGTCTTCTAGAGTTTCTTTTCTTTCCTCCCCATTACTTCCCTTCATCCGAATCTCCTCTTTGGTTCCTTTGTCCCTGCTCTCTGCTCCTCCTCCCCTTCCCTGGCCCCTGTTCAGCTCCATCCTGACTGCAGGCAGAGGTGGACTAACATGCTCACTTGCTAGCTCAGCCACCCTCCAGAGAAGTCACTCTTCGGTGGCCACCTTCCTGACCCCCTGGTCCCTTGTCCACTTGTTCAGATATTGCTCTGAAGTCTGAGGAGGACAGAGCAGGGCTGCCACAGAATCAGGCCAGAGGAGAAACCAAACCATGTGTCCACACTGTCCCGAGCACTGCTGCTCTGACAGCTTACAGAGTCCTCAACAGGGTTAGGATTTAGGGGCTTCTCGGAACCGGGAGTGAAAACAACCATAGGTCAAAAGAAAAGCTATGGCCCCCACACAAAAATAATAATCTCAAATGAAAACTATGTTAACTGTGAAGTCTCAAAGTCGAATAATTGCCTTGAATCTCTCACTAAAAAGCACCCAAGGACTCACTCTCTGGGTTCTGGGTGCCCTGGGAATGGCAGGAGGCTCTGAACGCACGTGGGGGTGCAGAACCATGGGGGCTACCCGCCTGCTTGCGGGGGGGGTTTACCTCGTGCAGCGGTGTCCCAGGCTGACCCCTTGCGGACAGGGTGCGGCGCGGCTTCCTGGGTGGTCCCGGTGCCCTGGGGTTCGGGAGAGGCTAGGCCTGTACATCCCCCCCCGCCCAGCTCGTGGCCCGCGTTTTCTGCTCCAGGTGAGGGCGCAGCGCGGTGTCACTTTACCTGTGAGCAGAGGGTGCTCCGGGGAAGCCAAGGGGCGGGGAGGGGCAGCAGGCGGCGGGAACGGTACAGCGCGGCATCCGCCTCAGTCGCTGGTCTGGAGCGCGGGAGCGCAGGGGCCGCGAGTACGGTGGGCTTGAAGTCCCGCCAGGGCCGCAGCACAGCACCATGGCGCTGCACGCCCGTCCTCCGCCAGCCCCTCCACCTCCTCCTAGACTCTCCGCCACGCCCTCGGGAGCTCACTTCCCACCTTGGCAATTAGCAGAGCCCATTCTCCCGGCCGCTCCCGCCCCGCCCCCCTCCCTCCTGAGTCCTCCGCGAGCTCACTTCCCGCTTTGGAAATTAGCAAAGCCCCTTCTCTGCGCCGCCTCCGCCCCACTCCCTCCTGAGGCCCGGCCACGGCTGGGGTGCGGGGCTAAGCCCTGGCGGGCTGCGAGCATTGCCAGCTCAGGCGCTGGGCAGCCTCGTAGCCTGGCTCCCTGAGCGGGTGTCAGCGCGCGGACTGGCTGCGAAAAGATTATCAGTCCCAAACGCCGGCTGCACTCTTGGGTCAGTTTGCTGGCTTCCAGATTGCGCCCAAAGCCAGGAACCAGCTTCCCCATCACAGGCCTGGGCTGAGATGCCTGCCCGCAATCTGTCTGAGCAGTCTCCTCTTCTCCAGGCAGGTATGGCACTTCGACCTGGATGTTTGGGTTGTTTCTTTTTTTGGTCATTGGTTATTACATAACCTCCAGGGTAGGAGCTCCACAAAGGGAGTGAAAACAGGACGCCTGATATATAGGATTACGGCCATTCTAGAAAAATAGCTTGGGGTTCTCTCGGAAAAGCGGCATTGGTCCTTGCACTATGGTTTAATAGAAAAGGGATTATGCACCAAGTTACTTAAATGAGCATAGGTTGAAATCGTTTACTGAGAGTAAATATTTTAAATAGTTATATTTTAACTAAATCTATCATCAATCATAAATCTATTACACGAAGGTTACAGGCAATTTAAATGCAAGTGCACTCTCTTCAGGGTTTTAAATAATCCCTGTCTGTCTTGGCACATGAGAATGCAAAGATAGGAAATGGTTTGTAAAAGATCATATAATAGCTTTTACTAATTCTATTTATTTGACAGACAGAGATCACAAGTAGGTAGAGAGGCAGGCAGAGAGAAAGATAGGGAAGCAGGCTCCCCGTCAAGCAGAGTACCTGATGAAGGGCTCTATCCCAGGACCCTGATATCATGACCTGAGCCCAAGGCATTGGTTTAACACGCAGAGCCACCCAGGCGCCCCCAGATGAAATACATTTCTGACTTAGAAACTTCAGATAGAATTTTTTTGTCCATGATGACAACTGAAGAAAATGTGTCATCCCTAAACCTAACCTTAACCCCTAACAACGCTGAAACCTAAGCTGACCTTAAAGCCCAAACTAGAACCCTGAATCCCAAACCTGAAATGGAACCCAATGCCTGTACCTGAGCCCTGGACCCAAGCCCTGAACCACGAACCCAAACCCTAAACCAGACCTCCAAGTCATGAACCCTGAACCCAAATCTCAGCATGAAGCCAAACCCCAAATTTGACCTTGAACTTTATCCCATAAGCCCTGAGTCTTAAAGCCTGAATCATAAACTGAAAGCCCTAAACTATAACTCTGTTCCCTTGTCCTTCACTCTAAATCCTCACCCTAACACTAAACCCAAAGCCTGATCTAGAACTCTGACTAAAACCTGAACCCAAATTGAAACCCTTCACCACACTTTGCTTATGCACGTGCCATTGATAGATATTTGCAATTTCTACCTTTGGATTCTTGTGAACATTGTTTGGGTCGGGGGCTAGGGTTAGGGTCTTGGATTAGGGTAGGGTCCAGGCTTGAGACCAAGTTGAGGTCAGAGTGTGGGTCTGCATCAGGGCCATGTTCAGTGCCACTGTTTGGGTCAAGGACTGTTGTAATTCCACATTGTTTCCAATTCATTGTTCCTTAGCTATTTGGGGGAAGTTGGGGGGGATTGGGCTCCATGCAGCTTGAATTTCCGGAATGAAATGGCATCAGCTGGACCCCAGGAGGGAGCAGGACCTTCCACTGAAGGGTGAACTCCCACAGTCCTGCACTGCCTTCCACCGCCTGCAGAGGGCGGCAGACCGCAGGTCCCGCCCTAGTCGCAGGCTGCACAGCCACAACTGGGACCAGAGCCCCGCCTCTTCAGGACCCACTGTGGAGACTTCTGGAGAATGTGGGGCGCCTCCCACCCTGACAGGACAAACTGAGGAGGGTGTGGCTCTGCAGCCACACTGACCGGACCCATTGTGGAGGACGCGCCCACACTGGCAGCAGTCCAAACTCCTAAGGACCAGACGCTGGAGGAGTTGAGGAGAAGCCGCCTGAGTGGACTGTCAAGGGGTTCGTGGTCTCAGGACCCCACAGAGGAAGGGCGCCCTGTGTAGACACTGGGACTTCCGTCGTTTTGTGTGAGGAGACGTGGCCTCCTGCTGTGCTGTGCGCGGGGCTGTGGGGTCCCCCCTTTCTGGGCTCGGGTGCTCCTCGGTCCTCGTCTGTGTTTGTGTGCTCGCGGATTCGGTTCCTGGGGCTCCTCAGATGGTCTGCAGTCAGGGAGCGTCCGCCTGCTTCGGTGCTTGTGCTCCCCCCACCTCAGCCCTGTGGGGTCCTTCCCGTGTCCACACCCAATCCAGGCTTGCGCCGAGTCTGGAAATTCAGGAGCCAGAGTTAGGACTCTGTAGACGGTTTTGGGGAGAGGAGCATTCTCCCAGTGTGGGTTCTTCCCTGAGCACAGTGCCTCCCCATCTCCGTGTGTCCCCCTCCCTGTCTGTCGTCATTGTTGCAGGGCTGTCAGAGGACAGGTCTGTCACCTTCTTGGTTCAGGGGCCTCCCGGGTATCTTGCTGTCTTGGATGCAGGTGTAAATGAGATCGTTCTCCGTAGTCTCTTTCTGATGGTTCCTTCCGAGGACGTAGGAGTGCCACTAATTTGTGCATATTGATTGTGTTCCTTGCAAGTTCTTGAATTTATTAGTTCGATCTGCCTTAAACTCAATCTGCCAGTTATTTGACCAGCATCATGGGTTTATTTGGGAAGAGCAGAGAATGGCAGTCTGGGCTGAGCAAGCTACGGTCCCATCACAGGCAAGTGCAAGAAACAAAGGAGAGGAACATTATTTCATTGAGGAGAAAGAAGTTGGGAAGGGTGCTTGAAGGAAAGTCCCCTGGAGAAAGGCAGGGTGATGGAGAATTCTCACCAGCTGAGCTGCAAAGGTCCTACAAAAAGTCAGGAGATGAACCTCCGGCTTCCCCTGTGGGGCCTGAAATTGGTGAGTCTCTTCTGTGGGGGATTGCAATGTGGGGTCTGTCATGGGCACTGAGCACCAGGCGCCCACTTCCAGCCTCCCCTCCTGGCATCCCCAGTCCACTTTACTGGGGCTTCCCTTCCTGCTTTTGCACAGTTCTAACCAGCTTGTGCTGGAACGTTGTGGAAAACTGAAATTCCAAATCCACTGCTTCTTCTGCACCTGAGATACAGGGGCCCATGATTTAATCCTCCCACGAGTCTCTTGCTAACATGTGTCCTCTCCATGTTGGGTGACCTGGATCTGGGAGGGCTTGGCCTCCATCCCAAAGACTGATGTTCTCTCTACTTCCGTGTTGTCGTGCTAACATGGATGTTTGGAAGAGTCATTTCCTCTGCAGTGATTTCAAAGTGCAGTCAGCTTGTTATAGCAGCACAAATACGTGCTGTTTCCACACTCAGATTCCCCAGCCGTGATTTCTTTACCACGATTGCCACTTCACACGGGATGCTTCAGTGTGTTTGTTCCCACACCAGGACAATGTCCTGCAGAACCACCACATAACCTGAAATGAGGAGATTATTACAGAACCCATCCAAGGGTTAGTGTTAGGGACCAGGGACATGGCAGGACTGACCTGAAGACCCCATGGAGAGCTGTCTGGGTGGCTGAGTTGACAGTGTAGGTGAGGGTGAGTGTCTGGCTCTGGCTTTGTGTCCAGGAGTCAGCTCTGTGCGGGTGTGTCCTCAGCTGGGCATGCAGATTTCTGCCTCTCTGAATCCTTTCCGGAGTTCCAAATGGCAGTTTCCTTCTGGGCGGCAGGCTGAGTCCTCGGGGATTGCCCAGGTGTCCCCAAATTGTAGGGCACCTACTGCAAGGATTTTGGGGTCAGAATCCTGAGAACCAAACCAAAGGTTATGGTAGGGCCCACCACATGGCAGGCCCGATCTGCCAGCACTCTGTCCATCTTTCTGGGGAAGGGGGCAGTCGAGGGATTTGTTCAGGGTGAGTGTCAAGCTCCAGGTTTGCATCCAGGGGCCTGCTGAATATGGGGGTGTCCAGAGGTAGGAATGCAGATTTCAGTTCCTCTGAATCCTTTCTGGAGTTCCAAATGGCATGGTTCCTTTTAGGGTGGCAGGGTGAGTCCTATGGTGTTCCTCACTGTCCCCAATCTCTGAGGCTTTGGAGCCAGGCTGTCGGGGACAGAACTCTCAGGACAGAATCTAGGCTTAAGAGTTTGTGCCTATGGGCATGGCTGCACTGATCTGAATGCACTGTGGTGAGGATCACAGGGGTCTGAGTTGAGAGCATGGTTCAGGATCAGTATCAAGGTCTGGGTTTGTGTCCAAGAGACCGCTGAATGTGGGGGTGGTCTCAGATGTCCAAGACGATTTCCCCTACTCTGAATCCTTTCCAGCATTCCAAATAGCCTGGTTTCCTTCTGGATGGCAAGCTGAAATCTCTGGGATTTCTCAGGTCTTGCCCTTGCCCTTGCAAGGGCAAGATACTTTTTACAGTAAAAGAATTCACCAGATGAGCTAAACAGCATAAAAGACACAGCGCAGGGGTAAATCAGTGAACAGGAATATCAGGCCAAAATCTTCTTTGAGAACACACTAGAGCAAGGGAAGATAGGAGAGAAAGCTGAGATATAAAGGACAAACCCTCCAACTTTCCAACATCATTCCCTACTTGTTTAATTCCATTGCTGTCAGCTCCTTCCCTGTCAAAAATAAGTCACCTGAGCCAGCCCTTTTTCTTCCTGAGTTTGGGGCACTGCAAAGCCCACCAGAGAGGCCAAGGGCACCCCTGTACCTGCGGAGCTGAGCCCATTTGTACCCCAACAGTGAGAAGGTACCAGCCTGGCCCTCTGGTGCTCCATGGTCTGTGGCAGTCCTTCCTTCTGGACCCTGCTTTGCTGCTCTTCCTTTTCTAACCCTGGTCTCAAACTAGGGATTGCTCCTGGAGGAGGAACTCAGGGAGATGAGGCTCAGGAGGGCCTCCCTGCCTGGAATCTCCGTGTGAGGAGTGCACAGCCAACAGATTTTGCCCAGGGACTTGCAAAATGCAGAGAGGCAGATTTCTTTTCTCTCTTTCTCTCTCTCTCTGTAGCCTCATACTAACCAGGAGTTCTTAGAACTTTCTTCAGTGACTTCCAGGTGTAGCTTGGCCACTATTTCCACAGCAAGGCCACTTGAGCATGATCAAACACACGTATAAGCAATTACATTTAAAAAAAACCAATAAGCCAATGCACACAGACCTTTGACAGCAGCACAGAACACTCAAGGGACCAGAGTCCCTACCTTGGGCAATAGTGGTAGAGGCCGGGTTCTGCCATGCAGGTCCCTAGAGTTTTGGCAGTTACCACGATTGCAAATCCAGACATGCAGAATCCTGTGGGACAACCTACTAACTGCAAAAGAGCAAAAATACATCAGGATTCAGAGAGTGGAAATCCATTTGTACTGGAAAAGAAAGAAGTAGGAATGCTGTGAATCCAGCAGGGAGGACAGGCAGAGATAAAGGCTGGTGTATGAGTCACGGAAACTATTGTTTCTCAAGGGTCATGCTGTCTCTGTAAAATGCTATGAGGACTGTCTCTTGGGGAACTCCTGCTTTCCTATCAGTGATGCCCCCAGATTCTGCTTTGCTAGTCCCATGGATTCCTGGGGATACCCAGTTGATAAGCTACGCTGTCCTCATGACAACACTTGCTAATGGACTGAATGTGTGTGTCTTGTCCCATTTCAGATGTTGAAGCCCTGACCCTCAAGGAGTGCCATCAGGAGGTATGGGCTTTGAGAGGTGATGAGGTCATGAGATTGGAACACTTGTGAATAAGATAAAAGCACTTCTGAGAAAAGACCTGAGAGATTGTTCTGCCAGCTGTCATCCATGCAAGGCTACAACAGAAATATGGGCATCTATAGATAATGAAGCAGTCCCTTGCTAGATATCAGATCTCCCAGGATCTTGCTTTTGGACTTCTCAGTCTCTAGAACTGCAAGGAATAGTACATGTTTTGCTGTTTCAGCCACCCAGTCTGTCATCATTTGTTGCAGCAACTTGAACTGAATAAGGCAGAGCCCAAGTCCTGGTTAATCCCTGCTTCTACTTATTTCCCCTCAGAAAGAACTTCTAATCCAGAACTGACCTCTGCTTTCCATACACGTGCTTCAGACTCCTTCTGTGAGAGCCCAGACCTTTTAAAAGACTCCTCCATCATGGCAACCAGCATTCTGTGACTCCTGAGGAATGTCCTCCCTGACTGTATTGAGTCAATCAATCTGATTTTGATTCTGGAGTCCCAGGATCAAGGACTGCATCAGGCTCCCAGCTTCATGGGGAGTCCGCTTCTCCCTCTGACCTTCTCCCCTCTCATGCTCTCTCTCTCTCACTCTCTCTCTCTCTCTCTCAAATAAATAAATAAAAATCTTTTAAAAATCTGATTTTAACAGACCATAAGCTTGTTCTTGCTGGTCTTTGGAAGATTAGGCATTAGCTCTTCGGAGAAAGTTCTGAATGGCTGCTTCACGAAGGGGTGAACTGTGTCCCCAAAGTCTCTTTTTGCTGCCTTCTAATCACAGATGCTGAGACAAATCCTCCCAGGTGCTGGTTTTTCAAAGCACTTAATGCTTTGGCTTTGAAGTTCCTCACTTGACAGTTCTGCTTTAATCAGTTTGTGACAAAACAGCCAATTGGTGGTGGATGCAAAGTGCACTGATAAAGTTAATATCAGGGAACAATGTTTTGAGTGTCAAGCATGTGCATGTGTGTGCACACACATATCCATGTGCTAAGCATTATGGTACATGTCTGACAAGAACTAAAACATCAAAATGTCAGGATACCCCATTAGCTGATATTTTTATTATTCCTGCATCCTAAACTATGAAAAAGAGGGTCAGAGAATGAGAAGTGGCAAAAAGAATCAAGATTTGAGGCAGTTCGATTTCACAGCCAGCCTTGATCAATAGGCATGTACACCTGTGTCTAGTTTCAGCTCTGTGTAACCTTGCCATAACCTTGGATAAGCCATTCATCTCTCAAGTTCAGGTTGTTGGTCCAAAGAGGGAAGGGGCACGGGTTGAGTACCTCCAGTGGGACTTCCTGGCAGGCTTGTTCATCCAAGCATTCCTGTTTCAGTTTGAGTAATTGAATCCAGTCTTTGTTTTACCGAAGGCCAAGCTTGTCCAGTGTGTCCATGCCACCAGCCAACAGCATTTGTCCATGCCATGTAACAACTGAGCAACATTCATAGGAATGGGGGGAGGAAAAGATGTCCACAGGTGTTGACAGATGTTCTGCATGGAGGGTCAGGAGCTGGGGCCATCACCTCTGTTTCTAGTGGCCTTCTCTGTCGAGTTAAAATAAATGGCAATTATTTGCAATGACAGGGATGAAAGTAGAGGGTATTATGCCAAGCTAAATAAGTCAGTCAGAGAAAGACAATTATCATATGATCTCACTCATATGTGGAGTTTAAGAAACAAAACAGAATCATGGGGGAATAAAGGAAAAAAATAAAACAAGATGAAGTCAAAGAGGGAGACAAACCAGAAGAGACTTTTAAAAAAAAAAGGATTTTTATTTACTTATTTGACAAACAGAGATCACAAGTAGGCAGAGAGGCAGGAAGAGAGAGAGAGGAGGATGCAGACTCCCCACGGAGCAGAGAGCCTGATGTGGGGCTCGATCCCAGGACACTGAGATCACAACCTGAGTTGAAGGCAGAGGCTTTAACACACTGAGCCAGCCAGGTAGCCCTCAGAAGAGACTCTTAATCACAGTAAACAAACTGAGGGTTCTTGGAGGGGAGGGGGATGGGTGGATGGGGTAACTGGGTGATGGACATTAAGGAAGTTATGTGATACAGTGAGCACTGGGTGTTATAAAAGACTGATGAATCACTAACCTGTATGTCTGAAACTAGTATTATATGTTAATTAATTTTATTTACATTAAAAATTTCTTTAAAAATAATTTTAAAATAAAATAAATAACAATCAAATAATGATCAGAGTTATCCAGCAGGGAGTATCAGATCTAGATGTCAGTTAAATTGAAGGGGCTTGCCGAAGTTTAGGGGAGTCACGCTAGGTCATTTTCCTGTGTGGGGAAGTCTTCAGGGGCACTTCCAAAGACAAAGAATATTAATATTTCTCCTTCCCCCATTCCTCCTAGAGCCAAAGATGTTTCCCCCACTCACCCACTGGCCCTGTGTGTAGGTGTTGCTTTCTCTCTACCAATCAAAAAATCAGTGAGTAACTAGAACTTCACCTTTTCCAATATCCCCCTACCCCCGACCTTTTGTCTTTAATGGCCATGGGCAAAAGGGACAAATACATTTTTTAAAAACTTACAGAGATCTATTATGCTCTACTACCTTGGCCCGCAGGGGCCATTCCAAAGGGATTCTGTGAACCGTGTACTCAGATGAATGGTCATTACCTTCAAAAAGGCAGGGGCAGTGATAGACACAGGAATCAAAAAAGTAAGAGTTAATGAACCATCAGAATAATGAAGTACCAACACATTTTTGTCCTTGGCTTGAATCCTCAAGGTCCAGTGTCTCAACAGAATTTTCATTTTGGTCTCATCTGACTCACTTGTCCACCCCTGGGCCAGTTGGCAGTTATACTGAGAACTGGAAATTTTCCTTAGAAGAGAGAAAGAGTATTTGTCAGGTAAAGCAAGGAAATGTCCATTATAGGAAGTTAGGCCTTTTGTCATGGTACTCCATTAGCAACCTCCTGACTGTTAAAGAAAAAAAAAATTTGTGACACCCATTAAAGACAGTAAGGAAGATTTTATTCAAGGGATGCTACTACGATTGGATTTTATTTTATAGTATGGGAGAGAAATCTGGCTCAGCTCAGACAAATGGAGATTTACAGCTAAAGAGCATGGGGGGGCAACTGAATGTAAAATTAAGATGGAACATCAAGGGTAAGGATGAAGGGATTCTGGCTAAACCATCTGGACAGTAATATTGTTGAAGGAAAGCTAGGGTCATAAACTATTGAGATCAGGGGATAAGGAATTTTTTAAAAGACTTATTAATACATTTTAGAGAGAGGGAGCAGGGGTAGGGGTAGAGGGAGAGGGAAAGAGAATTTTAATCAGACTCTTCACTGAGCATAGAGCCTGACGTGAGGCTTAATCTCAGGACCGTGACATCATGGCCAGAGCAGAAACCAAGAGTCAAACGTTCAACCAGCTGCATCAACCAGGTGCCCTGGGAATAAGGGATTTGATCAGATATTAAGCGTTATAGATACTGAAGCACCTGGGTGGCTTAGTTGGTTAAATCTCTGGCTTTGGCTTAGGTCATGATCGGGTCCCAGGATCAAGACTGGCATTGGGCTTGCCGCTCAGTGGGGAGTCTGGTTCTCTCTCTCCCTCTGCTATTCCCCCTGCTCAGGCTCTCTCTCTGTCAAAATAAATAAATCTTAAAAAAAAAAAAAGAGTGTTAAGATACCCGGGGTGAGAGATAAGGAATTTGATCAGATATCAAGAGTAGGATAGGAGATTGCTGAAAAATGACTAAGCAGATTTCTTGCTAAAACTGGGCTAAGTGGGTGGAGCCTGAGGTCAAGGCTGGACAGAAAGAGGACTCAGAGGAACTTGACTCCAGTCTGGTCAAGGAGAAAATCTTCATCATCCATGACCATTGTATTTTCTGCAGTCACACATTTTACTAATTCTTTTATCAGACATTCAGTGAACGAGAAAGATGAACACAGCAGCAATAATATAACAAATGTAAGCGCTCTAGCAGAGACAAAGGCAGTGTAGGAATCCACCTCATCAGATTTAGAATATGCATGACTCCATGACTGAATTACTACCACTGCTTGACTGTTGAGATTAAGATGTAGTACAGAGGATCAGAGAAAAGGAAGGGAAATCTGAATGGGAGTCATCAGAAAGGGAGACAAACCATGAGGCACCTTTAACTATAGGAAACAAACTGAGAGATGCTGCGTGGGAAGGGAAGTGGGAGACATGGAGTAACTGGGTGATAGGCATTAAGGAGGACACGTGACATGATGAGCACCAAGGGTTATCCACAACTGATGAATTTGAAATCCTTCTCAGACTTCAGCCTCGAGGATTTCTCCAGTCATTGCTCTCCCACTGTCTTGGTGGGGATCCGCCATGAGTGTTGAACCCAGGATGAATGAATAATATATACCCCAGATCGCTGGGGCTTTGTATTGTTTTTCTGAGGTTGGAAAGGCTTGGGAGAGACCCCCTGTATGCAGATACAGAGCTGCATGCAATTGCTTAGATAAACGTGTTCCCCACTTACTTGCTTGGGCATTGAACATTTCGCCCTTAACCTGTGGCTTGAGCAGTTAGGAGGAGACAATCTGGAGATGAATCAGAAGATGGCTGAATCCACATGGTGGTGGTCTGGGTTTGGGAGATTTTCCTGGAGATTCAAACGAAAGATCTAAATTCTTCCAGTGGGCAGTGGTAAACATTTTATCGATGGGAGATGGAAAATAAATGGTCTGGTTAACCTTTCCCTCCCCGTCAAAAACCATTATTTGAAAAAACAAAAAGGGAATTGAAGGGAGAAATCTTCCCACTCCCATCCCCACTCATCTCCATAGCCACCTCCTCTTCCAACAACCTAACAGACAAGGTGCCAAGAAGTGTTAGGTACCAGCAGTGGTCTCATATCTCATTCGCGGATCATGGTGAAAGGCATTCAAAGACATTGTGGGGGCACAGGGATCCAATTAAGGGGGACAAGTTTAAGGATTGCCTGGTCCCCTAAAAATTAATGGCACTAGAGAAGATGAGCTTTGGGAACTATAGCTTAATGGATACAATGTGTAAAAAGCTTCAGTGAGTCATGGTGGGAAGAGGCCATGAGGGCAGCAAATACAGTCTTAGATGATGTTATCAATAGCACTACAGGCTCTAGATTTCCTGTGGTGGTGTTCTTGGCAAGACCAGCCCGGCCAAAGTGGATACTCACAACCTGGAACAGAGGGTCTTCGAGATCCCAGCATGTGAGGCATGATGAGAGGGTAAAATGATAGGAGGTGTCCTTTGGAAGGACTCTCTCCTTGACTTTAAAAGGGAGAACCCAAATCTGTAGGTGAAATCTTTTTGGCTATAAAGAGGGCCGAGGCCTCCTAAGGTCAAGATCTCCTCGTCACTTGCAAAGATGTCGAAGAACATATTCAGACATTTCAAAGATGTCCTCATGTCCATCGGTTCCCACTCTGGAATTCTATCAATAAGGTGAGAGTTCCTCTATTTGAAAAAGAGATCTAAAAAGACGTCCCTTTCTCATGTAATTTCTGTAACCTCCAGAACACACCCACCTCCCCCTTCCAGCTCTGTAATGAAGCCACAGCTGGTGCCAATTTGTGGAACTCCTTAAAGGCTATTCTCCCTTCTATAGGCCCGGACCAAGTTCCCATGCTCCCTCACCTGATTTCCTGCACTCACCTCCCACCTGGTGTGTTCACACCTGCAAGTGCCTTTTACCAACCCCTTTGCCAAAAGGCAGCCAGAGTGACCTTTCAAAGACCTATCAGTTCCTGGCATTTGTCTCCATAGAAATCTGCACTGATCTTCTAACAAATTCTCAGTCCTCCAAAGGCACCCATAATCTTCCCATCAGTCACTTCATACCCCTCCAACTGACTGATGCCTGTTCTGCCCCATCTCTCTGCCCTTCAACCACACTGCCTCCCTCTTCCTGTGGAGACCCCTCATGGTGCCTGCCTCCAAGCACAGGTGATTCCCATTGATGGGAAGACCCTCTTCCTCTCCCCCATCTCCCCACTCCAGTTACTCCCACTTATTCGTGAGCCCACAAGCCCCATGGTACACACTCTCCATGCAGCCTGCTCTCTCTTTTCTAGCACTGGCCTCCGTTTCTAGCTGTGGTTGTATCATGGATGTCCCTCCCCAGCCAGCCTCCAAGTTCTCCTTCCCTTTAGCTCCAACACCTGACACAGTGCCTGGCACGTAGTAAGCCCTGGCTAGCTTCTAAGAGCCTCACTGAGGGACTGAAAGCATTTTAAAAACGTCACCACGTAGGCTCCAAACTGTAGGCAGAAAAAGCTTTGTCTGGATTGACATTTTAGAGATGTATTCGTCAAGTTGGATGTGTTCACTGACTTTACCTTGTAAAATTTAAAAAAAAAAAAAGGACCTCTGTATCGCTTTGCATCTAACGAAGGCACATGTATACTATTAGACCACGTTATGAGCTTAATGGAAGGAGACAAGATGTTTTCGCTAAGAAAATGTATAAGACTGTTGAGGTCAAGTGGGTGGAAAATGTCCGATTGTTGGAGCATTGCTATCTTACTCTATTACAGCCACTAATAAAAATCTGACACGGGGTGAATCAGAATTGTCTGTCAGAGATGAGTTAGATCTGGCTCAAGTTCCTACAGACATGAAAGCCAGGAACGAAGAAGGAGGCTTTGAAAGTCTGGGTTGAGGAGGCTGTGTGGTTCACTGCGATGAGCTAAGTGCCCAGGGCCACCGGCAGACATACAGGCCTGTGTCCTTCCTTTGTTCTGGGGTCCCTCTTGCACCATGTGGTGAGGCTGGTGGCTGGGAACAGCTCAGGACAGGACCCGGTGGCATCATACCTCTCGCACCCTCCTGTGGGCTCCAGTGGGCTCCAGTAGGTCCCAGGAGACAACCTGCCTTCCTTGCAAAGCCCAGTAGCACTGGGAGCAGAAACTGGGACCAAAGAGTGAGCACCCCGATTGACAAGCTGGACCAGCCACCTCTTCTTCAAATGCAGGGGGAGCCCTGGTATGCTGACTCCTCCCTTCTTCCTTTCCCCTTTCCTTTCTTCCTCCATCTACCCTTCCCCTCTCTCCTTCCCTGGTGGTGCCCTTTCCCAATGCCCACTTCATCCCTTTTCCTTTCTACATGCCTGTCTTTTAGAGTTTCTTCTCTTTCCTCCCCATTAGTTCCCTTCATCTGAATCTCCTCTTTGGTCCCTTTGTCCCCACTCTCTGCTCCTCCTCCCCTTCCCTGGCCCCTGTTCAGCTCCATCCTGACTGCAGGCAGAGCTGGACTAACATGCTCACTTGCTAGCTCAGCCAGCCTCCAGAGAAGTCACTCTTCGGTGGCCACCTTCCTGACCCCCTGGTCCCTTGTCCACTTGTTCAGATATTGCTCTGACGTCTGAGGAGGACAGAGCGGGGCTGCCACAGAATCAGGCCAGAGGAGAAACCAAGCCATGTGTCCACACTGTCCCCCAGCACTGCTGCTCTGAGAGCTTTTGGAGTCCTCAACTGGGTTAGGATTTAGGGGCTTCTTCAGAACCGGGAGTGAAAACAACCATAGGTCAAAAGAAAGCTATGGCCCCCACACAAAAATAATAATCTCAAATGAAAACTATATTAACTCTGAAGTCCCAAAGTCAAAGAATTGCCTTGAATCTGTCACAAGAAAGCACCCAAGGCCTCACTCTCTGGGTTCTGGGTGCCCTGGGAATGGCAGGAGGCTCTGACATGCGCGTGGGTGTGCCAAAGAAGGGGGCTAGCCTGCCCGCTGGCGGGTGGGGGGTACCTCCTGCAGCGCTGTCCCCGGCCGGACCCCTTGCGGACAGGGTGCGGCGCGGTGTCCGGGGTTGTCCCAGTGCCCTGGGGTTCTCGGGAGCCTAGGCCCGGACACCCCCGACCCCCGACCCCCGCTAGTGGCCCTCGTTTTCTGCTCCAGGTGAGGGCGCGGCGCGGTGTCACTTTACCTGTGAGCAGAGGGTTCTCAGGAGAAGCCATGGGGCGGGGAGGGGCAGCAGGCACCGGGAACAGGACAGAGCTGCCTGGGGGGCTGTGCTGGAGCGCAGTAGAGCACGGGCAGCGGCGAGCCCGGTGGGTCCTGCAGTCCCGACTGGGCCACAGCACAACACCCTGGCACTGCGCGCCCCTCCTCCGCCAGCCCCTCCAGGTCCTCCCAGAGTCTCTGCCAAGTCCTCCGTGAGCTCACTTCCCATCTTGGCAATTAGCTAAGCCCCTTCTCTGGACCGCCCACGCCCCGTCCCCGCCCACCTCCCTCCTGAGTCCTCCTTGAGCTCACTTCCTGCTTTGGGAATTAGAAAAAGCCCCTTCTCTGTGCCGCCCCCTGCCACCCTCCCTCTTGAGGCCCGGGCCTGGGCTGGGGTGCGGGGCTAAGCCCTGGCGGGGTGCGAGCGTTGCCAGTGCTGGCGCTGGGCAGCCTCCTAGCCTGGCTCCCTGAGCGGGTGTCCGCCCGCGGCCTGGCTGCAAAAGATCATCAGTCCTAATGCCAGCTGCACTCTTGGGTCAGTTTGCTGGCTTCCAGATTGCGCCCAAAGCCAGGAACCAGCTTCCCCAGCACAGGCCTGGGCTGAGATGCCTGCCCAGGATGTGTCTGAGCAGTGTCCTCTTCTCCAGGCAGGGATGGCACTTTGACCTGGATGTTTGGGTTTTTTGTTTGCTTTTGGTCATTGGTTATTACATGACCTCCAGGGTAGGTGCTCCACAAAGGGAGTGAAAACAGGACGCCTGATATATAGGCATACGTCCATTCTAGCAAAATAGCTTGGGGTTCCTTCGGAAATGCGGCATTGGTCCTTGCACCATGGTTTAATAGAAAAGGGATTATGCACCAAGTTACTTAAGTGAGCATAGGTTGAAATTGTTTACTGAGAGTAAATATGTAAAATAGTTATATTTTAACTAAATCTATCATCAATCATAAATCTATTACATGAAGGTTACAGGCAATTTAAATGCAAGAGAACTCTCTTCAGGGTTTTATATTTGGAAACTTACTGTGTGATAGAATTTCTGCTAATAACTGAGAGTTCAAATGTCCATAAAATTTCAAGGGTTCTTATTCTAGTAAGACAGAATAAAGAAAAAGAGTTCATATTTTCACATGGTGTAACAAATGCTCGGAGATCCAAGTGTAGGAAGCTATGGGAGCACAGAAGAAGGCACTAAAATCACACCAAAATATTTGTTGACTGTGACTATATATACATTTGTATTTTCTAGATTTTATATAGTCATGGAATCACACAGTATATACTATTCATTGCCTGGCTTTTCTTTTCTCAGCATCATTACTTTGAGAATCTCCAATTGTAAATAGTTCATTTTGATGTTGAATAGTAATCTCTTTAATGAATAGATCATAATTTGTCTTTTCTCTATTGATGGACATTGATGAACAACATTTCCACTGTTTTCAATTCTAAAAGCTGCTATGAAATTCACATACAAGTCCTTGTATGAACATAGGGTATGTTTCTCTTGGTTAAATGCCTAGAAGTAAAATGGCTATTTGTGTAACTGCAACATATTTTGCATTTAAAAAAATTTTCAAACTATTTTCCAAATAGTTTGGTGGTATCATGATATATGCCAACAACAGTTTAGATTTTTTGTTGCTTCCCAATCTAGCTCAGACGAAGTACAATTAGCCTTTATAATTTTAGCCATTCTAATAGATATGTAAGCATGTCTCATTATGATTTTAATTTGTATTTCTTTAATGTCTAAATGTTGAGAAATTTGTCATGTGCTTATAAGCCATCCATATCCTTTTGGTGACATGTCTCTTCAATAATTTTCTTCACATGTAAAATTGGATACTCTGTTTGGTTATTAGTAAGGTTTTTTATTTTTATTCATTTTTTAATAATCAGAGTAGATGTCCATTATCAGATATAGAATTTGCAAATCTCTTCTCCATCTTTACGGTTTCTCAATGGAGCTTTGATAGCTGTGTCTTTCAAGAAATATGCTACTTCTCTTTGGTACACGGAGGTATGACTAGAACATTATCAATGTTGACCTTTGCAAAGAAAATCATGGCTTAAGATATATGTAGTCTGCAGTTGTTGGGAGTGTTCACCATCCTTGCCTCTAACTCACCTCTCACTGCCCACACATTCAGATATAGGGGAATATTGATTGACAAAATATTAATTGCCAAATAACACTAGTTGGAGAATAAGAAAAATGCAGGCACCTGATTATATAATATTACTTAAATAAAATATGTTTTTATAAGTGCTATTGGAAGTAAATTCCTCAATACTTTGATCACACAGAATGATGGAATCCTAGATTTTTTTTCTTGTATTTACTAAGAAAATGATCATGCCTCAAGTATATTAAAATGGAATAGGGAAAATTAAAAATTGTTTTAAGTTGATTTGCGTGTGTTGTGCGTATGTGAGAGAGAAAGTGAGAGAGAAAGAGAAAGAGAGAAAAAGAGAACAGGAAAGACAGAGAGGTGGCTGCAGTGAATTGATGAGTTGCAGGATAGATTTTAAAGTTTTGTCTTTTGCTTTCTACATTCCCTTTTCCTTAGGTTCAAGAGAACAATCAGTAGTATCTCAGATGCCTGCTGGTAACATCAGCAGAAAGAGTTAGAGGTTCCCAGAAAATTAAAGATGAGATATAGTTTTCCTGACATAAGAAAAGTCATTTTTTGTCCCCAGCTATTTTCAATGATCTATACCCGACCTGTGTACTTGCCCAAGCACACTTCTTCCAAAACTTCCTGGGAGGTTCTTACAAAGAAATGCAAAAACCTCACTAGTTAAGGATTTTGAGGGAACAAGGCAATGGGAAAACTAACAGTCACCACCAGACCAGGAAATAGCCTAAGCTATTGAGACAATAAATCAGTGGTAAAACTCCTAGTGCTATTTCAAAAGTAATCAAGGCCTTGCATTCCTTGTCCCAGAAAATGAGTCCAAGACCCCATCTACTTTATATCTGCTCTTGAAGCCTGCAGAGTCCCTTTCCCTTGTCCAACAGTTACCTCTGCTTTATTCTAACGTTGAAGTTTCTGCCCTCGGTGGAATACAAGCTTCATTCAGGTGAACATGCAATACATATTGCACAAATACATATGTGGATGTGCATGCATCCACAACCTTATGACCAACCATACACGGGATAATAAAACTCTCCCTTCTGAGTATTCATCTTAAATACGAAATAAAAATCTCTCTCTCCTGTTCAAACAGTCAAGGCTTTGGAACTTATTCCCTGTGATCTCCTTGTATGTTGTAAACAAAGATTCCTTTGTTTGACAACTCCACCTGTTTCTGTGATTCACCAAAGACTGACCTCAGTTAGTTCAGTTACTGTAATGGCTTTCACTACTCTGATTCTACCTCTGCAAGTCTCCAAATATAACTATTTTTTCCTCCCAATTCCGCATATTCTTGGCTTTAAACAGCAACTCTGAAGAGATGATTTGCTTGTTTAAAAAAAAATCAAGAAAAGGGAGTAGTAGTCAACATTGTAACTTTGAACTTCCTGCCCTAAGGGGCTCTCCTGTTGTTTCTCTTTGACTTCCTGGACTGAAATGATAGAAATTTGGCAATACATCACTCCCCACTCCAGATTACTGACAGAACAGTTTAGACTCTTAGAAAAATATTAGTTTAAAAGATCACATAATTAAATACTTAAGCATGTAGTGTAATATAGTGGTTTTCAAGAAATATATTTTGGTCATCTGAATATTTAGTTTTCAACCATGGCTCCTAAAACTCTTGGAATTTCCTGTGATAAGGGTGAGAGAGGTGTGTTTTGTTATGTTAATGAAGTGACCTTAAGACCTCACTCAAGGCAAGGGCTGTTTGCCTGAAGGACCAACCACTTGGTGAAAGCCTTCGTAACTTTTTGCCCAACATGCCTCCCCTTCCTCCCAATTCAGGATTATCTGGGGAGGGAAGAGGAGCTGGAGATTAGATCAGCAAATGACAATGATTTAGTCAGTCATGACTATGTCACGAAGCCTCCACAGAAAACCTGAAAGGACTGGGTTCAGAAAGCTTTTAGTTTGTTAAATGTATGAAAAGGCAGGAAGAGTGGCAGTCTTCCAGAAGGTAATAGAAGCTCTGTGCCCATTCTCCATACCTTGCCGTGTGCACTTCTTTATCTATCTATTGATTTAAATCTTCTATTATATCTTTTAATAAGCTGGCAAACATAAAGTAAGTATTTTTCTGAGTTTTGTGAGTCCCTGTAACAAATTAAAAGAACGTAAGAAGTAGGCCACTGGGACCTCCAACCTGTAGTTGCTCAGTCACAAGCACAGGTAATAACCTGGGGCCTACAGTGAGACTGGCATCTGAGGTGGGGTTGGAGATAGTCTTGGAGGACTGATCCCTTAACTGATGAAATCTTACACTATGTTGAGGTAGATAGTGTCAGAATTTAGTTGAATTCTTGGAGATCCTGCTGTTGTCTGAAAATTATTTGTCATGTTCGTATGATGTCCTAAAACCCAAAAAGATATAGCTACCTCAAAATAAGAATAAGGTTGACAGCTTATATATAATAAGTGAGTATATCAGGGATTTAAAATATACCCAATAAATAATGTAAGGAAATAAGGAAAGATTTTGAAATAAAAACAAGAATAAGAACCTAGTGGTACTAATAGATTAAATATATGTAATCTAGTTGAATTAAGAATACAAAGGATAGAATACGTAATGGATCCAATAGAGATAAGAAGTCACTTAGGGATATAGTCATCTGGATACCAGCAAAGCCTTAAAATTATCAATATAAAAGAGGTGTAAGATGTAGGTGATGTGTGTGGAACAAAAGCTAAAGAAAAAATTAGATTTCCTTACTACTCATAGCCTGTTGACAAGTCCTTGAAGTTCCTCTGGGGACACAGCTGCTTCCATGTGGACACATCCACTCAGGGCAAAAAGCATTCTTAGTCCACCCCCCAGGATACTGAAAATCTACTTTCACATGTAAAAATTACTTTGGAAACTTCTTTATCTCTACTCCCCACCCCTGCCCTCAAGATATACATTGGCAATCATCTCCCAAGCATATACCCACTGATACACATCAGAAGAGTCTCTTCCCTGAGTTTTTACTAAATAGTAATAAATGACCTTTCCCTAACAATAGCTAGCCCCCTAGAGGTCCTGGAAACCTTGTTTATAAAATACCTTGGAGGCTTGTGCTATCCCTCAGCTCCTCCCAAATTGAAAGTATATAATCAACCACTCTTCATGACCCTCTCTCTCTACTCCAAATAAATAAATAAATATTTTTTTAAATAAAATAAAATAAATGACTTTTTTTAAATGAAAGAAGAAAAAGGAAGGAAATATTTGAATATTAATGTACATCTATTTCTCAAGCATAAAATAGTCAAGACACTGGATTAAAACTTACATACAAGAAAAGAAAGAAAATATTCAAATATAGTTGACTCTAAGAATCCCAAACTAGGGCATACATACCAAAGACAAAAAAAAAATCATAAGTGTTAGAGAGAAAAAGAAATAATTCATTAATAAAGAAACAAGAATCAGACTGACAGAAATTTTTAAAATAACATCAGATATAAAAAAGAATGAGGTAATAGCTTTATTATCTTGAAAAAAATAATCACAAATGTAAACATTTAGATCCTTATAAAATGTCATTGGAATAGGAAAGCATAATAAAAAAAATATTTTCAGGAATACAGACCACAGATAATTTTTCTTAATTTGTGTAGGCAGCACTTAAATAATAATATTATTTTAACAGTTAAAATGTACTCTATGACCTATGGGGTGGGGGAAAAGAGGATGACCAAGTCATCTTGAAATAATTCAGTTTTATGAAAAAAGTAAAAAGATCGAAAAAAAGACTTGAAGAAAAGAGAGATAAAACATATGCATAATATAAATAAATAAATAAACAAACAACCGGAGTGCCTGGGTGACTTAGTCGGTTCAAGTGTCTGCCTTCAGCTCAGGTGATGATCCCAGGGTCCTGGTATTGAGCCCTGCATCAGGCTCCCTGCTCAGTGGAGAGTCTGCTTCTCCCTCCCATTGAGAAAAAAAATTTGACTTATTTATTTGAGAGAGATAATCTCTAAATTTTACTTATTTATTTGAGAGAGAGTGAGAAAAGAAAAACATGCACACAGCAGGGGGAATAACAGAGGGAGAGGGAGAAGCACCCCACTGAGCAGGGAACCCCCTGTGGGGCTCTATCCCAGGACCCGGGTATTATGACCTGAGCTATAGGTAGACACTTAACTGACTGAGCCACTCAGATACCCCAATGAATACAATCCTTAAAAATAAAAATAAAAATAATAATAATAAAAAATAATATTTCAGATAGTATGATTTTTTTAATGTAAGACTTGGTATAAAAACAGGATGACATACTTGTCTAATTATAGCAAAAGACTTTGATAAGTTTAGATGCAGTAGTACATAAAAAATTTAACTTCTTTCATTAACTGATAATTTAATTAGATTAAATTAAGAGACATCAAAATTTAGAGAATCTAATAATCCTGATCTATTAATAAATGTAGCCATCCTGACCCCAAAACAATAGTCTTCAGTAAGTATATAAGCATAAGTTGAACATTTACACAAACAGGCCATTATTTAGGCCAGAAGTATATGCCAATAAATTCCTAGAGTTAAATATCAGGTTATATTTTCCAAGAATGAGGCAATAAAATTAGAAAACAATGACCAAAATATTAAATTCATATAATTGGAAGTTAACTTCATACCTAAAAAGAAATAATACAGCTAATTCAGAAATTTTAAGAATTACAGTACTTTGGTAATATCAACTCTCAAAATGAGTAACGGACAGGTGGGGCTAGGGAGGAAGAGATCCATAGGGAACTTTGTGAACAGGCTCTCAGAAATCCCCAAAATGTGGTGTGGGAAAACCAGAGTAAAGTGATAAATTGGGCCACCCTACCCCAGGGAAGAGCACCCTGATCTAGGCCTGTGGGATGGAGGACCACCCTGCCCTAGGTGTATGGGGTGGGTCATGTGGTGTGGGTGTCTCTATGAAAAACACCTGTAACCAAAAAAGAATAATCAGACCCTAAAAAGGAGGTAAGCCATTGCAGCAGTTATTGATAGAGATGTTAAAAGGATTAAAGTTGCCTGGTTACCTTTTTATAAAAAATAAACCCTGAAGGCACTCATTGTTAACTGTGTGGGGACCCCTCTTAGTTGTGAGAGCTTTTTCTATATATTCACTTGATAAACTTCTGTCACTTACTCACTCTCCATTGCCCACGAGATTCCTTCTTTGACTCCAAGAGTCAAGAACCTAGCTCTCCCACATCATTCCCTAGAGTTAAGTATCAGGCTATATTTTCCAATGATAAGGCAATAAAACTAGAATAGAATGACCAAAATATTAAGTCCATGTAACTGGAAGTTAACTTTATACCTAAAAAGAAATAATACAGCTAATTCAGAAATATTTAGAATTACTGTACTATGGTAATATCATTTGTGAAAACAAGTGACAATAATTAAATGTATGAAGATAATCTAAAGGTTTAATTGTATTAATTCAAAAGAAAAACAAAACAATACAACAAAAACACCAAAGCATAAAACAACAAATCAAAACAAAAAGAATATAAAGGCAAAACCTAAGAACGACAGCAGTAATAACAAAATCTTATAGAAACAAACAAATTTTTGGAATAGATTAATAAGAAAGATTTGACCAATGAGTACTGGTCAGGAATACTCAGAGATGATGAAGATAAAATAAAATACTAAATGAAATGTATAAAAACTAAATTATAGCCCTAAGAGACTGATTAAAAATGCTTCTAGAAAAAGAGTCTAATTTGCAGACAATAAAATTAATAGCACCATAGAGAAAACTGTATTTGTGACATAGGGGATCAATTAGAGATGATAAAGTATTTCCTTAAATATCAAAGATAACAATTAGACTCAGTGGCTCAGTCAGCTAAGCCTCTGCCTTCACCTCAGATCATGATCCCAAGGCCCCGAGACTGAGCTTGACTCCCTGCTTGGTGGGGAACATGCTTCTTCTTTTCCCTCTCCCTCTGCAGCTTCCCTTGCTTGCACTTGTTCTCTTTCTCTCTCTCTCTCAATAAATAAAATTTTAAGAGTTAAAAAAATTAAGAAATAAGCATCAAAGATTAATCCATAAGGTAAAAATATTTATTAAAGTGATTAATTAATTTATATTAAAATTAAATATTTCCTTGCAATTAAGTGCAGTGTGGAGAAAAAGTTAATAGACAACTGACATAGGAATGAACAATACTTAAAATATTTAAAACTGACAAGGAATTATTAGAGTTAGACTCCATGATGATCTCTATGTATGTGCATATAAAACACCTTAAAATACTTTGTAGGAATGTGCTACAGGAAATTAAAGAGGCAGGGAGATAAAGGGGGAAAAAAATAGCTCAACTTGAAATGACTAGTTGGTTGCCACTGTGTTTTATTTACATTTTCCACCACTTTTTTGGTCAATGAAATTATTTTACATGTATCTATTATTATCTTGTAGGACATGTTACACTAATATCATTATTAATGAAGTTGAGAATAAGAATATGATGCCTCATTTCATCATAATTGTTAAAAATGATCCCTCAGCTGGTAAATGCAGGAAGCCAGAAACGGAAATAATAATTAGCACCAGTTCAAAAGCTTGTCCACCTGGAACCTGTAAGAAAATCCAACTAGATCCTGAAAATAATGAGTGATCTGAGGAAACTGGACAGGGATATAGATTTCCAGATGCTTTTTACTTTTAATGGCAATAGCAACTTAGACAAGGTAATGGAAAAAAATCTATTAATTGGCAGTTGGAAAATTATTAAAAAATATAAACCATAAGCCAATGAACGTGGGAAAATTATGAAGAATCTACATAAACATAAAAAGAAACAATATATATTTTCCAAGGAACATTCACATTTTAAAAAATAATTTGAAAGGGGAACAATATGCCGTAATACATATATCAATGTTTTTCATAGAAGTTTAGTATAAAAAATAAACATTTTAAATAATTTATTTGGAAATTGATATCACATATCTGAAAAACTTGGAAGAAGAAATGGATAACCATGACTAAACAAATGTAGCAGAAAAATGATTTACAATAATAGATAAAAGCTATTCAAAAATTCAGTGAATATTGGCCAAAGCTTAGAAAAATCGATAAAATATAAAATGTAAAATGAATTCAGGAATGAAAAATAGAATCCCATTAAATCTAATTTGGAAAGAACTAATAATTTTTTTTTTGGCCTGAATCTGCTCTGCCTTTCATTAGGTGGGACACTGACCAAGCCCACTCAGCTCCTCTCTCATGCCCAGTAATAGAAAAGTCAGGGACATTAATTACTTCTGGGATGAATTTTAACCACTGTGGATAGGATGCAGAAGCCAGTGGGTTAAACAGATTCTTTCTTGTTTCAGGAAAATAATTCAGAGATGTATTCTGTGCATTAGGATTGATGCTCAGTTGTGCACAATCATAATCCACTCAGTCTGAACTCATATATGTTTCTCCTGGACCACTTAGCTCTTCTCATTCTCTCCTCTTCCACGTGATCAAATTCCAAAATAATTATTTAGGTTGTGTATGCAAGTCCTGATTTTGAAGGGAAACTCAGTTTCAGAAAGAGATGAAAATAAAGATACAGGGGAAAAAAATGGTGCACTTGGGTGACTCAATTAGATAAGCATCTGACTCTTGATTTCAGCTCAGGTTGTTATCTCAGGGCGATGAGATGAAGCCCCTATAGGCTCTGTGCTGGGCAAGGAGGTTGCTTAAGATTCTCTCTTCTTATCCCTTTCCTTCCCCCCCTCACCTCCCATGCTGTCTTTCTCTTAAATAATAAGCACTGCTGAACTATCTTAGATTCTGTACCTTCTCTCCAGCCATGAACCTATCACTGTCTCTAACTCTTGAAAACTTCATTAGACAAATTAATGTGGTGAAGGAAGCAATATGAGAAAGCCTTTAAATCTGATGAGCATGGAACTGAACAAACCCTATAGATACTTTCCCTTTGGTTTCTAGCCTATCAATACCTACAGTGAGTCACATACACTCAAGATTATTGTTTTTATTGTATACTTCATATATTCATTAATTTTTGACTCATTATCATTTTGTTGAAGTGTTAAACTATGGTAATAAACAAACTTTTAATTAACTTTTCCTCCTATGATACAAATATAACTTGCACTTGAGCTTTAGCTAATTTTATGTTCTAAAATTGCCAAAACAAAATGATCAAGGTTTCTAGATTATTTACTGTATTTTCTACTATATAATATTGTTCTATCTCTTCTGTATAAAGAAAATGAATGCTTGCGGATCTTGGGTGGCTCAGTGCGTTAAAGCCTCTGCCTTCTGCTCAGGTCATGATCCCAGAGTCCTGGGATATAGCCCCACATCAGGCTCTCTGCTCAGCAGGGACCCTGCTTCCCTTCCTTTCTCTCTGCCTGCCTCTCTGTCTACTTGTGATCTCTGTCTGTCAAATAAATAAACAAAATCTTTTTAAAAAAAGCAAATGAATGCTTGATAACTAAATGAATGCTTTACTGAACAAATTAAATATGGCAATAGCATTTTATTTTATCATGCTTTACATATTAAATTATAATATTATATCACTAGTCTACAAATAATCTACTCACATAGTGATTTGGAAGCTTTTAGCAAAGGAATTCTTCCTCCTGATTGTAGTATAAAAGCCACAGAAATATACAGAAGACTCCTAGGATAGAAAGTTAAATCCAGTTATCCGTGATGCCTTGAGTAGGACCTGACCTATGTATGTCCTGGGATGCACTAGTAACTGTTACATGTGATAGGATTATATTAAATATCTAGAGTTTCATTTACTTCACAAAGGAGATATAAATTTGAGAATAAAATATTTGATGAATCTATAAAGTCTATATCTATTTGTAACCAATGTGGTAGAATTAAGATGTTAATTTGAAAAAAAAATTCATTGAACACATACACATATTCAATTGTTTTTATATATATAAACAGCATTATTTATTTATGTAAATAAATGCATTGTCAGTAAAATCCATTTACTTATCAATCATAAGGGTAATTTTAAGTACTAAGAATAAGAAATATGTGAAAAGATAAGTGTTCAAGAGTGCAGTTTGTGGTAATTAATACAATATGATAGGCTCATAAAATAGATATATTACATGAACTTAAAAGCTTCTATAATTAAGCGATGACCACTTGAAATTTGTAATTAGTCTTGCTGCAGTTTTTTCCTTGCACTTATTGCCCTTCCCCAGAAGTTCATTAAGAATTTCTGTGAATGTCCTTATGTTTAATCTCATTCATAGATTCCACTGCTGCTCACAAAACAAAGCCAAAAAGAGAGGTAACTCTATGTGGCACTCCATCCACAAGCAATACATTCATAAATAATTAAAAAGCTCTCTACTTCATTTGTTACCCATTCAGCTGATAATTTAAATGAGTAACTGAGGCCATTTTATCAGCACTTTTAATAGAATGCGACTCAGAAACTTCACAGTGTTATTTAAGAAGAAATGCTCATGTGTTAAGGTTTTTATTTTTTTTAAATCAACAAAATAATTTTCAAATTATATTTTCAAAATAATATTCAAATTAAAAGCAAATGTCTCCTTTTCCTCCAAGTTTCCTTGCTATGTCAAAGTTATAAATAAATACATTACAACCGTATTTTGAGTAGTAGATAAAAACAAATGTTTTGAAACTGTCTGTGGGTTGAGTATCTGGGTTAACTTGTATAAATATCTGAACTCAATGTATTTAGACTTTATTAGATGGTTTTTTTAGACTATGTAAAAATACATGCTCAGATAATGAAACATTATTGTATTCATTTTAATAAATAAATTGTTTTATTTAATTATGTTTAGATATTTATTTATTAAATTAATGATTTAATATTTAACAATCTAAATTTGAAATATTTAAAATTCTAAAAAATATTTATTTAATTAAATCGATATATTTAATATAAATATTCAATAAATTATTTAATCATTATTATAATTATGCAATACATTATGTATTGTGTAATAATTGTATTTTAATAAATAAATAAATGTATTATTTACATTATTTTATTTTACTTTATTTTATTTAGTTGACAAAGAGAGGGAGAACGCAAGCAAAGGGAGTTGCAGGCAGAGGGAGAGGGAGAAGTAGGCTCCCAGCTGAGCAGAAAGTTCAACCTGGGGTTCCATCCCACGACCCTGGGATCACCACCTGAGTCGAAGGCAGATGCTTCACTGACTGAGCCATCCAGATGCCCAAGGCTTTGTATTCTTCGCTTCTAAATATTGATGCTGCTTCATCTCTGGAGTTAGTAAATTGATGTTGAGAATTCATATCAAAGAATTGATAGTAGCTCTTAAACAGAAACATGTAATTTAGGGGAAAAAAAGAACAGAAGGAAGAGAAAGGCCAAAAGTCAAAAGCACATTAATATAAAATTTAATTAGATAAATTAAGCTGATATTCCTGAAGGGGGCTAATAAAAGGGCTGCAAAGAGCTTATAGGATTAGGAAAATTGTCCACTCCAGGTCATTTCATAATTTTAAACTATTCCTTATTATAAATATACTTAGTTCCAGAAACACAACCACATAAGGACATTTCCACCAAGTTTCCTCTAACAGCATTTACAAATTAGACGTTCAAACAATGTACTTCGTTACATGTTGCATCTGTATCTTAAAGTATAAACACTTTCTGTGACACATTTTCTAACAATTAAAATTAATATATATATATACATATGTATATATATATATTACCCTAAATGGAAAAAAATATATATATATAGAAACTTTATCCCTAAATGAAACCTTTCTTTGTTTATTAGCTTAAATAGGTAAATTAGCAACAACAACAACAACAAACAGCTAATATTATAGAGGTAGGAACAATTTACCTTTTCATTCATTGCTATTTTCTAAAAATTCCTATTTTATTTTTTCTCGTCTGTCATAATAACTTTCTAAATCTCCTGCCTTATTCAATGTTTTTCTTTTAGTGGAAATCTCTATTTCATATTTATTTTCTCTTCCTCCACTCTTTGCTCTAATAATTCAATGTATTATTAGATTTTCTGTTTTTCTCTTTATCCAGATATATCTTTTCTTTCTTTCTTTCTTTTTTAAATAATTTGAGTTGCTGGCATTTTACATCAGTACATGCTTTCTTATGGATGTTAGAAATGTCTGTGGAACTACTAGAAGTATAAACTTTTTTACCTTTAAGAAGTTTACATGGCTCAGTTGGTTAAGTGTCTTCCTTCAGATTAGGTCGTGATGCCAGGGTACTAGGATCCAGTCCTGCATCAGCTGCCTGCTCAGCAAGGAGTCTGGTTCTTCCTCTCCCTCTGCCCCTCCCTCTCTCTCTCTAATAAATAAATAAAATCATTAAAAAAAAAAGACTTACTGAAACCTGAGACTGAATTACTAAACTCAGTCTTAATATAAGACAGCTAAACAAAGCAATGATCACAACTGGAAAATTTATTCAGACATTTTTGGTTGACACAGGACCTCTTTCAGTAACAACTTTCCCTAAATATCAATTTCTTTTTAAGGCAAAAAATTTTGACAAGAAATCCAGATCCTTCTCATCATTTTCATATCAATTTAATGTGACATCCTCGGAGTATATAATCAAATATGTAATTATTTTATCTGTTGCCTTGTATATTGCCTGTATCTTTTTCAGACTCAAAGTTCCATTGAGGTAGAGGTTTTTTGTTTTGTTTTTAAAGCAGAGATTTTTAAAGTGTTTGATATATACAAGATGCTTAATAAGTGTTTACAAACCTATGTATTTCAGAAGCCTTAAACAGGCTTTAAAATAATGTAGGTGATATTAGTAGTCATATCAAAAAATTTGTAGGTTTCAGTCATGTAAATAACTACATTTCTCAGAGACAGAGAAACATACAAATGATCTGGGTCCAGTAGGATAATGCTAGCATGTGTTGTAAATTCTCTTATATGACCTTATTCTTGCAAGAATTGGCTATGTGGCAGAAAAAAAAGGTATCACTATCTTATACTTTATTATTTAAAGAGATTTATGGAAGTTGTTAATTTCTTACACTACCCCTTTGTTTCAGTGGACCCAATTTCCCTGGTAATGGTGAGAGGAAAGTAGGCAATTTAGGCAGCAGCAAAAATCTCCTACAAGGCACTATAAAATAAGGCTTGTTCTAGATCATGGGTCTGTCCAAAGGGGAATGTTAAGGGGTAGAATGCATGATGGATGCATTGTGGACTTATAACTATAAGATTAATACTGTTGTGCCTCATTAATGGGTCTATGATTAAAGGAGCGAGACTGATGTAAAGCAAAGGTCAAGCAAAGCTTTATTTCATGCCAAGCATCAAGAATCTAACTGAACGTTCGGGGCCACACCTCTTATGAGAGAAGGCAACCCTTCCCTGTTTCAGTCTAGCTTTTAAGGGCAAAGGCCATGCAGTCAGGCCTGGCCACGCACAGGTGACCAATGAGATTTTAACACACACAGGAAACTCCACAGTGAGGCTAGGTGACCAATTGAGGTTCAATTGACCCTAGTATAGACATTTGACCCAGCCTATTACACCTTGATTAGGATTGGTGCCAAAACGGTTCCCAAAGGGCTGAGGAGTGGGGCATACTCCTTAGTATCTAGGGAGACAATATGCAAACACCGCCCCCCCTCCCTCTGATTGACGTCTCCACCTGGCCTGACCCACCCTTGTATATGGGCTTGTTACCTGGAGCTGATTTCCAGGACTTGTTTTTAAGTGAATCCCCTGGAGGAAGGGGAGCAAGGACAGTTTAAGGTTAACCTCAATGAAAGCCTCTTGCTAAAATATAAAAATATAAAATAGGTCCTTACATTACAACAAATCAGTAGGGAAAGTCCCAGTGTGGTGATAAAAGAAGTGATGTAACTTGCATTGCACATTTTATTTTTAAAACGATTAAGTTGAATTTTTCCCTCCCATGACATCATACTTGATCTCTGTCTACTAGTTTAAAACTAGTTAAACAAGCTCAACAATTTTTTTTAAAATATTTTATTTATTTATTTAGGAGCAAAAGCCAGAGAGAGAGAGAGAGAGCATGAGCAATATGGGGCTTGATCCCAGGACTCTTGAGATCATGATCTGAGCCAAAGGCAGACACTTAACTGACTGAGCAAATGAGACTCCCACAAACTCAACAATTTTATAAAATTTTTATTTGTTGGGGTGCCTGGCTGTATCAGTCAGTAAAATATGTAACTCTTGATCTTGGGGTTGTATGTTTGAAATCCACCTTGGGTGTAGAGTTTTTTAAAAATAAAATCTTTAAAAATTTGTTTTTCCTTTTTTTATTTAAGCCATTGTATGGCAGTGTTGATCACTATATTGTACACCTGAAACTAATATTAACCTTATTTTAACTAACTGGAATTTAAATAAAAACTTTAAAAATAAAATAAAAATAATAATCATAAAAATAAAAAAGAGGAAAAATTATTTGGCAGGCAATTTTCTTAATTGCATTATTATTTATTATTATCATAGTCTGTGTGTGTCGGTGGGAAGTGGCTGGTATTACAGTGAGTTCCATATGTGTGTTACACTGAGGTCCATGTCTGTAGTCAGTCTTTTTTTTCTTTTAATTTATTTTCAGTGATCCAAATTTCATTGTTTATGCACCACACCCAGTGCTTCATGTAATAAATTCCCTCCTTAATACCCACCACTGGGCTCACCCAACCACCTGCCACCCTCATCTTCAAAACCCTCAGTTTGTTTCTCAGAGTCCACAGTCTCTCATGGTTTGTCTCTCCCTCCGATTTCCCCCAGCACACTTCTCTTCATCTCCCAGTGTCCTCCATGTTATTCCTTATGTATTGAGCTTTATAAAAACTTTTATTTAGTTCCCTATTCTGCTTTGCATATGCTTACCTTAGATGTTAAAATGTTATAAACCTCTCCTGCCTGGTCCAATTTCTCTCTCTTCTCTCATTATTTCTCATGCTCTCCCTGCCAACCCCACATGCCTTACAATATCTGGATATGACTTATTTCTTCCTGAGCTACTTTATTCTACTCTGCCATATGGTTGCCCTTCCCTCTTCTGTACCATAACTTCTATCCCCTGCATTTGTGCTTTAACAATACCTAATTCTTTTCACTACATCTGTATCTTTGAGGTCAATACTCAGTAGTGCAATCGCTGGGTCATAGGCTAGCTCTATTTTACTGGAAAGAAGGGCCATATGCACCCCAGTGTTTATAGCAGCAATGTCCACAATAGCCATTCTGTTGAAAGAGCCAAGATCCCCTTCAACAGACAAACGGATAAAGAAGATGTGATCTATGGATACAATGGAATATCACTCAGCCATCAGAAAGGATGAATACCCAACTTTTGCATCAACAAGGACGGGACTGGAGGAGATTATGTTAAGTGAAATAAGTCAAGCAGAGAAAGTCAATCATCATATGGTTTCACTTATTTGTGGAACCTAAGGAATAGCATGGAGGACATTAGGAGAAGGAAAGGAAAAATGAAGTGGGGGGATTGGAGGGGGAAATAAAACATGAAAATCTATGGACTCCAAGAAACAAACTGAGGGTTTTAAAGATGAGAAGGATGTGGGGATGGGTGAGCCTGGTGATGGGTATTAAGGAGGGCACATATTGCATGGGGCACTGGGTGTTTTACACAAACAATGAATCATGGAACACTACTTCAAAAAATAATGATGTATTGTATGGTAACTAACATAACATAATTAAAAAAAAAAAAAGGAGGGGGACAATTCCTAACACTCAATCTTTGCTAGTTTCTTGTTTACCTCCTTTTAAGAGTAAGCTCATTAGTGGTTTTTTGTTTGTTTGTTTTGTCTCAAATAAAGAAGAAAAATAATTCACATTATTTTGAAAACTTTTTGAACAGTGTACAAACGTTAGTCAAGTCCACAATGTCTCATCTCTTCTTCCTCCTAACATGGCTAAGTTGAAAAACCCTTTATCTGGGAAAAGATCATTCTCCTGCCACCTTGTGTAAGATTTTGGGTTTAGCTTAGATTATCCTTTCTTTCCTTTTCTGAAAATAAGTTGAAAATATTAATAGCCTCATTTTCTTCTTCCAAAATATGACTGCTTCTTTACCAAGTGCAAAAGCAACCCATTTTGACCATAGTAAACAGCTTGGACCTACTTTTATTGGCTCACTGTTTTAGTGAGAAAAGTGGAGTGAAGATGACACACCATTTCCAAATGTATTAATAATTGGTAGACCATACTTCTAAATTGAAGTTTTGTTGCCATTAAACTATGATCAGACTCGCTATAATTACAGTGGTAAATTCTTTATATTTACTATATTTGAAATTACTATATAATACCAAAATAAAATTATGATTATGTGAAGAGTGTGTCATATTAAGAAGATGACTTTGAAATTATTGCTTATCTAAATGAAATTTCCCATTTTATAATCTTGTATAAGCTTCCGTTGTCATTTCCTATTTATAATCTATTAGAAGGCACTCTTATTTTCCCTTAAGTGGGAAGTCAAATGTGGAACAAATTCATCCCAAAGGAACTGATTCTATAATCCACTGAAGACCAGGTGGCTTCCATGTGGCATTTTGCCTCTTGCATATTGTTTTTCTCCTACAACAAATGGGGGTATGCTCTTTAGTAAACTAATTCAACTCAATTAGAGACATTGTCTTCAAGGGATAACATCATAGAGACTAGAATGAGAATCATACTTTTGGGAAAATTGGGCCCAGGTTTTTTGTTTTGTTTTAAGATTTTATTTATTTATTTGACAGACAGAGACCACAAGTAGGCAGAGAGGCAGAGAGAGAGGGGGAAGCAGGCTCCCTGCTGAACAGAGAGCCTGATGCAGAGATCGATCCCAGGACCCTGAGATCATGGCCTGAGCCGAAGGCAGAGGCTTAACCCACTGAGCTACCCAGGCGCCCCAGGGCCCAGGTTTTGATGGCTTCTTTCCTCAATCTTATAAAACCTATTTGAACTCTACTGGATGCCAGAACTGCTTAAAAATATTTGGTCCCTTGTAATTTTAACCTTCCCGTATTCAATGCACCTGATCCATGTAATATCCTATAGTATTTTTGTCAAATGAAGACTCTCAAAGTGTGTTTCTTGGGAGACACTTTTCAATTGGTTGCTTACATTTCTGCATTTATTATTTGTTCTAGACCATTCTTTGAAGATGGTTGTATTGAATAGACTAGGAAGACAGAAAGGTATCTTTTTTTTTTAACTTAACCTGTTGTGTTTGCAAATATTATCTGCCTCTTTTTTGATTCTTCTTGTGGGAACTGAGGCTCAGAACTGATATATAACTCCCACCCCTACACACACACACACACACACACACACACACAAACACACACACACACACACAAATACTGTTAATATTCTGGCTACCTCTATTGCTGTGAATAATAAACTATATTATTTCTGAACCATGAGTCTGCGTCTTCTATCAACACCCAAGAAACCACGGCAGACTCATACACCAGCTTTCAAATAAGGGAAAATAATCTCAGATGCTTTATATTTTTTGATAGTGTTACCTACTTCTGAACATATGACTGAACACATATAAAGCTGGAGCCATGACCATTTAGAGCTTCTTCTGTGGAAGAACTATGCATTCACTAGTAAACAAAAGTAGTTTCATCTTTTTTTTTTTCCTCCTGGACACCATTTCCTCTCTCACACTGTTGCTCAAATTGGATGGAGTCTAAGGTCCTTTGAGGAAATTTTTGTTTAATGACTCAAAATAAAATAGGAAGAGTCTAAAGTGATAAAAATAATTCTAGATAAAAGGTATAAGATCATGCCAGAAAGGATAGTAATTTTATCTAACAACTGCCTGTTCACCCCTTATTTGTTCATTAACTAATCTCCAAATTCCTGACTAATTCCCTTTTGTAAGCCAGAATGTGAGCTAAAAACTGGGATTTTAAAAAAGTTTTCATTTGAAATCCAGTTAGTTAACATATATGGTTGTATTAGTTTCATGTGTACAATATAACATATAGCACTCAGTGCTCATCATGACAAGTGCTCTAATTAACCCCCATCACTTATTTAATCCATCACTCCTTTAAGATCCCCTCAAGTAACCATCAGTTTGTTCTCTGTAATGAAATGTCTGTTTCTTGCTTTGTTTCTCTTTCTATGTCTTGTTATTTTCCCCTTTGCTTGTTTGTTTTGTTTCTTTTATTCCATATATGAGTAAAGGTATTTGTCTTTCTCTGACTGACTTATTTCACTTTTAGCATTATACTATCTAGTTCCATCCATGTTATTGCAAATGGCAAGATTTCAGTCTTTTTTTATGGCAGAATAATATTCCATTGTATATACATACCACTTATTCTTTATTTATTCATCAATTGATAGATACTTGGGCTCTTTCCATATCTTAGCTTTACAAATAATGCTGCTATAAACATAGGGGTGCTAGCATCCCTTTGAATAAGTTTTCTTATATTCATTGGGTAAGTACACACCAGCAGGATTGTTGGATCACAAAGGACTTCTATTTTTAAATTTTATGGAAATTCCATACTGTTTTCAAATATGGCTGTATCAGTTTGCATCACCACCAACAGTTCTCAATTGTTATTTTTTCTTTTTTTTTAAGATTTTATTCATTTGACAGAGAGAGATCACAAGTAGAGAGAGAGAGGAGGGAGCAGGCTCCATGCCTGGCAGAGAGCCCGATGTGGGACTTGATCCCAGGACCCTGAGATCATGACCTGAGCTGAAGGCAGAGGCTTAACCCACTGAGCCTCCCAGGCAGCCCCCACAAGTGTTACTTTTTCACATCCTCTCCAACACCTTTTGTTTCTTGTAGTGTTGATTTTAGCCATTCTGACAGGTGTGAGGTGGTATGTCTTTCTAGTTTTGCTTTGCAATTTCCTGATGATACATGATGATGGACATCTTTTCATGTTATCTACTGAACATTTGAATGTGTTCTTTGGGGAAACAATTGTTCATGTCTTCTATCCATGTTTTTATTGGATTATTTGTTTTTGGATGTTGACTAAAAACTGGATATTAAGTAACACACAAGACAGGTTTCCTTGAGCTTAAAATTTATTTGCATGAGTATCATTAACAGAAAAATATATGCATATGTGTATGTACAAGTGTGTTTACGTATACATCTATCTATCTATCCTCTATCCCCTGTCTTCTAATTGTGGTAAATCCCGTAAGGTGGGGAATGGGATAGTCTGAAGAAATATGCTGCTGGATATGTTGGGTAAGCAAATTTAATTGCACTCAGATGCATTGGATATAAGTGAATCACTCAAATGAGTTATTTAATATTATATAGAAACAAATTAAAAATTTATGTAGTTGAAAATAATAGGTAGTTAAAATAATTTTTTTGTTTGTTGTTTTTGTGTCTTTTTTTGTTTATATATACTATGGTGTGAATGTTTATGTCTCCCAAAATCACATTATGAAATCTAACTCTGGAAGTGATAGTATTAAAACATAGGGGCCTTTGGGAGGTGATTAGGTCATAAGTGGGATTACAGTCCTTTTAAAGGAGACCCCAGAGAGTTCTCTTGATTCATTCATCATGTACGTTCACAGTGAGAAGATAGCCATCTATGAGGAAGTGGGCTCTCCCTGGATCTGCCCATTCCTTAATCTTGAACTTCTCAGTTCTAGAACTGTGAGAAATAAATTCCTGTTCTTTATAAGCTATTCAGTCTATATCATGTCCGTTCTAGCAGCCTGCATGCAGAAGGACACTATGACCTAAAACGAGAGCAATAAATATAAAGTTTCAGTAAAGTCAGTTGGTACAATGTTTTTTTTACTTAGAGAAGACATGCTGCTTCATGTTAAACCTTGATATTGTATATGTTTCTTAAAGGGCCACTTCTTACTCCTTTGTGTGTTTTCCACAAAGTCCAGGATGATGCCTTACATAAAGGTAATATTTTATAAATACTGTTGGAAATATATACTTCTCTAAAATCTTATTTTGCCTACAGATTACTTGGATCCACTTTGCCTTGTGTAGAATATTTGAAATATATTAAGAACAGAATGTCTCTCTAAATAACATTTAGAATCATCATTAGTTTATGACTCCTGACTCATTTGTTTATGCAGTGATACTTACTGCAAGCACACTGAAGTTTGTAATATAATTTTTGAATTAATCACCAAGCTAGTTTATTTTAACTTATGAAAAAATAATTTCTCATGTTGGTTTAATTCTGCTCTTATGTTATGGTCATGACATTTTCATTAAAATAAAGTAGAAAATAGAAGTAAATAATAAATGAAAAATAAAAAATAATAAATAAAAAAATAAAAGTAAAACTCTTGTGAAATGTTAAACTTTTCTTACTTATTTTGTTTTGCTTTTCCTCTACCATACTGGCAAAGCTGTATTTTGCAGATAGATACAATTTTCTAGTTGCTAGGTTTGTTACTTTTGCTAAAATTTTCAAAATATAAGAAGTTGAATAGTCATGGATTGTTGATTAAACTCCTTACCTACACATATAAAAATAAAACAATGATGGTGACCTGGGTATTTCTAAAATTGTATTCTGTTTTTCCATATTATGTTTTACAATGTAATTAATAAGGATTCTGCATATATTAACACCCATCCCTTCTATCTCATCTGTATGTCCATTACAGAGCATGTATGATTTCTATTCATTGCTATGTTTTGGTGAAGAGACTGTCTGAAGTAGTCCTATATTTATGCAGGTAGATCTTAAGCTACGGTGCTCTTTTTTATTTGCTTGTTCCTGATCAGTATGTCTGAAAGATGGTAACTATTGCATCAGGTATGACGATTCAAAAATATTATTGGTGCCTGATACACTGTGATGAAATAGGTAAGTCGATTCATAATTTGTTAATTAAATTAGAAAAAAATTCCTTTGGATTTGTCCTTTATTAAGAGTTATTTTTTTTTTTAACGAATTCCTTGGGATGTCTTTTGTGTAATATATATCACATGCCTCAACCTTTAAATTTGAATGTTGAAAAGAGTTATCAGAATGAGCCTAGAAAATATTGTTATGAAATATTTGTGTTCTGTTATATTATGTTAACTTAGGAAATAATGGTAGTTATTTTTATTAGCATTTCCTACTTTCCACATGCCCTTACAGATGAGATATCATGTTTTTCCTACTCTTTTTATCGTGGTTGTTATATTCTTCATGATCAATAACAATCAGTGAAAATTCATAACATTAATTTTCTTTGGGAAAATGATGTTTTAGGAAGAATCCATGACCAAAAATTTTAGCTGTTCTTCTTCCAGGAGATGAGACTATCAATGTTCCCGAAATTTCAAGAAATAGAACTTATTAATTGTGTTGGTTGATGTTTATTGTCTCTGAACTTAGACGTGCATAATTCAATTTAAAATTTATTTTGGGGGCGCCTGGGTGGCTCAGTGGGTTAAAGCCTCTGCCTTCGGCTCAGGTCATGATCCCAGGGTCCTGGGATCGAGCGCCGCATCGGACTCTCTGCCTAGCAGGGAGCCTGCTTCCTCTTCCCTCTCTCTCTGCCTGCCTCTCTGCCTACTTGTGATCTCAGTCTGTCAAATAAAATAAATAAAATCTCAAAAAAAATGGAGTGGACCTTAGAGGGGTGCTTATCTGAAATTGAGGAACATTATAAAAAAAATAAAAAATAAAATTTATTTTGAATTGAAAACAAGATCTTACTGAAGTTTAGGCATCCCACTTTATATCAGGCCTCCAGTACATTCTAATTTATTTATAGAAAATATCATAAACATGAATGTCACTTTTCCTATTGCATTTATACTGAAACTGCAATGACTCAAAGACGTCAGATCTGAAAAGCACTACCTTTCTATAATTTCTGTTTCCTAGAAGGAATGGATATACCATTTTAGCACAATTATCCAACAGTTTTCAAAACCACCATGAATTTTAAAACATAGTTATTACACCCTAAAAATCAAGTATGAAAATGTATAAACAACCAAATCTCTATCTGTAAATGAAATACTCCCACACAGATGGGTTTTAAAACTTTCTAACTTAAGGAATTTGATAGCACAGACTCAGGGTAGTAGTTTCAGTGCCTACAGTATACTTTCAGGGAGAGAGTAATGTAGCCTCTGAGTCACTTTCTGCCTAGAGATGACCTAATAGTGGTTCTGGCATTGTTTGTTTGTTTTTGAAAATACGTTCCTGGGCGTCATTCAGAAAATGCAGAGTTTGGCAATCTATATAAATTAAGGATGATCTTTTTGAATGTTTGTCTTTCACTACATCAAATTAACATAATTGGACAGAAATTCCACTAAATTAAGCATTGTTAGGAAACGTGTAAATTGGAGCTGCTCAAATTAGTTGCTCTTTGAACTATGTGCTGTTGGTTCAGGATTAGATAAGGAGTTTGAAGGAAAACCTAAATCATTGCTTCCTTTTTTGAGAGAGTCTTAGCATATTTTCTTAAAACTAGCTGAAATAAACAATGTGTTTAGTCGCAAAGTGATTTGCATTTTTGCACAAACTCCCTATCTCCTTGAGAATTATAACAAATATTTCATGAAACATCATTGATCTTTACTTTTTACACTGCTGTAAAGTACATTCAGAGTTGCCAGTTAAAAGTGTTAGTGTTGAGATGAAATGTCATGCATTTTTCTTCACTTTCATGCAAATGAACACAGTAATTTATTAAGACACAATGAGGAAAAAAAAATTGACAATGAGTTCCAGATTTTAAAAATCACTTGCCATTCAATTCAAATTGTGAGTTTGATCAGTTACCGAACACTTTATAATGCACCCCCGGTAATTTTACAGAGATTATTTTTTTCTTACCAATTCTTGATTATTCTGTCTTGCAATGCAGAGAAAGCTAACTAATTTAAAATAAACTTCTGTTAATTTTGATTGTTATAAACTTAAAATTGATTAATTTCCATATACAGAGTTTAAAATGTTCACAATTTACATTAAATATACATTCTGTGTATAGCTTGGAAAAATTATACTGAAAATTGAAATTAAAATGATGTTGTATATAGCTGCAAGAAGCCGCCTGTCCCATTTCATCTTACTATATAAGTTGTGTCAGGTAATTTATAAAATCCCTACTGCATAACAAGTCTATTTTTTGTTGGAATGGGTAGTAATGTTTCTTCTTATTTCTAAATAAGAGTTGGTCTATGAGTGCATCTGCAACTGTATTTTTCCTAAGTGGCTTCATGGTCTTGAACTGAGAAAGCTCAGAACATTAAGCATCAAAATAATATATTTTGACATAATTAGACATCAAGGAAATGCAATTAAAATGACACTGAGATATCACTACACACTTACCAGAATGGCTAAAATAAAATATAATGACAACACCAAAAGAAAAAAAAAATACACAATGGCAAGTTGTACCATCACTTAACCATCTCAGACTAGTGTAGTGTTAAATTTGTTTTTCTATGCAATGTTTTGGGTCACTTACCACCTTTCAAGGTTATAAAGTGCTACCATTTTACTTAAAACTGTGAAATTTGGTCAGACTTAAATTTCAATTTATGTTAAAACATTCTGTAAACTGTGTTAAACCTTGACATTTGTTCCCTCTGTTCAGTGAATAACACCATATCATATTCTGAAAAATACGCTAATTTTCATTTTGAAAAATATCCCTTTTTCCTCTTATGGTAATTATAAATATGAATTAATAGTAGAATTTGATATGGTTCCATATGACCATAAATACTTTATTGTATATTATCAAATTTAATAATGAATATAATGTACTTCTTTGGACAATTTTTAAAGACCAGTCTACTCTTAAAACAAAAAAATGGAGACGCACTTCTTTAGTTCACACAAATTTCATTTTATTATATATAACCTCAGATAAATTTCAACAAATCATAATTTATTAAAATTATGTCTACTTAAAAATCTCATAGAAGAGTAAAACCATCAAAAATAAAAATACACACACACAACACACACACATCACCCATGTATTGGCAAATCACAATTGCTGTAACAATACATTAGGCATTCCACTGTTAAGGGCTATCAAAATTTCCATCAGTGACAAAAAGATTTGTATCCAAATGGACTGATTTTCCAGAATCCAAGAAAAAGTCTCCTAGGGTTTATTTAAAGATAAATATTTGAACAAATACTTCTTAAATTTAGGAAATTCAGAACATACGACTAAAGAATATTTGCAGTGCAGACTATATTCAATCCTTCCTTCAAAATGTGCCTTTGAGTACATAATTCTGTTTTCTCTCTCTAAATTGAGCTGTCCTCCAAGGAAGTGTTCTAAAATGTGTGTCTCTGTGTGATAAATGTTCTAAGACCTAACATGCTTCATTGTATTTTTACTGTGCTCTCAAATTTAATCAATAATTTGGCTTGATGTATAATATCTAGTTTCAAATATCTTTGCCATCTCTACAAACACCCAGCTGTCTCCTTTATATGCTATTACTATTGAGAATTCTGCTGTCAGTATTATTCTTGTACATTTTAGGTGATCTGTTCTTCTCTTGGGCATCATTTGTGCTCTTCTCTGTTTTTGATATTCTTAAAACTCACCATAAAGTATATGAGTGGTTTTGTGTGTGTGTGGTTTTTGTTTTGTTTTGTTTCTGATTTCTCATGTTTGGCGTCATTTTAAGTCTGGTATCTTTTTCTTTAATTCTCCAAAATTTATCTCAGTACTTATTTAAATATTTTCTTTATTTTTTTTTCTCTTCTGCTGCATTTGGGCAGAAGTCATTAATTTGTTTGTTTGTTTGTTTTTCCCAACTCATTTATTCCTTTTACAGCTATATTCATCTTAGTCTCCATTTATCGTATTCTTTATTTCAACAATTTTCACTTAATTTATATTCACAGTATAGTATCTTTTCTTTGTATATGTAAATCATTATTTTATCATATACTTTTAAGCTATTTTTTAAAATAATTTATTTATTTATTTGACAGTGAGAGATCACAAGTAGGCAGAGAGGCGGGCAGAGAGAGAGGAAGGGAAGCAGGCTACCTGCTGAGCAGAAAGCCCGATGTGGGGCTTGATCCCAGGACCCTGAGATCATGACCTGAACCGAAGGCAGCGGCTTAACCCACTGAGCCACCCAGGCGCCCCTTTTAAGCTATTTTTTAAAAGTACAGTCATTCTTTTTTTTTAAGATTTTCTTTCTTTATTTATTTGACAGAGAGAGATCACAAGTAGATGGAGGGCAGGCAGAGAGAGAGAGATATATAGAGAGAGAGAAGCTGACTCCCTGCTGAGCAGAGAGCCTGATGCAGGACTTGATCCCAGGACCCTGAGATCATGACCTGAGCTGAAGGCAGTGGCTTAATCCACTGTGCCACCTAGGCGCCCCTAAGCTATTTTTTAAATTCCTGTTCCAATAACACTTGGATCGCCATATAAAGTTAACCACATCATCTTTTTTAGGTAAGTGATTGTACTTTTTATGTGCATAGTTATTTTGCTCCATGAGTTCAGCAACTCTTAGGATCATCAAATCTCTGTAAAGTCTGGGTATGCTAGGATTTTCTAAGCAACAATAAAATACATTGAAACCTGGTAGCTTAATTATGATAAGGTTTTCTTTCTCAATCATTCACAATAGTATTACATTCTGAGTAGCTTCCTTCTATTTGGCAGCTATAGTGTTTGGAAAACTTGAATTGTGATATCACTGTGATAATGTGAATTAGTCAGGGTTTTTCAGAGAATCGGGAAGAGAAAAAAAGGAAGATATTCTCCAGGGCCAACTCTAGAAGTGACTATTAAAACATCTGTCCAAATTCAATTGAACAAAACTCAGAAATGCCATCTCCAGTGAAATACAAAGAAGATTATATATATAGTTCTGGGCACACACATCTCATTTGACCCAATGATGTACATCAATGAAAGACTGAAGGCCAATCACCACTCCATGGGAGAATTTAAAAATAAATTTACTAATGAGGCCAAGAATTCAGAATCACAAATACTTCAGAACTAATAATAACTGCCTTCACTTGATGTTATTCTATAAGATAAATCCTACGATCAAGTTTCAATTTTAAATTCTTACAATTTTAAATTCTTAAATCCTTATGAAGAAGCATCATTTGGAGGGAGCAGTTTTCATAATTTATCATCCATCAGCCTTTTTTTAAGATTTTATTTATTTATTGGACACACACAGAGACAGAGAGAGATCACAAGTAAGCAGAGAGGCAGGCAAGCAGGGAGGGAAGCAGGCTTCCTTTTGAGCAGAGCCCGATGTGGGGCTGGATCCCAGGACCCAGAGACCATGACTTGAGATGAAGGCAGAGGCTTAACCCACCACCCACGTGATGAGAGAGCCACTCAGGTGCCCCTCATCCATCAGTCTTAATTGATTGGAGGAAAATGTGTGAAGGAATAATGCCTTAGGGATCTAATCTCTCTAAAGAATTTTCAAGTCTTTACCCCTTCAAGGTTTTTGTACAGTTCTGATAGCCTCTAAACATCCAGCTGATTTCTACAGTGACAGGCCTATCAAAACCTGTCTTCAAACTAGGAATAGAGCTTTAAAAATACCAGTCAAGTGCAACTTTGAGTCTTTTAAGGAACTTATCATCATTTCTTTGTTTTTGGTTAATATCTGAAATAGTTCCATATTACACTTGCATAATTTCTCCAGAGCTGACTTTGAAGGAGGCATTCAGTTCCAGCTAGTTCCATATTTTGGCAAGAACTATAATTCTATATAAAAAAAAAAACATATCTTAGGGCACCTGGGTGGCTCAGTGGGTTAAAATCTCTGCCTTCGGCTCAGGTCATAATTCCAGGTTCCTGGGATTGAGTCCCACAGTGGGCTCTCTTCTCAGCAGGGAGCCTGCTTCCATTCCTCTCTCTCTGGATGCCTCTCTGCCTTCCTGTGATCTATGTCAATTAAATAAATAAAATTTTTAAAAAAACATATTTTATACCAGTTATTCATGTTTATTAACTAAGATATCACAATACAAATAATACAAACAGTTGCTCTTTATTAATACCTTCAACTAAGATCAAAAAATATGTCATATTTTCTCCAAAAATTTTATATCATCTGATAGGTCAGATATATATAAAATTACATTTAAAGTTTTAAAATTATCAGCAAATATTTTCATTTAAATGCATATTTGAAAAAAAATCTACTTTTCCAAACATGACTTTTTATCCTATTTATTTTTTAATTTTGTCAACAACTGATAAAATATTTAGCGAGACTATAAATGTTAGATTGAAAAAAATGATTAATACATGTAGGTACAAATTATTATGTTCCATTAAAAATGATTTAGTTTTTGATGAACATCTGTTTGGTAATATGTTGTATCCAGATATAGTAAATTAATGATATATATAAAATTACAGGAAATGACCTTCCGTTCCATTATGAGTAGAGCTTTTAAAATGCTCTTTGTCACAACCTGTCATCTTGTCATTATGTAGCATTATGTAGCATTTAAAAAATGTATACTCTTTACTTCGAAGTCTTTTAGAAATCTAAAATATGACTTTCTATGGTTTGTGTTTCCATATTCCTTTATTGCCAGTATGAACAAATCCACATGCTTTGATTCAAAGGTAATAAATTCCTCTTATTTGGAATAATGATGTTTATTTTTGTTCTCTCACCCTTTGCAGGTGGTTTCATTTTAGCACACTTCAGAGTTATAATTTCATGCTTATTAATAACATTTATTATGATCTACATAGATGAATGAAACTTTTATTTTATTAATTTGACAAAAAATCTATTATTCTTAAAAATGTATTTCCTTTGAAGGGTTATTTTAGAGCGTTCAGAGAGGATCTAGAAGTGTGGTATTATGCAATTTTTAAGTAGGTATGAAATGGTTATTTATATGATTGTTTCTTTAAGACTTACGTATATAGTCCATTATAGGCTATAAAATATTTTGAAATTAAATTTAAAGTATGTTTTACATAGTTTATTTTTTGGAAAAAATATTGAAATGACTTATGAAATTCAGTAAATGCTCAACATTAATTTATTTTGAAATTTACCAGTTGTCTACTGAACCTATTATATTGCAGATATTACTTCAGACTACACTGGTAAATGAAATACTTGGCTTTATAGAACTTTTATTTTAATGGGTGAGACAATTAAAAGCTATAAACCTTAATAAAAATTGCATAGTGCATTCAAAAATGATGAGTACAATGGGGAAAAATAAAAATTCGATCAGGGTGAGAAAAATCAAGGTTGCTAGGCAGGGGATGGGGAGCTAAAATTTTTAATAGGAAGATCAGGGTTGTTACAATGAAGCTGACAATTGAACAAAGGTATGGAAAGGTGATGAATTTGCCCAGAACTATCAGCAATAAGGTCACTCCAGACAAAGGAATTGGCTATCTTGAAGGCCATAAGGTTGGATCATGCCTGGCATATCTGAGGAATAGCAAGGAGGCCACTGTGTGTGACTGAAGAGTAGCAGGGAAAGAGGTCACCGAGGTTAAATGAGTGGCTAGATCATGTGAAAGCTTAGAAGTCATTGTAAAACTCTGGCTTTTATATTTGGAAACTTACTGTGTGATAGAATTTCTGCTAATAACTGAGAGTTCAAATGTCCATAAAATTTCAAGGATTCTTATTCTAGTAAGACAGAATAAAGAAAAAGAGTTCATATTTTCACATGGTGTAACAAATGCTCGGAGATCCAAGTGTAGGAAGCTATGGGAGCACAGAAGAAGGCACTAAAATCACACCAAAATATTTGATGACTGTGACTATATATACATTTGTATTTTCTAGATTTTTTATAGTCATGGAATCACACAGTATATACTATTCATTGCCTGGCTTTTCTTTTCTCAGCATCATTACTTTGAGGATCTCCAATTGTAAATAGTTCATTTTGATGTTGAATAGTAATCTCTTTAATGAATAGATCATAATTTGTCTTTTCTCTATTGATGGACATTGATGAACAACATTTCCACTGTTTTCAATTCTAAAAGCTGCTATGAAATTCATATACAAGTCCTTGTATGAACATAGGGTATGTTTCTCTTGGTTAAATGCCTAGAAGTAAAATGGCTATTTGTGTAACTGCAACATATTTTGCATTTAAAAAAATTTTCAAACTATTTTCCAAAGTGGTGGTATCATGATATATGCCAACAACAGTTTAGATTTTTTGTTGCTTCCCAATCTAGCTCAGACGAAGTACAATTAGCCTTTATAATTTTAGCCATTCTAATAGATATGTAAGCATGTCTCATTATGATTTTAATTTGTATTTCTTTAATGTCTAAATGTTGAGAAATTTGTCATGTGCTTATAAGCCATCCATATCCTTTTGGTGACATGTCTCTTCAATAATTTTCTTCACATGTAAAATTGGATACTCTGTTTGGTTATTAGTAAGGTTTTTTATTTTTATTCATTTTTTAATAATCAGAGTAGATGTCCATTATCAGATATAGAATTTGCAAATCCCTTCTCCATCTTTACAGTTTCTCAATGGAGCTTTGATAGCTGTGTCTTTCAAGAAATATGCTACTTCTTTCCTGGTACACGGAGGTATGACTAGAACATTATCAATGTTGACCTTTGCAAAGAAAATCATGGCTTAAGATATATGTAGTCTGTGGTTGTTGGGAGTGTTCTGTAATATCAAGCATATCTAGTTAGTTGATAATTTTGTTCAAGTCTTACATATCTTACCAATTTGATGACCATTTGTCTATATAATCTTAAAATGAGGGTGTTGAAATTTTTTTCCATTTCTCTTCTAAGGTGGAAGTTATGATTTTTGTTCTTAGTATTTCCCTATATATCCCCAAATCTGTTATTAAGTATTAAAAGTCAAGAATTATTATACTCTCTGATGAATTCATCCTTTTACTCTTCTGTAATTTTGACTTGATCTTTATGTCTGATAATGAAATTTGCTTTAAAATCACTTTTCATTATCTTGCTATAACCACCAAAGTTATATTGTGATTAGTGTTAATATAGCATATTTTTTCTTTTACTTTTTAAAGCACTTCTATATTTAATCTTGACAAAGAAACAAAACAGCTTTTTAACTCTGGAAGCATCTTTCTAAATTAACTTTTTTTTAAAATGAAGCAGTAGCAATTTTTGTTAAGGGACCTAAACTGAAAGTAGGTTTAGAAATTTATTTATTTATTTATTTAGTAAAAGATTGTATTTTGTTTATTGACAGCGAGAGAGAGAGAGAGAGAGAGAGAAGAAGCACACAAGAAGGGGGAATCACGTGCAAAGGGAGAGGAAGAAGCAAGCTCCTTGTGGTGCAAGTAGTCCCATGCAGGGCTGGATCCCTGTACACTGGAATCATGACCTCAGCCAAAGGCAAACATCTGCTTAAACAACTGAGTCATCCAGGCACCCATAGAAAATTTAAAAAAAAGACCTTTTAAAAACATTTTGTTTCTTTCTTGTATTTGTTTTAATATTTTATTTATTTGACAGACAGAGAGACAGGAAGAGGAACTATAAGCAGGGCAGAGGGAAAAGGAGAAGCAGGTTTCCTACTGAGCAGAGAGCCTGATGTGGGGCTCCATCCTAGTATCCTGGGATCATGACCTGAAAAGAAGGGACACTTATGGAGGAAGCCACCCAGACACCTCTTTTCTTTGTTTTTAATATATGGCAACTGATGCTTCCCAGCCACGAGGAGCATATTACCCATTGATTAAATCTTTGATAACAACCTATTTTAAAAGGTGTGTAAATATATACTTACTCAGATTTATACACTTTGTGTTTTCTTCATAGTTTGGGGCTGGACCCCATGGTCACAACACTGCTTCCAGTCTTTGCCTTCCCATCTTTTGATACCAGGTATTTGGTCAGCAAAGCAAATTAGTATCAATATTAATAAGCCGTTGGCACCATATCTCTGGAGCAGGGGTTGCTCTTAGCCAAGGCCCAGAGCAGTTGACCTCCCCTCGCTAGTGCTATAGCCGCAAGGACTAGGTCCCTGCCACCAGAACTCAGTCTTACATGTTATGCTAAGCAGACAAAACCAAAACAGGAAAGCTCCGACAGCTTTCACTGGCATGCCTCATCTCCAACTCCCTTGACGTCCAGGCAGTACCAGATGACAGGGAGGGGTCTTGGTCCAACATATGGGAGGGAAGGAAGTAGCCACGAGCAAGTACCTGCCTCTCTGTTCCTTTCTTTTATGAGCAGGTTGTAAGGAGGAGGAAGAGGAAGGGGAAGAGAGGTGAACTTCAAGGGGTGAAGGCCTCAGGTAGGCAGCTGGCTCCTGCCAGTAGGAAAGGGACAAAGGAGAAGGCAGTGAGTCTTTCAGGGAGGGTGGGGGGTAAGGGTTACAGCTTATGATGGAATCTGGACAGGAGTAATAGGGATACTAGTCATTTGAGTCCACCATTGGCAAGCTGGGCTGGGTGTCAGGGCAGATAGGCCTCCCTGGGCAACGGCACATGAGAGAAGGTGGAATTCTTCTCTGAGGAGCAGGTGGAGCTTTGGGTGTTGGGAAAGCATAGACAGTATTGTTCCAGGGCCAAGGACAGGTCCGGTACTCTTGGTTGGAGGTCAAGGCCACAGTATGATCCAAGTCTTCTACCAGCAGCTTGAAGGTACCACATGCGAGCCACCCCTCATTATTGTGTATAACTCTCTGGTGCACTTATTGCTTATCCATCAGATGACTTCTTCAGCAGCTTGAAAACCACCTCCACAGGCACTCCAGGATATGGGAGGCTTCCAGAGTGAAAATTTTGCACAGGATCACCCCAAAAGACCAGAAGTCACTCTGGTGGATGTAGATCTGGTCAAACATGGCCTTAGGGACCATCCACTTCACAGGCAGTCCACTGTTGGTTGTCTTTTTATAGTAACTGATGTGGTGATATCTCTGGCAAGGCTGAAGTCTGAGATCTTCATCATGTTGTCCTTTGTCACCAGCACTTCCCTGGTGTTCAGGTCTTGGTGTATGCACTTCTTGGAGGCAAGGTTCTCCATGCCTCAGGCTACCTGGTAGGCACAGGATACCAGATCCTTGGAGGAGAGTTGCTCTGCTGCATTGAGGCTGATATTGTAACAGTACTCCAGGTCAGGAGGCCCCTGGGCCTGCAGGTACTCCTGTATGTTGTCTTTGGAGGCATATTCCATGAGAGTGTACGAAGGGCCGTCCTGTGTGCAGGACCCAGCAGGTGGATGGTGTCCTTGTGTGTCCAATCATCTTCATCATCTCCATTTCTAAGATTAGGTTTGACCGGTCTTTCTCTGTTGCATCTGACTTCAACATCTTCAAAAACACTTTAGTCAAATGGTTGGATTTGTCTTTGTCTAGCCCAATGGCCTCCTCCAACACCACCTGCCCAAAGTAGGCCTGTCTTAGGGGTCTGCGTAAACTGCCTACAACCAGCCTGCCTCAAGGCAGTTATGAACTCTAGATTATCCTCAAAAACATTAAACCACAAGCTAAAAATTCTCTTCACTAGGTCTCTGTCGCAGGTCTAATTTTCTTATCTTTCATCATTTATCTTTTTCCTAATTCTTATTTTCAGTATAGTTTATTTTGCTTCCAGGTGTATCCCTTGGTTTCTGTATGCTGTTTCATAGGTAAGAATTATCCTGTCCTAAAATTATTTCTTGAGCATTCATTACATCTCTCAGTTAAAATGGGTTCTTTTAAGGTATTGATTCATTTGAGTTTTCTCAAAATGGGAAGAATTTTCAAAATGGTGTTTTCCTCAAGGTTCAGAGTATGTCTTAGACTCATCTTTACTCTTGTTGAAATTCACTTTTCAAATTCTTGTCCCTCTTTTTATCTTTTTAAATTAAAATGTTTTATTTTTACTATTTTTTTATTTGAGTATAGTTGATATTCAGTGTTACATTGGTTTCAGGTTTTCAATATCTCCATACATTATTCTATGATCACTACAAATATAGCCACCATCTGTCACCATATAACACTATTATAATATCATTGACTATATTCTCTACACTGTCCCATACCTCTTTTTAAAATCTCAGATTTTTATGTTTTCTGTTATTTCAATTTTCGACCATCATTTTACTTGGTTACTTTAATAAAATATGCCTGATTAGACACTCTTTGCTGAACACCATAGCATTTGATTTATTGTAGTCTTCTTCTTTTTTTAAATTATCCTATAATGTATTATTAGCCCCAAGGGTACAGGTCTGTGAATCGCCAGGTTTATGCACTTCACAGCACTCACCACAGCACATACCCTCCCCAATATTCATAACCCCACCACCCTCTCCCTACCCTCCCCCCCCCGGCAAATCTCAGTTTGTTTTGTGAGATTAAGAGTCTCTTATGTTTTATCTCCCTCCGATCCCATCTTGTTTCATTTACTCTTTTCCTGTCCCCAAAACCCCCCACATTGCACCTCCATTACCTCATATCAGGGAGATCATATGATAGTGTCTTTCTCTGGTTGACTTATTTTGCTAAGCATAATACCCTGTTCCTTCCATGTCAACGCAAATGGCAAGATTTCATTTCTTTTGATGGCTGCATAGTATTCCATCGTATATATATATATATATATATATATATATATATACATATATGATATATGTATATATATATATGTGTATATACATATACCATTCATTTGTTGATGGACATCTAGGTTCTTTCCATAATTTGGCTATTGTGGATATTACTGCTATAAACATTTGGTGCACGTGCCCCTTTGGATCATATAGCAGTCTTCTTTACCTCTATCAGAACCCCAGGAATCTTTATTTATTTATTTACTCACATAAACAGATGATCCAACACAACGTTTTTTGATGTTCAAATGTATTATAATGTCGTACCGCTTAACACTATGCTTACTGCTCTCTTTCACTGTCTGACTAAATCCTCATCATCACTATGCCATTTAATGAGAAAGAACATTTAAACTCAGAGTTCTCTCCATATCAGGGATTGAAGACTCCACCCTTCTGTTTGTGCAGGTAAAATAAATGTTGATATTGTCTGTCCTGCACATACCCCATCCTGTTCACCAGAATATTCACCATCAAAATATATACAAAATGAAAACCATACCTCACCACTTCTATTACCACCCAGCATGCTAAAAACACCATCATATGTTCCTGAATTATTGACTTGATTGTTAACCCCACTTCCACACATACTGCACTCCTTTCTCCCTGCAAATTTATTTTGGTACAGCAATTTAACCTAAAAATCAAGTCAGATGATTCTATTCTGCTGTTGAAAGTCTTTTGGTATTTTCCCCTTTCATATTAAATAAAAACTGAAGGCGTTTCAATGTACTAGAAGGTCATACATCAATACGTTCTTCCTCTCTCCACCACTATGAACTCCTCATTGGCCTCCTTGCTTTTCCTCAAAAGTAACAGACAAGCTGTTCACACAAAGTCTATATACTTACTTTCTCTGCCTAGAGCAATCTTTTCCTTTAATATTTGTAGAACACTCTCCTTCACTTCCTGGGTCTTTGTGCAAATAACATCTCATAAATGAGATATAACCACCCAACACAAAATAAAATTAACTTTCATCCCAGAATTCTCAATGGCTTTTACCTTTCTTGTATTTCTTTGTAACACTTATCACCATCAACCATCAATCATTATTCTATAACTGGTTTATTTTCTTATTGGAGACAGAGAGAGAGAGAATTGGGAGGGTGCGAAGAGGAAGAAGAAAACACCCCACTGCCTAGAAAGCCTGCTGGGGAGTTACATCCCAGGACCCTGTGATCATGACCCAAGCCAAAGGCAGTCACTCAATGGACTGAGCCACCGAGGTGCTCCTCTATTATTGGATTATTTCACTATTATATTTCAAAAGAATGTAAGCTCTTTGTGGTCAGGTATTTTATATGTTTTATTAATTGAAGTATTCTCAGAAAGGTAGCTGGCAGATTGTAAGGGCTCACTAAACTGTATTTTGTTGTTATTATTGGGCTCCTTTATGGGCTTTACCTCATACGCTAGAAGTCTATCCTTCAGATGTAAGCCATAAGAATAGAGCCCTGCTGCCTGTTAAAATGTGTAAAAAGCCTGTATTAAGTGGGTATTTTAAAAGCTAAATGAATGGCTTAATAGTTGTATATCGGGGGAAAGGGAACATATTTTCCACGGTTTAGAATGGAGTTCTTTTATAGAGTTCTTGTACAAGTCTACACTATTGAACGATAATGGGCAGTTGTACATTACAATTATACAAACACTTTGGTAATTTATATCCTTTTTTTGTAATTCATGACTGGATCATTTAATTCCTTAGGAACATTATAGCATTTCAACTTTTCATGTTCTCTAAACTTATTGGGGTTGCTACCTTTTTTATTCAAATGGAGAAATAGTCATGATTTAATCTAAATAAAGTGTTACTGATTGTGTAGTTTTCTAGGAATGGGTCGCACATGCTTGTTTAAAAGTTTTGTTAAATTCTCAAGTCTGTCACTGATAAAAGCCTTTTGTAGATTACAACTTGATCAAAACGGAAAAGTTATGTAACACCAGTTGTTATACTATCTTTGTTTCCATCTTGCATTGTAATAACACCCATCTTAACTCTATTTAAGACAAATCATTGCCAGATGGATTTCTGGCATTGATTGCATGATATGAAATCTAGTATAACTAAAAGTTTTTGGTTTTAGTAGCATATAAATCAATTTAGAAAAATATATGTATTTGAATATAAGATAAAGTTTTAAATTATTTGGCAATAGTAAACTAAACTTTTTTTTTGTAAATTTTTATTTTCTCAAATTTCATTGAGCTCTTTTGCAATAAGAAACAAGCTACAAAAAATTAAGGTTTATTTACCCCAATTCAAAATTATTAGGAATATAATCATAGAGGTTGAAGTATTTAAAATATTGAACCCAAAATATTTTATTAGGTAAATTCATGAATGCTGAGCATTCACTGTTAAAATATACTAATACTATTGATAGACTGGTAGAAGCCTAAAATCAAATATTTATTAAATATTTATATCCATATCTTTTCATGGCTTGGTAATTCATTTCTCTAGCATTAAATAATATTCCATTGTTTGCATGTACTACACTTTATTTGACCTTTCACATATGGAAGGATATCTTGGTTGCTTCCAAGCTTTTGTCAGGTATGAATCAAACTACTATAGACATTTTTGTGGGTTTAGATTTCATCTTCTTTGGATGAATACCAAGAACTGCTACTGCTGAATCATCTGGCTAGAAAATGTTTAGTTTTGTAAGAAACTGCCAAGTTGTTTTCCATTCTTTATTCTTAATAGACATGGAAGAACATTCCTGTTGCTCCACATCCTCACCAACATTTCGTGTTCTGTTGTCAGTGCTCTGGATTCTGGGTATGTACTGGTGTCTCCTTTTTGTTTTAATTTGCATTTTCCTGATGACATATGATGTGAAGCATCTTTTTATATGCTTATTTGCCATCTGTAATATTTTCTTTTGTGAGGTATCTGCTAAGGTCTTTGGCTCATTTTTAATCAGGTTTTTCCCCCATTGTTGAGTTTTAAGGGGTCTTTGTGTATTTTTGATTAACAGTCCTTTGCCAGATGTGTATTTTGCAAATTTTTTCTCATAGTCTGTGCTTTGCCTTTTCATTCTCTTGGCATTGTGTTTCACAGAGTTGACATTTTTAAATTCAGTGCTTGTGCTTTTGTAGCTAAAGTTATTGCCAAAACCAAGGTCATTTAAATTTTCTTCTATATTACCTTCTACATGTTTCATGTTTAGGTTTATAATCCAATCTGAGTTAATTTTTGTGAAGAGTGTATGATATCTGCATGGATTTATTTTATTTTATTATTTTATTTTATTTTATATTTTTACTCCAGAACCATTTGTTTAAAAGATTGTATTTTGCTCTCTTGTATTGCTTTTGCTTTTATATTAAATATAAAATATAATTGATAATATATATTCTGTTGCTTTAATCTAGACTTTCTGTGGTATTACAATATCTTGCTTACAATTATCGTTATGGTAAACTTTTTTTAAGATTTTATTTATTTATTTGACAGAGAGAGAGATCACAAATAGGCAGAGAGACAGACAGAGAGAGAGATGAGGAGAAGCAGGCTCCCTGCTGAGCAGAGAGCCCAATGCGGGACTCGATCCCAGACCCCTGGGATCATGACCTGAGCCGAAAGCAGAGGCTTAACCCACTGAGCCACCCAGGTGCCCCATCATTATGGTAAACGTTGAAGTCAGTCCTCAGTCTTTGTTCTCCTTCAACACTATGTTGACTATTGTGAGTCTTTGCCTCTCCATATAAACTTTAAAATAAGTTTGTTAATATTAAAAAAAAAGAACTTGCTGGAATGCATTAATTGTATAGATAAACTTGGAAACCAGTGACCTCTTGAGCTTAGCAGGAGATAGACCATGGACATCAGTTGTCACTGTGGTGCCTCTGGCAGAACCTACTGCAAATCCCTAGGCAAAATGAGACCTCAAGGATCTGAGAGAATGTCTAGGAAGTACTTGATACATCCCTTGGGTATGGTTTATTGAAGTGTCCATGTCTGATAGCTGGGGAATCTAGATAAGGGAGGGAAAATTAGTTATGATAAAACATATCAACAAACATCAATAAATTTTGTAAAACTAATTGTCATGGCTCATATACAATATGACCAACAGAGGGACCGTCAGAAGGAAAGCATCAGTTATGTTTATTGTGAAATATTTATTCAAAATAAAGAAATGTGAGGGGAAGACACAATGAGAAAATTACCATTTTTAAAATGGTTAAACTTCTTACAAAATGGAATAGGTTTTATATTCTAAGTAGTATACTGAAAAGTAAAACATTAGGGCGCCTGGGTGGCTCAGTGGTTTGGGCTGCTGCCTTCGGGTCGGGTCATGATCTCAGGGTCCTGGGATTGAGCCGCGCATCAGGCTCTCTGCTCCGCAGGGAGCCTGCTTCCCTCTCTCTCTCTCTCTCTCTGCCTGCCTCTCTGCCTACTTGTGATCTCTGTCTGTCAAATAAATAAATAAAATCTTTAAAAAAGAAAAGAAATGTAAAACATTAAAAAATAAAATTTTAATTAAAAAATTATGTAATTAAAAAAAAAGTTTAAAAATAGCAGAACCATTTTTCCTCTAACTGGAAAATACATTGTATATATATCTATCAAAAATCACTTGATATGGGTCGCCTGTGTGGCTCAGTGGGCTAAAGCCTCTGCCTTCGGCTCAGGTCATGATCCCAGGATCCTTGGAGCGAGTTCCACAGCGGGCTCTCAGCTCAGCAGGAAGCCTGCTTCCTCCTCTCTCTCTCTCTCTGCCTGACTCTGCCTACTTGTGATCTCTGTTAAATAAATACATAAAATCTTTTATAAAAAATTTTTTTAAAAATAACTTGTCATGTCTGGAATCAGGAGCATATGGAAAAAAATAATATCTGAGGACAATACTTCTGCCATGTTTTGTGCCTTGTTAATATTTTTAAACAGTCAGGCAACTTTTAGCTTTATTGAAATACCTGCTAAGATACCAGCAGTGCCTTTTGGAGCCCTATGACTATAAAGATTAATTGCAAATATTCAAAATGTTTACTATGGTGTCACTATTTAGGGCCACCACCAAGTATGTTTCAGAAGTAAGCATAACTGTTACTCTTCCATAAGGCAAAAGGGCATATTTTCAGGAGTTCCATCTGCTGTACCAGGAGGTGAATCAAGTAATGGTTTTTGTCTATAAAATAATTCACTTTTCCATCTAACATTCCTCATTCCACATTATAATAATAAAAACTAGGAGGAGACTAAAACAAACAAACAACTACAACTACAAAAACCAGCTTTTCCTTCAGTGGAAAAGTAAATATAACCTTATGAGTAGCCTAAAATTTATTTTTAAATATTTTTAAGATAAACGTTTTTGTTAGAAAACCATATATTTTATATTACTAAGAAATAACAGGCAATGTTTTATTAACTTCTAAAAAGTCTAGTTACTTCTATTTATCTATTAACTCATCTCTTTACAAAGTAGAACATGATCACACCTATTGTATCTACCCAAGTTTGTATGCTTTGGTTATTTTATGTTTGCTATTTCCTTGCTTAATTTTTACAATATTTGATACACAATAGTACCTTTAAGTCCTTCTATGGTTTCACAGAATTTGTTTGAACTTCATAAAAATGTACCATACTTTTTGCACTGTCCTTGTTTTACTTCTCTATTAGCTTTCCAAGATTTATTCACTTTAGAGTGTGTATTTTATTTTTATTCCTCCATAATGCTATGTTTACAAATTTGTATTTATCTGAACTTTTAAAAATATCTTAATTATATACCATTTCTCATCTCACGTAACACTCATGTTACTTCTACACTTATCAGATATTATGTAACTGAAAACCACAACTCAGCAACAATAGAACACCATTTTTCAAAATTAAATGGCTTACCAGAGTTCTTTAATTCTATCCTTTACTTGTATTAGATGACCCTTTATTCTGGTATTTGGCATTGTTCATATGGAGAAAAGCTTATAAGTTGATATTCCATAAATAGAAGGATTTATTATGATTGATTAATTATTTTCATTTAGAATGCATAGAATATGGTTGATTTAATATTTCTTTCTTACTCTCTGCCTGGAACATAGTGCTATCTATGTAATAGCCACTAAAATATTAAGTTAATTACCTAGACTTTAAACTGCATATTAATAGGATTAACATACAGAACTCTTCTCAGATTGGGACAGCTGGGTGGCTCAGTCAGTTAAACGCCTGAGCCTTTAGCTCAGGTCATGATCTTAGGGTCCTGGGACTCAGTTCTGCAACAGATTCCCTGCTTAGCCGGGAGTTTGCTTCTCCCTCCCCCTGCTGCTCCCCCTGCTTGTGCTCTCTCTCACTCTCTCTCTTACAAATAAATAAAATTTAAAAAATGAATTCTTCTCAGATAGCTAATATAGAATATCGTTTTTGTATTCATCAAAGGGAAAGTGCCATATAATAATGAAATTCAGACTACTTCAAATTCATTTTTTAACCAGTAAGAAAGTACTGGAAACAAGCCAAAAATGTCTTCAATGAATTAAAGAAATAGATTGATTTTCAATATCTTAATGCTTCTAAAATAATTTGCAAGATTTTTATACTAGATATCAGTATACTAGATATTATTGCTAATATCTCTATTATAAATAATTCACAAGGGCATCTTTCTGGCAAAAGACAAAGAGCTGGCTACTAGTAGAAAAAGTACATTTGACTCTGTCAGTCACAGTTGTAAAGGGATTTGAGAAAATAAGGCAAAGCACTGAAATTATGTGTAAAAACTTTAAATATTATAGACACATTTACTTAATTTCTAATACTGTTGTTGCTTATAATTAAATAAGATGTTTTCCATGAACCACGCATTACAGCAAATATATTGTTTATACAGATTAAATTTTCACCAAAAGGGATGCCTGGGTGGCTCAGTTGGTTAAGCAGCTGCCTTTGGCTCAGGTCATGATCCCAGCGTCCTGGGATCGAGTCCCGCATCGGGCTCCTTGCTCGGCCGGGAGCCTGCTTCTCCCTCTGCCTCTGCCTGCCATTTTGTCTGCCTGTGCTTGCTCTCTCGCCCACTCTCTCTGATAAAGAAATAAAATCTTAAAATAAATAAATAAATTTTCATCAAAAAATTGTAAGTGTATTTTATTGTAGGATCATGATAAGCATTTTGCAGATGAGAAAAGTGAAATTTAGAAAAGTATGTCTCTTCAAATCCCTCATACAATATCTGGCCTAGATAGAAGGATATACTATCACAATTGGGGAAGACAATTGAGATTACTTAAAATGATAAACTTTACTGTATAGGGTTTTTTAAAAGTTTGCCACAGATTCAGATTCTTTTAAAATATATATCTATTTTGTGTAAAGAGAATGCACTGAGAAGTAAAAAGAAAGTGATATATCAGTGCTACCAACTAATGGCTATAATATCATCACCTTATTTATGAACAATGAAACAGTGTGCAATATTTAAATAAATTTAAATAAATTCCTATTTATTTTATATATTTATAAATTTAAATAAATTCCTATTTATTTATTATTCAAGAAGTTCCTCTAACAAACAGTATGTTTTTTTTTTTTTTTTTTAAAGATTTTATTTTTTTATTTGACAGAGAGAGATTACAAGTAGGCAGAGAGGCAGGCAGAAAGAGAGAGGAGGAAGCAGGCTCCCTGTGGAGCAGAGAGCCTGATGCGGGACTCGATCCCAGGACCCTGAGATCATGACCTGAGCCGAAGGCAGTGGCTTAACCCACTGAGCCATCCAGGCGCCCCCAAACAGTATGTTTTGAAGGTTGCTAGCAGGAGAGTGTTGTACTACATGGAAGTAATCAGAAAATGGGATCTAAAAGTCTGCTTTCAAGGGCGCCTGGGTGGCTCAGTGGGTTAAAATTCTGCTTTCAAGAAGCTATAACAGTAAGTACTGAGCATTAGCTATTATATGCTATGGATGAATAACTGAAATCTACATTTGAAACTAATGGTACACTATATGTTAACTAATTGAATTTTAAAAAGTTAATTTAAAAAAACACTATTTTATAAAACAATATTCCCAACAGACTCTTTTGCTTTAAAATACTCACTTTGTAATGAGAGTCATTACTTTGTCTAGCCAATTCTTACATCACTGTTTATCCCTTCCCTGCTTTATCCCTTCCCAGTATCAATAAAGGCTCACTTGGGTTACCTAGAAGGCATAAGAAAGCTTGTAATAGATCTGGCTGTTTTTCACCAGCAATTTGACCACCATGTGCACAGGGAAGTCTATTGATAAAGGCTTTATTGCAATAAGTTGCAAATACATGGATGATTTTGAATTCTCTTTCTTGAGGTCTTGTTTCATGACAATAAGTTTAGGGTGGCTTATTGGAATGGATGTTATTAACATATCTTCATAGTTATAAGTACATGGAATTGTAAAATAGATGAATGAATGTGGCATTACTGACAACTGTCCTCATTTTGAAATCAAATTACAGTGTACTAAGACGAGGAAGCAAAGCAGATTTGGGATTATGAGTGAAATAATTAAAAAAAGTCTTAGGGGTATGATCAGACTATTGGGTAGTTCAGTAGAAAAATGTCAACTGATTGAGATTCTGTGTTCCCTGATTTCAGACAGAAGTTAAGATAAATAAGTAACACGAGGAGACTAGGAAGCCAAACATAAGTGATAATTTTGTGCCAGGGTGTGTATACATCTGTTTATCTTCTTGCTTTACCACTAAGGTTGCTCCTAGAGGAGAGTTTAAATATGTGTTGGAGCTCATCTCTGTGGATTACACAAGAAACCACATCCTACAGCTCTCCCTGAAATACCCCTTATGATTTCAATGTAATTTGGTTTTTGCATTTTTAGAAATAACAAAATACTTTGCAAACTCATCTACTTTATTATTTCTACAAGTTACCACCACAAGTCAGTCAGCCGACTCCACATTTTAACACAGTGACAGTCACAGAGGAATGGAGGAATGAGTAGAGTTATCAATATATGTGCTTTTAAGAAGTATGACAGGGTAGCAGCTATTTCCAGGAACCAAAACATGGGTCAGCAGCTGTGCAGGAAAAGTGATGGAAGAAATGACTCATTTCAGAGGAGTTCTATAACATATTAGTTCTATAATGTATCTTCAGCACCCAATTAAATACCCGCTTTGATCTAAAGATAAGGATTTACAGTTAAGGTCCCATTTATGATTTGACTGGTAGGGTCTGAATCATGTTTACTATTGTTTTGACTATTACTTGAAACCTAGAGTAGTACTTGGGATATGTGTTGTGTATTCTGTGAACATGTGCTATTTTTATATTAGATAACTTCTGTCTCGAACCCCTGTTAATTTGTTTGTTTTTGTTTATTTGATAGTGGTTTCAGTAAATGGATATATCTGAAAAATTGCAAAGCCACTATTAAAATAAGTTATTATTATATATAGCATGGAACTGCACATTCCTCCTTTGAATCAGACAGAGCTTCACCATATCCTTAACAACTTGGGAAAAACATGCTATTATTTTTCTTTATAAAATTTCTCCTGTTAGGCTGTGATGGTTGTCATCAGCAGTAACTCCTCTGAAGGCTTTTTCACAAAAGTTGAAAAAATTGGAAAGATGTGAATGAAGCTGTTTGCTGAATATAAAGAAAAGAGCATTGAAATACAATTCACACTCTTACTTCTCCTTCTATGCTTTCAGATATTTGACATTTGAAAATATTGCTTCTAGAAGGATGCCCTATATAATTCTTACTTTAAGGAGCAAGTTGCTTTTATAATTTTTTTATTATTCTACCATTCAAGTATTTGCATTTAAATTAAATTCAATACCATTTAAAAAAATCAAAAGTGCAGCCAGTATTCAATTCCTGGGCTAAATAATTTTAGAAAGTTTTGTGTTATTGAACCTACAGGGTTTTTCTATAGTTTTAACTCTTTCTCTCTGTGATTTTTCCCATTAGTCACGTAAGTGACTGCAATATAACAGACATTGAGGATAAAGAAGGACTGAATAGAACAATCCTTGGCCTCATGAAGTTGAGAACCTAGCAAGGGAGTCAAACATTTCAATCATTCAGAGACAATTTATTGAGTGCCTGGCCTAAGATGAGCACAACAAAACCCCAGCCCAGAGGAATCATTTTAATGGGAGAGATAGATAATAGGTAAGCCAACTTAAAAAAAAAATCGTTCTGGTTTTTCTTTAATAGTGATGCATATTTGAACTAAATAAGCACATTTAAAAAAGAGCAGTGATTGAGAAGAGGCTTTTTAACTGAGTGGTCCGAAAGGGCCTCCCTGAAAAAGTCTGTTTTGAACAGATTTCTGAATAATATCAGCTAGGAAGCTGCGTAAAAATCTCAGGGATGGGTGATTTTTCCAGTCAAAAAACTGTAAAGGCTCCAAAGTCACAATAGAGCTATAAGTTTCTCTAATAAAGTAACTTCGGACAAAGAATGAGAAGAAATAACTAACCCAGGTTTGAAAGAAAAGGGACAGACTTTCTATGGAATTCATATTTAATTAAAGCTCTAAAGGACCAAAATACAATAGAGCAAAATTCTGGTCACGCTGATATACCTAATGAAAGTTCATAAACAAGGTGTGGGAAGCAAAGAGTGTGTGGGAATGTTGGTAAGAACAGTGGGGAAGAGTCATCCCTGAACATGTTCTTAAATGAAGCAATTCTTGTGTTGTTTTAAAGGGTAAATTGGAGTTTGCCTAAGTGATTAGAGAAGGATGCCTCAGCTTATGGAAGTTCAAAGCCATAAAGATGTGATAAACTACTGCGGACATTTTCATGTATATTTGGTGTTGATTCTAGTAATGGTGATCTAAAAACTCCTACTTAGGACAACTAAAAATCCAGACAAAATAGCTTTTAAAATTAAAAATATCAGAATGATTATAAAAATTAAGTGTGGGATTACTGGGCCAAAATACGAAATACAATGAGAGCCTAGAGATATATGCCCTGAAGCCATTTTAGCTATGAGAGCATTTGAAACTGCTAAAACACACTGAGCTGTGTTGTTAATAGACTCTTGATACTAGAGAAACAAAATTCAAAATCCAGCAGCAATCAAATTTGAGGACTTTGGTACAACCCAAATGTAAGTTGAGATCCCCAAAGCACAAGGAGAAGCAGAAATAAGACTTCTGTGTAAACTGAGAAAGTCAATCACTGAATTTGGAGTATGATTGTCTTGTAGAGTCTCAGATATAAGAGAAAATCCTGCCAAGGAGGACCATACCATTATTATAGCTCTTAATTATCCCTACTCAATAAGAGTTTCAAATATAATGTCTTGAACATAGCAAAATGGAACAAAGCACACAAAGAAAAACCATTAACAAGATTTGATAGACAAAATGGGATTAAGTATGATGTTAAAATGATCAATAAAGATTGTAAAATGGCTTGATTACTCTGCTCAAAGAAATGAGAGGGGAAGAAAATTGAACAAAAAACTGAAACTAAAAATGATATTGAGAAAGGTTTTATAAATGAAACAAATGGATACTCTAGAACTTTATAGATATGACAGCTAATTTAAGATACCACAGGGGTGCCTGGGTGGCTCACTTAATTAAACCTCCAATTCTTTTTACTTTTTTTTTTAACACCTTAATTTTATTTTATTTCTTTCACTTTGGCTCAAGTCATGATGTCAGGGTTGTGAAATAGAGCCCAGAGTTGGGCTCTGTGCTGAGCCTGGAGCCTGCTTAAGATTCTTTTCCCTTCTTTTTCTATCCCTCCCTGCGCTCTCACTTGCTCACTCTCTCTTGCTTGCAAATAAATAGATGATAGATAGATAGATAGATAGATAGATAGATAGATAGATAGATAATAGACAAAGCAAAGTAAAAGCAGATTATGAAAATAAATATAAAGATTTTGAAATGAAAACAAGTTCAAAATAAAATAGAGAAGACCTACACAGCTAAAAGTTCATTCAGAAAATCTACTATTAAAGAAGTCAGTATGACACAATGTAAGATATCAAAAGATTTGAGCATGTACTTTACAGAAAGGGTAATCCAAATGGCCACTCATATATAAAAACTGTTTATCTTTATTATGAATCTGGAATTAAATTAAATTAAATTAAAAATAAATTAAAACCTAAAATGGCATACTATTACACACTTACCATATTGGGCAACAGTAAAATTGTCTTGCAAGAATGTGAAAGAATGAAAGTGCCCATAATAAAAACATTTGAGGTAAGTTGGACAATATTTAGAAAACTTAAAAATAAAAATAAAGATTTGGTCCATTCCTAGAAATACAACATGGAACTAAATGAATATTTTCACCAGGATATGCAAACAGATGATTATAGCTATTTCATTCATAACGGCAGATCAGTAGTGGTCTATTTGCACAATGTTACATTAAATAAGGGAGAATATTAACAAACTGGGATGAGGGGCTAGGTTGTTATCATAAACAGATCTTCTATGGTGCTGATTATGTTCTATTTCTCAAAATCTTTAAGTTAAAAAAGTTTTCAAATTTATATCTAGATAGATAGATGATAGATAGACAGATATCCCAGAAGCTGCAATGCAAGGCTAAGACCAGGCTTTAAAGGGCTTTTCTAGACTCTACTAAATACTTGAAACCATTCATTATATCATAGCTCAGTGTTCAAATCTCCATTTGTTTCCTCAGTTTCCTAATATTTATCTTAAGGTGACCTGATCCAGACTTTTGATCACCTTTGTCTAAATATTTCTATTTTAACAAAGTCCTTTTTAACACTGAGAGACCAAAACTTAGAAAAATACTCTGATTGTTATCTCACTAGAGTGGAAAATATATAGTTACCCATTAATTAATGATATCCATGTCTACATTAGATCCATGACATTTTTAATTCTTGGGAGCTTTTGGTTAAATGAATTTTTTAAGCTTCCTTTAAATGAAGCTTTAAGCCATCACCACATGAACAAAATTAAAGAACTAAATGAAAACAGGCCAAGTATTTACAGAGTAATAGAATGTGCAGTGGAAAGAGGACAATTCTGAAATCATAAAGCCTAAATTTGTGTGATGCATCTTTACTAGCCATGTAATCATAAAACAGTTATCTAAATGTGTTAGCCTCAGTTTTTTCACCCATGAAATGGTGATGATAATACTTATTATGCAGAGTTGTTTTGTGGGTGTGATGAAGCATGGAGCATGAGAGTCTCATATTCCATGCTAAAATGATAGCTATTTTTATACTTATAATAATTCTAATAATAGTAATTAAATTGTTCAAAATGGTAATATTCATTTATATTGAGGCATTGTATTGACTATTCATAGACACATTTACCAAAATAAATTTCATTTTACTTTACCCCCTCTGAGGATATATATTCCCTAATTCAATATGAATCTCATTATGAATAATAATTATCAGAATAAATATGCTGATTTTTCTTCTATTTATTTCGAGGAAAGTATCCTTTACTGTTGAACATAAAGAAACTTAAGCAAGTCTGTCTTATTCAAAATTTGCATGCTGCTTTCTTATGAAACTAGATGATAGAGTTGTATGAAATAAATTCATGCAGTTAAGACATTTATGTTTGGAAAACTGGGTGGTCAGTTTAGTGTTTCAAAAGAAGATTTTAAATTTAAACCTTAAAGCTGAGCTCTTTCAGCCTTATTTATAGACCATCCTTCATGCTTCATAAGTACTCCTTCATTGTAAACTAAGTAAAAGTTTTTGTCACAGTGTATATAACGAAAAAGGATTTTATATTCTATTATTTCAGAGTTAGTTGCAGTTTCTACTTCCTTACTTCCTTTTTTGAAAAATAGATTAATTCTACAAAAAGTTTTTTCCAGCTTTATTGAAAAAAAATCAACATATTATAATTTGTAAATTTAAGAAATGATTTCTTATAACATTGCACTTTTAACATTGTGTCAATTTTGTTCAATTTGATAAATTGGTATACATCATTATTGCAATATAATCTACATAAAAATGTTAATACATCTACTACCTCGTATAGTTGCCACTGTTTTTTATGCATGTATCGTAAGGAATTTTAAGATCTACTCTCTTAGCAACTTGTATGTATATAGTATAGTAGAGATAAACTTCAGAGGTCTTGTGGGTTTTGTTCCAGACTGCCTCAATAAAGTGATTTTCTCAATAAACTAAGTCAAATTATTATTTTTTTTGGTTTCCCAGTGCATATAAAAAATTATTTTTCCCAGTGCATATAAAAATTAAACACTATACTGTACTGTTCAAAAGCATTATGTTTTTAAACAAAAACAATGTATATACCTTAAGTAAACTAGTTCTGAGTTTTCAGTGGGTCATAATTACTGATCACAGATCACCATAACAAATACAATAATAATGAAAAAACTTGAAATATTGCAAGAATTACCAACATGTGACAGAGAGACACAAAATAAACAAATGTTGTTAGAAAAATGGTGGCAGCAGACCTCTTTTATACAAGATTGCTATAAACTTTCAACTTGTAAGAATGTGATATATGCAAAGTTTAATAAAGGGAAGCACAATAAAAAAAGTATGTATATTATATTAACTATGATCATCATGCTGTACATTAGATCCCCAGAACTTTTTCATATTATAGTTGCAAGTTTGCACCCTTTGACCACCTTACTCCACGCCAGGTTCACCCCTTGTCAACTCAACTCTAAGTTTCCATTAGTTTGCCTTTTCCTCAGATTCTGTATGTAAGGGATATCATAATACATAAATTAAAGAAATATATAAAATATTTGAAATATTTTACTTAGTATAACACCTTCAAGAGCCATCCATGCTGTTTTAAATGGCAGTATTTCTTAATTTTTCATGGTTAAGTAGTATTCCATAGTATATATTTACCATACTTATTTTATTCATTCATCCATTAATGGATACTGAAGTTATTTCCATCTCTTTCTTAGAGTTAATAATTTTATAATAAACATAAGAGTGCAGATATGTCTTTGAACAGTGACTTCGTTTCCTTTAGATATATACCTAGAAGTGGGATTACTGAATCATATCATAATTTTACTTTTAATAATATGAATAATCTCCATACTGTTTTCCATACAAATTTATATCCCTATCACAGTGCATAAGTTCCCCATTTTCCCCAATATTTACCAAAATTTGTTAGTTTCAATTTTTTGGTAGTATATATTCTAATAGGTAGTAATATCTTGCTGTGTTTTTCAGAGGTAAACAACAACAACAACATAATGACTTTGCCCTGAGTTTTTTACGTTGAGCACTTTTTAATGCTCCTGTTGGTCATTTATATAACTTTTTTGAAAAAAAAGTCTATTGAGATCCTTTTGCTATTTTTTTAATTATATATATTTTTTCTATTTGTATCTGTTGGTTATTAACCTCTTTTCAGATATAAGATTTGTATGTATTTTCTTACATTCTGTGGATTGTGTTTTCATTCTTTCTCTCTCTCTTTTTTTGGCAATGCAGAAACTTTAGTTTGATGTAATACCATTTATTTATTTTTGCTCTTTTTGCTTGTGTTTTTGGTCTGGTATCCAGAAAACTATTGGCAAGACCAATGTCAAGGAGAATTTTTCCTATGTTTTCCTTTAGGAAATGTAGTTTCATGTATCACCTTTAAGTCTTTCATCTATTTCAAGTTAAGACTTATGAGTGATATAAGTTTCCAGTTTCATACTGTTTATGTGACTATTCAGTTTTAAATATCATTTATTGAACAGACTATCTTTACCCATTACATATGTTGGCCCCTGTCAAATATTAGGTGACTGTATGAAAGGATTTATTTCTGGACTCTCAATTCTGTTCTACTTGTTTATTGGTCAGTTTTTATGCCAGTATACTTTATTGTTTTGAGCATGAGGGCTTTGTAGTATACTTTCAAATCAAGAAGTGTAATTTCTCTTCTTCATTCTTTCTCAGAACTGCTTTGATTATTTGTTGTCTTTTATGGTCTCATATAAATTTTAGAATTCTTTACTTACTTCTGTAAAAAAAATAATATTGGATTTTTTTTAAGATTTTTAATTTATTTATTTGACAGAGAGAGATGACAATCAGGCAGAGAGGCAGGCGGAGAGAGAAGAGGAAGCAGGCTTCCTGCTGAGCAGAGAGCCTGATGCGGGGCTCGATCCCAGGACCTTGGGATCATGACCTGAGCTGAAGGCAGCGGCTTAACCCACTGAGCCACCCAGGCGCCCCTAACATTGGATTTTTGATAGGAATTGGATTTACAGATGGTTTTCGGGAGTATGGACATTTTAACAATGTTAATTCTTACCATTCATAAATATGAGCTATCTTTCCATTTGTGTCTCCTTCCATTTCTTTATCAATGCCATAATTTATGGAGTACAGATCTTTCATCTTCTTAGTTAAATCTATTCCTAAGTATTTTATAATTTTTGATGCTATTGTGAATTAGATTGTCTTCTTTAGTTTTTCAGATAGTTCATCATTAGAGTGTTAAAATGCTCCTGTCTTGTGCTTACTTTGGCAGCACATATACTAAAATTGGAATGATGCAGAGAAAATTAGCGTGATCACTGAACAAGGATGACATGAAAAACTGGGAAGCAGTCCATATTAAAAAAAAATGAAACTAAACAAAATTCTTGTCTTTTATATATTGATCTTGTTATTGGCAGCTTTACTAAATTTGTTTATTCAAATTTTTTTGTGAAGTGTTTAAGATTTTTAACATGTAAGTTCATGTTATCCAAAAAAAGAAAATTTTACCTCTTTTTTTTTTTTGGAGTCTCTTATTTCTTTGTGTTCCATGTTTCTCTGGCTAGGACATCCAGTACTATGTCAAATGAGAGTAGTGAAAGTGGACACATTTGTCTTTTTTCTGATCTTTAAGGGGAAAACTTTCAAAATTTTCTGATTGAATATGAGATTAACTCTGGGCTTGCAATATGTGTTTTTTCTTTAATAGATTTGTAAATTTATTTTTTAAAATTTTTTATAAACATATAATGTGTTTTTATCCCTAGGGGTTCAGGTCTGTGAATCACCAGGTTTACACATTTCACAGCACTCACCATCAATCACCATAGCACTTGCCCTCCCCAATGTCCATACCCCCACCATCCTCTCCCAACACACCTCCCCCCAGCAACCCTCAGTCTGTTTTGTGAGATTCAGTCTTTTATGGTTTGTCTCCCTCCCAATCCCATCTTCTTTTATTTTCCTTTTCGTACGCCCGAAACCGCCTATGTTGCATCTCTACTTCATCATATCAGGGATATCATAGGATAGTTGTCTTTCTCAGATTGATTTATTTCGCCAAGCATAATACCCTCTAGTTCCATCCACGTCATCACAAATAGCAGGATTTCATTTCTTTTGATGGCTGCATAGTATTCCATTGTACATATATACCACATCTTATTTATTGATTCATCTGTTGAAGGACATTTAGGTTCTTTCCATAGTTTAACGATTGTGGACATTGCTGCTATAAACATTTGGGTGCATGTGCCTCTTCAGAATGTCACGTTTGTATCTGTAGGGTATATACCCAGTACTACAATCACTGGGTCATAGGGTAGTTCTATTTTCAGGTTTGAGAGGCACCTCCACGCTGTTTTCCAGAGTGGTTGCACCAGCTTGCATTCCCACGTAGAGTGTAGGAGGGTTGCCCTTTCTCCACACCCTCGCCAGCATCTGTCATTGACTGACTTGTGCATTTTAGCCATTCTGAAAGGTGTGAGGTGGTATCTCATTCTGGTTTTGATTTGTATTTCCCTGATGCCGAGTAATGTGGAGCATTTTTTCATGTGTCTGTTGGCCATTTGGATGTATTCTTTGCAGAAATGTCTGTTCATGTCCTCTGCCCATTTCTTCATTGGATTATTTGTTCTTAGGGTGTTGAGTTTGATAAGCTCTTTATAGATTTTGGATACTGGCCCTATATCTGTTATGTCATTTGCAAATATCTTCACCCAGATAACTTCTGACAGTCATCTTTTGGCTTTGTTAACTGTTTCCTTTGCTGGGCAAAAGCTTTTTGATCTGATGAAATCCCAATAGTTCATTCTTGCCCTTGCTTCCCTTGCCTTTGGCGATGTTCCTAGGAAGAAGTTGCTGCTGCTGAGGTCAAAGAGGTTGCTACCTGTTCTCTCCTCAATGATTTTGATGGATTCCTTTCTCACATTATGCTTCTTCATCCATTTCCAGTCTATTTTCATGTATGGTGAAATGAAATGGTCCAATTTTATTTTTCTGCATGTGGTTGTTCAATTTTCCCGACCCTGAGGCCAGCTGCTCCTTCTCTTCTCCGGGGGCGGCGTGTTGGGCCTTCTGCACACTTGCTCCTGGGGAGCGTGGTGACAGACTTGTGCGACCACGCTTCTCTCTCAGGCAGAGGAAATGCTAGGGCAAAGAGTATTTTACTCTATGCGGGTATCTTCCACCGTGCATTGGAGACTAGCTCAGACAAGCAACAGCAGCATACCCAAACCCAACTCTGATTTCCCTTCCAATGCAGTGCTTTCCCAGGGGAGGTGCACAGGCAAAGAGGCTTTCGCGGTATGCTGGTTTCTCCCACCGCGAGACTGGACTCAGGCAAGCAGCAGCAGCCCGCTGAACATTTCTCAGCGAATACTGTGCTTTCGCAGAGGCTTTGCCTTGGAGCGAACAGCACTTCGCCGCTGCTTCCTCAGCAAGGCTTCAGTTTCGTCAGGGAAGAAGAGCTGTGGTAGAGCTGGTGCCTCTTCTGGTCTTCCTTTCCCGGGCTCCATGTTCGCGTCCTGGGTTCACCCTGCCAGGCCGAACTAAGGAGACAGAGCCACAAAAGTGCAGTAGCGTGCGTAGCCTAGGATGGCAGTCTATGCACACAAACATCTCCCGGGTAGGCATCGCTTGGCCTTTTACTCTGGCGCTCAGGCGGACTCGCAGACTAAGCCAGTGCTTTCCCCACAGGAAAGGAGAGGTGACAGGATCCCTGCACACCGCCCGTGCACTGAATAGGGAGCTTTGGGGGACTGTCCCCACTCCTACCCCTTAAACCCCGTGCCTCCTCCAAGCTTCCACATCCTGGAGGAAGCCGGCATCTGATGGCCAGTTCTTTCTGGGAGTTGTTTCTCGAGTTCAGGTTAGGCGCCTGGTGGCAAGCCCATGTCTCCACCACGGATAGGTGGCCAAGGAGCTGCTGTCACCTTGAGCCCAAAGGCTCAGGACAGGCATGCTTCTGCCCAGACTCCTTCCTCAGAGTGGAGCCCTTTCCCCAGCTCTAATCTTCCCCTCGTGTCTCCTTAGCAGCCAGGCTTTCCTCGCTCTGCCGTGACAGATGTGTCCCTTTCCTTAAGGCTCTTTCCACAGGCGCCACCGTGCTTCTCTCTCAGGCAGAGGGGAAGCCCAGGCAAAGAGGATTTCGCTCCATGCGGGTTTATTACACCATGCTGTGGAAACTAGCTCCGGCAAGCAGCAGGCAGCATCCCACAGACCCGACTCTGATTTCCAATAGAATGCTGTGCTTTCCCAGAGGGGATGCCCCGGCAATGAGGCTTTCGCTCTATGCGGGTTTCTCCCATCGTGCTGCGAACACTAGCCTAAGGCAAGCAAAATAACAGCCCACAGAACCAACTCTGATTTCCCAGCGTCTGCTATGCTTTTGCAGAAGTTTTCAGCTTGGTGCGAACCGCACTTCGCTGCTGCTTCCTCAGCAAGGCTTTGCTCCTTCGCTCTGTCGCGGCAGGGATGAAGAGCCGCGGGAGAGTTGGTGCCTCTTGGGCCTTGCATTCCCGTGCTCCTACTTCGCGCCCGGGGTTCACCTTGCTATGCCGAACAAAGCAGACACAGTCACAACCCTGCAGCAGCGTGCATGGCCTAGCATGGCACTCTATGTTTATTACCATCTCTTGGCGTAGGTAAGGCTTTGCTTTTTGCTCCAGCGCTCAGGCAGACTCGGGGTCTAGGCCAGTGCCTTCACCACAGGAGACAGGAGGCGACAGGATCCCTGCACACGACCCGAGCTCTGGATGGGTAACTGTGGGGGACTGTCTCCACGCCTTACCAGGCAAAAACACTGCCACCCACAACACTGCCACATCTTGTTGGAAGACGGCACCCGACTGCTCGTTTCTCATGGGGTTGTTTCTGCGAGTTCCGGGTATGGCACATGGGAGCAAGCCCGACTGCCGACGGGACAGGTGGCCAAGGTGATGCGGTACCCTTGGGACCAGAGGTACAGGACAGGCATGCTTTCTGCCCAGACTCCTTCCTCAGAGTGGAGCCCATTCCCCTGCCCTAATCTTCCCCTCGTGTCTCCTTAGTAGCCAGGCTTCCGTCGCTCTGCCGTGACAGAGGTGTCTTTTTCCTTAAGGCTCTTTCCACAGGCGCCACCGCGCTTCTCTCTCAGGCAGAGGGGATGCCCAGGCAAAGAGGATTTCGCTCCATGCGGGTTTATTACACCGTGCTTTGGAGACCAGCTCTGGCAAGCAGCAGGCAGCATCCCACAGAACAGTCTCTGATTTCCCAAGGATGCTGTGCTTTCCCATAGGGGATGCCCCGGCAAAGAGGCTTTCGCTCTATGCGGGTTTCTCCCATCGTGCTGCGAATACTAGGCTAAGGCAAGTAGCAAAAGCAGCCCACAGAACAATCTCTGATTTCCCAGCGAAAGCTATGCTTTCGCAGAGGTTGCCAGTTTGGCGCGAACCGCACTTCGCTGCTGCATCCTCAGGAAGACTTTCGTCGTTCGCTCTGTCGCGGCAGGGATGAAGAGCCGCAGGAGAGCTGGTGCCTCTTGGGCCTTGTATTCCCGGGCTCCCAGTTCGCGCCCGGGGTTCACCTTGCTAAGCCGAACTAAGCAGACACAGTCACAACCCTGCAGCAGCGTGCATGGCCTAGCATGGTACTCTTTGCCCATTACCAACTCCTGGCGTAGGTAAGGCTTTGCCTTTTCCTCCGACTCTCAGGCAGACTCAGGGTCTAGGCCAGTGCCTTCACCACAGGAGAGAGGAGGCGACAGGATCCCTGCACAGGGCCCATGCTCTGGGATGGGGAACTGTGGGGGACTGTCTCCACTCCTTACCAGGCACATCCCTGCCACCCACAACACAGCCACATCTTGGTGGAAGACGGCATCTGACTGCCCGTTTCTCCATGGGGTTGTTTCTGCGAGTTCCGGGTATGGCACCTGGGGGCAAGCCCGACTGCCCTTGGGACAGGTGGCCTAGGAGATGTTCTCCCCTTGGGACCAGAGGCACAGGACAGGCCTGCCATCTGCCCAGACTCCTTCCTCAGAGTGGAGCACGTGCCCCTGCCCTAGTCGTCCCCTCGTGTCTCCTTAGCAGCCAGGCTTCGATCTCTCCGCACAGGGAGTGGGTGACACTTGTCTTGCCACTGGCCTGCTGTTTGTGCAATGGCAGGCTATTCTGCTTCCGGAGCGTTTCCCGACCCCAAGGCCAAGGGCTCCTTCTCATCCCAAGCGGCGGCGTGCTGCGCCTTCCCCACACTTGCTCCTGGTGAGCGCGGTGATAGACTTGTGCGACCATGCTTCTATCTCAGGCAGAGGGGATGCTAGGGCAAAGGGTATTTCGCTCCATGCGGGTGTCTTCCACCGTGCTGCGGAGACTACCTAAGGCAAGCAGCAGCAGCATCCCGAACCCAACTCTGATTTCCCAAAGAATGCTGTGCTTTCCCAGGGGAGATGCCCAGGCAAAGAGGCTTTCACCATATGCTGGTTTCTCCCACCGCGATTTCTCCCACTGGGAGACTGGGCTCAGGCAAGCAGCAGCAGCCCGCCGATCATTTCTCAGCGAATGCTGTGCTTTCGCAGAGGCTTTGCCTTGGAGCGAACAGCACTTCGCCGCCGCTTCCTCAGCAAGGCTTCAGTCGCGTCAGGGAAGAAATGCTGCGGGAGAGCTGGTGCCTCTTGGGCCTTGCTTTCCCCGGCTCCATGTTCGCGTCCTGGGTTCACCCTGCCAGGCCGAACTAAGCGGACAGAGCCACAAAAGTGCAGCAGCGTGCGTTTCCTAGGATGGCACTCTATGCACACTAACATCTCCCGGGTAGGCATCGCTTGGCCTTTTACTCTGGCGCTCAGGAGGACTCGCGGACTTAGCCAGTGTTTTCCCCACAGGAAAGGAGAGGTGACAGGATCTCTGCACACCGCCCGTGCACTGAATAGGGAGTTTTGGGGGACTGTTCTCACTCCTTCCCCTTAAACCCCGTGCCTCCTCCAAGCTTCCACATCCTGGAGGAAGCAGGTACTTGATGGCCACTTCTTTCTGGGAGTTGTTTCTCGAGTTCAGGGTAGGCGCATTTTGGCAAGCCCATGTCTCCAACACGGACATGTGGCCAAGGAGCTGCTGTGTCCTAGAGCCCAAAGGCTCAGGACAGGCATGCTTTCTGCCCAGACTCCTTCCTCAGAGTGGAGCCCTTTCCCCTGCCCTAATCTTCCCCTCGTGTCTCCTTAGCAGCCATCTTTCCTCGCTCTGCCGTGACAGAAGTGTCCCTTTCCTTAAGGCTCTTTCCACAGGCGCCACCGCGCTTCTCTCTCAGGCAGAGGGGATGCCCAGGCAAAGAGGATTTCGCTCCATGCGGGTTTATTACACCATGCTGTTGAAACTAGCTCCGGCAAGCAGCAGGCAGCATCCCACAGACCCGACTCTGATTTCCAATAGAATGCTGTGCTCTCCCAGAGGGGATGCCCAGGCAAAGAGGATTTCTTTCCATGCGGGTTTATTACACCGTGCTGTGGAGACTAGCTCCGGCAAGCAGCAGGCAGCATCCCACAGACTCGACTCTGATTTCCACTAGAATGCTGTGCTCTCCCAGAGGGTATGCCCGGGCAATGAGGCTTTCTCTCTATGCGGGTTTCTCCCATCGTGCTGCGAACAATAGCCTAAGGCAAGCAACAAAAGCAGCCCACAGAACCAACTCTGATTTCCCAGCGACTGCTATGCTTTTGCAGAAGTTTTCAGCTTGGTGCGAACCGCACTTCGCTGCTGCTTCCTCAGCAAGGCTTTGGTCATTCGCTCTGTCGCGGCAGGGATGAAGAGCCGCGGGAGAGCTGGTGCCTCTTGGGCCTTGCATTCCCGGGCTCCTATTTCGCGCCCGGGGTTCACCTTGCTATGCCGAACAAAGCAGACACAGTCACAACCCTGCAGCAGCGTGCGTGACCTAGCATGGCACTCTATGCCTATTCCCATCTCTTGGCGTAGGTAAGGCTTTGCGTTTTGCTCCGGCGCTCAGGCAGACTCGGGGTCTAGGCCAGTGCCTTCACCACAGGAGAAAGGAGGCGACAGGATCCCTGCACAGGGCCCGTGCTCTGGGATGGGGAACTGTGGGGCACTGTCTCCACTTCTTACCAGGCACAAACTCTGCCACCCACAACACTGCCACATCTTGTTGGAAGACGGCATCTGACTGCCCGTTTCTCCATGGGGTTGTTTCTGCGAGTTCCGGGTATGGCACCTGGGGGCAAGCTCGACTGCCCTTGGGACAGGTGGCCTAGGAGATGTTCTCCCCTTGGGACCAGAGGCACAGGACAGGCCTGCCATCTGCCCAGACTCCTTCCTCAGAGTGGAGCACGTGCCCCTGCCCTAGTCGTCCCCTCGTGTCTCCTTAGCAGCCAGGCTTCGATCTCTCCGCACAGGGAGTGGGTGACACTTGTCTTGCCACTGGCCTGCTGTTTGTGCAATGGCAGGCTATTCTACTTCCGGAGCATTTCCCGACCCCAAAGCCAAGGGCTCCTTCTCATCCCAAGCGGCGGCGTGCTGCGCCTTCCCCACACTTGCTCCTGGTGAGCGCGGTGATAGACTTGTGCGACCATGCTTCTCTCTCAGGCAGAGGGGATGCTAGGGCAAAGGGTATTTCTCTCCATGCGGGTATCTTCCACCGTGCTGCGGAGACTAGCTCAGGCAAGCAGCAGCAGCATCCCGAACCCAACTCTGATTTCCCAAAGAATGCTGTGCTTTCCCAGGCAAAGAGGCTTTCACTGTATGCGGGTTTCTCCCACCGCAATTTCTCCCACTGGGAGACTGGGCTCAGGCAAGCAGCAGCAGCCTGCCGATCATTTCTCAGCGAATGCTGTGCTTTCGCAGAGGCTTTGCCTTGGAGCGAACAGCACTTCGCCGCCGCGTCCTCAGCAAGGCTTCAGTCGCGTCAGGGAAGAAGAGCTGCGGGAGAGCTGGTGCCTCTTGGGCCTTGCTTTCCCCGGCTCCATGTTCGCGTCCTGGGTTCACCCTGCCAGGCCGAACTAAGCGGACAGAGCCACAAAAGTGCAGCAGCGTGCGTTTCCTAGGATGGCACTCTATGCACACTAACATCTCCCGGGTAGGCATCGCTTGGCCTTTTACTCTGGCGCTCAGGAGGACTCGCGGACTTAGCCAGTGCTTTCCCCACAGGAAAGGAGAGGTGACAGGATCTCTGCACACCGCCCGTGCACTGAATAGGGAGCTTTGGGGGACTGTCCCCACTCCTTCCCCTTAAACCCCGTGCCTCCTCCAAGCTTCCACATCCTGGAGGAAGCAGGTACTTGATGGCCACTTCTTTCTGGGAGTTGTTTCTCGAGTTCAGGGTAGGCGCATTTTGGCAAGCCCATGTCTCCAACACGGACATGTGGCCAAGGAGCTGCTGTGTCCTAGAGCCCAAAGGCTCAGGACAGGCATGCTTTCTGCCCAGACTCCTTCCTCAGAGTGGAGCCCTTTCCCCTGCCCTAATCTTCCCCTCGTGTCTCCTTAGCAGCCATCTTTCCTCGCTCTGCCGTGACAGAAGTGTCCCTTTCCTTAAGGCTCTTTCCACAGGCGCCACCGCGCTTCTCTCTCAGGCAGAGGGGATGCCCAGGCAAAGAGGATTTCGCTCCATGCGGGTTTATTACACCATGCTGTGGAAACTAGCTCCGGCAAGCAGCAGGCAGCATCCCACAGACCCGACTCTGATTTCCAATAGAATGCTGTGCTCTCCCAGAGGGGATGCCCAGGCAAAGAGGATTTCTTTCCATGCGGGTTTATTACACCGTGCTGTGGAGACTAGCTCCGGCAAGCAGCAGGCAGCATCCCACAGACTCGACTCTGATTTCCAATAGAATGCTGTGCTCTCCCAGAGGGTATGCCCGGGCAATGAGGCTTTCTCTCTATGCGGGTTTCTCCCATCGTGCTGCGAACAATAGCCTAAGGCAAGCAACAAAAGCAGCCCACAGAACCAACTCTGATTTCCCAGCGACTGCTATGCTTTTGCAGAAGTTTTCAGCTTGGTGCGAACCGCACTTCGCTGCTGCTTCCTCAGCAAGGCTTTGGTCATTCGCTCTGTCGCGGCAGGGATGAAGAGCCGCGGGAGAGCTGGTGCCTCTTTGGCCTTGCATTCCCGGGCTCCTATTTCGCGCCCGGGGTTAACCTTGCTATGCCGAACAAAGCAGACACAGTCACAACCCTGCAGCAGCGTGCGTGACCTAGCATGGCACTCTATGCCTATTCCCATCTCTTGGCGTAGGTAAGGCTTTGCGTTTTGCTCCGGCGCTCAGGCAGACTCGGGGTCTAGGCCAGTGCCTTCACCACAGAAGACAGGAGGCGACAGGATCCCTGCACACGGCCCGTGCTCTGGATGGGTAACTGTGGGGGACTGTCTCCACTCCATCCTGTTGGAAGACGGCATCTGACTGCCCGTTTCTCATGGGGTTGTTTCTGCGAGTTCCGGGTATGGCACATGGGAGCAAGCCCGACTGCCGACGGGACAGGTGGCCAAGGTGATGCGGTCCACTAGGGACCAGAGGTACAGGACAGGCATGCTTTCTGCCCAGACTCCTTCCTCAGAGTGGAGCCCATTCCCCTGCCCTAATCTTCCCCTCGTGTCTCCTTAGCAGCCAGGCTTCCGTCGCTCTGCAGTGACAGAGGTGTCTTTTTCCTTAAGGCTCTTTCCACAGGCGCCACCGCGCTTCTCTCTCTCAGGCAGAGGGGATGCCCAGGCAAAGAGGATTTCGCTCCATGCGGGTTTATTACACCGTGCTTTGGAGACCAGCTCTGGCAAGCAGCAGGCAGCATCCCACAGAACAGTCTCTGATTTCCCAAGGATGCTGTGCTTTCCCATAGGGGATGCCCCGGCAAAGAGGCTTTCGCTCTATGCGGGTTTCTCCCATCGTGCTGTGAATACTAGGCTAAGGCAAGTAGCAAAATCAGCCCACAGAACAATCTCTGATTTCCCAGCGAATGCTATGCTTTCGCAGAGGATGACAGCTTGGCGCGAACAGCACTTCGCTGCTGCTTCCTCAGCAAGACTTTCGTCGTTCGCTCTGTCGCGGCAGGGATGAAGAGCCGCAGGAGAGCTGGTGCCTCTTGGGCCTTGTATTCCCGGGCTCCCAGTTCGCGCCCGGGGTTCACCTTGCTAAGCCGAACTAAGCAGACACAGTCACAACCCTGCAGCAGCGTGCGTGGCCTAGCATGGTACTCTTTGCCCATTACCAACTCCTGGCGTAGGTAAGGCTTTGCCTTTTCCTCCGACTCTCAGGCAGACTCAGGGTCTAGGCCAGTGCCTTCACCACAGGAGAGAGGAGGCGACAGGATCCCTGCACAGGGCCCGTGCTCTGGGATGGGGAACTGTGGGGGACTGTCTCCACTCCTTACCAGGCACACCCCCTGCCACCCACAACACTGCCACATCTTGGTGGAAGACGGCATCTGACTGCCCGTTTCTCCATGGGGTTGTTTCTGCGAGTTCCGGGTATGGCACCTGGGGGCAAGCCCGACTGCCCTTGGGACAGGTGGCTTAGGAGATGTTCTCCCCTTGGGACCAGAGGCACAGGACAGGCCTGCCATCTGCCCAGACTCCTTCCTCAGAGTGGAGCACGTGCCCCTGCCCTAGTCGTCCCCTCGTGTCTCCTTAGCAGCCAGGCTTCGATCTCTCCGCACAGGGAGTGGGTGACACTTGTCTTGCCACTGGCCTGCTGTTTGTGCAATGGCAGGCTATTCTGCTTCCGGAGCATTTCCCGACCCCAAGGCCAAGGGCTCCTTCTCATCCCAAGCGGCGGCGTGCTGCGCCTTCCCCACACTTGCTCCTGGTGAGCGCGGTGATAGACTTGTGCGACCATGCTTCTCTCTCAGGCAGAGGGGATGCTAG